>NC_140602.1:67437951-68037951 GCF_057381915.1 Diplotaxodon limnothrissa
TTATATATTTATCTTTATCTTATTCTTCCCAGTTAAATTTACCCTTCATTCTAATTTGTGTTGTACAGTTATTTCATTTTTAACCTTAATTTATATTTTATTCCTTCCTAGTTAAATTTACCCTTTTTAATTTTTCATATTTATTTCCTATCTTATTCATAGCCTTTTCCTTTTTTGTTTTCTTTAGGTCACGAGCAGTTGTCCAAGCATTTCACTACATATCGTACTGTGTATGACTGTGTACGTGACAAATAAAATTTGAATTTGAATTTGATTTGATATATATATATATATATATATATATATATATATACACACACACAGTATATATATATATTAAAATTCCCCACTCGCCCCTGTGGGCGGTCAATCCTTCAAGCTCAGGTCCTCTACCAGAGGCCTGGGAGCTTGAGGGTCCTGCGCAGTATCTTAGCTGTTCCCAGGACTGCGCTCTTCTGGACAGAGATCTCCAATGTTGTTCCTGGGATCTGCTGGAGCCACTCGCCTAGCTTGGGAGTCACTGCACCTAGTGCTCCGATTACCACTGGGACCACCGACACCTTCACCCTCCACATCTTCTCGAGCTCTTCTCTGAGCCCTTGGTATTTCTAGAGCTTCTCATGTTCCTTCTTCCTGATGTTGCTGTCATTCGGAACTGCTACATCGATCACTGTGGCCGTCTTCTTCTGTTTGTCTACCACCACTATGTCCGGTTGGTTAGCCACCACCATTTTGTCCGTCTGTATCTGGAAGTCCCACAGGATCTTAGCTCAGTCATTCTCCATCACCCTTGGGGGCATCTCCCATTTTGACCTCGGGACTTCCAGGTTATACTCGGCACAGATGTTCCTGTACACTATGCCGGCCACTTGGTTATGGCGTTCCATGTATCTCTTGCCTGCTAGCATCTTGCACCCTGCTGTTATGTGCTGGATTGTCTCTGGAGCATCTTTACACAGCCTGCACCTGGGGTCTTGCCTGGTGTGAAAGACCCCAGCCTCTACGGATCTTGTACTCAGAGCTTGTTCCTGTGCTGCCATGATTAGTGCTTCCCTGCTGTCTTTCAGTCCAGCTTTGTCCAGCCACTGGTAGGATTTCTGGATATCAGCCACCTTCTCTATCTATCTATACATACCGTGCAGGGGCCTGTCCTTCCATGATGGTTCCTCACCTTCCTCCTCTTTCTTGGGTTTCTTCTGCCTGAGGTGTTCACTGAGCACGCTGTCAGTTGGGGCCATCTTCGTGATGTATTCGTGGATGTTTTTTGTCTCATCCTGGGCTGTGGTGCTGACACTCACCAGTCCCCGGCCTCCTTCCTTCCGCTTAGCGTACAGCCTCAGGGTGCTGGACTTGGGGTGAAACCCTCCATGCATGGTAAGGAGCTTTCTTGTCTTTATGTCAGTGGTTTCTATCTCCTCCTTTGGCCAGCCTATTACCCCAGCAGGGTACCTGATCACAGGCAGGGCGTACGTGTTGATGGCCTGGATCTTGTTCTTACCATTCAGCTGACTCCTCAGGACTTGCCTGACCCTCTGCAGGTACTTGGTGGTTGCAGCTTTCCTAGTGGCCTCTTCATGGTTCCCATTCGCCTGCGGGATCCCCAGGTACTTGTAACTGTCCTCTATGTCTGCAATGTTGCCTTCTGGTAGTTCAATCCCCTCAGTTCTGACTACCTTCCCTCTCTTTGTTACCATCCGACTACACTTCTCCAGTCCGAACGACATTCCAATGTCATTGCTGTATATCCTAGTGGTGTGGATCAGTGAATCGATGTCTCGTTCACTCTTGGCATACAGCTTGATGTCATCCATGTACAGGAGGTGGCTGACAACTGCTCCGTTCCATAGTCGGTATCCGTAGCCATTCTTGTTAATGATCTCACTGAGGGGGTTAAGGCCAATGCAGAACAGCAGTGGGGACAGAGCATCTCCTTGGTAGATCCCGCACTTGATGGTGACTTGTGCTATGGGCTTGAGGTTGGCCTCCAGTGTTGTCCGCCACATCCCCATTGAGTTCCTGATGAAGGCTCTCAGGGTCCTGTTGATCTTATATAGTTCTAGGCATTCCAGGATCCAGGTGTGGGGCATTGAGTCATAGGCCTTCTTGTAATCAATCCAGGCATTGCACAGGTTGGTCAGTCTGGTCCTGCAGTCTCGGCTGACTGCTTGGTCTGCCAGTAGCTGGTGTTTTGCGCCTCTGGTATTCTTGCCCATACCTTTCTGTGCCCCGCTCATGTATTGACCCATGTGCCTGTTCATCTTAGCCGCTATGATGCCTGACAGGAGTTTCCATGTGGTGCTGAGGCATGTTATTGGTCGGTAGTTGGAGGGGACCGGTCCCTTCTGGGGGTCCTTGAGGATCAGGACTGTCCGGCCTTCGGTTAGCCATTCCGGGTGTCTCTCGTCAACTAGCAGCTGGTTCATTTGTGCTGCCAGGCGCTCATGGAGTGCAGTCAGCTTCTTCAGCCAGTAGGCGTGAACCATGTCAGGGCCTGGTGCTGTCCAACTCTTCATACTGGAGACCCTTTCTTGGATATCTGCCACTGTGATGGTTACTGGACCCTGTTCGGGGAGGTCGCTGTGGTCTGCCCTCAGATCCACTAGCCACTGAGCATTGCCGTTATGGGTTGCGTCCTTCTCCCATATGCTCTTCCAGTATTGCTCCATCTCCAGCCTTGGTGGTGCTGTTCTCTTATTGTTCCCTTGCCACTGAGAGTACACCTTTGCTGGTTCATTTACCTGTTACTACCACACACCAAGTCCGGTCATTGGTACTTCCTGGCTTGTGTAGCCACTAGGTGAGAAAAGTTAAACACTGCCCCTAGCATCCTGGAGCACTTCCGTTGCGGTTTGGAGTTTGTAAGAGCTTCGGAGTTTGTACGCACTTCATCTGTAGGGGCCACCGTAAATATACTTTTATTTATGCACTCCACATGAAATGTAATAAATAAACTATAAAATACAAAAACCAACTATTTACATTTCAACTTCTAACTATTTAAATTTTCAGCTTTCTCCTTTTAAAGAAATGTAAAGTGAAACAACACAAAACACTGCAAATCACAACACAATTAAATATAAATTAAAATATGAAAACAAAAAGAGGATGCACATTCTGTCAGTCTTTCCAAGATGGCGGCGCGTGAACAACGCGAGGCTCAGTGTCTCTCCAGAATCTGCTATTTAGCGGTTTTTTATCTACTTTTAACCGGATTATTCGTCCAGAATTGCTGTGCGTTGCTGACCTACAGCAGACAAGAGCTTCTGGACATCTGGACTCACAACTCCAACAGTTTTATCGCCGATCTCCGACTCATCCCAGAGATCTCCAGAACACCGGAGGCTGCCCACTCTCCCCGGCTGGGCGGAAGTGCACGCAGACGGCGCCGAGATCGTAAACAAAGGCGAGGTAGGCGCGGAGGGCTACGGGCTAAGCTAAAGCTAACACCACACCGGCTGCCTTTACCCAGTATTTTTCTCGCCAATGTCCGTTCTCTGGCAAACAAAATGGATGAGATACGGCTCTCCATCACTAACAACAGACGGATTATGGACTCAAATGTCATGTTTTTCACCGAAACATGGCTGAACAACAGCTGCCCGGACAATGCTATCGAGTTAGCAGGACGCCACACACACCGAGCCGACAGGCTAGCAGATGACTCCGGCAAGACCAGAGGTGGAGGTTTGTGCATTTATATTAACAATGCTTGGTGCATGAACTCCACTACTACTGAGAGTCACTGCTCACCTAATGCGGAGTTTTTAATGGTCAAATGCAGACCTTATTATCTCCCCAGAGAATTCACTTCGATCATACTCACTGCTGTGTATATACCCCCCGACGCTAATGCTAGGTTGGCCATGAAAGAACTTTCTGCAGCCATTAACAAACACCAGAATAAACACCCCGAGGCTGCTTTTATTGTTGCTGGCGACTTCAACCACACCAACTTAAAGACAGTCCTCCCCAGATTCCACCAACATGTCTCCTGCCACACCAGAGGAGACAAGACTTTAGACCATGTGTATTCCAACCTGGCTGGAGCCTACAAAGCCACACCCCTCCCCCACATTGGACAATCGGACCATCTCTCCCTGTTCCTCACACCTAGGTATTCACCACTCATCCAACGTGTGAAACCTGCTGTGAGGACAATTAAAGTGTGGCCAGAGGGGACAGATTTAAAAACACAGACTGGAATATGTTCACCCACACAGACCTGGACCAGTACGCCTCATCTGTACTGGATTACATCTCCAAAACCACAGACAGTGTCACCACCCAGAAACGGATCACCATGTACCCCAACCAGAAGCCTTGGATGAACCGGGATGTTCGTCTCCTCCTGAAGGCCCGCAACACTGCCTTTAGGTCAGGAGATGCACACGCCTACAGTACAGCCAGGGCTAATCTAAAGAAGGGCATCAAAAAAGCCAAACACCATTACAAAAAGAAGGTAGAAGAACACTTCTCCAACTCCAACCCCCGACGCATGTGGCAAGGACTCCAGACCATCACAGACTACAGGACCACCAAACCCTCCCCCGCATCCTCTGATGTCTCCTTCCTCAACGAGCTCAACAACTTTTATGCTCGTTTTGAGCGAGGGAACCCCACAACCACAACCAAAGCAGACATGACGCCAGACCACCAACCTATGACTCTCTCCCCCACCGATGTAGGAGCGGTGCTGAGCAGGATCAATGTCCACAAGGCTGCAGGCCCTGATGGCATCCCCGGGCGTGTTCTCAGAGCGTGTTCTGGGGAGCTTGCAGGAGTGCTCACAGACATATTCAATCTGTCCTTGGCCCACGCTGTGGTACCGGCCTGCTTCAAATCCACCTCCATCGTCCCGATACCCAAAAACTCCAACCCATCTTGCCTCAATGATTACCGCCCAGTAGCACTCACCCCCATCATCACTAAGTGCTTAGAGCGACTGGTCCTAGCACACTTCAAATCCTGTCTCCCCCCCACCCTGGACCCCCACCAATTCGCATACCGCCGGAACAGGAGCACAGAGGATGCAGTCTCCATCGCAATGCACTCTGTCCTCTCACACCTGGACAACAACAACACCTACGCCAGAATGCTGTTTATAGACTTCAGTTCAGCGTTCAATACAATCCACCCCTCACAACTCATCAGGAAACTGACAGACCTGGGCATCAGTTCCCTCATCTGCAAATGGTTACTGGACTTCCTGACCAACCGCCCCCAACATGTCCGGCTGGATAACCGCTGCTCATCTACCATCACAATGAACACCGGTGTACCACAAGGCTGTGTGATGAGCCCTTTCCTCTACTCCCTCTTCACCCACGACTGCAGACCTGCTGATGGTTCCAACACCATCATTAAGTTTGCAGATGACACCACGGTGATTGGCCTCATCAGTGACAACGATGAGGCCGCCTACAGGGAGGAGGTGGATCGTCTGGCTGAGTGGTGCGACAGAAACAACCTGCTGCTTAACACCGAGAAGACCAAGGAGCTCATCGTGGACTACAGGAGGAATGCTGACCCACATCCACCCATCCACATTAAGGGGACGGCTGTGGAGCGTGTGAGCAGCTTCAAGTTCCTGGGAGTCCACATCTCCGAGGATCTCACCTGGACGACCAACTGCTCCAAGCTGGTCAAGAAGGCTCACCAGCGCCTCTTCTTCTTGAGGACTCTGAGGAAGAACCACCTGTCCTCAGACATCCTGGTGAACTTCTATCGCTGCACCATCGAGAGCATCCTGACCAACTGTATAACAGTCTGGTACGGGAACTGCTCTGCCTCGGACCGGAAGGCGTTGCAGAGGGTCGTGAAAACTGCCCAGCGCATCGCCGGAGCACCACTTCCTGCCATAAAAGACATCTACAGGAAGCGGTGTCTGAAAAGGGCTGGGAAAATCATCAAAGACCCCAGTCACCCATCACATGGACTCTTCACCCTCCTGCCCTCTGGGAGGCGCCACAGGAGCCTCCGGACTAAGACCACCAGGTACCGGAACAGCTTCTTCCCCACAGCTGTCAGACTCCTGAACTCTGCCTCCTGACATCTGACCCACGTTAAACTCATGGACTGAACATACACACACCCACAATGGACAACTGTACCCTCAAACACAATAATAACATGGACTGAACCACCACTCACAACCACTAGCACTTTATATAGCCTCTGTAGAAACTATCTACACCCTCACTTATCTTAACTGCACTACTGTATAGCTCTGTGTAAATAATCATTCTGTACATTCGATAATCTTTAATCCTACAACTGTTTACAACTTGCATAGTTCCCATTTCTGTATAGCTGTATATCCCAGATTCTGTAAAGTTATTTATTTCATATTCTGTATAGTTTTTCATATTTATATCCTGTTCATATCCTGTACATAGCTTGTACTCACTACAGCCTGTACATACTTATAGTTATAGAATATTCACAACATACTTCATACCGTGTACATTATAACATACCATAATAGACCCATTTCTGTAATATACTCACATATCTATATTATTGCTAATATATATTGTAATATATCTATATCACTAAAGCACTTCTGGATGGATGCAAACTGCATTTCGTTGCCCTGTACCTGTGCATGTGCAATGACAATAAAGTTGAATTCTATTCTATTCTATTCTATATGGGCCTGGGATGATTTTTTGGGAGAGTGTTTTTCTGTTTGGAATTGCATACATAGGATTCACTGCATGAATAAACTTTCTGAATCCTTTATCACCCGCAACTGAAAATAATTGTGGATGATTACTATACCTTTCTAATGTGACGATGTTGTCTCTTGTTGTTGTCCCTGGCTCTCTTTCGCTCTCTTTTCCCCCTGCTCTGTTTCTGTGCTACTGCGAGTGTAACTACCACCACTGCACCAATGCTAATGTAGTGTAACAGGTTTTCTCTGACAGCCCGGCAGATTCTGACCTAATGGCAGCATTTGACACCCTGAGAATGAAAATGACGCTCCACACAACAATTGAGCTGATATTTTTGTTTTGATGTTCCCCAAACAATTTGCTCATCAGGTCTGAACCACCTCCAATCTCACGTTTGCAGCTTTTCAGCATCTTCTAAAAGTTATTTTCAGAGTGACTCAGACTGCACTTTTACAGCTGAGAGGTGAAAATTGGTCACCCTCTGAGAACATGAATTGCTTGTCTCAGAAAGCTGTTTCATGGCTCTGGGAAAAGATAAAAATCTCAGTTTGACCTTGTTGTGCTCAAACTTAAGCCAGTTTGAAGAGGCATTTTGTGAAGAAGAGTGCAGCTGTTGGCCTCTCATCCACCAAACCACCAAACCAGCTCAGAATATTTTGCTCTATGATAAAAACAGAAATGGGCACACATTCAGCAACACAATACAGTCATAAAGAACCAAATATCAGGCACCAAACAGACAGAGAGGAGGAAATGACAGAGCTAAGCTGGGAAGATTAAAATCAAGCAGGATTATTGAAAGAGAAAAGCAAGAATGAGATAGAGATGGAAAAGAAACAGAAAGCTCAGACAGATGCATGTCAAGAGTCAAGAAAATGAAGAGAATGAAAAGAAATATAAAAAACAGAAATATGAGTAAATTACTCATAAAAAGAGACAATCAAAAACAAGATAAATGGCTGCCTCTCTCTACAACATGACAGATTGCACTATTGAGCTGAAAAACAGACCATAGTTAAAAATTTAACTGTCTTAAAACTTCAAAAAGAAATGTGTTTTTGTTCACTTGTCTCAAATGTAAGTGAACATTATGTTATGATCTGACATGCAAGTTATAGATAATGTCAGGAAAACTGTTCATCAGGAAACTGTTATAGTACTAAGTGCTAACATCTGCAGTTCACAGATGTTAGCACTTAAAAACAGGATACTATAATCATAAATATACATAGATACTGTGTAATAATGCCATCTAACAGATTGATGCACTCACTTATGTATTAAAAGATACATAGGAGCAGGTTTGTGGAAACCATCTGTATTCTGAAGTAATCGTGTTTTACGTATGCAGTAGGTCAAAGGAGGATAAGAGGAGTTGTAGACGTTCGCGTGTCATTTCAATTTGAATCAAAAGGC
Source organism: Diplotaxodon limnothrissa (assembly GCF_057381915.1). Taxonomy (NCBI): domain Eukaryota; kingdom Metazoa; phylum Chordata; class Actinopteri; order Cichliformes; family Cichlidae; genus Diplotaxodon; species Diplotaxodon limnothrissa. The sequence goes on from NC_140602.1 coordinate 67,446,042, forward strand.
ATTGTGTGCACTTTCATTCTCCAGATATGAAGGATCAAAGCTTTGTTTTATCGTCTGAGAGGGTATCTTAACCAAAGAAACAAGAATGCGAAGGAAAGAGACAGCACCACCGGTATCTTAATGTGACCAAGTGGTCGGAGGGGTTATATAAAAACTAATAAAAACAACAACGCCACCTAGGGGAATTTCACCCCCAGGAAATATATATTTAAGAAAAATAGATAAAAACGAAAGAGACCCACAGATTCAAGGATGCACACCGAGGCAGGTTGGCTCCGATATTAATACAGTTTTATTTATGCTGACAAAAATAAAATGAAACATTAAGAAAATACTGAATATAGCGTCATAGTTGACAGTGTCCTAAAAGTACCATAAAACAACCATGGAACCGTGACTTACCAGTAGCTGTGGACCCAAAAGAAAACCACACGAAAAGAAAATCATGACAGCCGGCACCCAGTGCTGTACAAAGGAAAGTGTGAAAACGACCCACCACCTAAGGTACCAGGACCACTGGACCATGATCCTGATGTAGCTGCCTCAAGGTCTCAGGCTTCAGAGCCTCCGGAAGAACAAGTTGGAGGGCTTCCTCACCTCCACCCGGACGCAAAATCCAGCGATAGAGGATGCCATCCTTCTCCACCAGATGATCCCACTGATGCAGCAGAACCATGACTGGTTTAGGGACCTGACTCCTTTCCCCCCGAGAGGGCAGGGACTGCCTCCTCCAGTATACCAAGAAACCCTTCAGGAGGGGGTCAGCCTCCTGCAAAGCACGAATATCCCATGGAGAATGAGAAGGAAAGGCCCCAATCTCCGACTGAGTAATGGAGGGCAACACTGCTGGACACGGAGCCTGCTGAAGCAAAGTTGGGACAAGAGTCCCAGGCAACATGCCCTCGGCCAGGCTGGAGCTTGTCTCATACTGTCGGGAGAGAGTATCAGCATTCCTATTACTGTGGCCTGATCGATACTTAATCTCAAAATCGAAGGCCGCCAGTTGGGATGCCCATGTCTGCTCGGTGGCACCAAGCTTAGCTGAAGAGAGGTAACTGAGTGGATTGTTGTCAGTGTAATCCACACACTTCTGCCCCAGCAGGTACTCCCAGAACTTTACGGTCATGGCCCACTTGAGCACAAGAAACTCCAACTTCATGGAGCTGTAATTGTCCATGTTGCTCTCATGGGCCCGGAGACCTCGGCTAGCATAAGTCACTGGCCTAACACCACCTTCTGTTTCCTGTGAGAGAACCGCACCCAAACCACTGTGGCTGGCATCAATCTCCAAGATAAATGGGCGTGTGAAGTTGGCATACGCCAGGACAGGGGCAGACATGAGCTTCGCTTTCAGGGCCTCAAAGCTCTCCTCACACTGAGGTGTCCAGATGGCACTCAAAGTCTGTCCCAAGCCCTTCTTTGACTTGGTGCCAGCCAATTTAGCCACCACTTGATGCAAGGGAGCCGTCAATGTGGCGAACCCTTGCACAAAGCGCCGGTAATAGCTGGCGAAACCCAAAAAGGATCGCAACTCTGACACAGAACGAGGACACTGCCATTTGGCTACTGCGTCAACCTTGGCTGGATCGGTGGAGATGCCCTTGCAAGAGATGACATGGCCCAAGTAGCTAACCTTCTGCCTGAAGAAGGCACACTTTTCTAGCTTAGCCTTGAGCCCCTCTTGCTGCAGCCTTGCAAGCACCATTTCCAGCCATTGCAGGTGCTGAAAGACAGACGAGGAGAACACAATGATTTCGTCCTGGTACAGCAGTAGCGACTGGCACTGCTGCTCCCCGAACATCCTCTGCATTAGGCACTGGAAGGTACCAGGAGCATTGCACAGCCCGAATGACATATGATTCCACTTGAACAGGCCAAACGGTGTGCAAAACGCAGTCTTGGGCTTATGCTGCTCAGAAACTGGTACCCGATTGTACCTGCTGGCCAGATCGATTGTAGAAAACCAGCGTGCGCCAGCTAGCACATCCAGACTTTCCTCGATGCGAGGTAAGGGGAAGGCGTCCTTCCTCGTTTTGCTATTTAGCAAGCGGTAGTCAACACACAGATGGAGGCTTCCATCCGTCTTGCGGACGAGGACAATGAGAGAGGCATAAGGACTGCTACTCTCCCTGATTACCTGGGTCTCCAATAGCTGAATGATGTGGGCCCTGATAGCCTCATAATCAGAAGGAGGAATTCGCCTGTACCTCTGCCGGATGGGTACGTCATCAAGTAGAGGTATGTCATGCGAGATCAGATTGGTGCAGCCCAAGTCTCCCTCGTGAGCAGAGAAAACAGAGTGGTACTTCTGCAAAAGTAAAATTACCTCATGTTGTTCCAACTCAGCGAGAGCAGACAGGTCAATCGCATCCACCATGTCTTGAGCAGGGTTGCTTGTGGTATGGGAGGAAACTGTGACGGGAAAGGAGTGTTCCTCGCTAACACCAGCAGGGAGGCTCACAACAGTAGCTTGGCTTATCACTCCCAAACGGGTCCACCTGGACCAAACATGGAGAGGCCAGCAACCCAACTAGCAGCCCAGACTCAGGAGGTTCAAAAAGCACGGCCTGGCCTGACAACTGCTGAGAACAGGTGGTAGCCACCAGCTGCATGATGCCACCAGGTATCCGCATGGCCCGCGGGCTCTGTACCTTGACAGTACCGACAGGGTCCTCTGGGGCTTGGGCTGCAGACTGGTGACACTGATGTAAGGCCTCCAAAACTGATCTTGGTGCCTGTGATACAAAAGGTGAATTAAACAAGGAGCCACCGAAAGCCCCAAACAGCTCTTGATAACAGCGGCGGATTACATTCATTCCTAAGATGCCAGGAACAGAGGGCGTGGCACCAGGAGGGTCCTTCACTATAAGGATCCCACAAAAGGGCATTTCCTTGCCACACAGGAGTACACAGAGCTCCAAATAGCCACTGTACGGAATGGCAAGCCCATTGGCAGCCCAAAGCTGTGCCAAAAATAAGCTCTCTGTGATGGTGGATACCATGGACCCAGTATCCATCAAACAAGGGACTGTCACCCCGCTAATCAACACATCAATCTTTGGACAAGATCATATTAGCCGACCAATCCTATCCTCTGGTGAGCCAGTGAACTCCCCACCTGAACTGTGGCTCTGCAGCTCAGAGGGCTTTAGTTTTCTGACTGGGTAGCGGGAAGGTGATTGCCAACTGCCATACGAGGGGGGCCTGAACCACTCCCTAGCAAAGTGTCCTGGCTGCTGACACTGGCGACAAATCACCGGGCCACCCCGTGAAGGACGAACACCTCTTCAGGGGTTCTGCAAAGAAACCACTGTCTCCGTGAGCTGATTTAACTGCTCTTGCTGGCGCTTTAGGAGTTCCTTTAGCCCACGCCACTCAGACTCGGGTGTACCAACAGGAGCAGACCTAGAGCTAGTGTGCACCCCACACTAGAAACCATACGCTGACGGGTTGGAATAGCCATGGTCGCGTACCCCGCCTGAAAACCCTTCTCTTTCCCAACGCGACAAACATATTTTTTAAGCACTGTCAACAACATGTTACACAAACTGCTCTCGAGGCAATATTTCTGCATTTCGCATGCCATCAGTCCCAGCATTTACTTCTGCTTTTCGCCAAAAACACGGGAGGAATGAACCAAGAGAAAACTGGCTTCCTTTTATACAGACTGACGCTGCCCTGCAATCAATATGCAGGTGGATTCACAATTAACCTAGTTGCGTAGCCAAGAGCGAGCGCAGGAGAGAGTGAGGGTGGTATAGCAAGCGAGGGAGAGAGAGAGAAAGAGAAAGGCCAGTAGTCCATCCGGCTACATTAATAAAATATTATCTTTTTCCTCTTTGCCTCAGACAACAACCTCAGAACTGAAGTCAGGGCTCTAACACACAAAATGAAGCACAAACATGCTTCTTTTTGTTTGTGTCATTTATTTCTGATATTGTTACTTACAGACAGCAACAACAGCTGGTTATAGACAAACATTATGCCAGCTAATGTTAGCCTTGTGTGTCCTAAAAATGTCACTTTTTCCTCTGATAAACAGTGTTGCTTGTATTCTCACATCATATGAGAATTCATTAACTAAATGTCAGAGTTAAACAAGGTTACATCCACTTCAAAGACAGTTTCGCTAACAGCAGCTAACAGTGGCAAAAAACAAACAAACAAAAATGGTCTTAATGACAGAAAAGTTCAGCATATCCTCAACAACTCACCTGATTATCACCGTCATAGGTCAGAAGTGTGCTACTCTGAATCACTGACCCATATCAGACAAAGTTTTACAGCCTCTTCCAGAGTAAATAGATGTGGATGCTTCTCCCTCTGCATACTGACAGCTGAGATAAACCACTGTAAGTAGGATTATGCACTTTAACTGGGCAGGTTATTAAAACAGAGCTCAGTTGACTGCAATCTCCTGACATCTAACAGTAAAAGTTTTACTCAGTTCAACTTTAGGGATTTCAGTCTGGAGCCCTGTAGGATAGGTTGGCATAGGCTCCACCCCTAATCCCCCAATGATAGATGAATTAAAGTAGGTGTGCCTGCAAAGGCCGCTAGAGTTGCTTGGTACTAAGGTTCACCCAGTGGTAACTGAATTCGGTACCTCAAACACTCTTATTAAAATTATCTTACAAATGATAAAATAGACTGTGAGTTACACACTGTCTAATAACATTATCAGCTGTCTTTAGTCACACAAACACGGAGATGCTGTTGGCAGATATGACCTCTTGTAGTTTGCACAGAAACAAAAACTATTTTTACTGTGTCTGCCCACTTTTTTCTATACTTGAAAATTCTCATAATTACCAGTGATGAGGATAGGCTTTAACATCGTGTGCCTCTGGGAAGGACAATGATATACCCAGATGTCTTCATCTCTCTACATGCACACATAAAATATTAAAGACATAAATCATACTGAAATTTAAGTATATGAATACATATTAATATTATAGTACTTGTTTAATATGAAGTGTTCTACTGCACTACAGTGTTGTTGAGTGAGATGCTAGTATTTTATTATTCTGTAATAATCAGGTAAATCTCTGTCCTTGGTTAATCGTCTCTAAAATGGGAAAATAAGAACAAATTTTTTTTTCGAGATCTGGGTGAAGGAAAACTGAAATAAAAGCATCAGTTTAAATAAAAAAGCAACCTCATTAAAATGAGATCACATTTGCTGTGATTTAGGAACTAAATTCACAGCTAAGGTTTTCTTTCTCACGAAATTACATTCAATTAAAATGGTAGTGATGTGGAAAATGGGAAAATAGAAGTGTCGTCTTGTAAGTGCATGTTTCTTCTTCAGTTCATTTGTACTTATTTTTGCTTGGTTTTTTATTTAAATTCAATCAATCTCTCATTTTTTTCATAACATCGAGATTTTAGATCTGGCTGGCTATGCTGTGATTGACTGATTTAAAAAAAGAAGCTCTTGTTTTTAATGGAAATTTTTTAAAGGGAAAAGGAGGAAAAGGATAAGAGACAAAAGCCATGCTAACTAGTGCTGTTGTGCTTTGATGTTAAAATTCACTATCTGTATATCTGTTTGTCAGATTAAAGTGAAATATAACCAGGTAACCGAAGCGATGTGTAACCACCCACCAGGGTGTGGATGTGTTAGAGAAGACAGCAGCGCTAAAGTTAGCCAAACTCACACAGGATCCAAAGGATCATGAGTAGCCCTGTGGTTTTTACACTGTGACTGATGACCACATGCTCGCAACTAATAGTTTACATGGATGTTAAAGACACAGAGCAATTCCTTTTCTCTGACCTTAATGCTAAATGAAAATCTGCTTGGACACAGCTCTACTTCACTGACTTGTTTTCAAAGAATAGAATTGATTTTAAAAACAAATGACATGTCTCAGTGCTTGTTGTTGCCAAATGTCTGGAGCAAATTCAATTTAAAAGAAATTGCGTTATTTATTCAGTAAAAACTGTGGAGCAGACAAGCTCAAGTGATGCTGTGCCTCCTGAAAATGTAATTTTGAGTTGTACTTTTCTTTATTGAGGTGTTTTTCATCGGCACATTTGTCAGTCTCAGGTTATGCCACGGTTCATTGTATTATTCTCAGTACCAGCAGCTCACAAATCAGCAAACACGGGAGTGGCACAAGTTAATTTGTTTTGCTCCAGATACATTTTTACAGGATATCTGCAGCCTGTAAAAGCCTGACACTGCTGAAGGTGACTTATTTGTGTGTGCACAGCAAATTCTGGACAACAGAGGGAAACTAACAAACACTGCGCCCGTGTTTGTTGGAAAAAATTGCAACTACGGCAATTCAGCGTGACAGAGTCTACAATTGAGTGCAAAGCAGGAGTCGGGCTGCGTATAAATCATCTCCCCTCACTCGGTCAGTTATCCTTCCTCCCTCCATCACCTGCTATGAACTCACCTGAGCTGCCGGCTGTGGAAAGCTCAACTCACAGCAAGGGTGCAAATGAACCAGATCACACACTGAGAGGCAGTGAGAGTCAAACAGCGGATTTCCTTGCAGATAGTTCAAACGAGGACATAAATGCAACGTGAACAAAAGCGGAGCATGAATAACCTCAGGCTGCCTTGAATGTGTGTTTGCCTTTTCAAGACCGACACCACAAACTCCTCTGTGTACCAGAGTTTTCTAGAGTCAAATGTGAGTTCATCTGTGCAACAGCTAAAGCTTAGTCTAAACTGAGTCGTGCAATGCAGCACTGATGAAAAGCACAGCAGCAAATCTACAATCGAATGGTTGAAAAATGAAAAAATCAAGATTCTGCAGTCGTTGCCTCAAGTTACTGAACCATAAAGTGTACTTAGGCTTTCACAGACTGCTTTTGCTTAGTTTTGGCTAAAAAAAAAATATTAAAATGGTTTAAGGTTGTAGTTACTTATTACCTGTTAGTGTAGCATTAGGAGCTTTAATAATTGCATTAAGGACATTAAAAGCCTGATTTGTGCACTTGTTCAGACGCCTTCCTCCCGTCTTTGGTGAAAAAAGGTGATTCTGAAAACCAGCAACCTCATTTCCTGTCTTGACTTTCCCCAGTTAAAGGTTAAATAAAGACTAAAATAAAAAAATAAAAAAAACCTGAACAGCAGTGGACTGACAGCGTCTGACCTCACCGCCATGGGCTGAAAACACAGATCACTGCAGGCAGCCAAGGACAGGTGGAGGAGGAGGAGGATAACTGTATGGAGGCTGTAGACTAAGAGGAAGAAGATGAAAGGGAGGAACAGAAGATGGAGAGAGAAAGAGGCTGACGGCATTAAAAACAAATCTGTTGGCAGCCGGCAGATAAACGCTCCACTCACTTTACATCCACACGCTCTCTCTCTCATCTACTGTTTACCTCCCTCAGCCTTATCCTATCTCTGTTCACTAGTTTGCATCATCCTTTTGTCTTTCCTTCACACGTCTCCTCACTCGTGGCCCAATTTCCACATGATTTGTTTGTGTGGGGCAGCTCTGGTTGTGCTTCATGCATTGCAATTATGTACACTTATGCCTCTCAGGGGTTTGCCCTGTGCCAGAGTCTTTTTAGCTACAATTTCAGGATCAGAAAAGGAGGTTTAAAGACTAATTAAAAACTGTGATAGTTCCCAGTTTGTGCAGAGCTAAAGCCAGTCACTCCGTCCAAGGTGAAAAAGTACACCTGATCTGAAGAAAGGACAACTTTAAGGCTAAAAAAAAGGACAGAAATTAATCCAACCTGCAGTTCCTCTAATGTCCACTTGAGACTGTCTACGAAAGTGAGTCAGTCCGTGTAGACTTCCATGTCCAACTTTATAGCAGACAGAGCCGTGTTTACAGACTGCGACAAAAATGGTTTTAATTTTTGTGGATATACTTTTTTTTAAACACATCCATTTTAATAACGTGAGGCTTGAAGGTTGATGTCCTAATGGAGGGTCACACAGGCGGCTGTAGCTGTTTACTGTCTGTTGGGCTTTGTTGCAGCTAGTTGGAGTCTCTTATCTGGATGTCTGGACTGTGTTGGTGCCTTTTGAGAAGTAATATGGCCTCCTGTAGATTTAGTTGTAATAACAGACCATCCAAAAAGCAGCTTTGATCTGCATCTATTTTACACGTATACAGTTTATACTAACCCAGCTGGCTAGAATGAGTACCTTAGCAGCTGTAGCCTTTTCTGACACTAGAAATCCAACACAGGGGCAGCCAAAAAATAAGTTTGCATTTTTCGTAATGGCCAGTAGAGGGTGATAGTTTTGGTTACAGAAAATGTTTCTGTGTTTTTGTGGCTGTGGAGGTAGAGTGGATCGTTTACCAATGGGAAGGTTTTATCCAGGAAAGTTTATAAGGACGATTTTCCAGGATTTGCTCATTTGCTAACAACCTGTCAATCACAAAATGTGCAATTTCACAGATCCGCCCCTCGCTTGTCACACCTGGTTTCAAAACACTAACCTGGCAACAGTAATAGCACTCAGCATGCGCCTTCATATTTAACAGACCAGGATTACAGTACTAGTCAAGTTCACATTCGCTGTGTACATCTTTCATATACAGTCTGTGGTCTTCCTGCCAAGACTGAGCACCTTGTTTTTATGCTTTACCCATGGATCAGATGTCATTTTGTACAAAACTGTCCAGCATTAGAATATTTGAGCCTTTCAGTCAGTTGAAGAACAAAATATGACCCGTGCTGCATTCTGTGAAGATCCCCCCACAATAATCAGAAGTAATGTATTCATTTGTTTAGCTTCCTGAAGATTTACTGAAGTTTTTCAATGTTAGTCCGCCCTGCCTCACTCTGTAGGAAGCTAGGCAGGATGCAAAGCTGTGTCAACACTGCTGCCCTGTAAATATTTATAGGCGTTTATCTGCTGGGCTGCGGATTATCAGCTTAGTGTGGTACAGTAGCCCCCCGACCAACACAAGCACAACACGTTCACCTGTTACCCTGATGTGTTGTGACTGCAGGGACAAACACAGCGGGACGTCTGAGTGTGTTTCTGTGAGCGTGCAGATCATACAAACCCACAAATCAAGGGTGCTGATAATGCCCTAAAACATCTGCTGTATGCCTGAACTTTGCTTTCACTGCACTGAACTGTTTGTGTGACACAAAATAAAAACCAAAATGCTGAACTTTATTAGGAGATAAAAATAAAGTCTCTTTGAGGAGATGTCAGGTCTGTCAGGCACCGTCAGCGACGCAGGCAGTAAAGTTTCTGTTTAACGACACGATGTTCCAGCCCTCTTTGCACGAGGGCTGCTTGATATTTTTAGCTTCTCTTTTACCTTCCCCATCAACTTCAAACTCTATTGAATTCTAATAAATTAAAACTATCAGGTTCCCTCTCAGGTGGTTTCCATAGACATGAGCATTAAACACAAGATTCACAAACACTATTTATGTACTTATACGTATGTATAAGTCATCACTTATATTGCTTTTTAACCTTTATTTGCGTACTTATCGATGTAACAGTCAGTATAAAACTGAAGTTAATACAATAATACAGTATCCAGTTGTTAAGTGATGACATGTAATCCCTGGTTCATTAAAGCTGTTGTCATTTTAGTGAAGTGTTTTAATGCTTTGTATCTTGCTTTATTTAATCTGAAGCCCTGCCAAAAAATATTCAGTGATCAGTGCCGGCCTCTCTGGGTTTTTATTACCACTAGTTGTCTGCAGGACATCTTAAAGCTTAGTTTTTAAAACCTTATAATGTAACTACACCCCATTACCTCACAGATTACAAGACACCAAATATTTGAACGGGTCAGAAAAGAATCACTCTGAGGCTAACAAAGATATGAATGGGTACATGAAGCCAAGAACCAGGAATTTTAATATAGTGAGTAATCTCAACCATGCAGCAGTAGATTAATGACAGTGTATTATGACTAAGCTGATGGTGTGCATGGATCCTAACGTCAGTAACCATACTGTTGCTGTTGTTTAGTTTTTTGTCTTCATTTATGTCTGAAGTGATAGCAGAGCTGTTGGTTTTAATTTTTCAGAAACCCCTAATTCAGAACATGGTGTATCATCTTTAGGTGGAAACCAGTGAGATAACTTTATGTCCTGTTTTTCATGGATGCCTGGATGTTAAACTTGATGGTCACATCTGGTAGAGCAGCCACACTGATCACTTTATTAAGTATGAGAGAATTCAGACAGTTTTTAACTCTCAGTCATGCTGTAGAGTATTTTTGAGTTTGGGAACTGAAGAGTTTTGACCTGGAAACATCCAGGACCTGGAAGACATCAACTTAGGACTTGACTTAAGAGGCAGGTATGGACAAAAGTATTGGGTCACACCTCTTAGTCTTTGAATTCAAGTGTTTCCAGTCCATTTGCTACAGGTATATAAAATGAAGCACCTAGCCATTCATTCTGCCCTTAGAAACATTTGTGAAATATTTGGGTTGTTGTAAAGAGCTGGTGAATTGGAGGGTGGTGCTGTAATAGGATGCAACTGTTGCAACAGTTATTTCTCCTTCAGCTGTGAAAGTACGTAGGAACCACATCATCTCAGCCAGGAAACGTCAGACCACATAAAGTTGGGTTGCCGAGCACCAAAACACAGCAACAGTCACCTCCAGGTGCTTTTTTTCTTCTTGGGTTCTTGGGTGCATTTATTTTTCCCATTTTAATTTACAAAGCTATGAATGTGTATAAATTCGGCAGCAGTACACGCTCCTTGTGGTCATTGGATTCCGTAGCTTCATGCAGCTTTGCTTCAGTTTCACTACTTCTGTTCTGGCCATCATAGCAGACGTACATTTTCAGCATTGGTGTCAAGAAATGGCACCTCACTAACTGTTAAAAAGCAGCAACCATTATTCCCAACATACGCTGCCATCCTCTGACACGTTACAAACACTAAATGTGCTGATGTGTGTGGCCTTCAGTCATTCATGGCTTCCTAATTTGGCATGAAATCCTCAAAACTGGGAGAAAACAGGCTCTAGATGGAGTTAAATTCTGAACCTGAATATCTCTGCATGTTTGTAGGTGCACACAGCTTCTTTCCCCGGCCTTTAAAGTGTAAATGATTTTTTTTCCCATGTCACAGAAGAACCTTTTAAAATGTACTGAGCAGACATATTCGTGTGTGTGTGTGCGTATGCATTTCTATTTGTGTGACAGTGAAAGAGATGAAGTGTATTCATGTTCCCCCTGCAGTCATTGCCCCTCCAGCTGTAGATGGCTGCTGTGATAGGCAACAGAGGTTGGCAGCGAGAGGAAAGGCTTCTCCTCATCCTCGCAGTCGCTTCCTCTATCGTTCCCTGCATCAAATTGGAGCTGTCAGTCAGCTCTCACCCGCAGCACAGCACACTCTATCAGACCGCAACAACCGCGGGAAAAAACACGGCATCAGCGAGCGGCGACATAACACCAAAAGGGAGAAGGTGCAGCGAGTGCTGAAAGGAGGGCATCTGGGATTATTTGATGAAATGAAATCAGTGCTGGTTATCCGCTTATAGAAGATAAATCACTCTGTCCTTTAGAAAGTTTCATCTCACCTCCAGCAGGTAACGCAGCCCGACAGAGGGAGCAGCTGCAACTGATTTAAGACCAAATTCACTTTCAGCTGACTTTCAACTGCAGCTACATACAAATGGCACAGCTTTCATTCTCAATTAATTTCCTTATAAATCAATTTGATACTTTCATTACAAGTAAGGAGAAAAACTAGGCTGTATGAAAACTTCCTTCAGGGGGAGGTTTTAAACACTTGTGTTATCCTGCTGTGTCTTAAAATACAGCTTTAAATTGAAGTTTTTCTTTATTTTCTACCATATATATCCTGGAATATGACAGATGTGTCTCATATTTTAAATAACAAGGCCAGCAAGTAAGTGTGAGCCAATCACTCTAAATGCTCATGGTCATTATATATGGTCATTACAGCTGCTGTCCTAACCTACGGTTTGCAAGAGGCAGCCAATCAGAAGGAAGTTAGGACCACAAGACGACTTACATATGTATGATTTTGAAGTCTGATTCATGCAAAGCTATGCTGGTAAAGTCCAAGAGTCCCCTTTGATAAATAGGTGTTGCATTACTATATATTTTACTTAATAGTTTCCAAGGTAACGGTTGTTAACACACACACCAAAATAAATAATGGCGTACCATCTAAAATAGTCACGGTTTTGAATTCCCAAATTTAGAAACTCATAAGCAAAACATTTTAGAAACAGAAGTGATTATGCTGTGTCATGAGAAAAGCGTTGGTTCTCTGGGTGATGCACAACAATTAGTTTGGACATTTGTGGGGAAAAAAGTATTTTTCCCAAACACCCTGTAAATGCTGGTTGGTATGTTCTGTATACTTCCTGTCAATTTAAGAGTGTTTTCACAGCTGCACCTGAACTCTGGTTTATTTTCCCTATTTGAGAAGGTATAAGAGGAATAGGAGGGTAACAAGACACAGCTGTGGACAGTCAAGACAGAGAAGGGAAAAGTAAAACTAAAAACGCGACACCGGAGCTAAATAACTACCTAAAGCAGGACGTAAGAAGCAAGAACAGGGAAATTCAGAATAAACTAGAAAGACTGAATAAACTCAGAAACTGTAATTAAGGACTAGTTGATAAAACTCAAAATGGACTCAAAAACTAGCATAAGAGCTAAACAGGCAACACTTTAATAAACAAGAACTTTCAAATCAAACTGGAAAAAGCTACAAGTTCTAATCTCATCAGCTGATTTGGATGCAAACGAAGACCAGCCATGAGGAATGCTTTGCATTAAATGAGTCTTACATGAATGTCAAGTTCGCATCAAGTTATCCAATAAGCTATATATCTCTGCTTGTTTTTACAAACATCAGTCTTACTGTTGAGCTTCATTGCTCCTGTTACAATCATCAATCATTAAAATAATAAAAAAGTAAAAAAAAGACAAAACAGAAAAGAAACTGGGCTTCCTGTACAGAATGGCAGCATCCCATCATTCTGATGTGTTGTATTTCACATACAGTTCAGAAAGAACTGCATAAGTGCATGCATGAAAAATAAACTATAAAATATATAACTTTTAGAACACGTACCCGTCCAAATATTTACAGTTTAGCCTGTATGGATTTGTATTTTACAAACCGCTGGACAGCATCGCTTTTAACAAACAGGAGGAGAAGGTGTAGGTAATGTTTTTAGCAGGATATTACTTCAACTTTGGTTCTCCAAAAATCTAATTAATATCCTGCTAAAGCAGTGAGTTAAGCACGACGGGAACATTTTAAAATAAAATACAGTGTGAGTGTTTATGGTGACGAAAGAATATGGAACATTCCTTATTAATGGGGTTTTAATAGTTTGGAGTAATGATGCAGCTCTTTGGCATAAAGCAATGCAATGTACTCAAACAGTTTCACTTGGATGCATTCAGTGTTGGTTTGTCTCTGTGTGTGAGATTTATTTGAAAAGACTCTTAACCTTTAAATACTTTTTTATTCATGCAACCTACCCTAACCTCAGCCTTCTATACGCGTTTGCATCTGAAAGTATTAAAAGGAAATTTGGTTTTTAGTTGGGAATTAAACTCAAAGATCACAAAATCATTAAAGCATCATAAAAAAATCTATACAAATAGTTTGAGGAGAAGTTATTGGTTCAGCTTCTCAATGCAGATTAATAGAGCACATTAGTGCCTCATAGTTTGGTTTCTCATATCAGGAATGAAGCATTCTTGCAAGAAGATGAACGAGAGGAGCTGAAGGACGACTCATGACCTGTCCACTTGAGCAGACTGCCCTGTTGTCTCTGCTCTTTAGTATTGAGGCCTGTAATTGGTTCACATCCACAGTGATGCTCTACAAGTTGTATGTCATCCCCATATTAAACCTCTTCCTCTATTAGTTTGATTGGCATATTCAACCTCTGAATGGAGGGAGCAGTGTGACGGTTATTTGAACTAAATCTTAACATCAGACCGTCTGCAAATATTTAGTCAGGAAATGTATTAAATCTACTTTCCATGCACCTATGTTGCATGTATTCCCTGTTTTCCTTATGTTTGCCTTTCATATTTGCAACAAATAGGTACACGGGCAGCTTTGTTGTAGACCACATGGCCACTGGTTTTCGAAGCCTCAACATTAACACTTTGGTCACCAACGTTTTGGGTTATTGGAGGCAGAAGTTATCAAATCTGGACAAAGGATGACTTTGTTGGTTACCGCAGTCTGTATCCATAAAGACACAGATAGCTGCTAATTAGGGCTAAATAACAGAATAAAATCTTGGACTTTGATTCACCAAAACTTGAGCACAGGCTTCCTCATGTGAGTGCATGGGCATATATCAAGGAGAGACCACATCAGGTACTCTACAGATGCACGGTGCACAGTAGTAGAGTCATATCTTCTCGTAGAGTCAGCTGTGCAGAGGGACATTTTTTAGAGCACTGAGGTGTTCACACAAATGCTTTGAGAGAGGTGTAAAAGAGGCCAGCTGTCTCCCTGGACGACCACCAATGAGCAAAGATGGAGGTTTATAACGTGAACGTCAGCCACCTTATAATGCAAACCCTTCTGAGACACCTGTGTGACCTCAAACACTCGCACGATGGTAGGCTGGGGCACCGACTCCAAAATGATTCTCCTATTTGTTCTGATGAGTTTTTGGTTTGTCTTTGATTTTGGTCGTCAGATATTTAAATTAACCTTGAGACTTTTTTTCTGCAGATCATAACAGAAATCTCTCGGTCACTCAGACATCTTACTGACGCAATACTGAAGCATCAAATGTGGATTAATCCACCACTTAAATTCACTGATTCCTCCAGATTAAGAAAAATAGCTGCATTAGGAAATTATTGACTGTTGTTTTTAAATGAAGGTATATATTTTACAAGTTCATTCTAAAGATTTGTGTTTGGAGTTGCAAGCCAGAAACATTGCAGGGAAAGTTCAGAGAAATAAAAGCCTTTAAAAAATAAAAAGATTATTCTTTGTTTCCTCTCCGCTTTCTGCTTTTAAAACTTTAATAACAAAGATTTTTGTGTATAAAAATGACTTCAAACAAGCTGCTCTTCATAAAGATGAACTCTGCTCACAACATAAATTTGCCTTCATTTCATTGTAACAATAAAGTAGCCGAGATGGAAACGAGCAGCATGACGCTACCGCCTCAGGCACTGGTGCATCATGGGACTCTGTCTGCGAGGGTGTGAGTATTTAAAGCTTGCATGTGTGTGTGTTTATTTTCAGTGCGTTTGACTATCAGCGAGTTCCCTCTTCGGTCCCTGCGGATCCCAGTCCTGTAAAACAGCCCCGCCCTTCGTCTTCGTCATCTTCCTCCTCTTCATTGTCCAAAGCGGCTCTGAGAATGAGGAGCAGCAGGCCGTCCAGAAGGAGCAACAACACACACACCTCCGCCTCCAGCAGCAAATGTAAGAGGATGCTGTGCTGATAGAAAAATGACTTTGAACTTTTAAAGTTTAAACAATTTCAGATACAAAATTACAAGGTTTATATTTCTGGTATTATTTATATTATAGGTCAGTTATAGGGTGATGTAGCCGTGGATATTAGCTCTAAGTAAATGGCATTAAAGTACAAAACTTAACTCCAAATAATTGAACAATACTGGCAGTGGACATGCTTAATTTTCTATATTTAAAGTGGTAACATTTCACTATTTTGATATTTATGCACATTCTCATATCCTGCAAAAACAAAGAAAATTAGTTTTGTCTCCACCAGCTTGGAAGTGGTGAAGATGTGTGTTCAACCTCTATGTTTGTGTTTAGCAACATAAAAACCCAGTTTTTCATTTGTTTGGAGCCTTGGGCGGCCGTGCATCGCTTCCTCTTCACCAGCTATTTTCAAACTCTGTTGAAGGCCCATTTTTCCGGCCTGCACATGTGTAGTTGAGTGGCAGTGATCACAGTGATCTTTCACCTTGGATTTCATTCAGCTTAAATTCAGAAAGGAAAGATGGTTAATAGGACAGGTGCTGAGAAAAGGCTCCAGTCACACACCTACTGCCAACTGCCTGGCAACCATCAGTCGCTAGGGGAAAATGAGTATTCCCTGATCAGCGAGTGGTTGCAGGAGGCTGTTTGCTGGTAGTGAAAGAGTGAATTCTATTTTATTTATATATCATCAAATCACAACAACAGTGCCCTCAAGGTGCTTTTTCCTGTAAGGTAAAGACCCGAGAATAATATAGTGAAAACCCAAACAATCAACCCCCTTGCCCACCATGTTCAGATACAGAAACTTATAATCAGCATGTTTGACCAATTACTATGATCCTATGATTCCTATGATCAAGTTGTATCCTTGTTTGATTTAATTGTCTTTATTCTTTTCCTCTTTTTTGTGTAAAAACGTGGTCTTTTCGATGTATCATTTAGACACTCCTGAAATAATCACATGGCGCTCATATCTATAAGTGCAGAGTCCTTCATAATGCACTTAAACAGGTGCTGCACTTTCAGAGAGTGAGCTCAGTAGGCTCGTCATGGCAGTTTCTGTTAACCAAAGACAGAAAGTCTCCATCAAACATGTGGATTTTTGAAATCACTTAATAAGCGTGTTTGTTTACAAGGCAAAATAAATAAAGTAAAATAATACTGTGCTTAGCACTTGCCTGTTAACTGTACATATGCGTTCTTTTACCTTCACAGCGCCTAGTTGTCACAAACTGTTCCGAGTCTTCTTCTCTCGCTTTTCCAGTAAACTGTTTTTCATGTCCCAGAGAGACGTGCACTTTATCCATCCACTGAGAGCTACATGACCGTTAAACCTAATGAAAACATCAGCAAACATTAAATCCAGAGTCGTGGCTGTAACTCTGCCGAGGGTAAAGGACGAAGGGAAATACTGTGGCACGAGAAGTTCAGGAAGTTCAGCTGTTAAAAGGCTTTTATCGAAAAAGGGCAGAGACACCAACTCCCCGCTGCTATCAGAGGACGATACGCAGGGGTGTTTAACGCCACATCCCTCACCAATTAACGGCTTTTAAATTTCAGACCCACACATGAGCCTCGGCCTTGATGTTCACATTTGTACACAGTTGTGATGTTCAGCCTGTTTCCCCCCCCTTTAAATCTGCAGCTCCTGTGGAAACCTGCTGCACTCTGAGGATATTTCCTCTCCAAAACCCTGTTTCATGTTATCTCCCGCCTGTGTGACAGCTCATCTCGGTGGTAAGGCCCCAGGGTGCTGGAGAGAAGGCGGGTGAGGGGGGGTGCTCCAGATGGTCTCTTCATTAAAAGCTTCTGTACCGCAGGGCTCTCCTCTCCTGCTATAACCCAGCCGAGCCTATCAGCTCTCACAATTAGACCGAGTTAATAGTGCATGGAAAATAAGAATTGTTTATACTAGTTTATTACAAGCCTTAATAGTTTTTACTGCGCCCCATCACAAGGAAATTAGATTGCCTTTGCAAGCTTCAGAGGTCGAAAAGCTTTCAGGATTGAAGTAGTTTTCAGGGTCATTTGGAGAGCTGTGTGCAGCAGAGTCAGTCCATTACGGAGCACAGCGAGGGCGAGGGCTCATGCAGCTGAAGAAGGCGGCAGCGCAGCGCTAAGAGTAACTGATGGTGCAGGAGCGCGGCCTTGACGACTGCACGGGTCACTGAATGACACTCGAATCTGCATGGAGCTGTAAAATCCTACTGCGGTCAGCGCTGACTTTTGAGTTTGCATCGGCCCACTTATGAACAGAAAATGACCCTGAAACACATCAGCGCAGCAAAGACAGAAGAAGAAAAAAGGACTGCTCAGAGTTGTTTTACATTACATGTTGGTTTCTGTTGTCATTTGTGGGCTCAGACCATCTACCAGTTGTTGATTCTCTCTGTGGGAATGTGGATTACAGAGGTTCATTAAAACTGCTGCTGATGAGATTTGAGATTTTCTTCCACACCCAGCTGCAAAGAAACATTTCTTTATGTCGCTGGATTTATGCACGCTGATATTGAAACAGACAAATCACTGCTGTCTAAAATGTTTTTGTCTGCTGCAGATTTGTCTAGACTGGCACTAAGATGCCCCAAACATGGCAAGACAAAGGGGTGTACCATCTATTTTTCTTTAATTTCCCTTTTTACACCCTTCTCTAAGCCCTCGCTGTACTTTGTGTGTGTCAGCGCTAGGATATCAAATAATTTAAATTAAACCCATGTTTTTAATAGGGGTGCAACGATACACAAAATTCACGGTTCGGTTCGATACTTTGGTGTCACGGTTCGATATTTTTTCGATACAAAAAAAATGTTCATGCATTTTTAATTTGTCATTTATTAAAATTATAAATATATATTTTAACTCAAAAGTACAGTTTTTAAATTTAACCCTAACCCTTGTGCGCGTTTTTTATTTTGACAGCGAATGCGCACCTGCAGACCACTTATGTGCAGCCCTGGTTATATAGCTCGTCATATTGCAGCCACAGAAATTATTTTGTCCATGAAACCATAAAGCTGCACTTTCTTTTTGCCTTATAGTCTGATTTGTCATAACTTTTCCGTTTTGTGGTAAGCTTTTCTTTGGCTGTCACTTCTTCACCCTGACCTGTCTTATTTGGCTCAGCAGAACTGAAATGCTTTTACACGCGCACTCACATAATGCTCAGCGATTCTCTGCGCGATCAACCTCTCACATGTTTAAGCTTGCTGCGGGAGATTTCACTTGTCATGTTTGCGTAGTAAGCTAACGATTAATAAGACGATGTCAGAGGAATTGGTGCACAAATTATCATCACTCACAGATCAGTGCTGTCGCTCTCTATACACAGTTCGCACGATTGCAAAGTGAAAGCAAAAAACAAGCGCAAATTCAAACGCGATTTCAATATGTCACATATTGACAGTGGCTCACCGATGCCAATGACATAATTACCCAGCTACATTTCCGAAAGAATGCAAAAGCATTGACATAGATTTTTCCTTCCTACAATAGCCGGACGGGCAGGGCAGAGATAGATTTTGGTAGCCCGACTGGAAAAACGCTAGCCCCGGGACGTCGGGCTAGCGATATTGCGAGCCCTGTATCTGATTGAGGAATCACTCATCTTTGGAAAAGAGAGTTTATTACAGAGAAATGGCTCTTTCCAAAATAAAAGCTATACTATCCGCTTCTTCTGGACTATATTCTCAGCAGCATATTAAACATATCAGGTCCCCATAAGGAGAATCATGTGCTAACAGCTGTCTAAATGACTCGGCTAAAGTTAGTAGCATGCTTGTTGTTTTTGTCTTTGCACTAGGATGATGTCGGTGTAAATGTGCAGTCATATTCGTTGTGTTCCCACTAGTGCTTTCAGGTTAATCTCGTTGAAATGACCTTAACGCCACAACACGGCAAATCTCCGTTAACGAGCTACCCCTGATCGCCCCGTGCATGGGACTAGACGGCCAACACGTTAACAAGCTAACTGCGCTAACACACTAGCTCCCACCAATGTAATTGAGCATTGCGTGGCACATCCGACATACTGTTTTACTTTAGTCCATGACTCACTTACCTTCAGGGTCATACGTCACATGAAAACCAAAATAATTCCAAACGCCAGATCTGAATGAGGGTGGGGGAGGTTCAATTTGCCATGTTGCAAGGAGAGCTTAACTTCTGTCTCGCTAGCTTGCCCTGCGCTCTTCCTTCTGACTATGCTGTCTGTGTTGAGCGCTCAGTGGATCTGCGCTCGACAGTGCAGCCTAGGCGGAGTAGTCGAACGCAGATTCACTGAGCGCTCCACACAGACAGCATCGTCAGAAGGAAAGTTGATAAAATAAATTACAAATGTTGTATTGTTCGATACATATGCGTACCGAACCGAAAGCACTGTATCGAACGGTTCAATATCGATACGAGTATCGTTGCACCCCTAGTTTTTAATAACTAGTGTCACTGTCCACGTGTTATGTCTTATCTGTACACCACATAAATTTCAAATGCAGGTTTGACATTAAACTGCAGGTCCAGGATTCAAACCCAGATTTAGCTTTATGTTCTAAACAACTGCACATTTGTTGCTTATAGGTTTTTACATGCATTCATTTGCATACTAAAAAGCTGTGTGTATTCTATGTTATGCACCCTCCTCTTGTGTTTGTTTCCTCATTTCCTTTTTCCTCTCTCACAGATCTCTCACAGTGTAACAGAGTAATTGATAAACTGTTCTGCCTCTATTTAAAGGAGGCTGAGAAAAGGGTCTCTTTCCCTCTCCCAGACCAAGCAGCTCTTCGGCTTCCTCAGATCGATCCCTGCCTCTTTGTGGGGATTTACTTCCTTTGCTTTTGACATGAATGTTCTGGTTGTCTGTTTTTCACAGCTTTATTTGCTTGTTTAATGTTCTTACCCCATTAGCTTAGGGAGGGAAGTTCTGGGTTCTACATTTCACATGGTGGTTGGTGCAGACAACTTCTACGTTTAGGTCATTCTGCTTCCTGTTGAACTAAAGGAACCTTGTTAGTAAACCAAATCTCAAGTGCGGTCACTGAGGCAGCTTGAGCCTTCATCTTCTCAACACTTGACAACATGTAAATAAAGCCATGCATTAGCCAGTCACATTCACATAACTTTATCCGTTGATTTTAACATAGAATACTTTTTAACCTGAGTAGTCGTTATAGCCTCATGCGTCAGTCTTTATTTTATTTTATGCATCATGAGCCAGATTAATCCCCCTCTCTTTCTTACATCTCTCCCTGTCTCTGCAGTGAGAATGGCAGAGCTTCTTTCCATCAAAAGGGAGCTGACAGTGATCAAGGTTCAGATCGATGGCCTGCTGGACTGCGTAGACAAGATGGACAGACAGAGGAAGGATGGCTCAGGTAGAGACAAAGAACTGTGCTGAAAATAATAATAATAAAATTTAATCCTAACGCCTTAATTGCAATTATTTTCAAAATTAGAGCTGCTGTATTTAGTCTGTGTGTGAAGCAATATTTCTGTGTGGAGTTTGTTTACACAGCCCGTGTTTGCATGGGTTCTGTCTAGATACTCCAACTGCCACTCACAATCCAAAGACATCAGTTAGTGGGGTTAGGTTAACTGGTGATTCTATATTGCACATAAGTGTGAATGCCAGATTGGTGACCTAAGCCTAAGATAGGCTCCAGCCCCTCTGTGACCCTGATAAAGATAAGGAGAAGAGAATGGATGGATAATTAGCTTCACCCCAAACCTTCCCTTACTTCCATGTCTTCCGCATGAGTCATCTGCTACTGAAGACCTTGACTTTTCACTTGACTGCTACACGTATTGCTTCCATTTTGAAATGCATCAACTGACCCCCAGACCGCACATCATAGATAAAATTTGTCAAGGTGCTGTAGTGGTAAGATCTATCCATCTATTTTCTTTAATCCCCCCATGGTGCTGGAACTTATCCCAGCTCCCACAGGGCAAGAAGCGGGGTACACCCTGGACAGAGACACAGACAGCCATTCACACCCACATTCATATGGTCGATTTAGAATCACCTGTTAGCCTAGCACTACTAAGTGCATGTCTTTGGTCTGCGGGAGGAAGCTGGAGAGAACCCCCACAGACACAGGGAGAACATGCAAGCTCCACACAGAAAGGCCCTGGCTGCACAGTGGATTCAAGTCCAGGTCCCCTGGAGCTTCCCTGGAGGACTGATTTACAGTAACTATAGACTGTATATAAGTAGCAGTCAGGTGTTTCCAATCAAATGTACTTGATTAACTAAACATCAGTAAGTGTGAACACGTCTTTGGCAGTTTGCTGGTCTGCAGCATTCAGGTGTTGATGTAATGTCACAATCTTCCCAGGACTGGATGTCCCAGAAAATTCACCCCAAGGTCAGACTTGACTTCAAGAAGTCAGGCTGGCTTCTTCTGCCTGTTTGAAATCAATGAAATCAATCTCCTAAGCCCATGACAGTCTAGTTGTTGTCTTTGGTGCTTTGCCAGAATATGAAAAGGCCTGTTAGCAGGAATGTAAAACCAGGCTTTGAAATATATTCAGGACTACATTTCTGTTTACAAACGAATGAGAAACATCTAACGTATTCAGTCTCGGTCATTACTTTAGAGGTGTTCGACACTGACACGCATCCCGTTTTTATTAAATGCCTATATCAACCTCAAACATCAGACTGATCCAGGTCTAATCCTTCCTGAACTCTAAATTTGAGTTTATTACGGCAAATGATCCGTCGGAGCGTTTGGTGATGCAGAGAGAGTCGCTGTGTTTACCATCAGATGTGAGCCGGCTATCATACTGCATCTGTGAGTAATGGTTCAATGACAAAACTGCCACCAGTGGAGCGTGGATTATGACAGTGAGGTAAACAGCGATAAACACGGTCCTCATAACCTTTCATAAGCTCCCCTTCAGCGCTCAGGAGTTATCGTGTCGTCCCTGTGCATGTGTGTGTGTTTGGGTTTTATCTCCTCGGGTTGATAAATAGATGAGGAAATTATCCGATGTGACACGTTGACGGTCTTCAGTTTTTTGCGATTATTTCCTAGAAATGTGTTCCAACACTCAAATGAGAACTTCTATCGCACACATGCAGCGAGTCGTCGAAGAGGGAGGTAATACTGCGGGTATTCGAGTTATGAGGGTTCAAATTCACTACAAAACTGACATTTTTAGAGGTTTGCATTAGATCTGAAAATGTTTCAAATAAAAATTTAAATTACAATATTTTGTTGTGACATGACTTGTGATTTTGCTTTAATGAGACCTAAAATCATCCATAACCACGTCTCGACACTGTTGGACGTCCACTTATTTATCGACAGAGAACTGTCACAGTGACTACTCTCTGTATAATGAGGAGAAATTAAAGGCTTAAAGAAAAAAATTGTTAGAAAAGGACTGTATTTAAAAGATGGATGTAGCCACGGCAACACCCCATTTGGTTTCTGGACTTTGAAGTATCAGTGTTAGCATTTTGACATCCTCCACCAAAAGCGATCGTATGAAATCAGGGATGCTATTGAAACGTGTTCTGTGATGTGACAAATCTGATGGACGAATCTGGGTTAGGTGAATGGAGAACATTACCTGAAAGACTGTGCCAACTATAACGTTTGGTGGAGGAGAGATAACGCTGCGGGGTGTTCTTCTGGAGTTGACCTGGGTCTCTTAGTTTCAGTGAAAGGAAAACGTAATGCCTCCACTTACCGAAACTTTTTGGACAATTCTGTGCTTCTGTGTGTGAACAATTTGGGGATGGACCACCTTTGACTCTGCCCCAGTGCAAAACAGAGGCTCATAAAGACACACCTATAGGATCAACTCGAAAATCAGTGTTTGTCTTTTCAAATGTTCTTCTAAATGGGCAGAAGTCCCCACACGCACTTCAAAGTCTTCTCAAAGGAGTGTTGTAGCTGCAAAGGGGAACCAACTCCATATTAATACCCAAGAATAGATGTAGCATTTAGGTGGCATGATATTGTGTGTGTGTGTGTAAGAGTGTCCTGAGAGCAGGGAGCCCAGTGTGTCGGATTCCTCTCGCCGAGGTTCAGTCAGCAGTCTGGAGCGAGAGAGTCCGGAGCCAGGGGAGGCCAGTGAGGACGAGCCGCTGCACTACCAGCACTACTACCCCTACAGCTACACCCACAGGGTAAATATACGCCCCTGCTTCCCCACAGCTACACCCATGCTACCATTGACTTACAGAATCAATATCAATCAATTTCACATACAGCCAAATTTTAGCTTTGCCTCCCGATCTTCAAATAGCTCCCAGCTTTCAGACACAGTCTCATGCTGAATAAATAGGAGTTTGTTTTCTTCTTTTAATGATATTAAACAGCTGTGGCATCACACAGCAGCAGGAAGCAGTTAACGCAGGTGTTACGGCAGCAGGGACTCCATCAGTTACTTTCCTGACGTTTCACTGTGGTCTCACAAAACCAGCTTGAACGGGTTTCAGTACAACAGCTGATGTGCTGTGCTTACACACAGCGATTATTCTTCAGTGCGCTAATATTTGCAGTAATGGTGTGACATTGCATTCACTGAACTCATCTAATTGCCTAAGTAAATGAAAATAAGACAGCAGATGGTAAGCCTAATAAAAAGTAATTACAGTAATACATTTGCTCAGTGGTTCTCCAACTTTTTTATTTATTTTTTTATTCCTTTTTCTTCTGCCTGTAGTCTTCTGGGGAATGTTCCCTTGTCACAAATTCCAAATTAAACCCTTTCCCATGGCACAACAGTACTGGATAAACATATATTACTCACTCTATATACCACCACTCCTACTGTTGCCACTACTGCAGAGCAAATATGGAGTATATGGAGCATAGTTTCAGTACAGACAGTTCACAAAATAAAGCTCAGCCATAATCCTGGCAGATGGAACAATCTCCTACAGACCTGTTGACATTCATTGATTTATAGTGACTTGTTTAGAAAGTCTCAATCCAATCTGCAAGCCTCTTTGCAACCGACCTCCAGATACTCCATTCATGCACTTCCTAACTTAATCATTTATGGAGCTGTTGTTATGGCTGCCCTCTCTATTCTGTGCTGAGGTCTTGCTGCTCCCCTCAGAGATATACCACCACTATAAATGTCTGCCACTGGTAGCGTCTTTTGTCAATAGCGGTCCTGACAATTAATATATAGGCTCCTCCATGGAATACGTATCACTATTACTCACCCATTCTACTACACAGGATAAATATACCTTCACAGGGTAAACACACAGTATGTTTTTCCCTTTCAGTTACTTTATAGGATGAATTTAGCTACCCATAGTGTAATTTTACATGCCTGCTACCATCACTGCTAGTACAGATGTTTTACTACTACCCAAACAAGTTAAAGCCTTTTAATACTCAATCACTATCCCACAGAATGCATAAGTATCCCTATTACACACTAAGCTAGTCAAACAAGACGATGTACCTCCCACAGGGTAACCTCAACAACCTCTGGGGTGGCCAGCTCTGCAATAGCAGCTAATGCAATGCTGCCCTCTTGTGGAGAATTGGCTAACTCTGACTCAGGTGCGTTAACAAAACTGTCAAAACTCTCAGAATTATTTTTCAGTGTTTCACTAGTTATTATGGAGATTATTTTAATAATCAGTCAAACATTTCTTTTGCCAAACAGAAAGTAAGAAGTAAAAAATAATGTCCGCCACGATTTCCATATATCCAGTTAGAGTTTGAAAAAACAAACAGTTCATCTGTCCCAGTCCATCCTTTCACCTGTCTTCCTAAATCTCTCAGTCATATAGACTTACCAGCAGTAAATCTGTGACTCACCCACACTGCAGAGACACCATCTGTATAATTCCTGGTGGAAGATGTGTTTACCAGTCGCCTCGCAGGTCTTTTGATTCAGGATCTCACCGGAGTGGAGCAGATCGGCCGAGGGGAGGAGCGATGCTTTCAGTGTTTCTGTTTCTTTACAGGGAAACATAATGACATAGAATTAGCCTGCAGGCTTCCTATACCTGCCTGACAGAGCAAAGCTGCCTCATTAATCTGAGAGGAGGCAGAGAACAGACCGGCCCTTAATCTGTCGCATTGTTCCTCTGACAGGAAGAAGCCGAGTGTACATGAATAAAAGAGTGTTTTAGCAGGCTAATTACCATTTACCTCTTTGTGTGTGTGTGTGTGTGTGTGTGTGTGTGTGTGTGTGTGTGTGTAAGTAACACAATGTGTTATTATGAACAGGAAATGAGCATTTACGTGGACTGCGAGGATAAAGGACTTCCGGCTGCACTGAACATGAGGCGATGTGCAAATAGAGGCTAAAGCAGTGTTTTAATTAACCCACTGTCCTGTTAAGAGTAACTTTCTCTTTCTGTTTTCAGATAAAGCAGTCTGATCAGGAGGAGGACCTGTGATGCTGCAGTTCAGGTATGAAGGTGGCAAGCTGCCTGGCCTTATACGTTCCTTTGAAATGAACCTGCTTTGCTTTTCTTTGTTTTCTTTCATGTCTGTCTATCTAATGTTGGATGCTCAAATTAAACACAAACTGAAAATTGGGTTTGGGTTTGGAGGGCGTTGTGCTTTAATTTATGGCTGTAGACATAACTGAGCTTTCTGTGCATTTTTGAGCATCTTCATTGAAATTATTTGGGAAATAATATTAACTATGAAGGATTACACCCTTACAGTTTATGAATACAGCTTGTTAACCACTTCAGGCTCAATAATGCTAATGCACTCAGTCCAAAAGTAATGTGTTCTGTAACAGCTGTCTTTTTATTAAGCAGGGCCAAACTTTCAAATAAAGGATCCAGCATTTGTACAAGTATTCCTCATGAGACTTAGTTTTGGACATTTGTTCCTATTCTTAGAGCTGCATCATGTCAAAGATAGAGGTTATCCATAATATTGGTCATCTCAGGCGCACAGCTCTAGCTGTGAGCACAGAAGCCCCGCCTACATACAGTTTAAACCTTCTGTTTCCAAGGAGCAGCCAATCTGAAGGAAGATGGGTTAAAAAAAAATAAAAATCCTGCAGAGCTACTCTAATAGAGTCCATTAATAAAAATGTGCAAACCTACACTTTAATGTTAGGTCAATAAAGAATAAGTGCCATGTGTACATGTACATATAAACATACAGATGTTTGCACTCACTGTGCATTAAGCCATGTTTCTAGAAGTTTTTATCAAGATTTGTTCACTGGCTTAGGAGGAGATAGGGGACGTACAAATATAAATACACTACAACCTTTATAGCATGAGATGGAGATGGAAATGAACAGAATATGTCCTCTTTAATAGGTTTTGGATAAAAATGGAGCTCAGAAGGAAGAGCAGTATGATGTAATAATAATATGATATGACATAACTTTAAATATTCTTTTATTGTAGAATCATTTAAACTATTTCCAGATCTGTCCTCTACCGTAACGTAGCACTTACTTTGCTGTGGAAGACTTCAACTAGCTCTTACATCAGTTGATTTTTGCAGTTAACGTGTGTTTGCTCTTTGTTTTTGCTAAAGCAACAAAGAATGCAAAAAACGGACTGTTTCCTGTGTGTTTCTGAGTCTTTGTAAGTTTATCCAACTAAAGCCAATGACTGTTTGGTGGTAAAACACATGGAAACACATTCGGCAGTGGTCAGCAGTAATTGGAAGTTGGACATTTGCGCATTAAGTATCCAGCCCTATAATGAAGATAGATCTGCTTTCTCTTTCCTTTACTGCCCAATACCTACAGCACATAGTT
The DNA here is from genome assembly GCF_057381915.1 of Diplotaxodon limnothrissa. Lineage (NCBI taxonomy): Eukaryota > Metazoa > Chordata > Actinopteri > Cichliformes > Cichlidae > Diplotaxodon > Diplotaxodon limnothrissa. The sequence goes on from NC_140602.1 coordinate 67,473,153, forward strand.
AATGGACTATAAAAGATTATTGTAGACACGGTAATCTCACCCATCAGTTTGACAAATCTTATTTGTGAAGCCTCATGCTGACTTTTCTCACCATCTTAATTTTTCGAAACAAGACGGTGATGAGTGGAGCTGAGAAATTGAGGGACAGTTAACACTCAAAAAATAGCAACAAGAATAATAATAGTGGCCAAAATTAACATCATATTGTTTTTAGTAAGACTTCAAATCAAATATTACGACTGTAAACTCAACAGCAAAGTGTTTCACCAAGGTACAAATCCTGGGAACAGATCACACTTTTTCCTTGTACTTCTATGGAACAGCCATATTTTTGCAGCAAGAGGAGTCGCCCCCTGCTGGTCATTTAGATTTAAGTCACTTCATGATTAGTCATTTTGGTGGATAAGAAGGACACATAAACCTTATTGTAGTTTAAACCAAATCTTTAAAATCATCAGGCTCCACTGATATTGACCTTAAAGTGTATTTCATGCCAACTTATGAGTTTTTTTGCATGTTTTACTCTCTCTTTGTGTCCTTTGTGTCCATGTTCACTTCCTTCCAGAAGCAGACGCTCAGATCTGTAACAGCTGGGATGGACGAAGCTTCAAGACGACGCTGGCAACACGACCTGCATTTGGACTGACTCTCCTCCACCCCTGATTTTTGATTTTTTTCACATATCTTTGACATTTTTATTATGTTGCTATGGTGGCCCTGAGAGGCCAAACGAACTGCAACTTAAGAAAACACCAGCAATAAGAAAAACGCTGCAAAAGCAAACAAAACAAAACGGAAACAGGAAAAACAAAATATAAATAGGGAAAAGGAAACAGAAATAGGAAAAAAGCCAAGGGAAGTTTCTGGGGAGACAATAACCTAACGCAGTGGTTCCCAAACTTTTTTTTGCTGGATTTTTAGGCTAATAGTTAGGCTAACACACTTATCTCTCATCTTTTCTTTTGTCACAAAACCGATAGATCCTCAACTTCTTTTAAGTGTCTCCCAGTGCAATCTTAGCATATTTTGGTTCCTGCAACGGGTTATTGTCTCCCCAGAAACACTTCCCTTGTGCTTTTGGAAATCTGTTTTTTCCTATTTCCGTTGTGTCTTGTGTGCTTTTGCAGCGTTTTTTGCTAATTGATGGTTGTTTTCTTAAGTTGCAATCCGTTTGACCTCTCGGGGCCACCGTATGTTGCACTGCCGTCACCTATGTTTTCCATTCCAGTGATCCACATTCACATGTTGACACATTAGACAATATCTGAACATCATAGAAAAGTTTAATAAAACATACTGATGGTTCTGCAGCTAAATACCTCCTCACAGCAGATTATTTTATTTTGGCCTCTGGGCCAACACCTCTGCACCGCCAGAAAACACTGCATTAGTGGGCTACACAGGCAAGAGCAGACTCATGAGCCTGTTGGATTATTTCCTTAACGTTTGAGTCTGTTTCATCACCCTAACCTTGCTTCTCATGTCAGACTCATCACTGTTATTAAAGTCTGTGTGGGACCAGCTGGCGGCTCCTTATCGCACAGTTTATTTTCATCAGGCCTGTTTTCATTATGTGTAACCAGCTGTGTGACCACATAATGCTTCTGCGGTACAGGCTCAGTGAGCACGGCTTTATGACTTTCTGGGTAAATTTCACTGTTCAGTCCACTCAGGAAATCACTTATAAAGTTATATATAGGCCCAGACAATTTCCTGAAATGAGCATTAGCTCATTAGCTCCATGTAGTAGATACGAATAGGGAAATGTACTTTTTCTATGATCATGAGTGATAGTTGGTTTCATGTGCTTGTTTCAGTTTAGCTTGGGTTAACTGACAAATAAACTGACAAACAGTTTGAGTTCAGTTTATTTCATGGATTAGTTTGGCAGGTGTGGGTAACAATATCCTTCACGTGAACTAAAACTGTTGGGTTCATGTTTGCTAAGATATCTAGCTGAATGAAAAAGTTAAGTTTAACTTACAGTCCTGGTAAAAAGAAAGCACAGCATCATTCCACAGCGAGAAAGTGGAAAACATTCAAGACAGCTGCCAGACTTCTCAGGAGGAAATATTCCAGCAAATTTACCCCAAAGTCAGATCAACTGAAAAAAAAAGACTGAACAAGTGAGTGTGACTACGAAGGGTTCCTAGGAGGCTACTTCTTCCCTCTAAAAACAACATGGCAGCATATGTTAAGTTTGCTTTGTTTCTTCATAATATACAGCAGCACATTTGGAGAAAACCAAACACAGCACATCAGCACAAACACCTTACATCAACTGTCAGCACAGTGGTGGAGGGACGATGATTTGGGAAGCTTGCAGTCACTGAGTCGACCATGAAATCCTCTGTACACCAAACTGCTCTAAAGTCACACATGCGGCCGTGTGTCCCGCAGCTAAAGCTTTGCCCAAACTGGGTCATGTAACTGGACGATGATCCCACACACAGCAGCAAATCGCCAACAGATTGGCTGAAGAAGCAAAAAAAAATCAAGGTGCTGCAGTGGCCCAAAGTCTAGACCTCATCTCAACTGAAACGCTGTGGTTGGTTTAAGAGAGCTGTGCATGAATGAATGCTGAAAACATGAATGAACAACAGCAGCGCTGTAAAGACAAGTTCCTCCACAATGACGTGAGACACGAGTCGCCCAGAAAACCATTGCTGCAACATTTTGCTCCTAAATTAGGTCCTAAAAGCAACTTAGTAGGGTACATACACTGCTTCTGCAGTTTGGCTTCAATTTTTATCAGTAAATAATGACACGGTGTAATATGTCATATGTTGGTGTTCATCTTAGGTTGTGTTTAAGTCATTTTAAGACCTGATAAGGACCAGATTGATACATGAAACCTAAGAAGTGACAGACACACCTACAGCTACAGAAACTGTACTTTTGATGCTAATAAGAATTTTTGAAAGACTCAACTGGTAATAGAAAAAAATAGATGACCCTACTGAAAAGACATGCTACTGAACATTTGATGGCCCGTTTTTACAATTTGATACACCACTGCCAATTAAGACAGACCAGTTACACATAAAATATACAATATATAACACATTACTGTTGTTCCCACTACAGTGTTGCTGGTTTCTGTTGTGGCTTTCATTTTATGAAATAATGTTTATTATTGGTTTAATGGCAAGCACAGACACCAAACAGTTGCTGAACCTTTTAAAAGGAACAACCGTCAGTGTAAATACGCTCTAAATATTTGTCAGTTTAAAAGGTGACACTTGAACACATTCATGTGTACAGTAGTAGCTCTTTATACTGAAACCTTATTTCAGACTTTAAAAACAAAGTGACACTAAATGTTTTAATAAGAAATCCAGTGAGTTTGGACGCAGACTCATTTTGGAAATCCTTGATTTGACGTCGCCGTAGCTTCTCCTGTCAGTGCTTTTGTGTTTGTTCAGTGCTGAATGTAACCTATTTAACTGTGAGTGTAATAAAGGTATTTTTCATAAACGAGGTGCATTTGGACCTGGTGTGATTCTTTTTTTATGAGTTTATGAATTTTATCTGTAGTAATTCAACATATCAAATCATTTGATATGTTGGAATGCTCTCCTTTGTTTTTAAGTTTACTGTATGGAAATTAGGTCTCCCCTTCAGAGAGCAGGTGAGTGGTCAGGTTTGGGTAGAGATCAGTATTACCATTTAGCCAGCTAAAATCAGAAACAGTTCAACATAGCTGGACAAAACCAGTTGCTCTCTGAATCTGATGCTGCTAATAAACAACCAGAGTACTTGAGGTCAAGTTTAAAAATGAGCTTCATGAAAAATCTTCAGAAAAACGAGGGTAACTGCATAAGTAGAGGCAGAAACATTAAGCGCCACCTACAGGAACTCTTAACAAAAGACAATCAATTTGAACTGCATCACATTAAAATAAAAACAACAAAAATCAAAGGTAAGCACCTCCCACATTTTATCCATAGGGAATAATCCAAACCCTTGGCAGAGTTGGATGAAAGGATATACCATATACCGTATATCATTGGACGAGTCACTGCAGCAATTTAAAAAATGAATCCTTCATCCATGTTAGACACAAAGACAGGTCTGAAAGGTAAAACCATCATGGAAGTGGAATTTAAACCTGCATTCTTCTTCGTGTCCTGCAGGGGGAGACTGGTGGTTGTGAAAGGAGCTATGCTCGCTAGCTAGCAACTTGTCAGATTGGTGTTTCAAAACAAAAGAAGCAAAAGCTAGAGGTGGGCGGATTGATCCAAATGTCGATAGCATTAATGCCAATGCTGGTATTGGTATCGGGCTGAAACTAGTGCAAAAGGATCAATGAAACTGGGTCTGACAGGTTGCTAGCAGTGTTGCCAACTTAGCGACTTTGTTGCTATATTTAGCGAGTTTTCAGACCCCTTAGCTAAAAAAAGACGTGAAAGCGCGTATCGCTTTTACTCTCAACAAGCAGCGGGTGCTGTAACGCAGTCAGTTCTTTTACTCTTTTACTCTTATGCTGTTTTGTGGATCACAATTTTTAAAACTACTTATAAACACACACACACAAAGTAACTCCACCAGAGCGCCTATTTCGGGTCACTTTTACCGGTCCAAGCCCGGGTAAAGGAGCAGGTTTGGAATTGTGACATTAAAAAACCCAATAATTGCTAAAAGAAATTTAATTTGTAGTTCTAAATAAACTCTAAATGCATTTAGGACGTTTTTTACTCACTTTATGTCTCTTCCACGATGTTATTTCTCTCTCCAACAACATAGGTTACAATTAGATTAGCATGACCAATTATGCAAATTAGGTGATGACGTCGTTTAGCGACTTCTAGCGACTTTTAGGACAACCAATAGCGATTTTCCTTACTGAGGAGTTGGCAACACTGGTTGCTAGCTAGCGAGCATATCCTGGACGATCGTAGCTCGTACTGAACTTAGAGGACAGTTTGAAAACACACAGAAAGTTGAAAGCTATGATTTGTTGTATTAACTTAAGATTATGGAGAGTAAAAGTCTCACAGTGATTTTGTGATCATTAAAATGTGTTTAGAATTTGCAAACTGATGATGAATCATCATTTCATACATGTAAATCATGACGCACTTCAAATTCAAATTTTATTTGTCACGTACACAGTCATACACAGTACGATATGTAGTGAAATGCTTGGACAACTGCTCGTGACCTAAAGAGAACAAAAAAGGAAAAGGCTATGAATAAGATAGGAAATAAATATGAAAAATTAAAAAGGGTAAATTTAACTAGGAAGGAATAAAATATAAATTAAGGTTAAAAATGAAATAACTGTACAACACAAATTAGAATGAAGGGTAAATTTAACTGGGAAGAATAAGATAAAGATAAATATATAAATTAAAGTTGAAAATAAAATAACTGTACAACAAAATACACAATACACTTCATCCTCTAACATGATTTTCCTTTATAGGCTAAAAGAATTGATATCGGCATCGATATCGCCCTGTATGTGATTGGCATCTGATCGATACCAAAACCTGCAGCATTGAACAGCACTTGCAAAAGCCTGCTTTACATCCATCTTTTATGTTGCATGTGGGTAAACACTGTATTCAAACTTGTGAATTTACCCATGCCTCACCCAGTATCTGTTATTCCTAACCTGCCAGTAACAATAGCAACTAAAGCTTCTGCATTTAATCTCTGCCTGTGAACTAAAATGCTAGCTGGCAGTGGGGATTGTTCCAGTCTCTTCCAGTCAAATGGTATCAGAAGAAATCGTAGTCAGAGGTGCACAGTACACAGCAAATTCAAAAGTGTTAAATTTTTTGGTGTTAATAGTCTCCTTGCAAAAGTAGAGTTAATTTTACTCTAAGCAGAGTCACATTCTTTTAATGTAACTCTGAGGTGTAAAATGATAGTAGTTAAAATCGAGTGTTAAAAATGAGTGTTTCTATTTCAAATCTGGAGGTGTTACAATGGAAACATTAACTCTTGACCTCTTAACTCTGAACTCCTAGAGGGGCTATGACACCAACAGAGTAAATTCACAGACTCCGCCCCCAGCACGGCTCCAATCGAAGCTGAAGTGAAGCCGTTTCAGAACATTTTGCTCTACATATTTGAGTTGTTTGCCATGCTTGGTAAGTCATTTTTTCAAAGATTGTTTCAATTGTTATTAGCTTTTACTTCTGTGGCTCTTTGGAGTTGAGACAAAGCTGTGTGAAAGGCATTAGCCATGTTGCTCGCTGATAGCATAATATTCTGTGTTAGCTAGCTGAAATGTATTGTTTGCGGGCAAATACCACAGCCTTGAAAAAAAGCTTGCATGTGAATTTTCAGTCAAACTTTTGGTCAAATACACCTAAAACAATGTCTAGAATGTGAAATGTTGGTATAATGGTGCTACTTGAAGCCTGAAAACGATCGCCCATAAAAAATAAAAATAAAAAAACGAGCAAACAGCAGTAGCAGACGTCCTGACTGGGTTCTACGGTAGCATTTAGATCCCTCCAGAGTTTTGTGCACACGGTTTAGGTAAAAATGAAAAAAGTTGAGGTTTTACATTTAGTTCAGTATTACCTGTTGCCTGTGTCTTTGTCTTTTGGGAAAATACTTTACACAAGTAATGGCTCAAAGAGGATTCCTTTTCTTTTACTGTGCTGCAATTGTTTACTGGATTATTTGTGCCATTAATTAGTGTCAACTAATTTTTATTCAATCTCCACACAGGATATGCTTGTGAAGATGGAATATGAGGGAGAGCAGAAGTGCGTTGAAGTTCCACAAAGGGATGAATGAAGGACATGCATATTGTATTGAAGCAATAAGTGATGAGAATGCTGTTATTTGCATTTACCATGTCAGACCTTTTGATAAACAAAATTCTAATGAAAGTGAGAACATGTATACTGTTACATCTTTCAGAAAATGTTTTGAAATTGTGGTGCACAGTTCAGAATAAATGTTTTTCAAAAACCATTGCATCTTTTTAGCAAATGTTTATTTCCAAAAGAAATTTCTAGAAGTTCAGAACAGTAAAATTCCCACTTTTTAGAATGAATTAGAAGATAACTCTTACGTAGTTAAACTAAAATACTCTTTGAGAGTTAATATATAAACTCTTAACACCAAGTGTTAAATTATCAACTCCAGACAGATTTGGTGTTTAACACTAAATCAGAGTTAACGTACCAACTCTCCAAAAAGAGTTAAATTAACACTCTCTGGTGTGGACCCATATAGACACTTTAATAGTGTTGAAATCAAATCCGACAGTGTTAATTTGGACATGCTGGATTTGCTGTGTAGGGGATGTCTGACATTACAATGAGCCTAATCATGCAAAACAATCCCAGTGATTAAATGAATCACGTGTTGTTGACTGAAGGAAAGCTGCACTCTCTTGGCTGGTTTTAATGATTTATTAGAATCAGGACAACCTTTGAGACTGGGTCTGTTTAAAGTGCATGGTGGGTAGGTGTATGAGGGAGGAGTGTGTAGTGATACCACAGCTGGTTGGAGGAGTTTGGAATACTGAATGAACTGGTTGCAACAGAGGGGAGAGCTCTCACACAGGTAAGGCTTCTCCTATTATAGACTACAGCAATGAGGCCTGAGGTGTTTCTGTTTCACACTGATGCACTTCAGTGTTTTAAAGTGTCACCAGTGCATGTATGTGCTGCTCTTGTCTCCACTTAGAAGTGGTATGTGTCCTCTGGTCATCTTATAATGATATGTAAGCTTCATATGTGAACTCTTTAGGCTTATAATATTCTTTATTCCTATTTTGAAGCATATTTATCCTTAATTCCTCAAGAAAGTTTCCAATAATTGTTTGTGTTGAGACCTCTTGATATGGACTCAGTGTCTTAACACACAGAAGGTGTCACATGAAACTCATAGTCATTTTTGTTTACATTAAAGTGATCGCTGAGGAAAATAAACATGAGATACATGGTCACATGACTGACAGGTAATATCATGACATCATAATCCTTGTCTTCTGAGTAGTTTATTAAACTTGGAGCACGGAGCTGTAATTTGCAGGTGTCAGACCAGAGTCTATAGCAAAATCTGTCCTTATGATCATTTGCTAAAATGGGACATATTGAGAAAGTGTAGGTGTGACACTCAAACGTTGGACTGCTACATTAAACACTCTAATGTCGAAGAGCTGAAGTGTAAATTCATTCTGAATCGCTGTAAATAAAGATGAGAATGTCACAGCTTCTCAAAAGTGAAGCTAAAGCATCTTCAGCTCCCTTTGGTGTCTGGCTGCAGTATAGAAAACGCTGCTTTGTGCTCCAGCCACACTATAAAAATAAGATGGGAGGATTGCTGGGTGATTGATTTCTTTTTTAAAAAGAATTTTGGTAATCGCTGCACACGCAGAGGCTGACCGAGGTAACTGCTTCTGATCGCAAGCCGATTGTGCGCGTTGCCTGGTGGGAGCCAACCTGTCTCTGAACAGAAATCTCTCTCGGACAGATCACTAAGTGCAGACTCACTGCTAACAATCCTGCTCTTTCACTCTGTGACCAGTTGCAAACTATTGCATAAGTGGTGGGCAGCGATCATGAAAGCACCTCTGGCTATTTTTTTAGAAGTTTTGAAGAGACAAAAAGGTTTTTATCCTTGTACTTTTATTAATCTAAAAAAACAAGACACAAACAGTTATGTTAGACAGAGGAGGATTCCTGATAGTTTCTTTTTTTAGTTAGCAGACATAATATCATTGACCATATTAATAAAGCTTAAGGTTATTGTTGCATTGCTCTTTTTTCTGTCCTATTTGGTGTCAAGAGGACTGTGATTGCTGTACATGGAGGTGTTAGATGTAGATGAGCATCAGATGACCACCATAGACTGGTATTAAGAGGGAAATCATTGTTTCTATATCTTCACTGGTCACAATTTGCTACTGGGTACTGGCTTGGATCCCCTTTTGCCTTCAGAACGGCCTCACAGATTGAACATTCTTCCATACGATGGTGTCATGACGTCGATTACTGTAACTAAAGGTCCCACATTTAAATCTGACCTGTCCCCTGCCATCCAGCAGATCATGGCGGAGTCCAGCCCTCTGACCACTCACGTGCTGAACGCTACCGACGGCGTCCCGGCAGCCAGGATGGCCCTCAGCCTGCACCGACTGGACTCCAAGCTGATGATCTGGGCCATGCTGAGTGTCGGGTAGGCTTTCATACATTCTTACACGTAGCTTAATCTCCGCTTAACGTGTTTATTATTCAAAGCCTGAAGCTGGATAAAATCAGAAACTGAAAAGGCCAGAAATGGGGGGGTGGGGGATTTCTTTTGACAACTAAAGAAATCAGGGAAGAGCTTTTCTTCCAGGTGAGCTGACGAAAACCTGCACATAGAACTAATTAATAATTTATTAATTATTAATTTTTAGGACAACAAACCAAGATGGCCGCTGCCCAGGACTCATGAACCAAGAAACTTTTACTCCTGGCATGTACAAGCTCCGCTTTGAGACGGGTTCATACTGGGAAGGCCTTGGTCAGCCCTCTTTCTACCCCTATGTGGAGGTGGGTCATGAGGTGTCACTATCCTATATCTGAAAGAAATAAACTGGTCTGATTTAGGTATATAGTAACGCACACATGTGAATAGATCCTTATAAGTGTCACGGGTAGGACAAGATGTAAAGACAACACATTTATTTGGGAACAGAAACAGTTTGGTAGCAGTTAGTTTGTTCACCACAAGGGGTCGCCAAATCTCCTAAAACACACAAATGTCATTATCAACAAATGAGCAACAGGAAAATTTAAATTTTAAAAACATTCTTACTTACTTATACTTACTTCAACAAAGTGTTTATAATAATGTCACAGCATTATTCACATCTTCATGTCCAATAAACACTGTGACATCAAAGACAGTGGGGTCTACAACAACCAATGTTTTTGTTGAAATCATTTTTGTATCAAACATTAAAAGGCATTTTTCATCTTGCTGTAATCATTTGTGTGTGCGTTTGTGTGTTTCCAGGTTGTGTTCACCATCAGTGAGCCGGAGCAGAGGTTTCACATCCCTCTACTGATGAGTCGCTTCTCCTACAGCACTTACAGAGGAAGCTGAAAGCTGCAGAGAGATGGATTTCTGCTGTTTTATAGATTCATGACTTAGGTTTCTCTTCTTTTATATTTTACTCAGGTGTTATTGTGTGCTACATTTGTTATTTGTTGAGTTTCACTTCATGAGTGTATTTACACCAATCAAAAACAACATTAAAACCTCCATTACAGTCTGCATTATAGGTCACTTGCCACTCTGTACAAATACCTGATGATTCTCTGCGGGTGTCCCTTCTTCTTATTGTGTGACATGAATGAATTTAATTTTTCTTTATCTTTAATATCTCTATGAATTATGTTTAAAGCAATAGTACACACACACTTGCTCTATTTATTATTATTCTTTAAGTGTTCCTTTAGTATAGTGAAAAGTCCATTTCTATTAGGCAATAATTTGAAATTATTTTAAAAGAAGGCAAACAAAACATTTGCTGGCTTTAGTTTTTTCTTTGTATTTGCTGATTTTCTTAAAATCAGTGGCTAAAGAGCAATATTTGTCCCTTTTTCTAATATTTAATATACCAAACAGTAACTTATTAACACTTTGAATAACAAGATTAATTAATAGTTAGTTGCACCTGAAACTTAACACTTTTTTCAAATCAACAGAAGCACAGCTTTTTGCTTAAAGTGACCAAATATTTTATTTAGATTGATTTAAAATTAAAATATATATAATTTACTGAATGTTAAATTGAACAGAATTTTTATGTAACACAGTCTCGATCAAAAATCTAAGACAACTTGAAAAATGGCAAATAAATCTTATTTTGCATGGCTGGCTCTTAACAAGGTTCCAAGTAGAGCTTCAACATGCAATAAGAAGAAATGGGAGAGAGACCAAACATTTTTTGAGCCTGCAATTTATTGAAAACAATGCTTAAACTGAAACAGGCTGTTTTACAGCTGATCAAGAGTTTAGGACCACACCACCAAAAAAACCCTGTAAACGGGTTCCAAACATGAACTCAGTAATAAGTAGCTCCACTGTTATTGTTGATCACTTCAATAATTCATTGCGGGATGCTTGTTGCAAGCATTTCCATGAGGTGATTGGGAACATTTTTCCAAGTGGTGATGACGGCCACACGAAGGGCATCTACTGTCTGGAACTGTTGTCCATTTTTGTGAACTTCCCTTGCCTTCCTTCCCCAAAGGTTCTCAATTGGATTTAGATCAGGGGAACAAGCAGGATGGTCCAAAACAGTGATGTTATTCTCCTGGAAGTGTCCCTTGTTCTGCAGGCATTGTGTACTGGCGCATTGTCCTGTTGAAAAACTCAATCGTTACCACACAGACGAGGGCCCTCAGTCATGAGGGATGGTCTCTGCAACATCTGGACATACCCAGCGGCCGTTTGACGCCCCTGCATCTCCTGAAGCTCCATTGTTCCACTGAAAGTAAAAGCACCCCAGACCACTATGGTGCCCCCTCCACCGCTGCGCGTAGAAAACATCTGCCATCAGGACCATCAAGGTTAAATTTTTTCTTATCAGTGAATAAAACTTTCTTCCACCTTTCAGTGTCCCATGCAAGAGAGCACCAAACGTGGCGTTCAAGGAGACGACACCTTTGAAGACATTTTTGTTTTTGAAGCCCTTCAGTCTCAGATGCCGTCTGGTGGTTATGGGGATGCAGTCAGCATCAGTAACGGCCTTAATTTGGATCGAGGATCTTCCACTGTCTTCATGGACAGCCAATTGGATCCTCCGGCTCAGTGCTGGTGAAATTTTGGGTCTTCCACTTGATTTTTTTTGTTCCATAACCCTCAGGATCATTTAAGAAATTGCAAATGACTGTCTTACTGCGTCCCACCTCAGCAGCTATAGCGCGCTGCAAAAGACCCCGCTTATGCAGTTCAACAAGCCGACCACATTCAAAAAGGGAACTTTTCTTTCTCCTTTGCCATCAGTCATGACTCATGACAGTGTGACTACCTGACACAAAATGACAATGAATCCACATTTTGGCTTTTTAAAGGCATGTGGTCCTAAACCTTTGATCGGGACTGTATTAAATAATGTCATGAGGAAAGAAGCGAAGTCATTGCATGTTTTGGTAACAGCACTCGAGCCAGGCTTTCTCTCTAAGCCAATAAGTGACATGCTGTGCTATGAGGACCTGTATGATGCCTGATTGTAATAAATTTATATTTAACACAAATAAATGTGATTTTGTTGAATAAATTCAAAATAGTAATATTGCTGTAGTACATTTGAAAATGAGGAATATGACTGTTTCATTATTGCTAAATATATTTCCTTCAGTAACAATTTCTGACAGGCATTTTATGGGAAGCCTCAAGGGCCTTTACATCATCCTCCGGTTGACATCTCACGCTGTTACTTAATAACACTTGCAGGCGTTACATGAAGGATCCCAGGGACAGAAGTAAGACCAACTAAATAAAAAAGTTGTGTTTTGTGGCCTGAAAATCTGGGTACGCGGCACAGCGGGGATGTCTCGGCTACTGAGGCTTCTCTCGGCGGCCGCTCTGCCTTTCTGCCGTGCTGGAGGAGCCCGGGCCAGGCTGTCAGCTGTGACCGTAGGACAGCTCTTCAGAGCCGGATACAGAAACTCCACCGGCCCGGTAAGTGACGGAAGGTGTCTGCGAAAGAGTTTTTAAAATTATCATTTTTTTACAGAAATATAAAAATCCACCAGAAACTTAGTCAACGCAAGTTTCCTTTCTGTGTGTTTTGGAAATTTAATTAACTAAATAAACTCGAGGCACCAGTAGCTACTAGCGAGGACGACTGCCTGCCAAGTTTAGTTGAAACAATTGTTTAAAGTCTTTTTTTTTTCTTTTTTTGCTTAAAAGCAAATTAGTTCAAGCGTTCATCGTGAAGTCATATTTATTTTATACTTGTACCTTTTTTGTTAGTCCCTGAGAAAATCCATTTCAGCAGCTAAACATCATATGAGCTCAATGTCTTCTAATTGGCCAACTTCAGCTCAATTGCCTTACTATGCAGGAGAGCGTAAAGAATAGAAAAGAAAAACCTCATGAGTTTAACATTTTATTCGCTCACGGGCACTTCATTCGGTACATCTTGCTGCTACTGGGTTAGACCTCCCGGGTGAGCTTAAGAAATTAGCATGAGATGGTTTGAGTTTCGTGACGTGGTGCATTTTCCTGCTTGGAAACAGCCGTGAGAAGATGAGTACACGGTGGTCATAAAGCGATGATATGGTCAGCAGCAATACTCAGGTAAAGTTGTTAAGTTGTAGTCAGTTGGTACCCAAAGTCTGCCAACAACATATTCTCCACTCTGTTACTCCACCAGCAGCCTGAGTCATTGATACAAGTGAGGATAGATCCAAGCTTTCATGTTGTTTGAATTAGATTCTGGCCCTACACTCTGAATGTCACAGCAGAAACCGTGGGTCATCGGGCCAGCCAACATTTTTGTAGTCTTCTGTTATCCAGTTTTGGTGAGCCTGTGTGAATTAAATGGTCTGATTCTTATATACTTATTTCTACTCTCCTGGAGTACTCAAAGCAACTATATATACAACATGTCTCATTCACACAAGCACTTCTAAACTCAAGTGCAAACTAATAAACATTCACACACATTCACACTCTGATGAACGAATCTGAGGGCAACTTGGAGTTAGTATCTTTCCCAAGGGTATTTGGCAAGCAGACTGAAGCCAAGGATCGAACCACCAACCTTCCAATCAGAAGATGATCTGCTCTACCACTTAAGCCACCCCGTAAATCCCGAATTACAGCCCTATTGTTAGACGACAGGAGTGGCACCTGGTGGTCTTCTGTTGCTGCCGCTTCAACATGTTGTGTGTTCAGAGATGCCCTTCTGCATACTGAATGTTGGTTGTAAAAAGTGGTTATTTGAGTTACTGTTACATTTTCTCCCCAAGAACCAGGAATGTATTAGTTAGCTATAATATATATAATACAAATATATAGTATATGTCCTTGACTCATTCCCTAATGAGTCAAGGATGGACCCACTGAATGAATGTGACCTCCACTGATTAGAGGTTTATAGTTGCTAAAAGCCATTCTTCAGCAGGTTGTTGCTTGTAGATGGTGTCCAGTGTACCAGCGGTGACTGTGTGGTCTTTTTCAGAACATAACTCTGACTCCAGCTAACTTCCTGTCCTGTCGCAGATTCCAGTTAGCTCAGCGACGACTCTACGCCACAGAGCCCAAAGGTGGGATCTGCTTTTCTGTTTTTCTCAAACATCAATAACTATTTAAAAAAACTCACAAAGTTTGTTTCATTTGATATTATTGTGAATAGTTATTCACATTTTTTTTTTTTTTTTTTATTACCAAGAATGTGAAAAACAAAACTAAATGGCTAAATACACCTGTGGTATAACGCATTTTAAATTAGACATTTCAAATGCTGATGTTCAATATGAGGAATCCGCTTCTCGAGACTCACGCAAACCTGTGTCAGCCCTGTGACAGGTTGATGACCTGTACAGGTGTACCCTGCCTCTTGCCTTATGACAGCTGGAATCAACTCCAGCACCCCCTGCTGGTCATTTTCCTTTGCAAGGCCAAAATGTGTTTGGTGGCCATCAGAATTTTTATTTTTATTTTTTATTTTATTATGAAAAAACCCTAAAAATTTACCCGAGTAGCTTCCTCAACTTGAGCCAGTGAGCAGGATCCGGGATGGGGCTGTAACTTCAGATCAAATGCATGTCAAACTGAAATAAGTAATCCAGTTTACAAAAGAATATCCTGATATTTCATGGATAAAAACTGAGAAACTAGAAAAGGAACTGTAGCTAAAATGACATTTCTGAATTTCAGATGGAAAAAAAGGACCAACCGGAGGAGGAGGAGGGAAGAGAGGAGGAGGAGGAGGAGGAAAGGACTGGTGGAGGCGAATGCAGAAGGTATGTCGTAAACATTGAAAGAACCATTCAGTTTTTATTTTACAAAATAAGTGTAACAGAATTATGAATACAGCCTCAGTTTTCAATATATTTATTTTACGTAACGGGCGAGCAGCCCAACGCTGTTCTTACTCATCTCTTATTTCTTGCAGCTGACCAATTTTTCCTCAAATCAGCGTCATCCTTTCCTCTTTCATTAGCGTGTCATCGCATTAACAAATAATAACCTGCAGGTAACTTTCCTCCTGTGCCTGTGTTGGTCTGCAGGGCGACTTCCCCTGGGATGAGAAGGATTTCCGTTACGTGGCGATCACGGTGGCCGGACTGAGCTCGGCTCTGCTGTATTTCTACTTCAGAGACACCGGCAGAGAGATCAGCTGGAAGGACTTTGTCCACCGCTACCTGGGCAGAGGCAAGGTGAGGATGTTTGCTCCCAGACTGCAGGGATATTTAGTCCTGATTGTAGTGGTTGCTGACAGATGACATGGTACCAGTCAAAGTCACAGAGTGGCTCTAACCAGCCACCAACATGAAGGAAGCTGTTTTTACTCCCGTCCCTTTAACCAAGTGTTCACACAGTGCCCACAGATTGCAAAAATAGCAAAACACACAGAATGCTGTAATTACATTTCAGTAAACACTGGACCGTTCAATCCAAAGCAGAGTTTAAGTTAAGAGTCAAGTTGAATTTGGTGAACCCCTATTATCAGAGTGCATCTTTGTAAGGTGTCTCGGCGCTCAAACTCAAACATTGCCTCCAATCCTCTGTCTGTGTGATGAAATGAAAAGGTGGCTTAATATCAGAAATATTATAATTCTGATCATTTATCAGTACTGACAGTTGTGAGACTTGGAGGTGTAAGCATCACAGCAGATGCCTTTGTGACAAAGTAACTGAGAATAAAACACAGAAAAACAAGAAGGAGATTTTCCTGGCCTGGCTTTTTATAGCAGATGACCTTAAAAATATTCTGCAATTTTTGCATAATTTTAGTGTTGAACAGCAGAAATTAGGCTTTTTTGTCCGAGGTCATTTGAGTAAAAAAAAAAAAGCAAGAAAGACTGCGGCCGACAGCGCTGTAAACAACGGTAGACTGGTGGGTAATAAGTGTGCATGAATTGTGTTGTTTTTTTGTTTTTTTTTCCTTCTCTTTATCGTGGTGGGAGCAAAACAGCAAAGTAAGAGTGAATTAATGATGACATTTATCAAATGTGAAGTGTAGTTTTGATCTTCTTTTGCTGCTGGTTCAGTGAATTTTGGTTGGAGAGAGACAAAACCTGCAGCTCAGAATCGAGCGCAAAGAAGACGTAAACACAAAGCGCGGACCCGACGCATCAGAATCAGTGAGCTGTCGGCTTTCAGCCACGACGGCATGTCCGTCTACGTGCCGTCGGGTGAGAAAGCCGAGAAAAAGAAAGCTGATTCTGATGCGTCGGGTCTGCTGTGTTTACGTCTTTGTGTGGAATCTGTTACCTGCTTTCATTTACTGTTTGGTAGTTGTTGAAATACTTTTGTGAGCTTTAACCTGAGTTTCTGGCAAAATACATTTATATTTAAAAGTCGATTCAGGATTTAATGAATCGATATCGCTTTATTCAAGCTACTCACCTCCCTCCATCTGCCTGTACTTTCAAACGTACACACGAAGGACCACAGTAATATCTGGACCATGGCCAATCAGACAGGTCCCGCCCCTGACTATCTCTGATTGGTTTAGACCACGATATGGGCATAATGTGTGTCTGTTGTTGACCACACTGAGACTTTCAGAGTTCTTTTTTTGGTTGCACCAGTGCGACCTAGGATTTTTTTTTTTTCTTTTTTTATTTTTTTTAGTCACGCCATTGAAAAATGTGGTCACATTTGTGACCAAATTGGTCGCACTCTGGAGCCCTGTACTGATGTTTCTGCAGGTTAACAGTTTCATGCTCTTTCCAGGTGGATCGACTGGAGGTCGTCAACAAGCAGTACGTCAGAGTCATTCTGGTGCCGGGAGCCGACACTGATGCGGTAAGGCAAAGCAAACCAATGCTCAAACTGATTTTGAAATAGATTTTTATCCAGCTGTCACAACCCCTAGTGGCTCTTCAAAGTATTGCTTGTGGTCAGTTAATTTGTTTAATTAGCCAAATTCAGTTAAATTTCTTTACATGTTTACATTAAAAAAACTAAAAGTTTCTTGTTTAAGGATTTTTTTTTTTTTAAAGGCACAATCTGGGTGTTATGTACGTTTAGAGAAAGCCTGAAAGAGTTTGGGCAGCTAGTGAAGTTTAAAAAGTAAAACAAATGTAACCAGAGTAACCATTGACCACTAGTAGTCATGTGAAAACAACCATCAAATTCGCCCCATCATCCGACCGTCCAGTGTAGACCAAAGTGGAGATGTTTGGCACATTTGGAGAAAACTGAACAGAGCATATTCGCACAAAAGCCTCATACTAACTGACAGCACAGTGGAAAGGCTGATGATTTGGGCTTAAAGTGGAATCTTCAGATGTATAAAAAGTGTCACAGTGAGGTGCTGCTACATACAGTACAACTCAGTATTAATTACTCTGTCAGACATTCCCTGAGGTTTTTAACTCATTAAAAATGTCAAAGTTGCACAAAGACTATTTTTATTTTGCATAGATTAAAAACCCAAATGGCCTAGGAACAGGTAAGTCGCACAGTTCAGGCTACCTTTCTCTAGTTGAATGATGCATGATGTTTTTTGTCCCTCAGAGTTACGTCTGGTTCAACATCGGCAGCGTCGACACATTTGAGAGAAACCTCGAGACGGCAGTTCTGGAACTCGGAATGGAGTCAACGCACCGACCTGCTGTCATCTACAGCTCTGAGAGTGATGGGTGGGTTTGGACACACAAACGCAGCATGCATTATGTCAGCCAGAGACTTTAATCAGGGGTAAAATCTTTATTAAAAAGGGCCTAACAACCTCAGTTTCTATAATAACATTTGTGAAAAAGTAGCTTTCCTAATGCTGCTTTTTCTTCCTTCAGCTCTTTCCTGTTGAGCATGCTCCCGACCGTGCTGCTGATTGGCTTCCTGCTCTTCACGCTGCGGCGGGGACCAATGGGAGGAGGCGCTGGAGGTGGTAGGAATCCATTTAGCATGAGCGAGTCAACAGCCAAGATGATGAAGGACAACATCGAAGTGAAGTTCAAGGATGTGGCTGGTTGTGAGGAGGCCAAGCTGGAGATAATGGAGTTTGTGAACTTCCTGAAGAACCCGCAGCAGTACCAGGACCTCGGAGCTAAGATCCCCAAGGTAAAAATCCGAGCTTTGCAGACACGGACTTTTCATCTGGTGGAATTTTTGTGGTACTGCTGCCTTTTGCATCACGAGATTTACAGCATGTTTTGGAAAATATTTTGTTTGACATCCTCCCTGTGAAACTCCCACTATCGCCATATTTTCCTTGTTTATATCTGGTAGTATATAAACATGCATGAATTAGGTCTAGACAACTTAATATTTCCATGGCAGCCTTTATTTGATGGTTACAATAAAGTCGTTTTAACCTCTCGATACATCAAGTGTATTCAATAGATCTCCCACCCCTAGTTTCTGCGATACCAATAACTTTGACTGCATTTGATCATCTGTTTTATTTATGACTTTGCTTACAATCTTGTTTGTCTGCATTGCTTTGCTCAGATATGTGTAGAAATGCTTATGAAGAGTTTATTTCACATTGATGAGTCCCTGCTGCACATTTTATTAATAAAGCTTTTACTGTAGTCCATTTTTCAGAGTTTTGTTCCATTCTGAAGATAAAGTACTTTTATTTGAGCACATTATTAGTGTAAAAACACTGAGCTGTTTTCCCTGCTGTGTGTTGGAAATTCTGGACTCTTAACAGTTTTAATCCTGTTGTAGGATCCGAAAAGAAAAATCCAAAAACGAAACCTGAAATGAAATCAGTCATTATTCGTAAAGATACAGGCTAAAGACGAGGCATTTATAAATTAGTGCCGTTTTTTTGAGGGGCAGTTTGTCTTGGATGTGAACTTCTCTCAATCACTCTTAACTGATGCCGTTTTTATCTCAGGGAGCCGTGCTGTCCGGACCTCCTGGTACGGGAAAGACTCTTCTGGCCAAAGCTACAGCTGGAGAGGCCAACGTCCCCTTCATCACCGTCAACGGCTCCGAGTTCCTCGAGATGTTTGTGGGCGTCGGTCCGGCCCGAGTAAGTGAATGAACCCGGAGCAGATCCTGGAGCATCTGAGATGACTCTGTTCAGACACTGAATGTTTGACTGTTCTCTCTCCTCATGAAGGTGAGGGACATGTTTGCCATGGCGAGGAAGAATGCCCCCTGCATCCTCTTCATTGATGAGATCGACGCAGTGGGGAGGAAGAGAGGAGGGGGGAACTTTGGGGGTCAGAGTGAGCAGGAGAACACCCTGAACCAGCTGCTGGTGGAGATGGATGGTAGGCAAGCTGCATTTTTGAAGTGGAACATACTATCCCCCCCAGCCCCCCATTAGATTTAAGTGTCTTCATCTTTTTCTACAGGTTTTAACACCGCCACGAATGTGGTGGTCCTGGCTGGAACTAACAGACCGGACATCCTGGATCCTGCTCTGCTGAGGCCAGGACGCTTCGACAGACAGATCTACATAGGTAAGCAGAGTCTTTACTGCCTTACTGCAGTCTCCACATCTTAAAGTATTGGAAAGTGCCCAAATCATTCTCCCACTAACCACAGTGCTGCCAGTTGGTGTGAGGTGTTGATTTGCTCTTGGCATTCTCCGAACATGCCATTTAGAAACCTGATTAAGTGTAAACATGGCAGCGAAATGTACCTACGAGGGATATCTGGGTTTTCCAATGTGATCAGCCTGCTGGAGGACGCATGCGGTGCCCTGTAAAATCATGCTCATGTTGAAGCTCCGCAGAATAAGTTTTAGTTGGAATGCAGAGGAAGAATTCTCTCCTGTCTTCTGTCAGGTCCGCCGGACATCAAAGGCAGGGCGTCCATCTTTAAAGTCCACCTGCGACCAATCAAACTGGATCCCAATCTGGACAAAGACGGTCTTTCAAGGAAGATGGCAGCTTCCACACCGGGATTCACTGGTTTGTAACAGTTGGATCGAATAACAACAATGTAACGGCACTATCGCAAAAATGTTCTTTTATTTTGAATCATTATATTTGATGACTGTTTTTTCCCGTTTGAATGAATCAGGAGCTGACATCGCTAGTGTCTGCAACGAAGCAGCTCTGATCGCAGCCAGACACCTGAACCCATCCGTCAACAGCAAACACTTTGAACAAGCCATCGACCGGGTCATTGGAGGTGAGTGTGACATCACCTAGTACGTGACGGCTGTGTACGGTTGTTTCTTGTAATGGTCTTTGTGTGGTAAACGGGACAGTTTGTATCTGACGTCCTTACAGTCTGACTCCCGGGTTGTTTGCTTTCAGGTCTGGAGAAGAAGACTCAAGTCCTGCAGCCCACAGAAAAGAAGACCGTCGCCTATCACGAGGCCGGTCACGCCATCGTCGGGTGGTTCCTGCAGCACGCTGACCCTCTGCTCAAGGTAGGAGCTCTGTGCGTGCTTGGGCTGTGTCGTTTCTGTTATGACTCCAGCTGCTCTGTAAATCTCCACTAGTTACAGGTGTAGATGGAAGCTGTGGGTTAACCACACATGGTTTGTATCCAGGTGTCGATCATCCCGCGGGGGAAGGGTCTGGGTTACGCTCAGTACCTGCCTAGGGAACAGTACCTGTACACCAAAGAGCAGCTGTTCGACAGGATGTGCATGATGCTGGGAGGGCGTGTGGCTGAGCAGGTTTTCTTTGGACGGATCACCACCGGAGCTCAGGACGACCTGAAGAAGGTCACGCAGTCTGCCTACGCTCAGGTACGCACATGTGACTAAAAACACACTCCCTGTTTGATTCCCACCAGCAGAAGAGTGCTGTTTGTGCCGTAACGCATCGCTCTGCACCCTGATTTGCAGGTGGTGCAGTTTGGGATGAGCGAGAAGGTGGGACAGGTGTCGTTTGACCTCCCCCGACGGGGCGAGGTAGTCATGGAGAAGCCGTACAGTGAGGCGACAGCAGAGATCATTGACGAGGAGGTCAGAGAGCTGATAAATCGAGCGTACGAGCGCACCCTGCAGCTCATCCAGGACAAGAAGGACCTGTTGGAGCTGGTGAGACTGTCTAATACGCAAAAACACAACCTCAGATAAACGCAGAGTATTCTTTCCATGATTCATAGTTCAAGTAAGGATGAACTGAAGCCCAGATGTGGGGCTTCAGTTCATCCTCTGTCTGAAACAAACCAGTTAAGCTCCACCTCTGCTGTGATCCTCAGGTGGGGAAGCGCCTGCTAGAAAGGGAGGTGTTGAACAAGGCTGACATGCTGGAGCTGCTGGGCCCTCGGCCGTTTGAGGAGAAGTCAACGTATGAGGAGTTTGTGGAGGGGACCGGGAGCTTCGAGGAGGACACGAGCCTGCCGCAGGGCCTCCGAGACTGGAACCAGGAGAGAGGAGGGGAGGCGGAAGACAAAAATTCAACTCAGGACAAACGGCAGGCCATCTAGAGTCCAAAAAACACCCAACACGTACCAGCTGCAAAATAAAAAAAAGGTCTGACAGAGTCTGGGAGGTCTGGGGGAGGTACTGGGTTTAGGAGGAGCACGTGGCCATTCACCCCAATTTGTTCTACCTTCAAGAAACTTTCTCTAGTTTAACACGGTTAAGATAAGGTGAAATTAACATGTTCATGAACTTAAACATAAAAATACAAGATTTCACCAGGTGATTTCACAGATTTCAATAAAATTGTGCTTTTTATTCAGTCAACTTTAACTTTACTTGTCCGTCCTGCAGAGGATCCATACCGCACAATCTGAGACAGCTGCACTGCTCGTTAGTGCTCTGTCTTTAAAATGTAAATAGTTGGTGACCTGTATAACTAATATGAAGAAAAATGAAGGTTGGTGGTTATAATTTCCTACTACTTGTTAAAAATTGTATTTTAATATATAACTGTATTGATATTCTGCTCTGGCATCACGTCCACGCGGATTTGATTTTAATTAGATGCTAAAATAAAGTAAGGAAGTGGGCAAACGGGCAATGTTGGGAGCACCTCAGTAGTGTACTTTATTGGTCCCCGTGGGGAAAATCCCTCTCTGCATTTAACCCATTCACTCAGTGAAGCAGTGGGCAGCCATTGGGCGCCCGGGGAGCAGTGTGTAGGGACGGTACCTTGCTCAGGGGTACCTCAGGGTAGCTGTTCAGGGGAATCGAACCCCCGACCTTCCGATCATGGGGCCGCCACTCTACCTACTGAGCTATCCCTGCCCAGATACCTCCTCCTCAGATCCACCAGTCTCTGGTCAGCCTCTGCTTGTAGAATTTGTCCAGAGGTTCCTTCTTTCCAACATCTGGGCAGGAATTTGCTCCAGAATGCCTTTAAGACTCAAACAGGAGTCTAGAATGTACACGATGCGCATTTAAACAGTGCATACAGACTGACTCTTCCTTTATTTATTCTTCTAAAGGGGAGACCCCTTCCTGACCGATGCCTTGCTGATAATGAGGATTATTTTCTGTGTCCAGACTAAAAACACTGGATCGTTTTTAAACTTTTCTTTTTGTGGACAGCAGTTACTCTTCATACTGACACGAAGAGTCGTCGGACCGAAACACCTCAGCAGCATCCGTCACTTCGGATTTCTTTTTGTACAAACGTTTTGATCATATTGATTTTTGTGTGATGTTAACAGAAAAAAAAAATGGAACATTTCGTGTAAGTTATGCTGATTTAAAGTAAAAATCCCCCTAAAATACTGAAACACAGACCGTCAGTGATGGCTGCAGGCATCGCATTTCAGCCCCAACGCGAGCCGTTCCCCTCAGAGTTAAAGGCTCGTCTTATTTTATGTTTTAAATTTTCATCGGCAGCATCCCTGAAGGGACTGAAACTAATTAAGCTTATCTCGCTAACGAATACGTTGAAGCCTGTTAGCATCCAAATGAGACGAGCGCCTCCTGGAAGTCTCCCAGCACAGGAGATAGATACTTCATGTCCTGATTTGTGTAAACTGATTTTTCATTTTTAAGATGGATTTTCAGGTTATTAATAAGCTTTATATTGGAAGATGGAGCCCCTACAATGTTAGAGGGGGAACTCGTACAGCTCCAGCGAGGAAGAACCCGCTGGTGTCGGGCATACGGAAAGGCAGCCATATATATATATATATATATATATATATATATATATATATATATATATATATATATATATATATATAAAAATAAACAAACAAACACATGGGGAGTAGATAAGAACTACTGAGCCTATTGCAATAATAACCAATAATAATGTTGTAGAGTAGTAACAAGAATCATAACTTGGATTTATAGAGCACCCTTCAAAGTACCCGAGGTTTCTTTAGACACAGAAAAAAGGCTTCAGTGAGCATGTGACATTTCAGCTGCTTTTTGAGATGGAGGATCACAGATCTCAGAGGGGCGCATGTTTCAGAGTGAAAGCCCTGCTCCCAAAGGACCGCTGTCTGGAGTGCTTGATGGAGAGTGAGCATTTGTACTGAGGAAGGTAGAGTCCAGCGTGGGGAGAAGAATGTCTGATGAGTCCTGGGGAGCAAGAGCACGAAGGGATTGGCATGTGAGGAGGATTTTATAGGACATACGGGCTTTCACTGGGAGCCAGTGGAGGTGCGTAGCTAAGGGATGATTCAGGGTCACCTGATCCAGCCCTAACTACTCTGTCACAGACGAGCCTGATCTTAAAAGTGGGACAGCTGAAGGCTCTGCCTCCCATCCTACTTTTAAAAACTCGAAGAGTGTAGTGTAATGTAAGCCTGCAGCGTGAGAGCGACGCGCTCTGTCCTGATAATGAGGCGCTCTGAGGTCTTTAAGATGTGAGTCTGATCAGTCAGGACTTTGTATTTGAGGAGAAGGATGTGAAATTCAGAATTTAACAGGGAACCAATGAAGAGAAGCTAACATGAGCGTAACATGATCTCTTGCAGCGCTGTTGTGCATTTACACCTGCTTCACATAGCAGCTGATCAGCGGTGCAGAGGTAAGAGCCCATGAGCTCTGTAAGAAAATAAGGTCTGCATTTCACCAGTGTTGTTTTAATCAGCAAATCAGTGTCACACCAGTTTTGGGAAGAAGATCAAGGTTGGAATTTCCAGTTAATGACAGAAAATATACAATGACGGTGACTCTGAGAATACAATTTTATTTATAGAGCCAAATCACAACAACAGTCGCCTCAAGGCGCTTTAGTTTTCTTTGTAAATGTGAAAAAACCACAAACATGCTGCTGTGTAAAGTGAAAAATGTTTTTTTTTTTTATTGTGTTGACATTCCAAACAGTCCCAGTACATCTTTATCTATAAAAACTAATCCCTGAATGCTGTAGCTTCATATCCACCTAAAGCCGCGACACCGCTTCTGTCTCAGCCAACAAAATCAGCGAGACGTCACTTTCTCTCCATCTTCATCTTTAACAGGCTGGCGCCGCGCTCCTCAGTGAGTCACAGCGTTTCCTTGCATATGGCGTGCGGCATCTTCTGTTAACCTTTGACCCTTAAAGCTGCTGAGAAAGTCTTTGAGTGTTTAAAGTTCTGCTTTTTTTTTTTTTTTTTTTTTTTTTTTGTCCGAATTTGAGAGTTTTGGTAAATCGAGGCTGTAAAACTCTACGTTTACACATCAGTTCTGTATCAAAAAGCTACAAAGGTGCTACATTCTTGTTCGGGTGTAATGGCAACGCGTCTCCACGCACAGGCTGCACTGTCCAGGAGGGGGTCCCCCCCTTATCATTTCTCCTCCAGCTGCAGAGCCACTGCAAAGCTGATCCAGAGTCCGTTTAGTCTATTACAGGTTTTAAAGAAAACCTTGTGTAGCCCTTTATTTGTGCTGCAAAGTGAGGCCGATCAGCAGCTGAGACAGTTTCTCCGTCCAAGTTTGTCTCTTATTCAAGTTTAAAAAAAAAAAAAAAAAAAAAATCCTTTGGCTACCTGCTGGATGTTTAAGTCTCCGCCTCACTGTCATGTTCATCTTGATTAGTGGGTTCATTTTGGTTTAGAACTCAGCGACCAATGAGATGAGCAGAGAGGCAGAGAAGAGAGAGAGCGACAGGGAGATGGCTGCCGCCCCGCCGCAGTCCTTAGCGTTCTCCTGTAGGACGAAACAAATGTGATGCTCAGTCCTTTCATAGCAGTTTCTCTGAGTACATCAGCGTTCACCTGTTTCACCACACAATCTTTAGTTAGCTTTACAGAATGAACAGCAGATGACTTGATGTATGAACGGTCAGTGAAGTTGATTTTTCTGTCCATACTCTGGACTCATTTTAGCATACATCATATGCTAACCTGTGCATACTTAAAGCGAGTAGACCTACAGTATCACAGTTTTTCTCTTTTTCTCTCTTTTTTTGCTTTTCTTAGATGTACTCAAACTTTCTATTTACATGGGGCAGCCAATCAAACGACAGCTGGGTTAAAGGGAGGAGGAGCTAAAAACAGCTTACTTCAGACTTGAGTGCTAGAAAATAAGGCAACATATTTTTGGTTTGGCTTCTTTAGTTCTGAACCAACTGATGCAGAGTCTGAGATATTTAACCCACAGTCTGAGTGTTCCTTTGGAGATCATCCTGACATCCTGATAAATGATGCACCACAGTCCAGTGTAAGCAGTAGATTATTACAAGCTATGACCCATCATGCAAACCTCTTCTAGGGGAGTCCAAGAATAAAAATAAGGAGCTGGATTTGTGCCCAATACATCTGCTTTAAACAGCCATCAAGTGTGACGGGACTGATGTTAGAGATTATACACAAGCTGCAACAACGACTGTTAAATGATTAGTGGAACGTTTAAAGTGAAGAATTTGAATCCCTTAAAAAAATCACTCTTAACAAAAGAGGTGATGTTCTGCTTTTCAGCTGACTCAAGGATTTGTTGGATGTGCTGCAGGACAGAGGTGCATCAGTACCCGATTGACCCTGAGACCTGCTTCCCCTTTATTTCACACACAGACACACACAGCTTATGTGTTGTTGCTAGTTTTCTGTGTGAGATTCTTTATTTGCCTTTAAAATCACCACGTTTGTGTTTGTTAAATAGTCTTGCAGTTCTTTTGCGTTCACAGTCAGCAGTGGGGCTCAGCACTGACCTTTGGGTGGTAGGCGTGGCATGACTGAGGGCGCCGCCGCACCTTCTGGGATTTCATCCTGTTGCACTTCACTGTGGCGTTATGTTCACAGATATTAAGGAAAACTGGAAGCTCGCTGTGAAATAAATATATAATGGGGACGAAATTTTGTAGAAACAAAGCATGACGTAAATCTGAAGTTTCAAAGCCTCAGCTAAGAGCAAACAGATGTTGTGAGACTGCTCAGATAATCTATTAATGTTCTCATCATTGGCTGTGGAGTGCCAGTGAACTGCATCACTGATCTGAGGGAAAATAAGGAGATTACAGCACAAATGTGATTTTCCAGGCTGAATGCAGTCTTGCCCTCCCTGCAGTATTTGTGGCTGTAAGCATCCAGCAGGGGGCAGCATTTTGCTGCTGAGAATGTGAAGGATATATTTGATCTCTTTGGGCTCCAGCAGAATGGCTCCATACTGACGGGAGCAGTCACAGTAGGCCTGAGTCACGACCAGAACCAGGTTACTGTCAGGAATCTGCTGCACCACAAACATCCTGAAACGCAAAGAAGGCCGCAGTCAGTCACTGCCAATCATTCAATTATGCTTAAGTTGAAACTTCCTCGATTTAAGACCAGATTAACAAACTATGAATGAAGCTTGTTTTGATTTTTAAAGTGTGTGTGTGTGTGTGTGTCATACTTCTGGCAGCGTCCACACTTGTTGAGGCTGTTGGCCTCTCTGACAGACGGGTCGTACATGAAGCCTGGGTAAGCTGTGTCGCAGGGTTGCAGCGCGTCCAACTTCTTCTGCTTATGAGCTGTGGACACCACACACACACGTACACACGTTACACAGCATCGCTACACCTGAGATGGCTAGTCCCACTTTTTGATGAGCACAAGATGCCCACAGATGTGCTGTACTCACATGTGTGATAGCCAGCTTTGGCTGAACAGATGAAGATGGATCACAGTGACGACACAGACGGCACACGGAGGTGATGAAGGTGAGGATGGTGATGGAGAGATGATGATGAAGATGAGTAATTTATTAATGAGACCAAATGAAAACAAAACTTTTCTAATCCTTTTCTTTCATAATTTTGTTCTGTAAAGTTTCAGCCTCTGGAGACACGACACTGACACCTGTGCTCACTAATGTGATAACGATGGAAAGGATCACCAAAGACACTGAGTTCATCCTGAGAGGAGCACGAAAACCTCTTGAATTGCTCTACATATTTTTCCAGACAGCTACAGCATGCTGCCACCTACAAATATTCCTCCACTAATATGAGGTGCAATGATAAAGTTAGGCACATAACTCTGTATAAATAACAGAAAATGTATCCAGCCACCTCCTGTAGCTCTTTGGGGTAAATGCTGAGGTGCTGCTGAGCCAGCTGAGAGACATAGTTCCTCCACTTAGCTGGACACGCTTCATCAGCCACGAGGCATCCAGGAAAATCCTGGTCAGATGCTGAACCACCTGAATGGACTCAGGTTAATTGGGAGGAGACAGAGCTCTTTACCCCATCTCTAAGGTGGAGCCCAGACACCCATCACATGGATTACTCTTTTTGTCAGGTCATGGTCCTACATGAGAGGATGATTTGCCGTTATGGTGGCGGGGTGGGTAAAGGATTTTTTCTGCTCAAGTAACCCCATGAGCTATGCTGTCTGAGGCAGTTTGGCACCAGTAAGGTCCAAACTATCGATTGAGCAGGAGGTCAGGATGCGATTCCCTATGAAGAGAAAAACAAGGGGCCTGTTCTAACCAAGCAGACTGTATCCGGCCTAACCCAAATGGCCCTGCCTTCCTTTGGCTCCCATGGTCTGCTGTTACTTTCAGGATCAGGCAGCAGTCAGAGGTGGAGCTCATGGTGCTGTGATCCCCAGTTACCAGTACTGGTTGTAGGGATACATTGAGAGTGGTTGTTGTTCCCCTTCACAGGGTTGTGCCGTGTTAGATCCACTGTAATCAGACTGATCTCTACTGTAATGTACTGAGCAAGCATCGACCTGTGGGACTGAAAATGAAACCAATTTGCTAAAACGTGCAGCTCCACTAATGACCTCTTGAGGCTGCCTCGAAAAAAGAGGCAATCCCAAACCAGCGCTCCTCATAAGATTTAACTTCCCGAGATACAAAGACTTCCCAGATTTGATGGTGATTAAGTGCACTGTCAGAGAACTTGACCAGTCAGGTCAGTCTGAGCTTACCATCCACAAAATAATCAGAGTGCCAGAGACCACAGAGGTTAAAGTCCAGCAGGAACCTGACAGAGACACAAAAACACCTTGTTAAAGACAAAAAAGCACCTGACATCCAGCAGCAGTAAGTGCTGTGAGGTAAACTGTGAAACAACTGAGGCACAAAGCAAAATTTAACTCTGCAGGTTTCAGTCAGTAAAAGTCTTTTGGTTCGGTGATTTAAAAGTTTGAGTCCAGCAGTCTTTAAGTACCACTATTTGATTTATTTTTAAGCTTTAAAAATCTCTCAGTGGTGGAGGTTCAGTTTGCAGTTAAAATGATTTATGCATATTAAAAATGTGAACCACGCACACTGGCTCATTATCCACACCCTGAAGACATGAAGCGGACAGAAGTCTCCCTGGACTTACAGTGTGTTTGCTGTTAACATCATTATGAAGACGTTTCTAATATAATAAGAACAGAAGCACATTAATAGTGACTGAGAGATGTAGATTTCATCCTATGTTATACCTTTACAACACTACAATGAAGTTGGAAACTGTATACAGTACAAAATATACGATAATATATATTTTTTTGTCTGTCACAGATTGAGTGACCCCACAGATTCGTGTGCCTAATCTGTCCATTTCCAGCTCCTTCTTTTATTCTTGTACTCTACCAGAGCAGCTTTGCATGATCAAAAGTTCAAAATAATCCTTTATTTGATTCTAAGCATTGATTTACATTTGGTTGCACAATCCCGTCAGCGTAGGACATTGTGATAATGTGATGTTGCTCTTTAGCACTTACATCAGCGCGTTGGAGAAGAACCATCTCATCAAAGCCATGATGACGTAGAATGGCTGCAAAAGGTAAAACAAGAAATGAGAACTTTTGGTAGAATAAGATCTTAAAAACCATCAGAAGATTTCTTTAATCTTCTGATATTAACCATGTGTTGGTATATAAGAAATTTACAACAGATAATATCAATAGTATAAGAGACAAGCCTCTGTTGTCATCAGTAGCTAAATAGTAATGAGACTCACGCTGAGCAGAGGTCGCGCGCTGCTGGCGTGATGGTGGCCGGTCTTGCACATTGCCTGGTAGTCGAACAACGACACTCTGGAAAAAAGAAAACTCAATTTGAATTGTGACAGGAAAAAAACGTGTTCTATTCTTCATAGTTACCAACATATTTTACAATAAAAAGAAACATGAGTGGAAAATGTGTCTTGAGTTAGTCATACTTTTTAAACATTCCCATCTTGAGCAACGAAGCCATGATGGACCCGTCTACCTCGCCAAAGAAGCGACCAATCTGTGAAAAACAACATGAAGCCAGCAGGCTTTTGTTATTAGAATTCAGCAACATGAAAATTAAGGATCATTTACAGTGTGGAGTACTTTTACAGAGCTGTAAAACTAACAGCAAACTGGAATGGGGAGTTCATGGACTAAAACTGGATGGTAATAAAAGTGTCACCCGTCTGCTGAGCACCAGTGATACCTGTGAGGCATCTCTGCAGGACCCAAAGGACACTAAAAGGTAAAACCCACAGCAGCCAGAGCCTGCTCATCATTGGTCAAGAAATACAGTTTCTGCTTTATCGCAAAACTTCAGAACAGTTTCTTTCCTCAGGCCGTGAGACCACTGAATCATCTTTCACACTTTGTTTTAATGTTGAGATTCAGTTTTGATTATTTTATTTTGGATTTTTTGTGTTAGTTTCATTTGGTGAAACAACACTACCATGTCTATGTGCAAGCTGCTGTTTCATAATAATAAGTGATCGTGAATCTCAAACAGCTACATTGGTTTGAAAGAAGAAATGAGGGAACAACAGTCTCTTGACAAGCACCTTTTAAATGACTTTAACTCCATGACAGTTTTTGCTGGAGACAAAATTCTAACTATTCTGGTAAGAATAGAAATGAAACGTTATGTTTATTTTTTTTATCTTTTTTGTATCCCAGTAGCACAAAACATTCACTGGGTACTGCTGTTTGAACACAGGTAGAAAAATCAGCTCCTCTTAGATTTTGCCATGCCCAGTTCATAGTACCATAACTCCCAGACCACTGTGGGCTGGAGAGAAAATAAAAATGGTTCCTAAAAATGAGAATTATTTTGTAATCTTGCAGCCAAAATTACACAATAACTTACTTGGGTGTTAAACGGTAAAGTTATCATGCTGACCCATCCATCCACCCTTCCCTCCTCTGTTACTCCTGTTATTATTACTATAGTCACCAGAGGGCGCTGTTGCCATAAAATGAAATTCTTGGTCATGTGCTCAGGCCAAATGACTCTACATAAATGTCAACCAGTAGCCATTTAGCTGGTAATCTAAGTGCATGCACATCCTTAAAAAGTAGCCTCAAATTAAATTTCCTACACTCAACTTTCCTGAGTTTGTGGAAAACATTACTCTCTTGGCAGTCTCATCTATTCTAAGATAGCATGTAAATAGAACATGATCAGTCAGCAGGTTTACATGAAGATAAGGAATGTTTCAGACACATTTAAAGTCACTGCTGCGTTCAGCCTGAGAGTCTGCAGTGTGTCGGCTCAGCAGCAGCAGCAGGACCAGAGTCTCTGAATTATTCAGAGCATTTTGTCTCAGCGGCTCTGTTCACGTTTACAAGCTGCTCTCTGCCCACACTTCATCTCTGTCTGGACGGATTCTCCCAGCAGCCTCGGAGGATTCACAGGTTGCTGAGTGTTGGCAGTTGGATGCTGCTTACACACCAAAGTTGACCCTCTGTTTTCCTGGCAGCAGCAGTTGCAGCAGAGTGTAAACACACTGAACTAAACAAAAGCACAACGAGTGCCAGGAGCTCGGCGGGCGCGCAGCAGCAAAGGCAACCAGGCAGGTTCAGGTTTCCATGCTGCCTCTGAAGGGCTTCAACCAAAACTGGCTCATTATATTTAACAGGCTGAGAAAATATCCACCAGTAAAGATCAGGATTCATGAAATCATTGTCTAAACAAAAAAGCAGAAACTTTGATTTAAAGAAAAATTAAATGTTTTTCAGACAAAATTTTTCTGGAGAACCTGCAAATCTGTGAGTTACAAGTAAGGCGTTCACAATAAGTTAAAAGCCGGCATGGTGTAAGGTTTATTAGAAGAACAACAGCATGCTTGGATCCTAAGTGTGAACCCTGAATGCTTTCAAATATATATATATATATCTGTGTGTGTGTGTGTGTGTGTGTGTGTGTGTGTGTGTGTGTGTGTGTGAAAACTAAGGAACAACCTACATGACGAAAAAATGAACCCACTGTGAAAAGTGTCAAAATTGCAGTTCCTCTAATGTCCACTAGAGGCTGGAACATAAACTGAGTCAGTCCCCACAGACTCCCATGTTAGACTGTCCAACTCTGTGGCATTAAAAATCAACACATAAAAACAGTTTAGTTCATAGTTACAGTATAATCACAGTATAATCTCAAATGTATGCTTAGCCTCAGATATTTGGAAGAAAATGTACGGATATATGCGAAGCTTCCAAACATGGTCCAAGAGAGGAAAACACAGGAAGCAGTTAGGAAACCTGCCGAAATGTAACAACAGGTGTATGACTTGGCCTCCAAATTCCTTAACCTAATTCGTTATTCAATGCAATCCAGCTTGAGATGGGCTGTAAAAACAAGCCTAGTATCCAATATCTCATATGTCATGTCTTGGTGACCTAATAGGATGATCTGATATCCTTGTGTTGGTGTTGTTCCCACATCATCATAATAAATGTTGTTCCAGGTTCAACATTCCAAGTGACCAATCACATTGTTGTGACGTCATACTTTTGCAAGCCAAGCGATTCATTCATTTATGAAATTCCAATGTTGTAAGGACAATATGTATAATGCTTAACGTTTATTAAAGAACAGTATCCTGAAATGCAAAGAATTCAAATTGCTGGATCGGTGGACAGAGGCGGTTTCTCGCAATTTATGTAGATTTTTTAAGGCGTTTTTTTCCGGTCGCAAAAGTATGACATCACAACAATGTGATTGGTCACTTGCAATGTTGAACCTGGAACATTTATTATGATGATGTGGGTACAACACCGACACGAGGATATCAGATCGTGCGTGACTAATATCCCAGGACCTTTGAGGTCTTCTGAGGTATTTGGGCTGTTTTGGTGTCATAAAGTTTAATTCTGAGAGACTAATGTTCTAAAATGTCCAAAGTATGTACAGTCCAACAGTTTCATTCGGTCAGTTTCTACTTTTTTAGTTGTAAGTAGTTTCCAGTAATTATGTTTCCCCTTACAGGGTCGCTAGCAGGCTACAGACTCCAAGACGTGTTCATTTCATCACATTATCACACCTTATAGTTGTACTTTTCAGTCTAACCTGCTTTCAGCCCCGAGGTTGAACACTGTACTCTCACAGCAGGTTCTCAGACAGGATCATTGATCATCACTCGGACGTTTCCTCCACACATGGCCAGCACCACCCAAAACAAGCCTTCTGTTTTGCTTTGTCACCCTGCTCACTACACCTTCTCTTGCTGACCCATTTCTTATAGTCAGCACTGACTTAATTTCTCTGCTGATTAAATATTTACCATGCCCTGCACAGCGGCTTCGGCATCGGGGTGGATTCGGGGCGTTTCCACAAACTTCCTGCAAATCCCAGAGCTCAGCAAAACATCGAGGAAGTGCTTCATCATAATATCTGCTTAGTAAGACCACTGGGAATGCAGGAGGCATGCAAATAATGAAGAATGAGCTGATTCTGGCTTTAGGGTTACAGAATATTTTGCTGCTGCATGTAGCTGATGTTTCTCCTTTTAATCATACTTGAACACAGCTCTACTAGAACGTCTAGTTTTCATTTAACAGCAAATATCTCACTGCTACTCATCAGATATTGCACCAGTTGAACAAAAACATCCAGTGGCATTGCATTTGCAACAGCTCAACCTAAAAGCTTCTCACCTCCATGGGCACTTGTTCACTATGTGTTTTAGTTCCGTTCTTTTTGTGAGGGACAATCCACAAAAACATTAACCTCATGTTTAGCTTGTAGTCAGCTTCCATCTGCACTTCCTGGACAGGAATGTAGAACAGTATAATACAAATACACACATATACATATACAGAGGGCATTAAACACAAATAGAATGATGTAATAATTAGCCTAACAGCACACTTTAATAAACATCACAAGACAATTTCTCCATCACTGTCCTATCTGAATCCAAACATCACAGGCTGTGTGATATAACCATTTTTAGAGGTTTAGAATTAAACAACAAGGCACATGCTTCCACCCTCACACTCGCTCTGCATCTCCATTTTGCTTTCAAAGATCTCCTGCAGCATGACCGAGATACCACCTTTATTCTTTGTACAGGCTTTATAAAGACATTATAAGGGAGTGACACACCTTTCAGGTCTGAAAAGTGCAGCCAAGGTGGAAAAGGCATTAAATCTGCATTCTTTCTAATGACCAGCAGTGGCCGACTACTCTGGCTGCAAGAAGACTTACGTCTGTGAGATTACAGGCTCTATTTGTAGACATCTTGCTTCATTAAGAGACTTCACTGACCAATCGTGATCTCACGGTGGCTACGTCAGTCACAGGTATCTGGGTCAAGACTTCCCATTTCCTGTCCCCCGGACACCATTTATGAAATCAGATATGTGTTCATACATGGTGAATAGAAATGCAATGCAACTGCTACACAACTACAGACTGCTGAAACATGAAACATTAGAAGCAGCCCTAAAACTCTCATCCCTTGCCTACAGATTGTTCATGGCCAGTTTGAAGAAATTAATTTTGATAATTTAAGATAAAGTAACTCACTTTGGCTTTTGTACAGATGTGTTTAAATCAAGTTTCCTGAAGATTTTAAATAGAATGACCCAAGGCTTAATTTTAGGCCCCATTTAATTTTTTTTCATTAATAAAATAGGAAATAGGAAATAATATGCCTACAGATAAAAAGAGCACCTTTATGCTGATGACACCATACGCTGCTTAGTTGGCTCTTCTCTGAATGAAATGCTGAGGAGCTACAAGTTGCCTTTCAGCAGCTGAGGGTATTATTTTGAAATTTAAAATGGGTTCTTAATGGTAATCTTAAGAGCTTGAAAAAAGTAGGTGTCTGGACTTCTGAAGCCTTTTAAATGAGAAATGTAACATCTTTCCAAACCTAAAGACATCCAGTCGCCTTCTTTTTTCAAGCCTTTCCAGGGGTGTCGAAGTCCAGGCCTCGAGGGCCGGTGTCCTGCAGGTTTTAGATCTCACCCTGGGTCAACACACCTGAATGAAATGATTGGTTCATTACCAGGCCTCTGGAGAACTTCAAGACATGTTGAGCCATTTAAATCAGCTGTGTTGGCTCAAGGACACATCTAAAACCTGCAGGACACCGGCCCTCGAGGCCTGGAGTTGCCCACCCCTGACCTACACAGACATATCTACGCAATGCTGACTAAACCAAATTTATGTTGTTTTCCACAAATCACTCCCAGATCTTAGATCTCAGGTTTTCATACCCTTTAAATAGATGTTATGTTCAAGAGTATAATCTTACAAATATTTGGGTATTTTGAGTGAATATTGAGAAATTAGGGGAAAAGCTGAAGGCTGGATTGGGTTTTTATTATTGAAATATGGTTCGTTTGAATGTATCAGTAAGGAATGTCTTGCAGCAGGGACTCACAGGGTCTGGTGATTACTTAAAGTGTCACCTTTCAGTTTATACATTGATTAATGTAATTTTTAAAATAGAAATATTTAATGAAAAAAATAATAAAAATCAATTTTATGATTTGAATTTATGAAAATGAGTTTAAATTTCTTAAACTTAATAAGACTGATCTGAGAACTGGTGTTTCTAAAGAGGGAGCTAGGGTGAAGCTTGTTTGGAGTAGAGAC
Organism: Diplotaxodon limnothrissa; assembly: GCF_057381915.1. NCBI lineage: Eukaryota > Metazoa > Chordata > Actinopteri > Cichliformes > Cichlidae > Diplotaxodon > Diplotaxodon limnothrissa. Next base: position 67,508,356 of record NC_140602.1, read on the forward strand.
TAAATAAACATAGGTTATGAAATCCTTTTAACATCAGTTGGACTGCTGACTAAGTTACTGAAGTGATCCAAAGACACTGCAAGCTGACTGATCTCATTTAAGTCAAGGCGCTAAAGGTAACCTTAAATTATTTCTCTTATTGCAGCACACATAGAAAATTTTGTCCCCTGTAACCTCAAACTCAAAGTGCTTCTGGCAGCCAGAAGGTCAGCATACATTAAGTACGGATCATCTGGCCTTAAGATCACTAAGACTGTCATGTAACACAAACATCAGGCGTGCCCATGTACAGCTGTACTGGAGGCAAGTTAAAAAGCTGAAATACTTTAAGCGAAGCAGCAGATGTGGGATTGGAACATGGCCGCTCTGTACCAGAGTGTGTATATGTTGAGTTTGTGCATGTATGGAAGTTTGGTAGGTTCAGGATTAATCCTCAGTAATGTGGCTCTTAACAGGCTGGGTTAATCCAGAGTTAACGAGCAGCTGTCAGATGGACAGCAAACTCGCAGTCCTCACATTTCTTTACTGGATGACATCACCTTATGGTAACACGCACTATATTGCCAAAAGTATTGACTCACTCCAAATAATTAAATTCAGGTGTTCCAATATCTTCCATGGCCACAGGTTTTTAAAATCAAGTACCTAGGCAGACTTCTTTTACAAACATTCATGAAAGAACTGGTTGCTGTCATTGAATTCCAGGGTGGTACCGTGATAAGATGGAGTTCAGCTGGGAAATTTCCTTGATGCTAAATATTTCACAGTCAACTTCTAGTGGTATTATAACAAAGTGGTGCTGAAGTGTATAGTGCTCAGCGGTCGCCAACTTTCTGCAGAGCCAGTCACTACAACCCTCCAAACTTCATGAGATTAGTTTAAGAATAGAGCTTTATGGAATACCTTTCCATGGCTGAGCAGCTGCATCCAAGCCATACATCACCAAGTGCAATGCAAAGTGTTGGATGCAGTGATGTAAAACAGTGTTCTCTGGAGTGAAGAGTCATGCTTCTCCATTTGGCAATCCGATGGACTAGTCTGGGTTTGGTGGTTGCTAGGAGAACGAAACTCATCTGACTGCACTGTGCCAAGTGTACATTTTCATGGAGAGGAGATTATGATGTGGGGTTGTTTTTCAGGAGTGAGGCTCAGCTCCTTGTTCTTTCTAAACAAGTTTTAAAACTTCACTTTCACATAGCAATAAAGTACTGTGCAAAAGTCTTGCCCCTCATTTCTTTATATTTTGCTTCCAAGGAGCCAGACTTCTTGGTACATTTTTGAAATGGTCTTAAGCAATAATTCTGCGAGGAGGAAGCAGGAGTACCTAGAGAGAACCAACACAGACATGTGGAGAACATGCAAACTCCAAACAGAAAGGCTTCAGCCAGGTGATGGATTTGCACCCAGGACCTTCTGTGAGGTAACAGGGCTACCAACCATGCTGCCCAAACTGGTCACCATTTCAGGGAGCAATAAACCTAATTCCTAGTTCCCATTTTCCCAGCAAAATATAAAGAAATGAGGAGTGGCTTAACAGTAACGCCCACTCACATCTTGGGTCATTTGACCTCAGGAAATGGCCCAGTGGGCTCACCTGAAACCTTGGCTGATTGTGACCCACACCCGTTTTCACACCTTGGCTCGTGTGATTAGGTAGAGGATCAATAGGGGGTACATGACCCCCTTGGAGGACAATCCTATGGGGCTTAAAATCTGAGACTTGCCACCATTTACTCTTAGACCTGAAGCTTCTCGGATGAAACGTCTTCAAGAAAATTAAAAGAGTCCAGACGCTTTTCTTTCCAAGCTCCTTAGACTACGATGACCTGGATGACTGAGAACCTTCGCAGACATACAGTATGTTTCACACAATACTGTATAACCAAAATACAACCAGAGTGAAATCCCCAGTTGCAAAGAGACACAACACAAACAAGTCATGTCAATATGATTGCATTTATAATTAAGACAGCAATTATTTGTTGCCAATCTATCTGAGACTGATTGCAGTCAGTTCGAGCTGGACTGTGATTGTCTGAACAAAGGTTATTGCCCTCAACCTGTGAAATTGCTGATTGATTAAAAGTGATCACCCAGAGGTTGAGGCTGCTGCACATTCAACTTCTGGGCATTGCAACTACTTGCAATCAGTTTATAACAACAACAAAAATTCATTGCAATCAACGAGCAACCACCTGATCTTCCAAGCTGTAATGAAGTTGCACCAACATGAGGTCTGCAAATTACCACATCACATCATTATGTAACAGTTCTAATGTTTTGGTTCTGTTATATAAATAAATATTAATGGAAAAAATACTGCTACAGATTTTAAAACTGAAACACAACAAAAAACTATATAAAAAATATAATAAATGTCTGCTGTCTGGCTCTGCCATCAATCTGTGGAGTAATTTTGAAAAAGCTAAAAAAGGCAGCTGTGCTGATGCAGTAACACTGCAGAGGTTCATGAGACTTTCAGCTGTGTGGTTGCAGACTAATCTACTCTTTTTGCATTTCTTAATTTGCTGCATTCTTTGTGTGAATTAGCAGAGCGACTGTTATGTTTTCTTGTGGGATTAGTAGAGATGCTGATTGCATTAGCACTCTGGGTTGTACCATTAATGACGCCATGATGCCGCCAAGTTGTGTGGCTTGTGGAAAAACAACAAACAACTTTTAAAACGTATTTTAGGACTAACTCAGAAGTCTTGATGCAGTTTAAAAAATATCAGATTTGAAAAGCAATTCCATACATAAGTTAAGAATCCCCACTGATTTAGACAGAGATATTAAAATGACTGCCCATAGGCCTGTCGAGTGGCAAAACTTCCTTTTAAAACTAAACTGTCAACATTAAAAAATAAATCCTTTGTGTTTAATTACAGTGTTGTCCTTAAAACACAACTGGAGCTGAAATATCTGCAGCACAATCACTCAAGGCAAAGATTGCAGTCATTCTCATTTGAGAAACATGAAGTACAATTTCCAACCCTCCCTTTTCCTCTGATGTTTTTCATCAGTACTGTAAATATGTGTGATTGTCTTACTGTTCCTCTTCTGAAAGTTTGTGATGATGCAAGTGCGCACTCATGGTGCAACCATAAAGGGCTGATCCAAGAGTTTTTCCCACTTACTTTAACACTGGCCTTGATGGAAGTGGAGGTTTGAGTTTTAATGACGTAGGACAGAAAACACAGTGAGCATGCTTCAGGGAAGTAAGTAAGTTTTCCTTGTTTGCAAGAAAATTCTACTTGCAGGGCTTTTCTCTGAGAAGAGATGAGATGGACTTAAACCCACACGTAAACACAAGTGTGATCTCAGCCTGGCGAAGTCAGATCTATCCTGCTTCACAGGTCAGACGAAGGAGGCAGGCGCAGCAGCTGTGATGTTTACTGTTAATGCATCACACACGCACACAGATTAAGACCCAAACTGTCCTCAAATCCTGTGAGGCATCCAGATGTTGATTATGAGCACATTAAATGGTCCAGAGAGCTGCGTCAGGCTGAGAAATCACCTCCTGACTCTGACTGCAGGTCTGACAGACGGACAACACATCCACGACAATGATCGCATTTTAAAAATTTAAAAATCAAAAATAAACACAACTTCTTGACTCCAAGCAGGTTAAACAGAGGATTCAAAACCCAGTTTTTCTTGGTCAGTTCAATTCAATTTTATTTATATAACTCCAAATCTATAATAATGGTCACCTCAAGGTGCTTTGTAATGTAAAATAAAGACACTACAAAAATAGAGAGAAACTTCAACAATCAAACGACTCAATATTAGCAAGCACTTGGTGACAGTGGGAAGGAAAAACTCCCATTTAACAGCAAGAAACCCCTTGAAGAGCCAGAGCCTTGTTTTTTTTTCACATTTTCCCTTCATACACAACATCAGGATTTAAAGTCAACATTAGAAAAACAAGATAGGAAACAAGGTTTAGAACAAACAAACAAACAAACAAACAAAAATCTGTTTCAAAAAATGTCCTTGGGGATTATTTCAAATACTCTTATACCAAACACACTACATATTTACAGCCTCTATAAATTCGGTGTAAAGATACTTTTTGACTTTTTTCACATACTCATCTTCCTCCCCAAACCTCCAAGCTGTCTGCTGGAGTTTCCTTCCTGTTAAAAAGGAGTTTTTCCTTCCCACTGTTGCCAAGCACTTGCTCACAGGGGGGGCATTATTGGGGTTTTCTCTGTATTACTGTAGGGTCTTTACCTAAAAGTATAAAGTGCCTTGGAGCAAATGTTGTGATTTGGTGGTATTTTACCTCCTAGGACCTTGTGTCCACATATGTGGACATCACATTTTTCTCAAAGACAAAAAACAAATCTTGTAATTCTTTGTTTTTACATTTTTTAGGTCCCAATCAGCCCAAATAGCAAAGAAAAATTAAAAATGCATGCCATGAGAGAGCTTGGGTCTTAGGAGGTTAAAAAACAAACAAACCAACACTATACTATACTGAATATCGTACACAACTCAAGCTTCTCGGGCAATGCAGCATTTAGCTGCCCCCAGCGTCCTGTCTTTCACCCTCCCTTTAACTGTCTGTTAACCCGGATGATTTGTCTAATGCTACGTGTTGAGAAGCAGGTAGGCACTATTACTGAGAGAGAGAGTACTCGTGCTCCAAACGTCATTGTGAAAGCACACAGTCTATAGGAGAGAGTGACAGTGCATCCTCAGATGTTTGTCAACGCATCCCTGCTATTATAAAGTCACTGCTCGAAATCATCGCAGGCCAAAATGACTCTGCAGTGCAGATCTAAAACTGTAGGCAAGGGCACAGATACAGTTGCTGGGTATATTTAAATTTTAAGCACACAAAATTCTGACTTCAAAATACCCACCAACAATTTTTATATATCCAAACAATGTGTAACAGTCATTTCGAAAACAGGGAACTGATGCGGTCATTTGATATTTTCCATCTTTTTCTGCTGAAGTAAACTGAAGTGTGGATGTGACTTTGTGAAAGGACGTAAAGTTTGGTTGACAGAGCAATCAGAGAAAAGTTCGCGCCATGAAATTCCTCACAAGAAGGTTTATTTTATTTGGATCATAGTTTCTGCTGCTGACGTTTTAGTCTGTGTATTTCTTTGGTGGACTTTGAGCATCACAAAGCAGACTGATGGCTCCTGAACAAAATGATCCAGATGGATAAATAGTCCAAAGGGCCAGAGGAAGAATACAGAGATTTGATTCAGAGGTGAAGTGTCCCTTTAAAACGAACTGCCCCACAAGCATAGTGGTAAAGAGTGGTGGATCTTACCTCTCTCCTCTCTTTGGACAGCACGACAAAGCCGTTGTTGTCGACCAGGTAACAGCTCAGATCCTGAACAGGAAGAAGCAGAAAGAAACGGGTCTCTTTAGGATCTTCTAACACAGAGGATGATTTTTAGTGATGAGCAACAAACAAGAAACAACTGCTGTGCACTTACATCACTGTCACAGCTGAGAGGACACACACCTTCAATGTCTGAACACTGGAGGAAGGGAAGGAAAAGGAAAGTGTGGAGATTTTAGAGAATTTAGTCTGAATGCTTCTTTTTATGGAAAGTAATAAACCAGTAAAAACAACATAATTAATATAATTAATGTTTACTTACATCTGTGTCGTTGGGCTGCAAGATGAAACAGACAGTGAAAAGAGTGATGCATAAATTAAAATGTAATTATTATAAGAAATTAGAGATAATAAGCAACATTTATGTTGGCATCCTGCAGAAAACTAAAGCTCGGCTGTGAATCCGTTTCTGTGATAAACACAGAAAATTTATACGATGCAGGTGAGGACGGATGACAGCAGCTTTCACCCTCACGCTGCTGCAGTTTTTAAATTCAGATTTTTGAATCGAGCTTCCTTAAATGATCCCTTTAATCTGCTTAAACTGTCACAAAGAGCATCTACTTGCATAAGATGTGGTTTTATTTTGGGTCACACACCATCATTTGGTTTAAGAGCACCAACAGCTTCAGTTTCCACTCGCCAGGATCAGTTTTCTGCTATAAAAATGCAAGAAGGCATACTTTTACATCCTGTTTTGAAGACGAGAACCTCTAATCCCCAAACTTTAAACTCCACCGAGGCTGAGAGGTTTTTACTGAAAGGGAATGACACGTTACGAAGCTCAGAAACTGTAAATCAGCTGCAAGAGAATGTAAATGTGTTGAGTCGGTCGGATGAGTTAGTGTCGGCACTGAAGCTATCCTGTAAATACATTAATCCAGCCCGTCACAGCTGTCAGCTCCTATTAATAACATTATCTACACCATCAACCTCCACGGGACATCTGCAGCTCTGCTTCTGCTTCACTTAACTGCAGGGGGGGACGTTTGCAAGGTCAAAGACCTGCGGAGAGAGTGTAATACTAGCCGGCCTTCTGGGGACAACTTTTTCAACAGGATCAAAAGTTTGTAGCCAATTTTCAGCTTATTACACAGCAGGAAGGAAACCTGCAGAGCTCAGTTTGCTTCTATTAGATCTTCACCATCAGGGCCCTGTGCTTCGTACGTCGCTTACTACATCCAAGATCAAATGAAACATCCAAGACCAAATCATCGCGCTAACTCTGAGCTCGCTATTCCGGTTCCCCGAACACACCTGTTGTTGACGATTAGTATAGCTGGATGAAGTAATGTGAGATCACTGGGTGGCCCAACAGGGGCTACGCATCGATAGTAGAAACATTGATCGGCAACCCTTTGATTGGTCGGCGAAAATGTCGAAGGAGCGCGCTCGGTATTTTTCGGCAGCAGAGCAAGAACTCTTGAGTGAGGGATTTCAGGAGTTTCAGAGTTTAATTAAAACGCAAGGGAACACTGCAAAGGCTGCAAAAGCAAGGAGAGAGGGCTGGCAGAAAGTTGCTGACAAATCAAACTCGTAAGTAATTCAATAATAACAATAATAATGGAGTGGATTCATATAGCGCTTTTCAAGGCACCCAAAGCGCTTTACAATGCCACTATTCAGTCACTCTCACATTCACACACTGGTGGAGGCAGCTACGGTTGTAGCCACAGCTGCCCTGGGGCAGACTGACAGAAGCCAGGCTGCCATATTGCGCCATCGGCCCCTCTGGCCAACACCAGTAGGCGGTAGGGTAGATTTATCATATCACACCATATTATCCAATATTATATTACATTATATTATATTATAATATGTTATATTATATCCCCTTTCACATTAGAGCCACAACAGGACCCACTAGAACATGGGAACAAGTAAAAGTGAAATATAAGAATATTCTACAGAATGGTAATATTAATCACTTATATTGCTTTTAGTCTCTTGGAAAGAGACCCTGGAATACTCTGTTTGTTTGTTCATAACAGCAACCAAGAAAAGGGCAGAGCAAAAAAAAAGACAGGTGGTGGTCCTGCACCCCCTCGTCAACAAGTTGGTTAAGTAAATAATACCCTCACGGGAAAATCGATATCTCTCTATGAGCACACTGTCGCGCTGAGCTAAAGGATCCTGTCTGTCCCGCAATATACGCTGAATTCTGAGGACTCTCCTTATCAATCTTGCACCTTCCGCAATGGGTTGCTCGCGTAAACGGACAGGATATGACTGCGACAGGCTTCCCAAATCCACCTTCTCTTTTATAGCCGTGGTCTCTCATCTTGATTACACGAAGTAATTTACAATTACTACTCTGAAATATGAATTACATCTGTAATAATCACATACATGTAATAGAATGTTAATAGTACATTTCCCTTTTTTAGGGAATGACCTGTATGTATCTGTGTGAAATCAATAAAAGGATCAAGTGCTGCATTATCTTTAGTTACATTGATGTTATTTATTTATGGTGAAACAGTGGTGGAATATCGCTGTTGCTTTCGTATGAATGACGCGGACATACCTGCGTGGCCGCGATCTAATCCTGTTTACATAAAGTAAACCTGCTCCCCAGCAGGTTTACGCTTACGGCTCTGTTGCTATGACAGCAAGTCCCGGATGGGCTTCGGGGAACCGAACGATCCAGGATCACGCGAAATCGTCAACAATCTCATCCAGCTAACTCACTTAGCGCGGTACGAAGAACGGGCCCCAGGGGGAAAAAAATAAAGTCTGTTTCCTAAATTATAAGGGGCTCTTCTTGTGCTCTGCAGTCGTTCCAGTCCATGACAAAAATACCTCTGCTTGGAGTCACTAGGTAGAAATACAGCAGCAATCTTTCCTTCTCTTTATCAGATGGGAAAAAGGTTTTGTAATTAGCACCTTCTTACATCTATTACAGAGACGATCAAGATCAAAACCATTAACTATTAGATAATGTGTGGCTGGGATTTGGTCCTGTTATCTCCTGTAGCTCCTGTTCCTCTGATTGGAGACACTATTCCTCACCATGCCAGGTGCTGACAGGTCAATTTTTTGTGGGGATTTTCTCAAAGCTGCAGGATAAATACAGTCAGAAACCAGATGAATAATCAAGTTGAAGAGAAAGCCACTTTTATTTACTTCGGTCACAATCCTGATCTAATCACACCTCGATATTTTACATGAAAAGGCTGCAGCACCTTCAGAGTGCGGTTGGCAAGAAGCAGACTTGGTGTTGGAGCGAGCGCTTTACAGCCCATTTCCACAATGCTGGTTGCTTTGAAACATTTAATGTTCAGTCCTTTTCACAGCTCAGGGAGAGGTTGGAGGGCCAGACTGGAGTTGGGCCTACATCTCTTGTTTGGTTCAACCATCTGAGGGATTATCTGCACCACAGTTCATTACAACCAAAGCTCATTGTTATAATTTACTTAAGGGTCTTTCTTGAAAAGAAATCAACACTCTGTTTTGTGTTGGGATAAACAGACGTCATTTACGATGGTGGTCTGCTGTAGTACCAACATCACCCACTTTCTGATATTTCTGTGCAAAAGCTTAATAAGTCCAAGAAGAGACACATGGAGAAGGAAATGAGCAAAAATGGGACCTCTTTAGACTAAATGACCCAACAGGACTAACTAAAGAGCACAATCCATTTCTGATGTATTATTAAGAATGAAATCCACTAGCTTCTGATCTTATTGACTTTATTCTATATGCACATTTTGGTTTAATCCTAATGAAAGGTCGGAGAGAATTATCGCCTACACTTAATGATTTTTGCTCTCTAATGAACAAAAAGGAAAATTGAAAAAATGACCTCTGAATCTGGAGGATTATAACTGAACAGTCACAAGCAAGAATCTCTTCTGTGTCCTTGGAAACTTGGTGACATTTGGTGCTGCTTGTTAACTACCTGGAAGACTCTGGCCCAACTGCAGACGAAGCTGCATCTCCACCACGAAGATGTTTATGATCCCACAGGGGGCGGAGATATAAAACTTGGATGGCTTGATAGCTTATTTACATTTTAGCACCTCTGGCTTTAAATATTCTCAAAAGTCTGCACTGTTTCAGATCAAACCTGCAACAGCAGACAGTTTGTACAAGGTCACAGCCAGAATACAGTTCAGCAGGGAATTAGGATGCTAAAAACAAGCCTCTGTTTGTCCTCTGATACTGTATATTCAGTCAGATCTTAGTTTTTATATCAGAGGACATAGAAAAGTAACACAACTGTGAATCGGTTAGTCTTCAATTCTATTCTGCAATGAAGTTATCAGTGCTGTAACATCAATATCCGATCAATGCCAGACTCCCACCAGGTGCATGTTGAGGAAGTCTCTGTGTTCAGGGTCAATTTAGCAGAATTTGACAGAAAACTAGTGCCGTGGTCTTTGAAATCCCAGCTGCTCCATCCATTGAAAATGATGGTGTGAATAAGAGTTCTGTAACAGGAAGTGCATGTTTCATTTCACCAAATCAGGGCAGGAAATAAGAAAGAAACAAAGAAATTAAAATACATCCGCATGTTTTATCCACTTTAGAAAAAAGGCAATTAAAGCCTTTGAGCTAATGTTAATGTCAGCTTGAGTTGAGCTGCTGGGCCCTTAGTCTTGACTGGCAGGTGTTTGTCTTTGCAGTTTGTTGCTCCAGTTCATCGTTCTCATATACACACATTTACAAATACCAGTTTCATAAGCCAACTGGTTTTTTTTTTTAGAGATATTTAATTAATTAATAAAAGTCAAATACAAAGCCCATTCGAAGTCAGAATGCTATGTTAAATATAAAGAGCACTTAACCCTTTATTTAGAAACTGCACAAAAGGAAAAAGTGGGTTGCAAAGACGGTTGTACATGTGCAACAAATAAAGCAGCTAACTATACCAACTACAGTATATCAGATATACCAGTTAAATGTGTGGTAGGATGTGGGCTGGCATGAGACTCAAATATATTTAGCAACTGATTTTAGTGTCTTTTTTCTTTGTCTTTTTCACTCCTCCAATACGCTCTGCTGTCCTCCATGCTCTTATTTTGAAAGTTCCATCTCTGATATTAAGAAATCCTCAGCCCCGGTGTGGCATTTGTCATCCTGCAGTCTGACAGACATCAAATCCACTATCTTGAACTGTTGCAGTTTCTATTTCTGCTCGGAAGAACCACTGCAAGGTGGATGGTCTCTCTAAGCGGACCCTGCATTTGGTTTGACATTAACTCGTAACTTAAAGTGCTTGATTTGAACAGATGCTGCTGCCTGTCACATTATTCTGACAAATTCATATGGTGACCCCTAACTGAGAGATTATGAGAGAAAATCTCTACATGTAAACAGCAAAGGTTACAAAATAAGGAATTAGAAACATTTCAAAGGTTTTGGTAGGAAGCAAATGCCTGGCTGTGATGTTCTAAGGTACACTTAAAACACAATCTCCACCAACACCTTTAACTGGTTTGTGTTTCTGTAGTCAGCTTCAGCCCGCTTTTTAAGGGAAAAGTCACTTAAACTTCCTGTCAACCTCTAGACAATAAACACAGGTCAATGAAATGACCTCAAAAATGAAAGAAATCAGACAATGTGTGTTTGTGTGAAAGTGAGTCCTGCGGTCACCTGCTTGGCGATGGCCCAGAACCGCTTTTCCAGCCAATCCAAGGACATCTGCAGCCCGACAGCTAAAAATAGAAAACACACAGAGACACGCGCAGCATTAAGACAGACGCAGGGTAAGATGGACTCTGCAGAGGCGGCGCTGAACATTTTGCTGTGTTTGTGGAGGAAAGGGAGGTGGACAGGAAATCAATTCGACCCTCGGTTCACCTCTGTCGTGTCCTGACGCCAATGAAGGGATGTAAACACTGATGAGCCTGATGGTGTGTGTGCTCCCTGCAGGCTGGGTAATGACACATCTCTGGGTAATGCTCTGTAGCAGCTTCATTACTGTGAGCATCAGACTGTAGTACACAGCAAGCATTTAGGAGCATGTTGAACGGGGAACAGTTTATATTCTGTTGAGAATCCGTGTCAAGTTAAATCTGGGCTGATGTGTCTAAAGACTTCACTAAAACCCAGTTGACCACTTGCTGAAACCTTCGCCTGAATAACATTGGTTCAATTAGTGTGTACAAACTGTAACTCAAAGCAGATTCATCTAGTGCTTTTCTAGAGTAGCTCTACATGATTCATAGTTTAGATGAATCCTTTATCTTTCAACATGTATATTAAACAAATATGTAAGACTGCTTTCTTTAATTTTTGCAGTATTGCTAAAATTAGAAGCATCCTGTCTCAGAGTGATGCTGAAAAATTATTTCATTTATTTATTACTTCTACGCTGGACGACTGTAATTCATTATTATCAGGAAGTCCTAAAAACTCCCTGAAAAGTCTTCAGTTAATCCAAAATGCTGCAGCAAGAGTCCTGACAGGAAAGAGAGCAGATTTCTCCTGTTTTGGCTTCCTGTTAAATCCAGAATTTAAAATCCTGCGCCTCACATACAAGGTCTTAAATAATCAGGCCCCATCTTATCTTAATGACCTTGTAGTACCATATCACCCTATTAGAGCACTTCGCTCTCGCTCTGCAGGCCTACTTGTTGTTCCTAGAGCATTTAAAAGTAGAATGGGAGGCAGAGCCTTCAGTTTTCAGGCCCCTCTTCGGTGGATATAATATAACATTCAAGATGATCATGCTCACACTGGATTGGCTGTGTTCAGTGAATGAAGCCTACAGAAGTGTGAGTGAGTTAAAAATGTGCCAACCTGACAGCCAATCACTGATCTTGGACACTGTAGCCATCCCTGTAAGTACATATAAGTACAGTAGTCATATAATGCACTGTAATTTAGTTTGTGTTTGTTTGCTTTTGAGCTGGTTTAAGCTGATGTTTTTTCATTTCTGTCACGCAGTAGAACCAAACCAAAGCATCTAAAGCAGGTAAAGCCTTAGATGGTGTATGTCACATGCTAAATTGTAGGTAGTCTGTGGTAATTTCTTGTTCTTTGGCATCAGTAAAACATCCCTCTAAGGCCTTCGGCTAATCTAAAAGCATGAGGCAATGAACGCATTTTGGACGACACTGCTCTGATTGTTTGTTCCCTGCAGAATTGATTTCAAATATTATTAATTAAGCCCAGAGATTTCTAACCCAAAGTTATTAATCAGATCTGCCTCCTCTCTCAGCACGAGTCTCCAGGATGACTCGTTCCTTTTTGCTTTGAGGTTAAAACTGGTACAAACTGATCTGAAAGGATTCCTTTGTCATGACTGAAGAGATGAAAGTTTCAAACCCTGCCATCACTGAAAACACTTTTAAACTCTTCTTTTGAAAAATTACGTTTTGTGAGTCATGACATTTCATATTGCTTTACCCTTCATTCTTTCAGTGCTTTAACTATAGGGTTTTTTTTTTAAATACTTTTCCAGGAGTCGTCATTTTTATGGTGAAAGTAAAAGCTGATAACTAAAATTAAAAAGCTGCTTTCATCTGTCTTAAACTCTTGGTCTGTGTTTTAATTACCACCATCCATTTCAAAGGTAAAAGTGCTGTGAGAGAAGAAAAAGCTTGATGGATGAGAACAATTACACAGCTAATGGACAAGGAAAGTGAGAATAAGACTTGAACAAAAACACTATCAACCTGCAAAATATTCTTCTTAGTGCTCTATAACTAACAACAAGGACACTCGAAGATGTTACCGTCACCATAAATGAGAGTCAGTAAGTGTGCACAGATCTGAATGGATTTAAGCTCACATGCTGGGTTATTGTGAAGATATTTCAAACAAAGTCTAAGGCGCCGAGAGAGGCACTGCTGAAGGCCTTTAATGAGCAGTAATGAATGAGTGTCTACAAGGTGGACAGGAGGAACACGTTATAGTTGACGGGAACAGATGGACACGAGAAACAAAGGAAATCAATCGAAACAACAACATCGAAAATGAGGAAAAGAAAACTGGATCAACTTCTGCTTTGTTGTCAGAGTGAATGATCTCGTTACCATTCGTGCCAGCACGGGGCATTTCAAAGTAGAATGGGAGGCAGACACCTCTCCTGTGGGGCCAGCTCCCAGCTTGCTTTCAGGAGACACACACCCTCTCTACTCATAAGATCAAAGTTTTCCTTTTTGATACATTTAGGGCTGGATAGGTGGTCCTGAACCCTCCCTTATTTATTCTGGATAAATGAGCCCAGTCAATACTGGATTTTGACAAAAATTGAAGCAAGACTCCAACATCCAGTCAGACCTGGCACCTCCGCCCTCCGTATATTACTTGGTAACCTCCCCGTTACAGGACCTGTGGGAGTCGTTTCACCTCACGGCAACTTAATATCTGAAACTGTTTTTGTCACTTTCATAATGAAAACTCTTCTTCACGCAGGCAGCTGGTCTGCAGCCTACAGATGAGAGATACGAGGCGGCACGTCAAGCCTCTTGTGTTCTGGTATTATTGGAAAAGCCGAGCAGCCGTAAAAGCTTTTATTTGTGGTCATTGCTTGTTATCGAGCTGCTAGTTATTGAGCATTCCACCGACTGCAGACTCTGCTCTGATGCTGCAGTATGAAGAAAAAAGAATACACTTTTGTCCGTTTGGTTGCTGCAGAGAGTTTCATCTCCATTCCTGCACTTTAGACTAAATTTTAGTCTAGTTTCTGAAGAACAGAGAATACTCAGTACTAATTGGCTGTGCAGAGGCAATGAGGCACCTCGCCGCGCTTTTAATACAGAACCGCAACTCATCATTAACGATCTCTGACACACTGACCTCCAACCTTTGACTTTGAGCCACATTTTTGCTCCTGGTTCTGCTGTGCTGCTGAGAACTGTGCAGTTTGTGATCCAGAGACTCTCTCAGTTTTGTTCGGGTTGATTAAAGATCTTTCAACTTTGAGCTTTTGATGTCTTCAAGCTGAAAGATGCTAGTCCATCAAGTGGGAAGAGATGCATTTGCCTCCCTCACAGGAACAGATTGTTTGTTCATTCATTCTCACCTCGTTCAATACAAATACCCAGCATAAAGTACTCTAAGAGCTTCCTAACAATTCAAGAAATATCTGTATAAACCTAAGTGGAAACTGTCTCTGGCAGCATTGGACCTGACAAAGTGTTTTCAGCTCATTTGGTGGTTCTGCTCAGTTTTTAGGCGTGCTATAGTGAGCACATTGATTAGCTGTCTGGACACCATTTTACCCTCATTTTTGCTCTTATTAGTTTCCAGAGTAAGAGGCATAAAAAGCCCCTTTACACTCTCTTGGCAGCCAGAAATGGAAAGACTAGAATGAAACGAGTATTTTGCAGATAAAAAGCTCATTTAGATATTCCCCACAGAGAGTGGTGGAGACTGAAAACAGAGCTCAAAGAAGTCATGTGCAGGAAAGCTGTTTGGTTTTTCATGTTACAGGTAACGTTGCCAGTGGACTTGCAAAGTATCTTAACTCCAGACTCTGCAGCTGCTGGCAAATGAATCATTGACCTCTTCAGAATAATCTGACTGACAGAAGTATCTTTGGTAGTATGTCTGTGAAGATTCTCAGTCATCCAGGTCATCGTAGTCTAAAGAGCAGTGTTGGGTAAGTTACTTTAAATTAGTAACTTAGTTACATTACTAGTTACTTCTATCAAAAGTAACTCAGTTACTTCAAGTTACTTGTTACTTTCAAAGTAACTAGTTACTAGGAAAAGTAAGTTTGGTTTTACTCAGAATTCTCTTGTTAATGTGTTGCTTCCATAACTTTGCCAGTCTTCTAGCTTGCTTACTTGCCACAAGTGCACTGTGCCACCTACCAATAGAAAGGAAAAGATAATGTGCACATTTCCACGAGAGAAATCCCACGCCTGACCGCCATGATTCTAGCCTACGTCACAGCGTCATGTGCGCCTTTTACATCCAACACAAAAACTGCAGTCGTGGTGCTTTCGATTGTACTCAGAACTCGGAAATTCTGCCTTCCGAATAGGAAGATGTAGGCAACACCAGACTGCAGATGAGCTGCATACAGGGCTGGACTGGGACAGAAAATTGGCCCGGACATTTTGACTAGAGACCGGCCCGCCATTATAGGAAAAATCATAAAGCCTTTGAATGAAAACAAACACTGTTGTGACAGTGATGTTCACTGTTCTGATGGTATATATGCATCAATCTATCAATTGTTTGTTGTAAGATTCAGATAATTATTTTTTAAAAGCTAGACATTTTAAATGAGAATAAGAAAGAAAAGTATTTCTTTGTGCCCCCCACACAGAATAACTCCACCTTTGTGTCTTTTTCATTGTAGCTGAATTACGAGACAAACTGTGTTCCTTTTCAGCTCAATAAGAAACGCTAATATTTTCTCTGAGTACGAGACGATTCTGTTTTTTACGGGATGGTTGGAATCATAATAATTAACCTTATGAACAAAATAAAGTTCAACATCAATAACATCATAGCACCCACCCAGCTGTATAAACTCCGTCATGCTAGCTAGTAGGCAGTAAGAGTTATTGTAACTGACTGTAAAAAGTCAGCGTAACGAAAATAAACTCCACCTAAACCTGGTTTATATCTGACCAAGATAGACTGCAGGTCATAACTTCTTACCTGAAGTTCAGTTCACACTCGGACCGGCAGCCGCCTCGGGTCTCTCCTCCTCCTGCCTCCCCTTTCCCTCATCCACCTGCTGGCCTCCACCACTTGCTAATGTTACTGAATCTGTGGAAGCTCCGTGATAGCCACCACACGAAGTAACGAATAATGAGCCTATCTAAATCCCAGTAACGACTAACGCGTTCCCGGTTTTGGCATAATAACTAGTTACCGTGCTCGTTACCACAATAATAACGTAGTTACTGTAACGCGTTACTTAATAACGCCTTAGTCCCAACACTGCTAAAGAGCTTGGGGAAAAAAGCGTCTGGACTTCTTTAAGTTGCTTGAAGACGTTTCACCTCTCATCCGAGAAGCTTCTTCAATTCTAGGGTCAAATGGTGGAGAGTCCCAGATTTTAAGCCCTATGGGAGTGTCCCCAACAGAGATGGGCAGTCTGCCCATCTCTGTTTATACTTTTTTCAAGTAACGAGTAAAGTAAGGGATTACTATTGCAAAAACGGTAATTAGATTACTGTTACTTTCCCGTAGGAACGCTGCGTTACTGCGTTACTAAAACCTTGATTTTTTGCCAGAATGTCTCACGATAGTGACGTAAGCGAGTGCGCCGTTAGTGACAACAGCTGTGTGCAGATCAACAATGGATCATATATCGAGTGCAGAGAGAGTATGAGCATGCAGCGTTTAAAGCGTGGAAGTACTGACCTTACTTTGAGTTTGATTCCATAAAAAGTGACAAAAACATTAGTGTCTGTTGTGCGTGGGAAGAAAACTTCTTTTTACAGCGAAAAAAACCCCTAAACTTCCGAGCAAGCACCGAGTAGCTACGACGTAATGGGAAACTCACAGAGAAACTTGTGGATTCTTCAACTGACCGTGGCACACCTGCACCAGGGTAAACCTCCGCCTACCCCACTCCTGCTTTACAGGTGAAAATAGAGCAACAGGACCGCTGAGACTTTGACTTTATTTATTTTCTGCTGTGTTTTACTTGCATCTATTTGAAAGACTGAGTGTAAACACACAAAATATTTTATTTTATGTGCTGGAATGTGCAGAAAATAGGTTTAAATGTTAAACTAATTTCTTCCAGTCAGAGAATGTTGCATATAATTCAATTTTTGCTTGATGCATAAAGTTAAAAGATTAAAACTAATAAAACAAGTTTTAAAAAGAGACTTTTCCATTTGATTACATTTTGTATGATGGATTATGTAGAAAAAGTAGAATTGGGCTGAAAGATCTATCGCTTTATCACCTCTTCAGGTTGTAAATCGTGTTTTTAAAAAGTAACTAAGTAATTAATTACCTTTGAAAATAAGTAATCAGTAAAGTAACGGGATTACTTTTTTGGGGAAGTAATCAGTAATTAGTTACTGATTACTTTTTTCAAGTAACTTGACCAACACTGGTCCCCAAGAGGGTCACGGACCCCCTATTGATCCTCTGCCTAATCAAACAAGCCAAGGTGTGAAAACGGGTGTAGGTCACAATCAGTCAAGGTTTCGGGTGAACCCATTGTGAGACCTAGCCCCCTCTATCATGTGACTTACTGAGGTCAGATAGCCCAGGATCTGAGTGGGCGGATTATAGATGGCAGACAGTTGGTGTCGTAAACCACCGCCTCTGTTCAAAGACGGTCGCTCACAGTGGACATAGATGGCTTCTTTCACTCCTCTTTCAAACCATCTGTCTTCTCTGTCCTAAATGTGAACATCCGTCCAAAAACAGTGGCAAAAGATTAGAATTATTGGACGGATGAAGTTGATCTGTCACTGTTGGATGGGGAAACAGGCACTAGCAAGCTAATAATGAACAGAGCCCTGCTGATAAAGAGAAAATTGCAGATAGGCGTAATGTTAGACTTCATTTAGCCACAGGCTAAACAACAACAGCTCCTAATAGGAACAAGATCATATTTCTTACATGCATTTTACACTAAAATGTCACATTTGGGTAGACAAATATGTGAAAGTATCCATATAAAGGCACAGATGTGAACATAACTGTAATCTTAAGGGATTAAAGGATGATGTCACATCAATATTGTGCCTAAAATTTGTTTCTGCTAGTCCCAAAAAACAATCAGCTTCTGCCAGTTCAAAGGTTGCTGGCTGCAGGTTGATGATGCAGCCTTTGGACAGCAAGGAAATTCTGTCTGTACTTTAAGAGAGTACAGTACTGGGACACCCCCCGAGATCAGTGTGTAATAGCAGGCTCGTAGCAGAAGGGGGAAATGTGACACTGCATTTGTGTTTGGGGAGTGTCCTGACCTTTGGGTCTTTTAAACCTCTTAAGGCATCACTCTCAGTCATTCCTCTAAAATAGCCTCTCTGCAGACTCAGTGGTCTGCGGCTTTGCTCAGCCGTTTGATTTCATTTCTCAGTTTTTTTCTCCTTTCCTGTCAGCAGCGTCCTTATCGCCGCCCTTCAGAGCTGCAGCTGAACTGTTTCTGCTGCAGTCTGCAAGGACGGGACAAAACAAGCACCACATTTATTCATGCTTCTTGACATAAAGTAAAAATACACACAAATACTGAGGGATTCATGTAACAGTTATTCTCCCTTTGTCTCTGAGTATTTTAATCTGTAGCTGAAGCCTGCGTTTTATTTTAATAGACCACCAACTTCTCATTTGTGTTGAGTGTGCTGAAAAACTGAGAGCACCACTCAGAACATAAAAATTTTATGATCCAATTTATTGTCAGCTCTGTTTATAGTGTTAATCTTATTCTTTAATATTCCATATACTTATGCATACCTTTACTGGCCTGTACATATGAATTTCTACCTACAGTAGCAATCTTTGAAAATTTCTCTTATTGTTTTTGATAACTGCATTTGTAGTTTCTGGATCGTGCTACAGTGTTGCTGAGGTAAGATGATTTCACCACAGTGATCAATATAGTTTATCTAACCCATTTTTATGAATGTGAAATGCAAATCTGACGATGCAGTAAGAGCCCCGAGTGGCCTGCTCTGTTTTCTTTCTTTATCTTTACTTACATCTGCTATTTCATCTTTCACTGTGCTTCAGTAAGACTCATTATTTTTAGTTCAGTCAGGACCACGTTAGTACAAAGAGGGTGGTTATTTCCTTCTCTTTCCATTTCACTAATTTATACTTGTCAGCATGTGTCTGTTCCGAGACCTCCCTGCTCTTCCACACACATACACGAGCAGAGAGGCAAACCCCCCCAACACAGACCACAGCAGGCACTGATAGCAGCAGCAGATATAACACTGATGAAGTCACACAGCTTGAAAAGGGGGAGCGGGGTTGCAAAGCAGGCTGCAGAGCCCCAGTAACAGTCAGGCTATGGCCCGAGACAAACAGAGACAACCAATCAGAGGTGAGACCCGAGTGCCTGACAGGTGGTTCCAGAAGGTTGCTTGCGGGGTGAAATTGGTGGAAAAGAGGTATATGGTGCTGCTCCTTGTGATTGCTTTTATTGCTAACAGGTTGCCGTGGTTGATTGTAGTCTGTATAATGACTCTGACTTTGAAAGTAAAAGTTGTTCCATTTAAAATGCACTAGTTTCAGCTTAAAATTTTATATTAAAAGGTGAACATTCTCAATTTTTGGTTGGTATCACTGTTTTTAAAGTTAATCCTTGGTGGTTAGTTAGCAAGTGCATTTAGACAAGTGCAATCACCAGCACCAACTGGTCGGGTCATACATATTTTCCCTCGCAGAGGTTGGAGATTAACAGAAAACTGACATATTTTTAGAAATGCATATTTCAGCATCTGGCATCGGAGAGCTAACATAGCACGGAGGATGCTAACTGCAAGGATGAACAGTTTGGAGGTATTCCACATCGTCACATACACCAAGAGCTTCTCTCTGACTGTGTACAAAAGGTTTTGACTTAGCTCGTTAACTCATTATGTCCCATGTAACCACAGACAGTCTGTGGGTGGAAACTTTAATTAAGCTGATGTGACAAGTTGTCATCGACACATTATTTTATGCCACCTGTGTCTCTCTGCTCCACTCTGTGTATGATTGTCTAATTGTTAAGTAATTTTCCTTTCTTTTCTTTTTTCTTTTACTAACAAAGAGAAATTCAGTACATTTATATTCTTGAATGTGATACACCTTTGGTATACTTTGTTGCTAAGTGAGGAGAGAAGTGTTTAAGTTGAGCCTAACGTTGCCTCAAACATAAGAGGATGAGTCCCAGCATTTTCCTCAAAATGATAAATAAAGTTTATTCCAGGGATGTCAAACTCACTGCACAGTAAATCCCTGATATATTTAAATTGAAGGAAAAAAAAGTGCAATTTCAATAATAAATCTCATTTTTTTCCCTACATGACAAAGAAATGCTGCTGTAGTACATTAAAAGTCTGTCAAGCATGACTCTTTGGGCATAAATTGTAAGAAATGAATGTGTAAAATTACAGACAAGGTCCTGTTAGCTCATTGCACATACTTTCTTGTAATTATAAAATGGAACATTTTGGTTTTTTTCACAGTCCATTGTCCATTTTTTACTGAAACCACACTGTTAAAATTAGAAATTTATCTTGTAGATTGTGAAAAACAAGAATTTTCTGTCATTTAATTATTCATCTAGTTCTTATTTACTTTAACGTCAGTGGGGGAGCTCCTTATCAGCAGGAATTGCCATAAAACAGTTAAAAGTTTATGCCCTCACACACATTTCCATAGCCGTCCAGTGGACCAGATTGGGGTCTGCCTTATTAATTTAACACTGATATGGGATCAGTGCTCTGCATCAGCAGTTACCTGAAGTCAAAGTTTTTGTATCGTCTCCATAAATCCATCTTAAGATGTCTCATATAAACACTAATACTTCTGACAAATTAGATTGTTTTAGTCTCTCTAGCACGTTGTAAATTTGCCGCCCTGGCACATGCAGCAGTTAAGGTACCGTGAAGAAATACTACCGATTACTTTCTCTCCGACTCTCTTCATTCAGAGCTCAGCCTGCAGCTGCAACGCACTCTGCTGTTACTATTTCTGTCAAACAGCTTTAATGCACATTACACACTCGATGCAACACAGAGAGGACGGGTGCTCCAGCGCACCAACACACACACACCCACGCGCACATACGCAGCATTAGCAGCAGCATGTGGCTTCCCTAGCCCTCTCTCTCTCCCTCTTTTTTTACACACAGAGGCTCGCCCGTCCTCAGTCGGTGGGCTGGGTGTGTGCTGGACAGAGCGCACAACGATCGGAGGAAGCCAAGACAGCGAGCAACGTGAACGAAGACGAGGAGAACGAATGTGAGCTGTGTTTGATCCGGAATAAAACTCCAGATTCTGGTTTGAACAAAGACTCGAGCCTCTGGCTTTTAAACCGAAACCACTTTGTGCCCTTGAAGAGAGAAAGCTGGTTCAATCAGAATCCAGAAATCGCTGCCTTTAGAGCTGCTCCTTTACCGAATGCTGCAGATGAAGGAGAAAAAGAACAGTTCCTCTCCTCTTTCTCTCTTTGGAGGCTGAAACTGCAGCAGATGGTGAGCCGCTCTTGTGTGCATGAGGGTGAACAATAGGTGAGCAGAAATAAGTGGACACTCGTCCACTGTAACTTTAACTTAGTGTTTGTTTCAGCCTGTTTCATCTCTCTGCCAGACCTGCAACTTTTCATTTCATTCATGATGATTATTTCCATTTTTAATCCATTGTGAAACTGGACAAACGTGTCCCGTATCCCACAGATTAAAATAGCATCTTGACTTACTGTTGCAGCTGTAGGGCATGTAATGAGTACTTTGGGTTTCCACAGTTTGCCCCTATTCCTGTTTCAATATGACATCTCCCCCCACACACCGGGAAATTGCCATAAAGGAATGATTTTTCCAGTGTGGTGTGGAGATCTGCACAGAAACCTGCCTGTGAGCCAGACCTCATCACCATGCATCAGTGTTTGACTTCACAAATTTTTACGAGCTTGAATGGGAAACCAGGATGTTAGTGACGCCCGTTAATGTCCAGACTTTGGAGTCCCCCGTTCATCCAACACACACGGCTGAAATCTTTGGGTGTCCACATACTTCAGGCCATGCAGAGTACAAGCTGATGCTTTTAATAGAAAGAGAGACTAAACGCGTGTGTGTGTGTGTGTGTGTGTGTGTGTGTGTGTGTGTGTGTGTGTGTGCGCGCGCGCACGCTTTTGGCATGTATTCAGTGTGTGTATGTGTGCGTGTTGTTTACTTGCTCCCTGTTGTCTCCCTGCCCGCCTCAGTGTGGATGCTGCAGTGTGTTTGTGCTCTCGGCCTTTTGGACCCAACGCTCGGATGCCTCATTCTCAGGCTGTTTGGAGGAAAAGTGCAGCCACGGGGGGGTGGGGGAGAGACTGCCTGTCAGAGGCCATTAAGCAGCTCGCCGGATGCCAAGTTAGAGCCCAGAAAAGCATGGCAATGCACTGCAGATGAAGCAGGGAACGTCACATGGCAGCACTTCAATGACAAAATCGGAACAGTGGAGTTTTAAATCGAGATAATAACCCTCCACTTTTCCACATAAGTGGAAAACTGTTTGCTGATTTGTCTTACACCATTTCAGCCTGAGCAGATAATGAAAGGCTTAAAGAGAGAACTTTAAGTGAGAAGGCTGTTGTTAGAATCACTGCACAGTCAATAAAAAGATGATATAAAGAAATAAGAGCAGCATTAACGATCAAGAGGTTTTTGAGGAAATGTTTTTGAAGCCTCAAGGTCTGATTTAATGACCAGAACCACTGCTGGCAGTTACAGCGGGACAAAAACCTAATTTGATCAGAGAGACGTGGAGCTGAGGGGGAAACTCCAGTTCACCTTAATTCAACAACAGATTTTTGGAGCACTGAGTGTCTGTAAGAAACACCGTGGTGTTACAGCTTGGGGATAAGTTAATAACTAAAGGTAAAATGTCACAGAGCCCTGCAGCCTTTTACCTTCAGCAAATGTCAGGAAGGATAACTGAAAAATCAATTTCACCCAGTAATTTAGCACATGCATATAACATAATGCTTTCAGTCACTCATTCAAGTGACTTTCATTCATTAATGGTTGAAACAAAGCAAAATCCTCTGAATTATCCCCAATAATTCACACACGTCACCTGCATTGTGAAAACATCGCGGCCTAATTCAAACCTCACTGACGCTCGCTTCTTGAACCCCACTAATCTCAGAGTCGGGGGGAATGGTTTTAAGGTCAGTCCATTAATACAAATGTAACCTGCTAAATGATAAGAAAATATTTATTTGAACACACTGGAATTAACCTATTAAAGCCCAGGTAGAACTCCAGGGTGTTCACTAGTCACTATTTGTCTGTTTCTTGTTTAAACTAGTGATAAAAAGCAGTTAATTAACCCTCATAATGTCCTCCCGATTGCCATACACCTGTTGTACTCAGGGTTCAAAAATGACCCCAGGACAGCACATGTGTTAAAACAATGCTAAACTTATTTGAATGTGTTAGCGAGCAGCGATTCACAGCAAAAGACCGGCAGAGGCTACAGTGCTTGTTGCTAATCTACCCCAGGAGCTAACCATGGTACTGAAATAAAGACAAATCCTGTCAAGCATTACACTGTTATTCACCAACATTAAGTAAATATTTGGATTTTGGGGTCATTATTCGCAACAAGCAATTTTACACTAATAAATGGGTATAAAACTGGTTGTATTACAGCTACCAATCGCCAGTATGTCTGATTAAACTAACCCAACTACAAAGCAACCATTTAGGATTATAATAACTAAGCTCGTGCATCAACTTAAATAAACCAAGGAACTTACTTCCTTGGTATACACATAGGAAGACCCACTCAGTGTGGAACTTAGACTGCTGCAGAGAAACAACCAACAAGGTGACATTCTCCAAAAAGAAAATCATGGCTGCATGATGCTAGCTGTTACCAGAGTGGCTCAGTGTGTATGAGGAGATCGGCTGTATATTGTTTACCGCTGTGAAAGTGATTTAACTGACAGGCCAAATAAAAACAGCAGATGTGTGTGTGGTAATAGCACGATAATAAAAACCGAGACAGCGCGGGTCAGAGGCTGGTCGGGTCGGGCGGGCGGGGCGGGAGGAGGTGTTTTCTGGGATCAGATGTTTAAACAACATCTGGACTCCTGCACAGGCATCTGCCCTGCTCAGGGATTGAAACTGGGGTTTTAATCTGCGACCCCTCGCATCTGTGTGGGTGGCGTCTAATCTGGCTGATGGTGCATTTGACAAGCTGCTTCAACTCAACAGCCGTTTGCTCACAAAACCTCCATAAAGTTGAAACACAGGAGGAACGGAGGAACATTTTGCTTCAGTTTTTATAACTGGGAAAGCTTTTACTGGGACGTTACTGTGGGAGGATCCATGCTGTGTCCTGCAGAATGAGGAGGAATATGGGCTTCTGGGGTGGGAAACGTTTGAACGTTGAAGAGACATAAAACCCACAAAGAATATTACAGTATAGCTCAAACCACAGGAACGCAATTATTTCAAAGACTTCTACAACCCAATATTGTGTGATTAGTAGAGCTGGATATTAAACTTTAGTACTTTATGGCCCCAGAAAATATATACACATGTATATCAAAAACATGCTTCTCCGGGCTCGGTGTAGAAGAGCATGCAAAGTGCACTTTTACACTTCTAACCTATCAGAACGTAGGAAAGCACAGGAGAGGATGAAATACTTTCTCTGCAGATCCTCAGAGGCCATACTGGCACTGCAAGTCTCAGTCTCTGGGGCGTCTCCAGGATTTTTTAAATGGTGCGGAAAAGAGAAGGAGACCAAGAACAAGGCAGAGATGTCCCACAGGAAATCAGAATATTTGCTCTGAAATAAATGCAGTGTAGAAAATTGGCATAGAAGTAGCACTACACCAGAGACTAAAGATTGTAAAATATGGTTTCAATGCCAAACAAAGTGGGGAAACAAATATTTCCTCTGTATTTAAGAAAAAGTCATAATAATTCTTAATAAGGAAGATGTTTCAGCATCCTGATAGAATCAGTAGTAGTCATGTGAAAAGGAGGATTTCACAGGACTTTGTACTTTAGCAGCAAAGTCCTGCTTTTGATGGAGCTTTTGGGTTGTTCTCTGACCATTGCACCGGGTGAATTTGCTGAGAATGTTTTAACACAGAACACTTAAATACTTTAAATCAGCAAAGTGACAAAACTTGTGCTTTAATAGAGCTGCTCACACTTGCTGATGATCAGTTACTCACGTAATTTGATTAGCAGCACCTTGCTGCTACTTACCCTCCCACTTCCCATGGAAGAAATAAGGGTGAACTTTAATACACATTCCTGGAACATCAATTTTGATCCATTAATATATTCATCGGTTTAGCATTGTAGCTATAGATGACTTTAACTCATTGTACACTGCTGATTAGTATTTATTTATTTATTTTTTAATTTAGAGCAGCGGTCTCCAACCCCTGGGCCATGGACCAGTACTGGACCATGAGTCGTTTGGTACCGGGCTACAAGATTTGAGGCTCGGGTGTGAAGTTTTTATCGTTATTTTTTAATCGTTTTTATCTTTAACTCGGTTTCCCTGGGTCTTTTCCCGTGTGTTATGAATAAATCTTCCTTTTTTGGTACCAATACTGGTTTCATTTGTTGTATTTATCTGTGACACCGTAAAGGCCGGTCCGTGAATACATCGTCCGACATAAACCGGCCCGTGGTGCAAAAAAGGTTGGGGACCGCTGATTTGGAGTTTAAAATCTGCAAAATAACATGCAACTAAAGCTTTATCCTATTTATATTTTAAATATTTGCTTCCATTATATAGACATTTTGATTCATACAATAGACTAACTCAGGTATTTACCAGAGCTAGCATCAAAAGCCTCCATCAGAAAAAAACCAGCAGTCTTTCCTTGACTGTCTCAGAGACTGTATTTTTTTTATGAATAAACCCACTGGGAAAATTTGATTTTGGACCTAGCGTCCTCGACCTACACCCAGCAGCCTCTGGCGCTCAGGGGTGTCCTTAAAAGTCCAAAGAAGGAGACACCAAGTAGGGCAGAGAGGAGGGCGAGCTACAAGGAGCGAACGACTGAGGAGAGAAACAGCAGAAAAGCAGCCAGGAGCAACTTCACAGATTGATAAACAGAAGATGACACACCAGCCCCTACGTTTGTTTTTGGTCCTCGGCTCGCAGCTGCGCATGTGTTTGAGTGTGCAGCGGCGGGCGAGTGTAGAGCACCGAGGGTGCTCACTGGTACTTTAATCCCAAAGTAAAGGGATCTGGATAAAGACATCGAGTTCAGCTCTGCCTGAAGGATTTATACAATGTGAGATTTTGTTCTTTCTACAAATACTTCGGATCCAGCACCAACATCAGAAAGCATCAGAGGTGATTCTGCATGCTCATCCTCTTAAGGGCAAATCTGAAGATCAAATGCAAATGACAGCTGTCCCTCAAAGTCTGGTTGCAGGATTCTCATTTCACTCCCCTTCACAGTGTGCAGAACAGAAAAGCCAACAGACTGGGGTTACTCTGCCTCTGCTTTGGTTTTGTTGAGGTGACGGCTTCTGATGAGGACAGTCTAATCCTGCAGACACTCTGAGCACCAGTACTTACAGTACATTATCTTCTATTCATACACAGAGGATGTGCCTGTCAATATCATCCTGGGATGAAGGCCCTGATTTTTTTCCCCTGGTCTCTTGATGATGTAAAGTGACGTCAAATATTCTTTGAGGGAGCCATTATCTCGCTTCTATACCTGCATTGTAATTTCCCCTGTTTTCTAATGTCAGTTGTGCCCCGAAGGCGACTTTCTGCCTCACACAGTTCACAGCAGAGTGACGGACATCTTTGTGCCAAGTTAACAAAAGAAGGACCTGCAACAAAAGAAAGACCTTGAGGCAGCGTTTCTCCAGCTCTTTACAGCAGTTAAAGATGGATGGTGGAGTGACAGCACTTTTCTTTTTCCACTGCAGCTTTATCTCCCCCTGCACACTTTCCTCTGCATATCAGAAGTGCCCCAAACATCCAAAGATATCAAGAGAAGTAAAGTCAACGATTTTTTTTTTTTTTTTATAAAAAAGAGAGAATCGTCAAAAAATTTAAACAGTTTTCTTGATTGCATGTGTGAAACAATGCTGTACTGTATCCACAGCGTACAGGAACTGCGAGTGGGCGTTAAGAAGACAAAAGTTGGCAATGACTTTTCCTCCGATGTTGGTGGATGAAAACACAGAGGATTATTCCACTTCAGCATGAAGCGCATTGTGCGTTTTCTCTGAGCAAGAAAGGAGAAGAATGAAAAGGATTGAGGGCGTGCAAAAAAGCTGCCCATTACAGCACAAGTCTGCAGTTTTTAATCTGACATACTCCACTTAATCTTCCATACTGAGCTGCACTCTTTGTGATTTAAATTAAACAGGCTTGTAGAAAAGAAACAATCAGTTTGAAGCCCTGGAATAAAGACCTGAATAAAGATAAAGCATCACAAAGATGACCTGTTATTCTAAAAGGGCGGCTTTTTCCCCCAGTCGTCCAAAATTCCCAAATTAAAGTCCAGTTCACCTTCTCGTCTTACCTAACAGACATGGCTAGGACGGTCACTGGACGCTATGAGTATGTCTGTATGTAGTTTCATATTTTCTTTATCTAGTTCCAAAACCACTCATCAATTCTCTTCAAACTATCTGTGTGTGCGGCTGGGAGCCCGAGTAAGTGGAGTGCCGAGTTTGAAGTCATTTGAATGAGTGATTTTCATATTTTGGATAAAATTTGTTCTCCACTCTGTGTGTAGGGGGAGGGGCGCATACACACAGGATACATGAACCTTTTCCTTTCACTCTGAACCCTACATTTGTTTCAGTAGCCTTAGTAATGGTACTATTACAATGCCCATATACTATATACACACAATACTTATACTGCAGTATTTCTTTGCACTTTTACCTTACTTTTGGATGGAAATATCAGACATTATTTATTTATTTATTGTAAAGGTTTAGCTCATCTTCATGTTTCAGCATTAAAGAAATATACATTCTTATGAACTTAAGTTACGTTAAGTTCTTTAAGTACATTTTGAAACTAAACATTATGGTAGTATTATAACTTTTACTTATACTCTTTGACTCATATCATAAAATATTTTTTTTGTGTTTCTGAAACTAATCATGTACCTAATCCTTTAGGCTACAGTCTTGTGCTGATTAATAATATTTGCAACTATTTTTTGTAAAAGATCTCAATAGTAGTTCACAATCTGCAACTCCAATTCATGTTTAGCTCTGCATGTACATTTTTTTCAGGACACTCTCCAAAGCTGAAAGTTTGCGTGACCCGGCCGAGAGAAAGAACAGCTGGATGGCAGCCTGAGGTTTCAGTGGATTTGATGTGGCAGACATGAAGAACCAGCACCAGTATGGACGAAGTCATCTGGAGAGACTGGGTGAGTCCACTTCATATACTATACAAAACCTATATCTTCACCTAAATATAATGTATAGTTTACCTACCAGAAAGCTAAAATTAAGTGTGCCGACAAACCTGAGAGACTCCAGCACTGGTGACTGAGACGTCAACATGAATCACTGCAGGAATTAATCTGATGCCTTCATTTAGGCTCCTGTTCTTATGAAGAGATGTGGAGCACACTGTTCTCTACATCGCTCTCTTTCTGAGCTTCAGTGATCAAGTGATCTGCTTATAACAGAGGAAAATCTACTATGATTCATTAAAAAGCTAATTTAGGTGAACTGAGGGAAGTAGGCTTGCAAGTTTACAACATTAAACCGAATATAGCTTCACAGAGTTAATGCATGAGGTTTAAATGTTTCTAAACGATGTACTGATAGTTTTGGCAGTGTAAAAGACGCTGTTATTCTGTTCGTTTCTCGTGTCTTCCAGTCTGCGTGGCTCTGTCCACTCTGGTGTTGGTTCTGCTGGGACTTCTGGGTTCCGTCACAGGCTGTCCTGGTGTCTGCACCTGCTATGGCAATACGACTGACTGCACTGCTGTTGGACTCCTCTCTCTGACGCCTATCCTTGGGCTGCTCGCCCAGGACTCTCTGGCACTCCACCTACCCCAGAACAATCTCACCTTCCTGGGCAAAGCTGAGCTGTCCAACCTCAGCAGCCTGGAGGTACTGGATCTTTCCCAGAACCACTTTTCAACCGTGCAGCCAGGAGCTTTCCTAGGCCTGAACAGCCTGCGCCGCTTAAACCTGTCCACCAACTACCTCAGTAAACTCAATAGCAGCACAGTGACAGTCGAGGCCTTCAATGGAAGTCAGGGGAGTATTGGATTGAGCAAGGAGGTTTTCAAGGGGCTATGGCAGCTGCAGGAACTCGATCTGTCCTCCAACGGCCTCCTGTGGCTGCCCAAGGGCCTGCTGGATGGGCTTCAGAGACTCACCTGGCTGTCTCTGGCCAGCAACCGGCTTGTCACCCTGGACAGAGTCACATTTGAACCCCTGGTGGGGCTACAGCACCTCCTGCTGGTAGGAAACCCTTGGAAATGCGATTGCAAGCTGAGAGACTTCAAGCACTGGATGGAGTGGTTGATTTACAGGGGTGAGCAGGGCTGTTAGCAGGCCTCTCCATATCTCAAATACTTTAAGACTTTACCGGAGCGAGTCTGGGGTGTATAATCTAAGCAATTAATCTCTGCTCTGCAGGATGGATGTATGCTGAGCAAAGACATCTAAGAGTACAATGACCTCTATATCTTTCAATCCTTCCCTGTCTCTCCTGGTTCCCTTCTTTCTCCCTTCCTCCTTCTTTCCCCTTGTTTTTGTGTCCCCTCTCCATCTGTTTTATAGATGGGCAGGTAGATGTGATGCAGTGCAGCCTCCCGGAGGATTTGAAGGGCAGGGACATCCGCAGCGTGCCAGCAGAGATGTTCAGCTACTGCCTCCAGACTTCAACCAAGGAAGGCGCCACCCGGCCTCCTTGCCCGCCCGGCCGGGTCGGAGGTGCCGATGATTGCATCCGTCAGCGCTACAGACCCGCGAGCGTCCGCCGGGCACAGGGCACGCAGGTAGTTGCGGCCGTTGTGTGCGGCACAGTGTGCGTCATGATGGTGGTGGCAGCGACTTACGGGTGCGTCTACGCCTCGCTGGTAGCCCGCTACCAGAAAGAGATGAAGAGCCGCGGGCAGCCCCTGATGGCTGAGTCTGGAGCTGACACCGACCTGGAAGACGGGCAGACGTCATCCCCGACCTCACTGGAGGAAACGCCGCCCAAAGAGGCCAGCGGCTTCGTGCACAGTTATCGAATCAGCAGTTTCTAACACACTGTACTTCAGCTCTCATCACTGATGAGACGAGGTCTGCAGAGAGAAACCCTGCAGCTCACTGGGCGAAACTCTCCGGGTGGGGACTGATTGTGCAGCTTAATGGAGCGGACTAAATCCAGTGAAGCTGTGATTCTGCAGTACTTCTTTTAATGTATGGATGCTCTGTGAATTGTTATTCCCTGCGCTGCATCCCTCAGCCAGCTTTGAAACTTCTCTCAAGCTGCTGTTTGGCACTTCTGCACCTTGACTTTCCCTTCATGTGTGTTTCTTGTTTAGAAATATGAATCTACATTTAGTTCCCGTCTTTGGATCTAAGCCCAAGAAGCACAAAGTCAAAAAGTACAAACGTCTGTGAATGTGTGACATTTCTCTTGATGTGAGCTGCAAAAAATTACTTTTCTCTTAATCAGCTGTGCGTGTTTTACATTCCCCATTCTGCAGAGTAATTCTTTGTACCTGTGTTAGGTGGATGCCCCCGCTGAATCTCCTCAGAACAACAAACACTTTGAACCACATCAGAGTTCTGCTGCTGTCAGGTAAACGCTGCTTTAAGCTTCATCACAGGTTAACTGCATTCAAACAATACTAGAGCTGTACTGCCACCTAGAGGGCAAGCTTAGAGCTGCAACAGCTTCTAATCCAGCACAACGAAACAGCGATGACTATTATCTCCAACATTGTGAAGTAAAGAAAGAGCGTGAGGAGATCAGCTCACATGTGATAAGCACATGAAATAAATTGAAGTGTAATTGAACTCAAGGACTGTTAATCATGCTGAAGGTAATAAACTCTTTATTTATCTAAACTGGGTATTTTTTCTTTTTAAAGAAGTGTTTTTGGTCCATTTCACAACCTCTAAATCGCTGTTCTTAAATGTGAGTGAGAGGACTACTTCCTTACAGAGTTCTGAGAGTCGTGTTCTCCTTTGCTTTCGACCGGGGAGGAGAAGTTACCTTGAACTTCATTTCCACTGCATGTTACAGTTTAATTAGATGATAATAGATAACTATCATATCTGATATCATATCTCACAGTACAATAATATTGAATGGGTTGCATTGTTGTATTTTGCCATGTTTCTCAGGTCTTTGTCTGAATTTCTACGAACATTATTGCTAAGGATTGTCTTATTGCATTGGAGTCACACTGGGTTAAATATGTACACTTGGGTTTTAAGGGGTATTTATTATTTTCTTCTTTTTTTGGGTTGTATGGAAGCCCCAAACGCAATTTCATTGTTCTTGACAATGACAATAAATAAATAAATACAAATAGCCGCTGCTGTTGCAGGCAGCGTCACCACATGCTTCATGTCACGTGGTGTAAAAATCCCACACAAAGCGATTTGAGTGAGGATTCTTGCTGACCACTGTATGACCTTCAATGTCTTCATCATTATCTTTTACTCTTGCCCGACTCAAGAAGAACAACTGAAAATGGTCAGCATATGGCCACTGCTGTTCCTCAAAGTGCCACTCGCAGCTGGCTTCTAAAGTGACTCCGCCCACATAGACTCCCATGTTAAAATGTCTTATTTTCCAACAGAAATAAACATGTTTGGTCTCCACAGCTAACTCCAGCTCCCTGTTAGACGCTGATCTGCTTTGGCTGTCACGGATTAATAAAGGAAACAGTAAGCAACTAAAGCAAGAGGAAAACGCGATAATGACAGTGCATGCTGTGTTTTTGTGATGAAGATGAAGAAGGTGAACATCATAGCTCTTCCACCACTTGTTTGAAACTCACCTCCAGCCATGGCCGTCTTTCCCTCGGTTGACACGGTCACCGATGTCGTCGCTATGATGTACTTCACTCCTGAGGGGCAAAACATTTCGCCCAACATTAACTACAGATCACCTTATCAGTAATTCAATGATAACGAGTTACTTTTTGTTCTGCAGACGTGTTCAGGGGTTCGTCACAAACAAACCTTTGTCATTCACTGGGTAGTAGTAGAATTTTCCAGGAGTGTTTTCTACAGCCAGGCGGTACCACAGCGGGAAGTGATCGACGGTGAACAGATTATCTTTATCAGCTGGAGTCAGGAACTTCCTGCAAAGTGAGCAATCATCCTCAGATAACATTTTACTTTGAAATTCACTCCTAGGCTCATTGACTGAACTGGTCAGTGTGCAACTGGAAGCTCTAATTTTACTATTTATTTCTAATCATCTTCTGTTTCAAACACAAACCTGTTCTTCGTGCTACTGATGAACATTTTTTTACTTCACTCACTTCAAAGAACTCACAAAGGTTACACACTCTGATAGTCCACAGCAGGAAGCAGCTATAACAACAATTCTTAAACCAGCTGGAGTGTATCAGCTGGGATCGTGCTCTGAAGTG
Source organism: Diplotaxodon limnothrissa (assembly GCF_057381915.1). NCBI lineage: Eukaryota > Metazoa > Chordata > Actinopteri > Cichliformes > Cichlidae > Diplotaxodon > Diplotaxodon limnothrissa. The sequence goes on from NC_140602.1 coordinate 67,540,892, forward strand.
TGACATTATTATTTTTAAAGAAAGAAGGAGGGAGGGAGAAGATATGGTTCCAGCAGTTAGTGTTATAACATAATTTTCTTTATGCTAATAGTACAGATGAATTGTCTAGCTAATAATGAGCACAAACAGTGTTGAAAAGCTGCAGCTAGGAGAGCAACACAAAAGGTGCTGTTCTGAAAGCAGAAAGTATTTCGCCACATAAACCTGAACTCTTTGCAGAAGCACGTAAGATATATTTGCTGTCAGGTCCAGACCACCTGTTGGAGTTACACTGTAACTGTGTCACGTGAGTAAATGTGCACATTGCCAGTCATTTTTTTATTATTTATACCATGTAAAAGGTAAATGGACTGGTTTTTATATTGGATTTTTCTTCTCTATATGAGCACTCAAAGATTTACACAACTTGCCTCATTCATCCATTGCACAAGCACTAGAGCAGACAGGAATCGAACCACCAACCTTATGACCTGCTAGGACCTGTTAGGTTTTAATCAGGTGACTGAATGCTCCCTTAGTTACACTACAACAGGTCTGGGCTTCTAGATTTTTCTTCTTCAGTCCCCTTTTCCACTTACACCTCTCTGTATTTAATCATTAGTTGTTATTAATCTCTGTCTCTCTTCCACAGCATGTCTTTTGTTCCGTCTTTCTCGCCTCACCCCTAACCGGTCACAGCAGATGGCCCCGCCCCTCCCTGAGCCTGGTTTTGCTGCAGGTTTCTTCCTGTTAAAAGGGAGTTTTTCCTTCCCACTGTGGCCAAAGCACTTGTTCATAGGGGTCATATGACTGTTTGGGTTTTCTCTGCATTATTGTAGGGTCTCCCTTACCATATAAAGCACCTTGAGGAAACTGTTGTTGTGATTTTGTGCTGTGTAAATAAAATTGAATTGAATGGAATTTAATTATAATGGCTTGAGTTAAACAGATTCTACATCTTATATGCATTTGGTCTCAACCTAAACTACACAGTGAGATATTTCTGTCTTTTCAGCTTAATTTACTTACATTCACATAAACAGTGACACTTATCTGCAGAGTCTGCATAAATGATTAGCATGTTGAACGCATAAAATCTGCCCATAACATGGGAATACCTACAGCCCCACATCTACACCTTTCGAAGTAACACCAAATGAAAAAATCTAAACAACACAAGTAATTTTTCAGTTGGCGCTCTTACTTAAATATTCTATGATTTTGTGAGGCATGTCAGATTTCTAATTTTGCCTCAGGATATCAGTGGATCTCATCTCATCTGCTGTTTTTATGTACCTGCCATTCACCACTCTGGTTTGTCCCCACAAATGAGAAAATCCTGTATAACCAACCATTTGCTTCAGCTTCACAATCCACTGTGATTCAAAAATATCTTTATCGAAAGGATCATTTATTCCTACTGCCATTCGATGATCTACACCAGAAGCCAATCATCCTACATCTCTCTTTATCAGCCCACTTCTCCATATACAGCAAATAAACAGCAGCATTTGTATTCAATTTAAGTAGGTCCCTTTAGAAATAAAGCATGAAAAGATTCAATACATGACATTTCTTCATGGCCTCACACCTCTAGTAAAACCACACGGTGAAACAGATAACAGATAATCCCAAATCTCTAGCTTCAGTTCACACACTATGAAGGGCTTTCCTGGCCTGCCCCACTTGTATCTCAAATCTGGTGGTAAATAATGTTTGGTGTTCTTCTACACATCACATAGGTCAGCTGTTCCACACAGATTTCAGGTTTATCCGGGAGAATAGTTTGTAGTAACGCAGCTCACCTCTAGATAAATCCAGTGCTCCACCTGAGGGGCAGTCCTCAGGACCTCACACAGCAGTTTTTATTTAACGAGTTCATCCTCACAGAAAACCAAACTGATTCTTCTTCAGCTTCCTCTCATGTATCTGAACTGCTGCACTGTTTTCAGAGAGAAGCACGAGTCAAACCTACACTGGAATATTTTTGTTATAATCACTCCCTCAACAATCTGAGTCCCTCAATAATCTGAGTCCCTCACTGCGTTGTGCTAATTATTGAAATGAACGACTGCATCTTCGTATATGAATGAGCATGCATCAGGCTTCCGTTTGTCGTGGGCTATCAGTTCCAAAACTGCCCCTGAGCCTCTTTGGTAAACCTAACAGCAGCTTTTTGACACCAGGAGAAGGTTTGATGACGTAGATGTTAATAATCTGGTCCACTCAATTTATCTTTATTGACTTTCTTGCATGAAATATTCTTAATGTCACAACTGAATTTTAATAGATTTAAATAATTAATAGCAAATATTGGAAATGTGGAGACGTTGGCTGTTTCTCAAAAGGCACCGATGCAGCACACCTGCAGAAAAGCAATATCACCTTGAAGATGTTATAATGCTTTGTTTTGTTTTTATTTCTTTTACTTTTGTTTCTCTTGTTGGAGATAACTGTGATCATTACAGAGCTTGTAAAAAAGGCTCTGATTAACCTTACAGTTATTATCATTCGAGTTATTGTAGATAAAGTCGATCAATATATGTTCTAATAAACTGTGCACACGTACAGGTTAATGATAGCAGCTGTGCAGTGAGATGAGCTATACGACCAATTTAAAATGAGTGATGGCACAGGAGGTTAGATGCAGGTTTGAGTACAGCTATAAAGCATCCGAATGAGCCACAAGTGCGTGCTCAGGCCACTGTAACACTGCAGATGCAAGATAAGTTTGAACTGTAATACAAACACGGCTGCTTAAAACAGGAAAATCGCTGGAATATCTGCACGAACAGAACCATGCAGACAGAAGGAAAGAGTTCACATAGTGGCCTAAGAGTAAAAGACACTGATAATGTGAGTGTTCAGGATATTAGTTTCATTTCTGCTGTCTGAGTTAGGATAAAAGTGCTCTAAAAACCTAAAAACTTCCCACTGTGGAAAAGGAGAGAAATATACAGTTATAACCTGCATGGGAACATCTGAAGCTGTGGACTGCAGCACTGCGGTAACATAATCAGTGTTTATGAAGATCAGGCCCTGCCTGAACACAGAGCTTGACTGATTGTCTAATCCTTTAATATTACGCAGAAGATTGCATCAGCTAAGAAAACACTTCCTGTATATTTAACTGCTGCAGGTTCTGGCTCCTCCTAGCAGTGTGTGTGTGTGTGTGTGTGTGTGTGTGTGTGTGTGTGTGTGTGTGTGTGTGTGTGTTTGATGGTGACACGGGTCACATCCACCTCTTTCCTCTCTTCACCCCTATCTGCACCCAACAATCAGCCAGCATCAAGTTTCCTGTTTAAACTGCGAGTTTGGAGGAAATAGACTGAGTGGAAATCAGAACTAGAGTTTGTAGATGCTGGTATCAGGCTTCTATATAGCTGTGAGCCACTTGTAAATATTCTGTAAATAGCAAATTAAACCAGTGATCATACACTGTAAATAAGAGCACTTAGTGTCAGGTTAGCGGGAGTGAGAAGTCCTATTTGCTGAACACGTTTTTCTCATATTCTTGGTCACAGAAATCTCAATATTTGGCGTTTTCCTTTCTGGTAGGGCAAATGGGGAGACATTAGTATTCTGTTCATGATTTTGGGAACGGCTCATCTCTGCAGCAAATAATCTGTTGCTCAAAACTCCTGGGAGCAGGAAAAGTAGGGAATCTGTGTTTAGGTAAACCCTATGCTTTAGTGATGAAATGGCTCTTAGAGCCGAGGCGGTAGTTACACTCAGTAGCTCAGGAACAGAGCGGGAGGGAGAGAGAGAGAAAGAGAGCCAGGGACGACAACATCACATTAGAAAGGTATAGTAATCATCCACAACTATTTTCAGTTGCTGATGATAAAGGATTCAGAAAGTTTATTCATGCAGGTCCATATGACAGAGAATATGCATGTTCTTTTTGTTTTCATATTATAATTTATATTTAATTGTGTTGTGGTTTGCAGTGTTTTGTGTTGTTTCACTTTAAATTTGTAAAAGGAAAAAGCTGAAAATTTAAATAGTTAAAAGTTGAAATATGAATAGTTGGTTTTTGTATTATATGATTTATTTATTACATTTTATGTGGAGTGAATAAATAAAAGTATATTTACGGTGACCCCTACAGACAAAGCACGTAAAAACTCCAAAACACGTAAAAACTCCAAAACACGTACAAAACACAACAGAAGTGCTCCAGGATGCAGGCGCAGTGTTGAACTTTTGTTACCTAGTGTCATGGTCCTGGGCCATGTGGGCCCAGTATTCTTAGTTTTCATGTATTTTTGTATTTTGTTCCTTATTTAGGCCATGTTTTCTGAGTTGCCCTGTTGTGTTGTTCCCTAAGTGTTTTCCCTTCATGGCTCTCTCCCCCCTGTGTGCCCTCTATGTATTTATGAGCCCTCGTCTCCCTTTGTGGTTGTTTCATGTTTCCCCAGCCCGTTACGTCTGTGTTTCCCCGTGCTCTCTCTCCTCCTGTCTGAACCTCTGTGCCTGTACATGTCATGTTCAGTTCACCCCGCCCTGTCTCGTTATGATTATCAGTGTCACCTGTGTTCCCCGTGTGTGCCCACTTTCCTCGTTTACCCTCTGTGTATTTCTGTCTGAGTCTCCCTCTGTTCGGCGTCGCGTTCTCCCTCATGTTGTGTGTAATTCTCCCCGTGGTTCGGTTCCCTTGTACAGTTCATGCTTTAGTTTTCCCAGTTTTAGTTTATTTGTATTGCCTCCCGTGGCCAGCAATAAAGCTGTGTTTTTGAGTTTATCCCCGTGTCTGCGAATCTGCATCTTGGGTCCTTCCCCTGCCTGCCACACAACGTATCATGACAGAAGAACGCGACCACAACATGGACCCAGCAGTTCACAACCCCTCCGCGGACCTCCAGTACGATCTGACCATGTCAGACCCAGCGGACAGTCCGGACGAGATTGGGGAGGAGCTGCAACGGCTCTGCCGGCTCATGACGCGCATCTGTGGGTGCACGGACCCCAGAGTGGTGTCCACCGGGTTGGCGGCCATTGACGCAATTCTCCAGCAAGCGCCACAGCTCCGGCGGTTTCCCCAGCTTTTTGAGGCGTTCGACTCTCTGGCCCCCCTGAAGGAGGAGCTTCGCGCCCGCACGCTGGCCCAGAGGGTGTTAAACGCCGCCTCCGCACCTACGACTCCGACCCGCAAACGGTTGTCGTTGCCGCTGCCTCGCGAGCCGGAGGCAGTCAGAGTAGGGACTCTGAGGCTCACCGCTGCACCGCCATCAACTCACAGTTCGTCTCCGCCACTGTCAAACTACATAGCCCAGCGCACCGAGATGGTGGAGGCCACAGATTTCGACGACGATGAGCGACAGCAGGTATTGCTAGCCTTACGGGAGGACGAGCTTCGTTGGAAGCCCTGGCTCATTTCGGAGGAGGAACTCACACCTGTTGCACCGCCTCGGACCAGCCGCTCGCCCTCCCCACACTGCTCAGACTTTACTTCGCCTGCCTCTTTTCTGGCAAGGATGTGGGCGGACGACGAGGAGGTCGCCGCCACATCACCCTCTGCTTCGGTGGCTCCAGCATCCATCGTACACACTTCCAGAAAGAACCGGCGTCAGCGCCGCCGTCGCGCACTGCTACGTCCTGTCTCGCCCTCCACGAAGCGTCCCGCGGACGCTGTGGGGGTCCTGGACGTCGATCACGAGGGGCAGCAGCACGCCGCAGGCGCACAGCTAGTGGAAGAGTTCGGGAGGGAGCCGTGGCTCGCTCCTGATCATGACGAGCGCTCTTTCCGGGGGACTCGACTGGCTCTTGGGGGTCCCCGGAGTTGCCAGGGACTTCCACCGCTCACCCCGCCCGCTTCCACGGATAAAAAGAAGCGGCACTCTCGCCACCGGCACCCTGAGCCTGCCATTTCTCGGACAGTTTTTTCTGAGCCTGCTCCTTTTCCTGCTCGTGTTTCTCCTCCCAGGTCAGTTCAGTTAGCTCCCTCGCAGCCACCCTCAGTTCAGTTAGCTCCCTCGCAGCCACCCTCAGTTCAGTTAGCTCCCTCGCAGCCACCCTCAGCTCAGTTAGCTCCCTCGCAGCCACCCTCAGCTCAGTTAGCTCCCTCGCAGCCACCCTCAGTTCAGTTAGCTCCCTCGCAGCCACCCTCAGTTCAGTTAGCTCCCTCGCAGCCACCCTCAGTTCAGTTAGCTCCCTCGCAGCCACCCTCAGTTCAGTTAGCTCCCTCGCAGCCACCCTCAGTTCAGTCTCCAGTAGCTCCAGTGCCGCCTGTAGCGCAGGCCCCAGTAGCTCCAGTGCCGCCTGTAGCGCAGACCCCAGTAGCTCCAGTGCCGCCTGTAGCGCAGGCCCCAGTAGCTCCAGTGCCGCCTGTAGCGCAGGCCCCAGTAGCTCCAGTGCCGCCTGTAGCGCAGGCCCCAGTAGCTCCAGTGCCGCCTGTAGCGCAGGCCCCAGTAGCTCCCGTGCCGCCTGTAGCGCAGGCCCCAGTAGCTCCCGTGCCGCCTGTAGCGCAGGCCCCAGTAGCTCCCGTGCCGCCTGTAGCGCAGGCCCCAGTAGCTCCCGTGCCGCCTGTAGCGCAGGCCCCAGTAGCTCCAGTGCCGCCTGTAGCGCAGGCCCCGATAGCAGTACGGTCCGCTGGTCAGCTTAACATCCAGCCAGGGGTCTCAAATCTCTCTGGCTCTGCATCAGCTCCTGCTGGGAGCTCGGATGAGCTCATCCAGGACTCCGCGGCCCCCACGCCGCCATCTACCTCGTCAGCTGGAGGGTCCGAGGGGCCCGTTCAGCCTCCTGTCTCCGCTGGAGGGTCCGAGGGGCCCGTTCAGCAACCTTCCTCGTCAGCTGGGGGTTCAGGAGAACCGCACCAGCCTCATGCCACGTCAGCTGGAGGGTCCGAGGGGCCCGTTCAGCCTCCTGTCTCCGCTGGAGGGTCCGAGGGGCCCGTTCAGCCTCCTGTCTCCGCTGGAGGGTCCGAGGGGCCCGTTCAGCCTCCTGTCTCCGCTGGAGGGTCCGAGGGGCCCGTTCAGCAACCTTCCTCGTCAGCTGGGGGTTCAGGAGAACCGCACCAGCCTCATGCCACGTCAGCTGGAGGGTCCGAGGGGCCCGTTCAGCCTCCTGTCTCAGCTGGAGGGCCCGAGGAGCCCGTCCAGCCACCTTCTGCTACGCCTGGCTCAGCCTGTGCTTCGTCAGCTGCAGCTCCAGCCTGTGCTTCGTCCGCTGCAGCTCCGGCCTGTGCTTCGTCCGCTGCAGCTCCGGCCTGTGCTTCGTCCGCTGCAGCTCCGGCCTGTGCTTCGTCCGCTGCAGCTCCGGCCTGTGCTTCGTCCGCTGCAGCCTCAGAGTCTTCGTCCGCTGCAGCCTCAGAGTCTTCGTCCGCTGCAGCCTCAGAGTCTTCGTCCGCTGCAGCCTCAGAGTCTTCGTCCGCTGCAGCCTCAGCCTGTGCTTCGACTGGTCCCGCTGCAGCCTCAGCCTGTGCTTCGACTGGTCCCGCCTCGACTGGTCCCGCCTCGACTGGTCCCGCCTCGACTGGTCCTGTGCCCACCGGGCCTCGGCCAGTACGCCTGACACTGGAGAGCCGCCGCCGCTGCCTTCCGCGCGGCCGGCCCCCTGAACTGCTCCGTCGTCTCCTTCGCCGCCGCCGCTGCCTTCCGTGCGGCCGGCCCCCTGAACTGCTCCGTCGTCTCCTTCGCCGCCGCCGCTGCCTTCCGCGCGGCCGGCCCCCTGAACTGCTCCATCTCCTTCGCCGCCGCCGCTGCCTTCCGCGCGGCCGGCCTCCTGAACTGCTCCGTCGTCTCCTTCGCCGCCGCCGCTGCCTCCCGCGCGGCCGGCCTCCGGACCAGCTCTGCCACCTGTGCCACCCACCTGGTCGGTTCCCCGACCGTGTGACCCGTGAACTCTGGTGCCTGTGGGCTCTGGGTCAGCCCCCTGAACTTTATTTTGACTATGGTCATGTGCTCCCGTGTTTTCTGTTGTTTATTTTGTTTCCCGTTCTGGTCCCTCCGTCCTGGTCCCCCGCCCCCCGCCCTGGGTGGGTTGTTTTCTGTTTTTGTTTTTGTTTCTCGGGTTTGGGCTGTCGGGAGCCAGCCCTTTAGGGGGGGGGGTGGTGTCATGGTCCTGGGCCATGTGGGCCCAGTATTCTTAGTTTTCATGTATTTTTGTATTTTGTTCCTTATTTAGGCCATGTTTTCTGAGTTGCCCTGTTGTGTTGTTCCCTAAGTGTTTTCCCTTCATGGCTCTCTCCCCCCTGTGTGCCCTCTATGTATTTATGAGCCCTCGTCTCCCTTTGTGGTTGTTTCATGTTTCCCCAGCCCGTTACGTCTGTGTTTCCCCGTGCTCTCTCTCCTCCTGTCTGAACCTCTGTGCCTGTACATGTCATGTTCAGTTCACCCCGCCCTGTCTCGTTATGATTATCAGTGTCACCTGTGTTCCCCGTGTGTGCCCACTTTCCTCGTTTACCCTCTGTGTATTTCTGTCTGAGTCTCCCTCTGTTCGGCGTCGCGTTCTCCCTCATGTTGTGTGTAATTCTCCCCGTGGTTCGGTTCCCTTGTACAGTTCATGCTTTAGTTTTCCCAGTTTTAGTTTATTTGTATTGCCTCCCGTGGCCAGCAATAAAGCTGTGTTTTTGAGTTTATCCCCGTGTCTGCGAATCTGCATCTTGGGTCCTTCCCCTGCCTGCCACACAACGTATCATGACAGAAGAACGCGACCACAACATGGACCCAGCAGTTCACAACCCCGCCGCGGACCTCCAGTACGATCTGACCATGTCAGACCCAGCGGACAGTCCGGACGAGATTGGGGAGGAGCTGCAACGGCTCTGCCGGCTCATGACGCGCATCTGTGGGTGCACGGACCCCAGAGTGGTGTCCACCGGGTTGGCGGCCATTGACGCAATTCTCCAGCAAGCGCCACAGCTCCGGCGGTTTCCCCAGCTTTTTGAGGCGTTCGACTCTCTGGCCCCCCTGAAGGAGGAGCTTCGCGCCCGCACGCTGGCCCAGAGGGTGTTAAACGCCGCCTCCGCACCTACGACTCCGACCCGCAAACGGTTGTCGTTGCCGCTGCCTCGCGAGCCGGAGGCAGTCAGAGTAGGGACTCTGAGGCTCACCGCTGCACCGCCATCAACTCACAGTTCGTCTCCGCCACTGTCAAACTACATAGCCCAGCGCACCGAGATGGTGGAGGCCACAGATTTCGACGACGATGAGCGACAGCAGGTATTGCTAGCCTTACGGGAGGACGAGCTTCGTTGGAAGCCCTGGCTCATTTCGGAGGAGGAACTCACACCTGTTGCACCGCCTCGGACCAGCCGCTCGCCCTCCCCACACTGCTCAGACTTTACTTCGCCTGCCTCTTTTCTGGCAAGGATGTGGGCGGACGACGAGGAGGTCGCCGCCACATCACCCTCTGCTTCGGTGGCTCCAGCATCCATCGTACACACTTCCAGAAAGAACCGGCGTCAGCGCCGCCGTCGCGCACTGCTACGTCCTGTCTCGCCCTCCACGAAGCGTCCCGCGGACGCTGTGGGGGTCCTGGACGTCGATCACGAGGGGCAGCAGCACGCCGCAGGCGCACAGCTAGTGGAAGAGTTCGGGAGGGAGCCGTGGCTCGCTCCTGATCATGACGAGCGCTCTTTCCGGGGGACTCGACTGGCTCTTGGGGGTCCCCGGAGTTGCCAGGGACTTCCACCGCTCACCCCGCCCGCTTCCACGGATAAAAAGAAGCGGCACTCTCGCCACCGGCACCCTGAGCCTGCCATTTCTCGGACAGTTTTTTCTGAGCCTGCTCCTTTTCCTGCTCGTGTTTCTCCTCCCAGGTCAGTTCAGTTAGCTCCCTCGCAGCCACCCTCAGTTCAGTTAGCTCCCTCGCAGCCACCCTCAGTTCAGTTAGCTCCCTCGCAGCCACCCTCAGCTCAGTTAGCTCCCTCGCAGCCACCCTCAGCTCAGTTAGCTCCCTCGCAGCCACCCTCAGTTCAGTTAGCTCCCTCGCAGCCACCCTCAGTTCAGTTAGCTCCCTCGCAGCCACCCTCAGTTCAGTTAGCTCCCTCGCAGCCACCCTCAGTTCAGTTAGCTCCCTCGCAGCCACCCTCAGTTCAGTCTCCAGTAGCTCCAGTGCCGCCTGTAGCGCAGGCCCCAGTAGCTCCAGTGCCGCCTGTAGCGCAGGCCCCAGTAGCTCCAGTGCCGCCTGTAGCGCAGGCCCCAGTAGCTCCAGTGCCGCCTGTAGCGCAGGCCCCAGTAGCTCCCGTGCCGCCTGTAGCGCAGGCCCCAGTAGCTCCCGTGCCGCCTGTAGCGCAGGCCCCAGTAGCTCCCGTGCCGCCTGTAGCGCAGGCCCCAGTAGCTCCCGTGCCGCCTGTAGCGCAGGCCCCAGTAGCTCCAGTGCCGCCTGTAGCGCAGGCCCCGATAGCAGTACGGTCCGCTGGTCAGCTTAACATCCAGCCAGGGGTCTCAAATCTCTCTGGCTCTGCATCAGCTCCTGCTGGGAGCTCGGATGAGCTCATCCAGGACTCCGCGGCCCCCACGCCGCCATCTACCTCGTCAGCTGGAGGGTCCGAGGGGCCCGTTCAGCCTCCTGTCTCCGCTGGAGGGTCCGAGGGGCCCGTTCAGCAACCTTCCTCGTCAGCTGGGGGTTCAGGAGAACCGCACCAGCCTCATGCCACGTCAGCTGGAGGGTCCGAGGGGCCCGTTCAGCCTCCTGTCTCCGCTGGAGGGTCCGAGGGGCCCGTTCAGCCTCCTGTCTCCGCTGGAGGGTCCGAGGGGCCCGTTCAGCCTCCTGTCTCCGCTGGAGGGTCCGAGGGGCCCGTTCAGCCTCCTGTCTCCGCTGGAGGGTCCGAGGGGCCCGTTCAGCAACCTTCCTCGTCAGCTGGGGGTTCAGGAGAACCGCACCAGCCTCATGCCACGTCAGCTGGAGGGTCCGAGGGGCCCGTTCAGCCTCCTGTCTCAGCTGGAGGGCCCGAGGAGCCCGTCCAGCCACCTTCTGCTACGCCTGGCTCAGCCTGTGCTTCGTCAGCTGCAGCTCCGGCCTGTGCTTCGTCAGCTGCAGCTCCGGCCTGTGCTTCGTCCGCTGCAGCTCCGGCCTGTGCTTCGTCCGCTGCAGCTCCGGCCTGTGCTTCGTCCGCTGCAGCTCCGGCCTGTGCTTCGTCCGCTGCAGCTCCGGCCTGTGCTTCGTCCGCTGCAGCTCCGGCCTGTGCTTCGTCCGCTGCAGCCTCAGAGTCTTCGTCCGCTGCAGCCTCAGAGTCTTCGTCCGCTGCAGCCTCAGAGTCTTCGTCCGCTGCAGCCTCAGAGTCTTCGTCCGCTGCAGCCTCAGCCTGTGCTTCGACTGGTCCCGCTGCAGCCTCAGCCTGTGCTTCGACTGGTCCCGCCTCGACTGGTCCCGCCTCGACTGGTCCTGTGCCCACCGGGCCTCGGCCAGTACGCCTGACACTGGAGAGCCGCCGCCGCTGCCTTCCGCGCGGCCGGCCCCCTGAACTGCTCCGTCGTCTCCTTCGCCGCCGCCGCTGCCTTCCGCGCGGCCGGCCCCCTGAACTGCTCCATCTCCTTCGCCGCCGCCGCTGCCTTCCGCGCGGCCGGCCTCCTGAACTGCTCCGTCGTCTCCTTCGCCGCCGCCGCTGCCTCCCGCGCGGCCGGCCTCCGGACCAGCTCTGCCACCTGTGCCACCCGCCTGGTCGGTTCCCCGACCGTGTGACCCGTGAACTCTGGTGCCTGTGGGCTCTGGGTCAGCCCCCTGAACTTTATTTTGACTATGGTCATGTGCTCCCGTGTTTTCTGTTGTTTATTTTGTTTCCCGTTCTGGTCCCTCCGTCCTGGTCCCCCGCCCCCCGCCCTGGGTGGGTTGTTTTCTGTTTTTGTTTTTGTTTCTCGGGTTTGGGCTGTCGGGAGCCAGCCCTTTAGGGGGGGGTGGTGTCATGGTCCTGGGCCATGTGGGCCCAGTATTCTTAGTTTTCATGTATTTTTGTATTTTGTTCCTTATTTAGGCCATGTTTTCTGAGTTGCCCTGTTGTGTTGTTCCCTAAGTGTTTTCCCTTCATGGCTCTCTCCCCCCTGTGTGCCCTCTATGTATTTATGAGCCCTCGTCTCCCTTTGTGGTTGTTTCATGTTTCCCCAGCCCGTTACGTCTGTGTTTCCCCGTGCTCTCTCTCCTCCTGTCTGAACCTCTGTGCCTGTACATGTCATGTTCAGTTCACCCCGCCCTGTCTCGTTATGATTATCAGTGTCACCTGTGTTCCCCGTGTGTGCCCACTTTCCTCGTTTACCCTCTGTGTATTTCTGTCTGAGTCTCCCTCTGTTCGGCGTCGCGTTCTCCCTCATGTTGTGTGTAATTCTCCCCGTGGTTCGGTTCCCTTGTACAGTTCATGCTTTAGTTTTCCCAGTTTTAGTTTATTTGTATTGCCTCCCGTGGCCAGCAATAAAGCTGTGTTTTTGAGTTTATCCCCGTGTCTGCGAATCTGCATCTTGGGTCCTTCCCCTGCCTGCCACACAACGTATCATGACACCTAGTGGCTACACAAGCCAGGAAGCACCAACGACCGGATTTGGTGTGTGGTAGTAACAGGTAAATGAACTTTTTTTTTAAATTATTTGAATATATATGAGTGATTGTGTATAAATACACAAACAATACAAATATGCTTTCAATTGTGTCATTTAAGTGATCTAGGTAGCTCTGTTTTGAAGTTCAGTTCATGCTAGATGTGTTTTGGAGTTTGGACGTGCTTTGTCTCTAAGGGCCACCGCATATATTTATACATAAACATATATAAATAAAACCACTTTTGTTTTTTACATTAGTAATTCCTTTTGTGCATAATTTTATATTATTGTTAATAATAAATTAATTAAAGCAACAAAATAACCTGGAGAGCCGGTTCAGAGCCGAAAGAGCCGGCTCTCTAAAAATAGCCGTAAATCCCATCACTACTATGCTTGCACATTACATAACTGAGTTGCTGCCATTAAAAAATAAAGTAAATTGCCATCATGTTTTCCAGTATTCAGGTATTTCTTGTGTTTCTGTTCATTTTGGGTCTTACTTTGTCACTCTGGTCTCCACTCCTGCATATCTCACAACCCTCATCAGGCCGGATCGAGTACCGAGGAAAGCCGTCTCAACCCCTGGCTCCACCCTGCATACAAACAACAGTAACACAAGATTAAAAGGGAAATCAGCTCTTTATCAGGAGCAAAAATCGGACAAACGTCACACGTTCCAAGAAAAGCCCCAAAAGTTTTTACAAGTAAAACACCTCAATTGATCTTCCAGATATTTTTGGTTTTATCTGTTTAGGTTTTAGGACATCTCATAACCAATAAAACGTCAGGGCATGTCATGTCTCCTGCCTGACCTGTCGTTCAGCATCAGGGTGTTCCAGTAGGCCTCAAGCGGAGCTGTGACCACGGCGTCGAACAGCGTCTGCGACAGCAGCACCTCGTCACCTGGTTAATGGGAAAGCTTCAGTTGAATGAAAGCAGATTCAAGGTCAACCTGGACCAGAGCTTCTAACTGAACACAGAAAAGGGGAACAAACTAAAGCTTGAGTGTCAAAAACCTACACTCGAGGTCAGGCTCCTTCCCCAGCAGGTAGCGGATGGCGGCCTGCAGCTGTGAGTACTTTCGGTGAGCAGGGTCGATGTCTGTCTCACAGTAAGTCCTGAGGAAACCAGATCTATTAAACCAGGTTCACAGAACCTCTGTATTCTGCAGGACGTTTGACAGGGTTTCAGGCCAATAACATTAATATATTTGTAGGCTGTCTGATCAGTGTCAGTGTCAGAACAGATAAATGAAATGGCTGAAAACGTTTGTCTTAAATCATCATCAAGGACGGTTTTTACCACTCAGAGGCGATGGTGAGATCTGGTGAGGTCAGATCATGCAGCCCTGAGAAGCAAGGTAGAAAAAGTTTAGTCGGTTCAAATGAAAACACAGAAGTTTACTTCACGTTAGTTTAAGAAATGTGTTGCAGAGCATGTAGTTAACAGGCTCCACACAGCACACGATTTCAAGTCTGTGCTGAGGGCAGTTGTGGGAAACCTCACCTTCTTCCACAGATACATTTCCCATAAACATGAGCTTCCCGTGACCTTTGGTCAGTGCCATGCCGAAGCTGCGGAGACAGGTGGGGAGACGGTGACACTAATTTGATTTCTGCACCGTACAGTGTGCCCTGCTGCCCTCTAGAGGCCTCCTGGATGAAGCTCAAACATTACAGGACATATTTTCTGTACTAATATACAATAAAAAACTTTTTGATCCATCCCTCTGTATTTTTGATTATCTCTTCTTTTCTTTAAAGACCATAAGCACATACTACAGGCTTGTGAGATGAATTTCTGCTGCTATCTTCTACAGGGGATCCGACTTTGACCATTCCTTCGTAAAAGCTGGAGTTGTGCGCCCTTCATTAATGTTCCAGTAGAATAAAATCCAAAATTAAGCAGCAGGGAATAACATTCGACCTAAATTTGATGTTGTGTAAATTATGTGATATATTATAAGTTTTCCTTCTTTTACCCTGACTAAACATTAAGTCAGGATGCATGAACAGCGTATAGCTAGACCTTACAGGCTTTCACAGCTGACTGACAAGTTTGACTGAAAATTCAGCGAGTGATGATGTCACTGTGCTACGCGTGAACAACCAGAAGAACAAACTGTCAGACAGGGCACGAGAGGACTGATGGACAAAGCACAAAGCACTGCGCGTTTACCTGAAAGGCGTGTTGTCAATGTTGGTGTAGAAATATTCGTTGGTGAGGTACAGCGGCCTTTTCTGTGGCACAAAGAATCATTTTATCAGTGATGCTGCAGTTTATCGGCACATTTAATAAGCAAACTCTACGATCGACTGACTGAGACATCAGTATTACCCCTTTATCCACCGACGCTCTGATGTTCAGGCTGAGAGTGCCCGTCTCTCCTTTCACCATGGCCGTCCTCAGCTGAAAGTAGAGAAAGGAGTTTAAAATAAACTCTGAGATATATTTTAAATGTTTTTCTGCCTAAAGAAAAAAAAGACACTGATGCTACTGAACCACTTTAGAAATTCTCTCATGCAGAGAGAAATCAGGGATTACTAAACGCGAGGGGATTTAATAATAATAATAGTAATAATAATACATCCATCCATCCATCTTCATCCGCTTTATCCGAGGCCGGGTCGTGGGGGCAGCAGCCTAAGCAAAGACGCCCAGACCTCCCTCTCCCCAGCCACCTCCTCCAGCTTATCCGGGGGAACACCAAGGCGTTCCCAGGCCAGCCGAGAGATATAATCTCTCCAGCGTGTCCTGGGTCTGCCCCGGGGCCTCCTCCCGGTGGGACATGCCTGGAACACCTCACCCAGGAGGCGCCCAGGGGGCATCCTTGTCAGATGCCCGAACCACCTCAATAAAATGTATTATTATTATTTAATAATAATACATTTTATTTAAAAATAGCGCCTTTCAGAGCTCCCAAGGACACTGTACAACAAATACAAAATAATAAGAGTAACAGATAAAAGTTAAAAGCGTGCAGAGGTTTAAACATAAGCAATTTTAAACAGGTGAGTTTTGAGGCTGGACTTAAAAAGAGGTCAGGGGGTGAGGAATTCCAGAGTCGAGGGGCAGAGCAACTAAAAGCCCCGCCCCCCACTGTAATCAGACGAGTGGAAGGAACAGAGAGAGAAAGAGAAGATCTGAGGCAGGATGGGAAGTTCATCTGTACTAGATCAGAGAGGTATTGAATTACAGTAATCAATTCGAGAGATAATGAGATTATGGACGAGAATGGCAGTGGCATGAGGAGTGAGGAAAGGGGGGAGGCGATTGATGTTACGGAGCTGAAAATATGCTGCACGTGTGACATTATTGATGTTTCCCTTTTCCTGCTTTTGGAACTTTTGACATTCACATGATGATATCCGAACAAACCCATCAATAATTGTGTCCTGAAATAATCTGTTTGTGTTTACCAGCTCGTCTGTGTCCTCCCACTCCACCTCTGACAGATCCACACTGTTATAGTTTGGCTTCGGCTTCAGTTTCTTTCCGTCTTTGTACTGCAGGACAGAAGAGGCACTGTTACTGAGTGTGTGTGTGTGTGTGTGTGTGTGTAATACTGTACAACCCTTCTCATAAATATTTGATACCGTTCCCTCTTAATGCACCCTTCAGGAGATTTGCTAAACTTTTATTACTTTAAATTTAGCTCAAGTAAATCAGAGCAGCTGCCACGGAGCCCGTGAGCTAAATGTGTCTTCCAAAGTGGCCTTGAAACACAGCTCACCAGAGGTCGAAGGTCGGGGTGAGACAGGATGTAGCCGTTGTTGTTGATGAGGAAGGCGTAGCCGTGAGCTCCCAGCTGAGAGGAGAGCAGAAAATATTTAAAGCGTTTATTTTGGAAATAAAATAAAGCAGAAACAGAGTAAACCGCCCAGAGCTCACCATGTATCGGGGTGCCAGCTTCATCACCTCCATCAGCGGGATGTCGGAGCCGACCACACCGAGCAGGATGCCATGGGACAGCTGGAGACAGACGCACAGTCAAAACTCAGAGTTATAATCAAGCACCAGCCTTTTGGTTTGTGCTTCTTTCAGACACATTCAGCCCACTTTGACCTTCAGTGGCGTGTCCCAGTGAAACTTCCTTTTCTGTCACTGTAAAGTTTAACTACACTTTTAATGCCTGTGCAATTTCAATATAACAAAAGATATGCATTTTCAACAGCAGGCTATTTCTGCAGCAGTGTTTAGTGTTCAAAAGTACAAAATAGTTGCTCTCTTTCACATTTTCCAAAGCAAAGCAGAATTTAAAATGTCATAGTAAACGTACGGCATGACAAGTCATCTGAACTATTTATTGATTTATTTCTGTTTTCATTGACTGTACAGACGTGCTGCTCTTCATCGTCAGGCTGATGTGTATCAGAGCTGACACTGACCGTCTCCTTCTTCTTGCTGAAGACCGGCATGGCCACTGAGGTCATGAGCAGCAGACTCTGAGCCTTGGTGGTGAAAAGCTGAGAGACGGGAGAACATTGGGCACAAAGTGTGATTATCTGAAGTACAGAGACAAACACTCAATATAATGAACAACAAATCTGTAACAGGTGCACACAGTATTACTGTCCACATTACACAACGTGTCGCTGGATAGACTCTGACAGACGGGACCGTACAGGTTTTACATTTTTGTTTTTATATAGTATGTTGGCATTTTGGGTCATTTCTTAATTTTAAAGGTGTTTTGCAGACAATGTTATTTGTCGGTGCGTTGATTTCACATTATGTGCACATCTGAGCTTGAACTCCAGGTGGTGGTGTGGTCCTGATGCGGACCTGCCATGATGATATGAGCACTACAATCAGTTTGAGAACACTTCAGGGAGGCCTCCAGCAACTTTCAGGAAACTGAGAAAAAGGCACCTTTTTAAAAGTCAACCCATATATCTATTTATTTGAATGTGGGACTATGGGATGGATGAATGGATGATCTTCTACATGAACAAAATAAAGATAAAAGAATCTAAAAAGTCTAATTTTCTGAAGCTCAGAGCTGATAAGACAGAGGTTCTAGTTTCTGTACCAGAAAATATGCCCGTTCTGATCTAGAATAATCTAGGCCTTTGCCCTCAACTGTTCCTGTCAGTGTACCTGATCTAAGACTTCGTGTTGATCAGTCCTTGTCCTTCGACACACAGAGTTCTCCAAATGCTGTTTTTTCCGACTCACTAAAATCATCAAGGAAAGGTGCTTGTTTGTGTTTTGTCTCTTCTTGTATAGACTTCTGTAACTCTCTTTTTCTGCACTCAGTAAGTCGACACCCTGGGTTGCCTGGACGCAATTTTAAAAATGCTAATTTACTACATCAAACAGACCGTCTCATACAACTCCACTTTGATGTTACTTCACAAGCTCCCTGTAGCACTTACAATGCTGTTTAAAATCCTCACCCTTACCTACAGAGCATTTCATGCTCAGGCATGGCAGCTAATGGCTATTTGAAAGGCTTCTCCTGTTGCACAGGAGGAAGAACATGGCCTAAAACCTGAGATCCAAACATGTCCATGCAGTTCTCAGATATCTTCACACAGGTGTGTTGTAGTATTTGTAAGCTGGGTTTCTGCAGCTCTGAACCATTGCAGCTTAAAAAGCTGAACTTTGTGCTGATCCTTTGGATCTTCTGATAAAAGAAATGCCAAAAATAAACTCCATGTTATATACTGATGGTAGAACCTGTAGGAGCTTCACACAAGTCCAACAGATGAAGAACTAACTATTAATCTAAAACTGCAACTTCTTTTTTTTTTTTTTTTACCTCCTCTGTGTTTGGAAGCTGTTGGGGTGATGGAGATGAAGGCCCAGAGGATCATGGGATAATGGGTTCATGGAGACGAGGAGAAAAAACACACATGACAATAATGACATTGTTCTGATTTAAATGAGCCCTTCACAACAGATTTAAATAGAATGGCAGTGTATACTGTAAATATGTTTAATGGCTTCTTTAAGCCCTTTGATTGGCCAGGCAGGCTCACCACAGTGTCCATGTAGGCCTCTGTCCAGATGATATCGTGGTCATGGTTGATGACCATTGGCCGACTGAGCACGTGCAGGTACTCCATGACGTTCTCCTGCACATCTGCCAGTGTGGCGATGTGTGTGTAATAACCTGAAAAAACACATGTGAGCATATTAGTGTCTGCATGAAGAAAAAGCAGGAAAGTATCACACACAGGACCGACCTTTGTTGTTGCAGGCGATCCACTTGGTGTTTTGAGCAAAGGTCATCTCTCTGCCAATCAGGTAGGTGAAGACTCGCACCTGAACACAGTGGCACACCTGTTTATGTCCGTGTTTGCCCGTTTACAAAGTTACCTGCTAATGTTTTTGTGCAGGCAACTGTAGTTAAACACAGGAAGTCGGGTTTAGAGCACCTCATTCTTACTCAAACTGAGTAAGAATGAGGTGATAAGACAAAGGAGTTGATAGTGGACTTCCGGAGGTGCAGAGAAGTACACACCCCCATCACCATCAACGGCGCTGCTGTGGAGAGAGTGAGCAGCTTCCGGTTCCTTGGAGTACATCTGGCTGAGGATCTTACGTGGTCAGTACACACAAACAAAACAGTGAAGAAGGCGCAGCAGCGCCTCTTCTTTCTCAGGAGACTGAAAAGATTCGGCATGAGCCCCCGCATCCTCAGGACCTTCTATCACTGTGCCATTGAGAGCATCCTCACTGGATGCATCACCACCTGGTATGGCAACAGCACCGCCTACAACCGCAAAGCTCTCCAGCGAGTAGTGCGGTGCTCTGAACGGATAATTGGAGGTGAGCTTCCCTCCCTCCAAGACATCTACAGGAAGCGGTGCCTGAGGAAAGCGGGGAGGATCATCAAGGACTCCAGTCACCCCAGCCATAAACTGTTCAGACTACTTCCATCAGGAAGGAGGTTCTGCAGCATCCGGTCCCGTACCAGCAGACTGAGAGACAGCTTTTTCCATCAGGCCATCAGACTGCTGAACACGTCATAGACACCTCAGCTTCACTACTGGAACTTTAACATTATGCACTCCATACTGTACAGTAACGCCACTGTTTTGCACATATTCAACTCTGTATATTTATTTTATATATTTTATTTATTGTTTACTCTATTTAATTTGTAAAATATGTGTACACACACACACACACACACACACACACACACACACACACACACACACACACACACACACACACACACACACACGTAGGAAAATATTTAGTATACACATCCAGAAATGCATATACTATTATATATTGTACATATATTTATTAGTTTCAGATGTAGCCATTCTTGTATTTTGCTTGTTTACATTATTGTATTTTGCACAACTCTGTTGCTTGTGAAGCTCGCACACAAGAATTTCACTCACATGTGCTGTACCAATGTACCTGCACATGTGATGTGACAATAAAAGTGATTTGATTTGATACTTTGACAATAAAGAGGTAATAATCAATAAATTACCAAAGTAATACACAAGTAATACGCTGATACAACAATTGTATATAGAACTGTCTAACAACAGACAAAATACATTCAAAGGTTACAGTATATAGAGACATTTAAGTGACGTCACTATAAAATATATTCATATATTTACATATTATTGTAACAGTAACTTTTTAAGAAACAAATATGGTGATATTAATGGTGTAATAATAGTAAGTAATGAGGTGAAACAGGCTATGATGTAGAGTTAATTCATTTCTAATATGGAAAAGCTCTCAGCTCGCGGTCCTCACCCTGCGCTCAGGCCAGTTGAACTCCTCAAAGACGGACTGAAAGTCCTCCATGGCGCCGTCTGTGATCAGCATGATGGCCTGGTTACACATGCTGCCCTGACCGTTCGCCCTCGCCTGCACACAAATGCACAACTTAGACACAGCAACAACTCCATCATCGATCTCTACTCTTTGAAAAGAGAATAAAAAAGCACTTTGTGATGCTAGATATCATTTTTTAGATTTAAGCCCCTTTTAAGCCAAGGAAACAGCAACTTTACTGTAAAGAAAATCTTTTTGAGTCTTCCCGCTCTCCAGGAAGCTTGTTGTGAACATTAAACCAGCTTAAAATTGTTTTAAACCATGAATATCCAAACAACAGTTTAACAAAGTATTGTACCCAACAGAGAAAACAATAAGTGCATTACAGTAGTCCAAACATCTTGTCATAAAAGCATGGACAAGATGTTCAAAAACATAAAAAAGATAAAGTAAACTCACTAAAAGCCTCAACCATTAAAAAACTAGTTTTAATAAGAGAATTTATCTCCTTATCTTAGATTCACAGTCCAGTTTGACACCACAGTTTTCTGCTGGGTCTGAACACCTCAGGTTACTCTCAGTGAAATAATTAAAAAACCAGCAGCAGCCAGCAGTGTTACTCAATGCACCAAAGGTAAAAATGTGAAAAATCCAAGGTGATTGTCAGAAGACTTGACCTCTGACCTTGACTTTGTCGAGGTCACTCAGAATTACTCGGCGGGGTGACAAAAATACCCCACGAGCCTTTGATGGTTGAGGGATAAAAAATGATGGGAATGTTTACTTTGATGTTCTTTAGAAACTCCACCTGTGGTTTAGGGGAGTTGATATTTTCATTGGTAGGTAAATGTAAGTGTTGTTAAAAAAAATGGTAGACACGGCCATGTTATTTAGAAATCAGGCCAAGATGGAGCAGATAAAATCAATATAAGTTAGGAGAGTGGTAAAAAGCGGGCTGAGCGGACACTAACCTCGTTCAGGATTTTGAAGGACTCCTTCATGGCATTCTTGATCTTTGCTTCGCCTTTGACATGCAGCTCCTCCACCAACACCTTAAAGTGCTGAGACAGGAAACGAGTACAAAGAGGCTTTGTATACAGACAGACATTCATTTTTATTGCCCAGATTCAAAGAAATTCTGATTTAATTTAATTTGAATATATGTGCCTCCCTTTATCCTGTCAGTCAACTACAACCAAGTTTCAATCATTTATTACTTAGGTGACTAATTTTGATCTTGTGTTTGAGGTAGTTTTGAAAAATACGGTACCTTCAGCCTTAACACTGAAACTCTCACAAGCACAGAGGCTCTCTAGCTCCAGCTTGACCTGCTGTGGTTTCTGATGCCACTTTAAGAATTAGGCTAAGAGGCTGATCTGATAATGACACTCGGGGTTTTCCTCTGTGTTTGCGTCTGTGTGATGGCTGCTAAGATGCCTCCTGGGCTCTTTAGGCTTCCATGAAGCAGATAATGGTCTCACCTCTCTGTTGTCCAAGTCGGCCTGGACCAGAGTTCCTCTGAAACACGGCTCCACGTAGCGAACGTAGTCTGTGTACTGCAGACAGGGAAAGAAACACAGACGAGGCAGGCTCATGAGCAAAAACAGGCAGTCAGTGGTTCCATTAACTAATCCAGTAATTGAACCTTTAATGTTTTAGTGATAAAGCTATGAATTCACAATGATGTTGATGTTACCCAGACTTAAAAAGTACTCACACCAGCACAACACATGCTTTTCATAATGAAACTGAGAAGTGATTACAGTTTTTAAGATGTGAGGGGTTTCCTGACCAGCCAGGTCTTAATCCAACATCAAATTAACGTGTTGGTTCCAACACGTTAATTTGATGATCTTATAGTTATTTGGTTATAACTTGTGACATTTCTATGTTAGGAGTTCTTCCTTGTTCTTGTTTAGTTCCTTTCCATTTCATTTGGATAGTGTTTGTCTCTGGTACTTTGTATGTAGTTTTCTGAGTACTGCATCTGAATCCTTTCAGGGCTTCAGGATATGCACGATATGAGAACTTATGAGCCTGTAGCGCTAATGAAGCAGGCATGGATTACCATCACTGTAAATACCATCTCTTTGCATAAATGTGATTTATTATCCAATAAGTCTTAAAAAGAAAGGAAATAATTATGGTTATTTTTTAACTCTAGATACCAGTAAAAATAATTTAAATTGAAAAAATATATGAAACTCCAAATTTATGCCACTTGTGAAACTTTTGGTCATGACTGTTGTTTTCCTGCCATTTTTCACTTAAACGCTGCTCAGAGTCACAACACTGTAATAGTTTTTAAGTAGATGTGCGCATGTCTCACAGCAATGACGTTGACAAAGTCGTTCTCTCCCAGTGTATCCAGAATGGTGTTGATGGTGTGTTTGGCAATGGTCATCTTCAGTCCCTTCATACTGCCGCTAATGTCCACCATGATGATGATGTCTTTGGGAGACGTGGCAGCCTGGATGTACCTGTACACAGGAAGTGGAGACAGCCAATGGCTGTTGGGATCAATAACATTGGTCCAAACTCCACAGAGTAGTGGAGCAGTGCCATTGACATTATACCTGTATACATATATTATATATTATTAGCATACACTCAGAAAAATGAAATTGGTTGGTTGTTACGTGTACAAGATTCAAACTTGTAATTTGAACTAAATAATTTCATGTTTCTATGGTGAACGTGATTAAATCATATAGCATCTGCATGAACTTCAGCAACTTAATTTGTTCTTGTTGAGATGACCTGATACGATCTAGTAAGAGTGGTTAGTTGTCTGGAATCACGAAATTCACAAGATCATATTAGAGGTCAAACTGCAGGAAAATCGCTGGAGTTTTAAGAGGCAGACAACTACACCCACACCACGTGTATGCTATTGCTATTTATTGTGGTTCAACCTGTCAAGGACAAAAACGTACAGAAAATTCTGCATCAAGCCTTGTAAACATATCTTTCCTACTTTTGTTAAGCCTGGAGTGACAGCTTGGAGGTGTGATGGTTACTGCTGTTGCCTCACAGCAAGAAGGGCCTGGGTTCAAATCCACAATCTGGCTGGTTTGCAGTGTGTAATTAGAGTTACGTTAATTGGTGATTCTAAATTATCCATGAATGTCAGTGCAAATGGTTGTTTGTCTCTATGAAATCATCAACCGCCATATTGGTTCATTAAGCAAGACTAATTGCCTTGATTACCAAAGTAGTTGTTCAAACAACAAGATTTCATTGTGTTCTCCTAAAGTTTTTAACTTGTGTCGAATGAATTAAAACAAATTTCACTTTAAATACTTCAATAAATCACTTCAAGTCAATGTAAGTATACTACGTTGATCCAACGTAATCTGATTACATTAAACCACCAAATGCCAAATGTGTTGGTTTGACATGGTCAAAAATGGGTTATTGTACTTGGTTAAATCACGTGGAAAAAGGTGCCACGATTAAATTGTGTTCATCCAACAACAGATTTTTTTGAGCGTACATTATCATTGCTATGCAGATGATACCTAGCTGTATCTATCCACCAAGCAAGATGACACACACCAGTTACTTAAACCACAAGAATGTCTTAAAGACAAAGGAGTGGCTGACCTCGAATTTCCTGCTTCTAAATTCAGACAAAATTGAAATGATTGTAGTCGGCCCATAAACCTTGGAGACATGATGTCTAACCCAATACTTACTCTGGATTACACTGGCCTCCAGTAACACTGTGAGGAATCTTAGAGTGTCCTTCAACATCCATTAAAACAATCTAACTGCAACAGTTCCAGCAGCCAAAGGTCAAATGTGAACAGGAGCATCAGGCAACCTTCGAGCCTGCAAAGTACAGCCAATATAGAAGAACCGAAAACTGCACTTCCCCTAATGGCCACTTTAAGCTGTCTGCAAAATGTCCAACTTAACTAATTATGATAACACATAACAATTAAAAGCTGAGCAGTAAATCATACTTTAAGCTGTCACTCTCAAACATGGACAGAGATATTAGAGGGAACCATGAACTGCAGATCTTCTCGTCTCTGGGAAAAACTGTGTGGATGCTCCTGGGCCAATTTTTGAAGAAGAAAAAAAGAAAGAAAGAAAAGAAAAGTGGCCTCATCATATAACTCACAGAAATCTGGTTCTCCTGTACTCCTTTACTTTGCAAAGGTGAATTTAAACCTTTAGACTGTGACTGTCCAGCACTGAACAGAATAAAATATATTTATGGTTAACAGATTGTTAGCTTCATACAGGGGAACTGGGGATTTGTGTAAAAATCTAATCTTTATAGTTCGGTGAATTCTAATCAACGTAAGGAGTTTGTTATTAATTTCTGGCAGAAATGTCTGATTTCCAGCGAACATTCTCAACAGGTTCTTTATGAGCTGCTTTTAGAAAATCCAGGAATTGCCCCTGCAGATAAAAACGTATCATCTATCATCACAAACTCAATCTGCATGTTTCACAGTCTCTCTCAATGTAAGTCCCTGCAGATGTATGGCAGCTCAGCTGCAGTAATGTGGAGCGATGAGGCATTCAGGGACATATGCAGTTCTCTGGTATTATTTAGAAATGCATGAGCAGTCACATATGGTGCCATGTGGGCTGCCGTGACCCGGCTAAGGAGCAGCTTATCGTCTTTTCCAGAGGATCAGTGTCTGGCTGGCCTCTGCTCAACCAATGCAAAGCCAGCGGAGTGGCCACTTAGACTGACTCAAATTCAGCCTCATGGAGGGATTTATTCCATTTTTGCATTGTACTAATTCCTGCTGTTATATAGATAAGTCTATACACAGTAGCACAGTTGGTACATCCCTGATAATGAGGTTTTACTCTTAAAGATGATGATTCTACAAGTGTTCAGAAATTTGGAAGCTTTTCTATCTCCCACTGGAAGAGTAAGCACCATGTTTGGCTGGTTTACGTTCAGGCAGAAGCATTTATGTCTTTAACTGAAGCAGCTTTATTTGTGTGGGGAGCTGAAGGCAGTGAAATATAATGAAGTCTTCTTCTTCTTGCATCTGTAAAAAGATTAAATTCACACTTTGACTGAGGTGCTTCCAGCCTCCCTCATTAGTGGATTCTGTGTTTCTCTTTCTCTGCTGCTGGTGAGTTGACACCTTTAAAATTAACATGCTAAACTTAGCAACCCAGCTGCCTCAGTGTTTGCCTGCAGGACATTTAAGTATTTAATATCATTCGAGTGAGACACAACCCTAATCAAGCAGGCTTCAGTGGGTCATCAAACCAAACAGCCAAGGTAAAATATAGCCCTTGTTATGCTTAAGCACATAACCTCAGAAATGATTATTTTACTGTTCCAAAAATAGCAGAGCCCCAGTGAGTAGTGTGACTCTGTCACTTCAAAGCCTCTCAGAGATAAAAAGCAGGAAAACCTGAGCCCATTAAGCTTTTGAGGTTCTCGGGTTCTGGAGTAATGTGTCCCCCACATGATTATCACCACTGAACTTTACCATTTACCATAAATACAAAAAAATTCAAATGAGCTGTACCTCAGAAGGCAAAGACAAATGATTGGTAGAACAAACTCACCAGTTTCTGTTCCTGCAGTCGAAGGCTACAACACCGTTGGAGTCTGGAGTCCATTTAATACCTGACCAAAAGACAAGGAGTCAGTTCACAGAGTGACACCTGTGATATCAATAAGAAAAAACGTACATGGATACAAGGATATAAGAAATATTGAAAGACAAACAGGGAAGTTTGTGTGGATTGTATGGAATTGTATTATATGATCATTCCAAAATGATGTCAAACTGCCTAATTTCACTTGTTTTATTTCAGTCAGGACCATAAGGGTCAAACAAAGACTGGTATTTCCACAGCAAGAGCCCAGAACAGAACAGAGGCACCATCAGTGGCAACAGATGCATGAAAAAGAGTAAATGATACCATAAGGATTATTTTGAATTGTGAAATAATGCAAAGCTACTCTATTAGAGCCAAAAATAAAATCATGGAGCTGGAAACGAGCAGGACACTTTATGGCTGAACTCACCAGGGTAGATCCTGAAGAAACCCGTGGAGCTGCCAAAGTACTGCCAGGTGAGTGTAGGATCCTTCTGGAAGTTACCGATGAAGACGTCGTTTAAAGCCTCTGTGTTGTAGATGGCATTGAGGATGTTAGGATCTGCACACAGAGGAAAAACATGCTGATTTAGAGCTTCCTTTTAAAGAGCCATGACCTATGTTGAGGGAGTCAGCCATGAAGCACCTCTGACCTTTGTTGTACACATTGGTGGGAACCTGGATGTTGCTCATCTGAGTGTTGACAGGCAGTTTATTAAAATGTTCATTCTCCTCGAGGGGAAATTCTCCACCCAGATCCACATAGTTCCCATCCTCATCCGCAGTGTTGATCATCATCGAATTGTAGTAATCAAACTGGGAGAGGCAGCAACAGGAAATTCAGTTTGTTTTGTTTTTCACACAGAAATCCTGATTTTCAGTTCATTCAGATTATTGAGGAGTTAGAATCTGGTCTAATGTGTTTTTGTGTTTTTGACCCCTCAGGGCCACCATAAGCATGCAGAGCTTGAAAACTGTCAGGTTTTTGGCAACAAAGGCTGAGAAAAAGTTTTTGATGTTGACAGTAGCTATAAAAACACGTTGCATCTCACATTTCCTTTTTAATAAGGTTTGACTGGATCAGGGCGCCTCTGCCGCTACGGGCTCATTAAGGTCCTAAACGTCCCATAATGCATGAGTGCCTCTTGTGTACTCTCTCACCAATACTGTATATCAATAAGCTTTTATCTTGTGGTTTTTCTTTCTGTCCTCTCTCTCCTTGTACAGGACCTTCCTGCATCCCTTCCTGTCAAAAATGAGTTTTTCCCCTCTTCTGTCACCAAGTGATGGTAATGGTATTGTTGGGTTATTATTTGGACCTTATGATATAAGGTGCTCTGGTATAACTTTTATTTAGTGTTGCTTAAATGAAGCTGAATTGACTTAGGACTTCTACCATGTACAACATCACAAACTCTATCATTAGGTGCTTGTGTTTGAATATACTGTTTAACCCTTTAAGACCTACCATAGAACCAAGTCCGCCAGAGCTTATATTATATTTTTACATGCTGTAGTGACATTTTTGGGAGCATTTCAAGTTGCTATACAGCAATACAACCATTACAGTCCAAATTTTAATAATATGTATGCATTAAGTGCATACTAATTACATAAATTGCAAAAAAGTGCAATAAACTACAAAAAAAATTGAAAATCGTTTTTGTTTTTTTAACATATATTTCTAGTTAGAGAAATTTAAGAGGCTTAACCCTCAAAACTGCAAATACAAAAAAGTTGCACAAAATAGTTTCCCACCACAGGAAATTTATTTTAAGTGTCTTCATAGTTTTATTTTTGAAATACACCAATTTTTATATACTGCAGGAAAAACAAAAATAAATATTATAATGCAAATTATTAAAAAAAAAAACCCACCAGTATAGGCTCATAAGGCCCTGATGGTAAAAACTACATTTCCGCAAAATGACGTCACTTCCGGTTTCGGGCAGGTCATGGCGGACATGCGATAGTTCGCGCTGATGGACGTAGGAAGTGTTACAAACAGCTGATCGGATCAGCAAAGCGTGTTTCTGGAATATTATGCTTTTGTTGCTGCAAGTGCTTTTTATGCAGTTTTTGCAAAGCTTTATGTGGAAGGAAACCGTGACCTAGGACAAGCTGATGGCATAAGATGTAAGTACAACTCATCCGGCTTCATATGCAAAAAAAAATTATTGCGCTAGCTTACATGGTTGCAGTGCTACTGGGATTTAAAAATAGTTACGCAAAAGGAGCGTGCCCACTCCGACCGGCTTTAAAGGGTTAAACATCTCTGGCTTCACAATATGAAAATGTGTACAGAACAAATTACATTTGTTTCATTCACATAAGTTTACGGCAGAATATCAGAAATACAAACCCACAGATGGAAGAATCCAGAAATACTTAACTTCCCTGATGCTTATTGTGCGTTTCTTTGCGACCCAGTTTCCTATAGGATCAGTGAAGTTTGACCTAATCTAATTTCAGGAGTCAGCTGAGGTTTAAACCTCCAATCTGCTCCGGCCTCACAGCCTGCTGTCAACTCTGATCCACGCACAGTCAGCTAATGATAGCATTCAGCTAAAGACAAGGAAAGTACAAATGCACCAAACACTGACACATGACAGACTTGGAGGTTTTATCGTCCATCAGCATTAATTTAAACATGCAGAATACAGAATACGTCCTGGGTGATTCCAAACTAGCCAGTGAATCAGTTATCATCAAAACCAAAGAGTTGCACTGACCTTTAATGTTGCATTGAATTCATGGTACAAATCTGAGTCTTCTGCAGATTCTGCTAACCTCTGGCACAAGAAAAAGAGGAGAGAAATAAAACGGAGACTAAAAGACTGCACTGCACATGCACAGAAAAGCAAACCAGCGAAAAATTATGAAATGTGCAAAATCTACATTTTAAAGGTTCATTAGCTACAATGAGCTAAGAAATTATTATTATTATTATTATTATTATTATTATTATTATTATTATACAGTCTCAAAAGAGTATAGAAAGAAAAGGACTTTGGTGAGCAGATTCTTTTCGTTTTTATTATCAATATTATCAGGACTCCTTAGAGCCACAACAATATGAGTTGTGGCTCCATGAGTTGTGGCACTTCCTTTAAGAAAAATTCAGATATGAATGGCTTTAAAGGAATATGCACAGCTGGATTTAGCTGCGTTGGGAAAAAGTGAATTAGTTACTGTAGCGCAGAGTTCAACACAAAGGAATTCATCAACAAAGGCAACATTTAAGCACCAAAATGATTTTTATCAAGGCTAGTGTCACAGTTCTGGGTCATTTTGACGCAGCTTTTTCTGTTTGTTATATTTTGGTGTTTTTCTAGATTATGATTTATGTTCTGATTCTTGAGTTGTGCTGGTTTGATTTTGTATTATATTTTCTGTCAAGTCTGTCTGTCTCTGTCAAGTCTGCGTCTTTGTAAATTGTTTCCTGTTTTATTTTGATAGTTCCAGTCCTATGTCAGCGTATTCAGTTAGCCCTAATTTCTCCCAGCTGTGTCTCCCTCCTGTTTTCCATTCTCTGATTACGCCACTGCGTATTTAAGCCCTGTGTTGGCCTTTGGTCTTTGTTGCGTCATACGGTCTACATGCTGTGTGTTTGTAGTGTTCCAGTGGTGCAATTCCTCTGTTCTGAGTTTTGTTTTGTTTTTGTGGGAGTTATTTATAAGGAGATTTTTCCAGCATTAAAGTTGTGTTTTCAGTTCCAGTCCCGTCTTTGAGAGTCCTGCATTTTGGGTCCTTTTTCCTTCCTGCCTGCCACACAGCCTATCATGACAGTTAGAAACAGAACATGATTTGAATGCATAAATAACAGAGGCTTTTTTAAAGCTCGGTTTTCTGAGCTTCCAGCTTGATGCACAGCCATGAAACATTCTTCCAGTTGAAATACATTTAGGACCATCACACATTTTTCCATAAGACCAGTCAGACCCAACTACTTCTACTTCAACTGCTCCAGCTGCACACTTTATACAAAGTGATCACAGTGATATTGTTCATGCCACAAAGAAAACTGTCTAACGGATCATTCTGCTGTGTTTTGTTAGGCAGCAAACTAATGACACAAATTATAACAGCATGTACTAAAAAACACAATCTTGTAATGAAGATGCAAAAGCAGGAATCACATTATTTTAAAAATCATGGGTTCAAATTAGTTCGGTCTCCCAGGAATAGTCCTGAAAAACCTCCTTTTAATGATCCTCACCATCACCGACTTCATCTTACTTCCCAACATTCGTTCGATTTCATCAGAGTAGTCCTTCACCAGGTCTTGTCCATCCACCTCTACGATCTTAATGATTGGCTCCACATCCTTCAATTTCTGAGACAAAAACAAAGACAGAGTCAAGAACAGCAGAAGTTTTTTTTAAATATACAATAACAACACATATAACATATTTAATATTTATTTCAATGCACTTTACACATCATCCCCCATTCACCCACGCACTCACATTCCTACAAGCACTTTCTTCAACATCTAACTGCTTTTCTATCTAACAGTTAAACTCATCCGCGCTTAGATGAATGCATTAGAGAGCACCTTGGAGCAGCCAAGGCTCTAACTCCTGAGCTGCAGCCACCAAAATATCCATACCGTTCTGGTAACAACAAAGAAAAGCATTGAATCTGTACATTAAATAAACATTAACTCTAGAAAGACAAACTTGCAGCGTGTCATCAGTTATTACGACATTTCAGGATATTCCCAACAAGGTCTGATGTCTTATCCTGTGTTTACAGTATAAATAAAATGCAGCTGCCTTTTTTATGAGATAATTCAGAGTAAATCAACTCCAGTGGAGGCGTCTCTCTCTCTCTCTCTCTCTCTCTCTCTCTCTCTCTCTCGCTCTCTCTCTCTCTCTCTCTCTCGCTCTCTCTCTCTCTCTCTCTCTCTCTCTCTCTCTCTCTCTCTCTCTCTCTCTCTCTCTCTCTCTCTCTGCGTGTATTCTTATACTGAGGGGATATCTGAGGTTATTGGGTCACTTTCTTTGGATCAAGAAGCTCGAGGTGGATAAACCAGCTGAGTGTGCGGAGGGTCAGCCCAGTCTGGGTATTTACACTCTGAATCTCTTCATTAAGTCACTCCCTAATTCCAATTAGTTCAAGCTGCCCAAACTGAAGCAAATACACAAGCAGAGCCAAACATTGAGTCCAACCTCTGTGAAAATATTTTATCTCAGTCCTGCACACTTGCTGTACAGTATAATGAGCACAGAGCTCTATGGAGTCACAAAAAGGATTTCTCAGTGGTTGTTTTGCATCTTAGAGGAAGGGGCCTCAGTGGAAATGTAACCTAGTGTACCTTTGATTATGATGGGTTGCTGCAGAGTGACCCATCACTGAGAGGTCAATTCAATTTAATTTTATTTCTATAGCACCAAATCTCAACAACAATCATCTCAAAGCACTTTATATTGTGAGGTAAAGACCCTACAATAATACAGAGAAAACCCCAACAATCATATGACCTCCTATGAACAAGCACTCTGCAACAGTGGGAAGAAAAAAAACCCTTTTAACAGGAAGAAACGTGCAGCAGAACCAGGCTAGGGAGGGGCAGCCATCTGCCACGACCAGTTAGAGGTGAGGGGAGGAAGACAAGACAAAAGACATGCTGTGGAAGAGAGCCAGAGATTAATGATATCCATCCATCCATTCACTTCCGCTTATCCAGAGGACACCCTGGACAGGTCGCCAGTCTGTCGCAGAGCTAACACACAGAGACAGACAACCATTCAACCATTCGCACCATTATGCCAGAGTACACGGGGAGAACATACAAACTCCACACAAAAAGACCCTGGCCTGATGGTGGGATTGAACTCAGGACCTTCTTGCTGTGCAGCAACAGTACTTTCCTTTGGTGTGATACGGTACTATGAGGTCTTTAACCTCCTAGGACCTGATGTCCACATATGCGGACATCCCATTTTGGGTTGTCTAGACCAAAATACAAAATTTTGCTCTACAAGGGCCTGATATCCACTTACGAGGACATTATACTGCCACATGTATGCTATGCCTTCTGAAGATACTGCCAAGGGAAACCATGTATAACATGGGTGGGCAACTCCAGGCCTCGAGGGCCGGTGTCCTGCGAGTTTTAGCTGTGTCCTTGATCCAACACAGCTGATTCAAACAGCTAAATGACATCCTCAACTAGGGATGGGTATCGAAACCCGGTTCTTGTTGAAAACCGGTTCCCACTGTTTCAATTCCTTGGAATCGTTTGCCATTTTTGCAAACGATTCCCTTATCGAGTCCAGTCGCCCCGAATGACGTCACCACGTTGCGGAGCGTCATTTACCTGGCAGGAAACACGGCGCCAGCGGCTCAAATGCTCAAAAGCTTGGTTATACTTTACGAGAACGGATGACAACAGGGCAACTTGCAATACTTGCAAAGTAGATATTTCATTTAAGGGAGGAAACACTACGAAACAAGTGCAAAGTGCAGGCTTTATTAAAATGTGCCTTCTTAAAAACAAAGTAAATATACTTGACATCATTTTAAGTGCAATTATTTTCTATCATTTATGTGGATTATTACATGTATGACATTTATTGCAGTGTTTCGTAAATTGGTTTTGTTAAATTGTGACCAATAAATCATTAAGTTGACTTCGAAAACCTCGATGGATGTAAGCCAGATTTTAATGGACTGCTAACATGACCCCACTCTACACCCCTACAGTTTTATCACAAGATCATTCAAACCTTTTTAAGCTATGATGTTTACAGAATGATGACACATGGATGCAAACACTACCAAAAACATCCTTGTAAGTACCGTAATTACCCGTAGCATCATTTTTCTCCTAATAAATCTGTGCTAGGGCACTGAGCTGCATGTGCTCTTAGTTTTAAATGCTAGTTTCCAAAACTGGATTTATTTTAGGATATTCTGGCTTCCTGTCTTCCCCCACACTGCTGAAATGCACAGAGTGATGCTGATGATGTAATGTGGGCTTAAACTCCCTGAAAAAAAGGTTTCTTGATCAGCCAGTTGGGGATGTTTCAATCATTTTTTGGTCCCAGTCGTGGCCTGAATCCTTTCAAGTAGCTCTACCCTGCTCGTCTCTGCAAGCGAACCAGACTTTAAGTGTGAACAACACACAAACACAACTCACCATTATTAATGTGCTTAGCACTACTATTGCTGAAATTGGCATTTCATTGTTTTTTTAATTTATGGTGGATAAATGTGGTTTGAATCTTTGTTTAATTATTTTTATTTCTTTGTGTTATCTTCCAGATGTCACTGAGGTGAGAAGGATAAGGAGGCACATAAAGTAATCCCATAGAGTTTATGGGGTGGTTATTATACAAGATGATCTTGAGGGTCAGCCTTTTAACATCATTTAACATTCATTTTAGCACTGATACATTCATAGATTTGCTCATATAGCAATCCTCCAACAATTGCTGTATTTTATCTCTCATTCATGGCCAGAGAAAACGTACATGAAAACAACATGAAACCCGCAAGGCAGAAAACAATGTTATCTGGGGGTTATTTTGGTTCCTATACACGCATGTTGTGTATTCTGCAGGAGGTGGATGTGTGTTTAAAAGCATACAAACTGCTGACTGCCTCTGACGGCTCTAAATCTGACAGATAAATCCTGACGCTGGTAAAGAGGGCTCAGTCCTCAATCTGGGCATTATCATGATCCCTGGGTGTGTTTGTCCTGGCAAACAAGCATAAGTGTGCACACAGACTCACACACACACACAATGATAGGAACACTCACCAACATACACGAATGCACATCCGAACTCTTCCAATTGCTCTTTGTTTCCAGTTCAAACAGTCAGAAGCCTCAGGACCAGTTTGAGGGTAAGAAACTCACATCTAAAGTAGACTTTGGCCATGTTTTAATTATTAAAAGAAAATTCAACCCAAATGAATACAACACCAGAAAAGACAAATACAAACCTCAATGGTTTATGAGACTTCTTTGTAGAACCTACAGAGAGTGAACGCTCCAGAAGTATGAAAGGCTGAAATAGAACCTCTCAGTTTTGGACACGTTGGCCAAACCATTGCTCAGTCAGTATTTATGCTTTCTTGCAGCCTTGTGCAAATGTTTGGTAAAAGTCTGAGGCTTGTCGAAATGACAAATCCTAGAACATTTTTTTAGGACGACTTTTGAATTTGAAATTTGCTTTTACCAGTTCTGGCTTCATTTACCTTCTGCAGCAGCAGAGATCCAGAGTATTTGGTTGCACACTCTCGAAGTTCTGCAGAGAATCTCAACGCCCACTGCTGCACCCTGCAAGACAGAAAGACAACAGACAATATCAAGGACTCACATTACAGACTGTTAGAAAACCACAAGAAGAGACGCAAACAAAAGATAAGGAAACAAAACAAAATAAAACAAACAAGCAAAAAGAAAAGAAAAGAAAATCTCACCACTAGATATCAGTAGATTGCAGTTAAATGAACTTCATGTATTATCCTAACTAAGATGGCTGCTGTAAGACAAACAGCTCTGGCTGTAAAGTGAGTGTTGGCTCTTAGGCTGTTGTTTACCTCAGCTGTCAATGTGTCCATGTCTATTTGGACTGTAAAACATTGTGAAACGAGTTTAATACAAGCCAATGACTCCGAGAAGCTCATCAAGTTCTGCTGTTTTTGCTATTAGCCACTGTTACATCCACTTCAAAGAAAGTTTCACCAACGTTGTTGGACTCTGAAACTTTCATACAATGTGAGAATGTAATCAAACTGTTTATCAAGGGAAAGCGTGAATTTTAGAACAATTAAGCCAAACATTAGCTGAAAACAAGAACACTGCAGGCAACAAGGACACGGACCAGCCGGCTCATTATCGGTATTCAGCTCAGTCCGCCTCTCTGATGGTACGGAGGTGCGTCAGTGTCTGGAACTGGCAGCTCGAAAATCTGGAAAGGTGAAATCAATGCTGACAGAAATATACACTTTTTTACAGATGATGTCTTTGTCAGAGGTGCCTTGTATATTTCAGAAAGATAATCTTATACCGCATACTTCATCTACTCGAACAGCATGGCTTCATAGTAGAAGAGTTTGGTTGCTGAACTTTCCTGCCTGCAGTGTGTGAGAACATTTGGAGCACCAAGAAAGCAAAAATAGAACAAAGACAAGCCAGGGCTGCTGAGAGCTAGGATCCTCTATCAGACAAGAATGGGAAAACTGTCCTCTCCCAGAAGTAGAGTTAAAAGTAGAGTGGATACTACACAGTGGGAAACATGGCCCTATTCCAACTTTTTGAGACGTGTGGCTGCATTAAAATTAGGGAGAAGATCCTCTAGGACACCATCCATCATCTCATTACGAGCACGGCCCGGGTCAGGCATGCATACAAGCATGCAGGCCGTAGAAACTACTGAAACAATGTGACATCCTTTTATTCCCAACACATCATGCAGTCCATATCTGTATCGATATGCAGCATGATTTTTTTTTCCAGTGTTCTCTCAATTTGTCGGAGCAGTGTGTATATAGTGTCATGCCACATATTATTTTGTGTTAAGTTTCACTCTGTGTACTTACCGATTTGAATATATGAGGTTTATCAGTTTTTATTCCTTTATAATATGATTCATCCTGCTTGGTTTCCTGATTCTTGTGGATCGCGTTTGACCACCTGGGTTGGCTGGCCTGATTTGTAGCACCTGTCTGAGCTGCTATCGATGCCAGCTGGGTTTGAATAACGCAGTGTGCTGGACCTTTTGATCTCCATCTGTTACATACACGCTGTCCTCTAACTTCTTTGATTAAACATTAAAATATTAGTTGAGGAAAGCATCGCAGCGAAACAGTCATGAAAGAAGCCCATGTTTAAAATTTGCTGTTAGCCACTGCATGCTAAAAATCATTGGTGCACTCAGACAAACTGGACTCGTACTGAGCTTGGAGCACTTCTCATCAATGGTCTATGTAGCAGAAAGGCAGGGACCCTTTGTTTATGCTATACCACCACTTTACCTCAGGATGAAAAGTTCTGTTGTTACGTTCTTGCGCTGTCAGGTGTTTAGCGTAAGCTTGACCGTGTGTTTCCATGACAACGCTTGGCTCAGCAGCGGTGCATTACAGCAGAAAAAGGCCCTTAAATATGACAGTGATGAAAGAGATTTAGATAATCTGCTCCTCATCTGGGTCACAGCAGAGAGCTGCAGGGGTCCACTCAGCACAGACCCACAGCAATGCAACAAAGCTGCAAGTTAAAGTTTTGGTTTGTGTCGCAACAGCAAAACGGACAATTAACACAACAGACACTATAATGTTTCTATCATATGATATAGAAATATAATATAATAAAATATGTACAGAGGAGGTCAGGAGAGATGTAGAAGAGTGAAGTACTATAACCATCTGTGAAAACCAGTGAAAGCTTTGTCATGGTTTCTGCATTTCAGCCATGTCTCAAAGCTGATGATCACTGATTGTGAACTAAGGCCATGCACACAGGCTGGTTAAAGCTCCATCATGTCATAGATGCACATGATCCAGAAACACTGCCTACACAGTTTGTTTCAGACACAGGATGACCTGAAGGCCCATTTTGAACTATGAATTATTCAAAGTTACCCCTGGAATTGGAAAGCAAAAACATCAATCTGGAGATGAGGAGAACAACGTTCACTTTAACCATTCTGAGGGAAAACATCATCAGAATATTCCAGGTCCAGGTGATGAATAATTACACATAATGAGGACAGTGTGAAGTGCCTCAGTCACAGCACTTCACACAGACAGACAGAGGAGAGAGAGAGTTTACCCAGCATGTGTTGAAAAGGAGGGTAACGCTCCATCTGTTCTGGACATTAATCCTCTAAGTTCAGTGCAGACACACACACACACAGTAAATACACTGTGGGCTTGTAACAGGTTTGACAATAACCCATGTAAGACACACTGCTCTGCTACAGATGTAACTAATTACTGTTCATTTAAATTCTGGGTGCTAGATTCCTTTGATGAATCATTTAAACTATGAAATGCTATGTACCATCATGCACACGTCTTATTACACTGAACAAAAATATAAACGCAACACTTTTGTTTTTGCTCCCATTCCCCATGGGATGGACGTAGAGACCTAAAATTCATTCCAGATACACAATATAACCATCCCTCCCAAACAGTGGTCACAAATCAGTCCAAATGTGTGGTAGTGGACACATCTGCTATATTGAGATAATCCATCCCACCTCACAGGTGTGCCACATCAGGATGCTGATCTGACATCATGAGTAGTGCACAGGTGTACCTCAGACTGCCCACAACAAAAGGCCACCCTGGAATGTGCAGTTTTTTGCGCTATTGGGGGTCTGGGGACCCAGAACCGGTCAGTATCTGGTGTGACCACCATTTGCCTCATGCAGTGCAACACATCGTCGCATGGAGTCTATCAGATTGTCAATTGTGGCCTGTGGAATGTTGGTCCACTCCACTTCAATGGCTGTGCGAGGTTGTTGGATATTCGTGGGAACTGGTACACGCTGTTGTATACGCCGGTCAAGCACATCCCGAACATGCTCAATGGGTGACATGTCCGGTGAGTATGCTGGCCATGCAAGAACTGGGACATTCTCAGCTGCCATCTGCCCTGAACAATGTGAACCATGATTCATCCGTGAAGCGCACACCTCTCCAACGTGCCAGACGCCATCGAATGTGAGCATTTGCCCACACAAGTCTGTTACGGCGACGAGCTGGAGTCAGGTCAAGACCCCGATGAGGACGACGGGCATGCAGTTGAGCGTCCCTGAGATGGTTTCTGACAGTTTGTGCAGAAACTGTTTGGTTGTGCAAACCAATTGTTCCAGCAGCTGTCTGGGTGGCTGGTCTCAGACGATCTTGGAGGTGAACCTGCTGGATGTGGAGGTCCTGGGCTGCTGTGGTTACACGAGGTCTGCGGTTGTGAGGCCGGTTGGATGTGCTGCCATATTCTCTGAAACGCCTGTGGAGACGGCTTATGGTTGAGAAATGAACATTCAATGCACGGGCGACAGATCTGGTTGACATTCCTGCTGTCAGCATGCCAATTGCACGCTCCCTCATTGCTTGTGGCATCTGTGGCATTTTGCTGTGAGACAAAACTGCACATTCCAGGGTGGCCTTTTGTTGTGGGCAGTCTGAGGTACACCTGTGCACTACTCATGTTGTCAGATCAGCATCCTGATGTGGCACACCTGTGAGGTGGGATGGATTATCTCAATATAGCAGATGTGCCCACTACCACACATTTGGACTGATTTGTGACCACTGTTTGGGAGGGATGGTTATATTGTGTATCTGGAATGAATTTTAGGTCTCTACGTCCATCCCATGGGGAATGGGAGCAAAAACAAAAGTGTTGCGTTTATATTTTTGTTCAGTGTATATATGAGCAACTCTCAGCGGCAAAGAGCTGCCAAAACTGTAGTTTGTTAAAACTCCCGATGCCATCAGTGATCATGTGATTTAAGTGCTCGATGCTTTGCCCTTTTTTCTTAGATTTTTATCTGTTTTTTCTTTAATCCCGGAACTCTTGACAGTATAAAATTTTAAAAATAACAATAATTTTGTTTGAATCATGTTTACCCGTGTAAGGAACTCTTCTCTCCATTTTCTCTTTACTCTTTTACACATCAAAAATGGCAGATTTTGACCACCATGAATAGAATAGAAATTTGACCCCGGAACATGTTATCAGTAGGCTGGCTGGATAACATCTTATAGTTACGTATTTTAAAATGTAATAGTCAGCAGAACAACCCAAATAATTCAATCTGATCTCAGAGAGATGATGAACACTGCTGGAAGACTGAGCTGGAGTCATGGTAGGCACTGGTTTGCTTGTGTTTCTGTCTCGCTCCTGTTTTCTTTCTCAGGCCTTGGCTGGGTTGGGCAGGTGGAGCTCTACCTTTGGGTGGAGTTGCCACCATCTCCTGCACACCAGCAGGAGATGGTGGCACACCTGTTGCTTATTTTCCTGTCTCCAAGTATTTAAGAACCAGCTCACACATCCAGTCTTTGCCCAATTGTCTTTTTTTCAGTGTGGTATTCAAACCCTTCCTTGTGACCTTCCCTGGGTGTTTGGCACCCTCCTGGACCTTACCAACAACCCTCACGTGTAAGCCTGCACCTTCAGTCCTTACTTCTCCCGAACCCAGCCTTCTGGATCTAATACTGCTCTCCTCTCTCCCAGTGAACCTTCGTCTAACTGCATCTCCGGAAACTCAGGAATTCCGCTTTTGCCAGTGTCCTCTATCCTAGAGAAATTCCCCCATGGAAGTTATTCTGTGTTTTAAAATCAGTGCTTCTTGTAAACAATAAAGGTCTTGAGTTTGATCAGTTCAGCCTCTTTCTGGTTGTGCATTAGAGTCCACTATGCCTTTGGTGTTCATGCCTTGATAAGCGTCTGCCTTTAGTTTTCCAAACTGTTTAACTTAAAGCAGCAATCCTTGATGAATCTCTCTGTCCTTCAGCTCTCTGCAGATTTACGTTTTACTTTAGTTGCTGTATTTAATCCTTTATTTGCTGCCTTTGAAACACTTCAGTCGCTCATTCTGTCCTCCTTCAACACATGCTTGAATCTTCTGAGGTCTTTCCCTTTTCCTCCTGCCTGGCAGCTTTATCTACATGATCCTTTTTCCATCGTATCCACTATCCCTCCTCTGCACATATCCAAACCATCTCAGCCCCAACTCTTCAACTTTGTCTCTAACCTGAGCTGTCCCGCAGATATACTCATTTCTAAGCCTGTCCATCCAAGTGACTCCCAAGAAAAATCTTACCATTTCATCTCTGCCCCCTCTATCTCCACCTTCTGTGTTTTTGTCAGCACCCTTGTGTTCCAAATCATTTGACTGATATCATTGATCGAAACTATAAACTTCATTTAAGGCAGCACGGTGGCACGGTGGTTAGCACTGTTGCCGCACAGCAAGAAGGTCCTGAGTTCAATTCCAACATCAGGCCGGGGTCTTTCTGTGTGGAGTTTGCATGTTCTCCCCGTGTTTGCGTGGGTTCCCTCCGGGTACTCCGGCTTCCTCCCACCGTCCAAGGACATGCAGCTTGAGGGGATAGGTTAATTGATTAATCCAAATTGCCACTAGGTGTGAATGTGCGAATGAATGTGAGTGCGAATGGTTGTCTGTCCCTGTGTGTTGGCCCTGCGACGGACTGGCGACCTGTCCAGGGTGTACCCTGCCTCTCGCCCTATGACAGCTGGGATAGGCTCCAGCGCCCCCCGCGACCCTGAAAAGGATAAGCGGAAGCGAATGGATGGATGGATGGATAAACTTCATTTATTCAACACTCCTCCCAGAGCTTCGCACTGAACAGGTAGCAATGATTACTCTGACATTTTTCTACCTGTTATAACATAAAAATGTTTTCATTTTCGATACAAATTGTGCCAGGTCTGAAAAAATAAATAATAAATGAATCACCTACACTGCCTATAAACGTAAAATGTCACATGTCAAACATCTGGGAGATGTCAATAACAAAGAATGGGTAGTGCTCATTACATCCCTGTAAACTCATCTGCCCCGAGTTTCCTTGTTTTTCTGACACATTGTTTAAAACATCATAATTTTACTTACTAGCCTTTTCCAAAAAAATAAATAAATAAAAATGTAAAAATACATTAAAATAAGTACTGCCAGGCATGGGAGCCTTTAAACTCTAAATAAGAATGTTAAAGTGTATTTCATGTGTTCAGAGGTATGAATGGAAGCAACTGAGATACTGGGTTGGTATTCCTGCTACTGAAAGTCTGATTGTATGGGTCATGAACTCCAGGCAATGTTGGCAAAACCAGGTCGGTCCAAAAAAGAACTAGAAGCACGCTCTTCGGTTCAGGTCTGTCCACGCCATACCGCTGTGCAGTTACTGGACAGTTACTTGTTCTCGCCTGCGTCGATGTTGGGTAACGTGTAGAAATGTTCTGGGCTGCAGTCCACCTGTGAAAACAGCTTCCAGTATAAGTCTGAGGGGGCAGAGCCCTATAGAGCAATTTATTTTCTCACATTTAGAGTTCTCACAGTACCAGCTGATCACTTTATATTCACTGTTAGGTTTAACAGTCCTAAAATGCTGCAGCATATATGAAAGCAACGGTCTCCCATCCGTCTCCAATTCAATCTAAAAATGCTCCCAAAATAAATCCTCCATCAAGATCACCTCTGAAGTCTATTCAGCTAATCCCCTGTGCCGAGGGTGATCTGCCCAGCAGACTGACTGACAGAAAATACACAGCCATCATTTCATTTCACAACCAGGTCAAAGGTCAGCAGTCCAGACAGCGACCTGGAGCGATGTCAAAGTTTTTTTTTAACTGCTTATCTAACTCATCGTGGTGATGTATGGCAAAAAAATCGGGTTAATGTACTGTCTAATACAGCCGATAAGACAGCTTTATGATTAAGCCTGGAGACAAGCTACAGTTAACTGTACACTATGCAGCACTTGCATTAAATACTTGTTTTATTGCTTTATATTAAGTGTTTATAACACAACCAAAAGAATAAGACTTTCCTCTAGTTTCTTGGCTGCTTCTAACAGCCTGTAGACTGTGTGCAGGTTGGGTTCAAGGCACAAGACTTTTATACTCGCTCCTGCCTCTGTGAACCTCATCTGCCATCTTATAGAATCACAGTTAGCAATACTAGCTCATATCAGCCAACAGACACCATTAATCACCAACATCAACAAACGAGCCGCTCCCACATATGAAACACAAACTTTACAAAAGGGGCAAAAAAACAATCAGTTTAATCTAGTGAAGCACTTTTGGTCAAGTGGTAATGTGACCAGTAATGAGGCAGAACTGGTCACTACATCAGCACAGCATCTTCCTACTTTGATCCATGCATGGGTGTATGAGCAAGCAACCAAGCAGCAGCAGGCTGGTAAAAGGTGACAACTACAACTATCTGGATGAAAAACAAAACATTCAATAGATCGATACTTTACATGCAAAATAAAATAAAATATTATTATTGTGTGTGAAATACATGCCTGATCTTCTACATCAGAACTGCCAGTGAAAGTGAACTCTGCAGCTTCTTATTTCATTTTGTTGATGCTGCCATCTGTGACGGCCTGCTTGAAAGTCTGACAGTATCGCGTTACCTCAGTTACTGCTCACTGAGTGTCACTGGTACAAAGTCCTGCCTCTTTAGCTCTGCATGTCACAGCGGCTGAGGTGGATTTGCATGGGTTTAGGTGCATTTGTAGCCAGGTGACGTGGCCCTGTTTGTCCAGGCCTATGGCGGTTTGGTGGAGAATGTGGGTCAGGCTTGGAAAGGTGACCGTGGCCAGCGAGCCATGCTGGCCCACAGATGGTGATGCAGAGGGAGCGTGTGAGGAAGCTGTAGCTGTGCAGGACTGCAGCTGCAGGGAGCTGCTGCTCTCTAACTGCCTCACAGATTCATGATAATGAGCTTCAACGGCAGCAAAACAGACAACACAAAACCACAAACATGTTGGGTAGATAAACACACTGCAAGAGCTTTGCATGTCACAAACAGTACATAAGAGACAAGCAAAGTTGCTACAATTTTAATGAGCTTGAAAATCAATATTTGGTACGACCAGCTTTATTCTTCAACAGCCTGAACTCTCTTAGGCAGCTTTCTTATATATTTCCTTAAGTAGTCTTCAGGAATTGTTCTCTGAAGGGTGTTCAAAGCTCTTTGGATGTTGGCTGCCTATTTTCAGGCTCTCTTGAGGTCCAGACCCTGCGGAGGCCAATCCATGGCTTAAAGTGTGTTTTTCTATCCAGGTGTTTTTATTGCGCTGGCAGTGTTTGGAATAATTGTCATAATAAAAAAATGAAGCCACTGTCAATCAGACACTTTCCAGATTGTGTTGGTCGATCAAAATCTGTGTTCTCCATAAATTCTGGAAAGATCTCAGACACCACTGACTGAAACGCGGCCCCAAACCAAACAAAGCCTCCAGCATGTTTTACAGATGTAGACAATCAGTCTTGCAGTTCTCTCCTGACCTCCTCTGCACATATTAACAATAATTTAAACCAGAAAGTCAAAATCAGAAAAAAAAATCAGGGGATAGAAGTCTACCATAGTGGAGATTATTCGTATGATGAAAAATGTACTGGAAACCCTCGATTCATCCATATTGTCCTGCTCACCTGGGTTGCAGGATCAACAATCAATGCAGAAATTCCCAAACCTTTTCAAGCTGCTGAAAAGTCAGTTGAAAGGCAGAGTCCTGGTTCTGCCCTGGATATGTCTGAAACTTCTCACCTAGGACCCACCCAATTAGCATCCTAGTCAGATGTCTGAACCTTCTCCAATCACTTCTTCCAAAGTAGTTCTATTATGAGCTCCTCAACCTCTCTCCAAGAGTGAGACCAGGCATTTTCCAAAGAAGGTTATTTCCGCTCCTTGCTCATTTTTCCAGTTGCCTCCCACAGGTCCCACACACAGAGGAGAGCAGGGACATGTAGTCAAAAATGTGCAATGCAATGTATTTCTTATTTTAACAAAAGAAAAACTTTATAAACCACACAAAAAACCTAAACAGCTTAGAACCTAATAGCAAAGTAACTGTTTTTTTGGCCAAACTGGATGCTGTACTCCAGTTCGTGTGACCCATGTTGAACAGCTGAGTTAAAATAAGCTTTTGGGTTTCCTAAATCTGAGTTTTTAGAAGTGTTACATCACTTTTAACTGTCACACCTGCAAAAATCAAAGACAGTGGAGAGC
Source organism: Diplotaxodon limnothrissa (assembly GCF_057381915.1). Lineage (NCBI taxonomy): Eukaryota > Metazoa > Chordata > Actinopteri > Cichliformes > Cichlidae > Diplotaxodon > Diplotaxodon limnothrissa. The sequence goes on from NC_140602.1 coordinate 67,584,426, forward strand.
AAATTTCAGGGAGTCCTGAGGGAAAACAGCCTGCTGAAACACAGTTATTCTCTCGGGACCTCCATAAAAGCGCAGTGCACTCTGGGAGTTGACTATCAGAAGCTGGAATAAGCCCATTCAGGACTATTTTCTACAAGCTACACGCTTACTATATTCTATATGCGTTCATATTAACATGTCAGTCATGTTACCATAACTGCGAATGACATTCAACTTTCCCATCCATAGGTTTCTAACGATATCTACAGTCTTACAATAATGCAGGCCTTTAAAAAAACATTTTTAACCCTCTGCAGAGGTTATGAGACGTAAACATTGTGCACTTACGTCTCAGGTGGGATCTTCATCTGAGCCTCAGCTGTGATCAAAAGGCAAAAAATTCCCATTAGCCTCAAGAGGGTCCTCATTCCCAAAACATTAATGCTGTCCATCCTGTATCCCTGAAGTCCGGACATGGAGCTCCTTTAAAGAGACTTTAAAGGAAGATTCTCAAACTGGGAGAAGCTCTGAATGTTCAAGAAGATGATAAAGAGTTTGTAGGAAACGGTTTCCTCATGTTGGCTAAAAACAGGAAACGGTGACATTTATAGTTACAGACTTTTGACCCTGAACTCTTTCCATCATGTCTGAATAAACTGGTCCTGCTGCCAGCATCTTCTCTGTTTGCTTCAGCCTCTCATCTTCATCAGAGCAACTTCTAAAAGATCCAGAGAAACTCAAAGTCATTGCACACCCAGACAAAGAGTTAAAAATCCATCCTACTGTCCACAGGAAAGACTACTGTAGCAAGTTCCTCCAGGTTACTCCTTATGGAACCAGGAACAGTGAGTGGGTTCATTTCACCACCTTGCAGATATTAAAGAAAACATAAAGCTGGTTGTCTGCAGTAGACACTGCAGCCACTTGCCTTCCCTGTCGCCCAATTTGTGGTGTAATCCACTTGGATTAAAAACTCCTCTTCCTCGTGGAAGAGAGAGAGAGAGAGAGAGAGAGAGAGAGAGAGAGAGAGAGAGAGAGAGAGAGAGAGAGAGAGAGAGAGAGAGAGAGAGAGAGAGAGAGAGAGAGAGAGAGATGAGTGGGGAGGGATTGGAGCAGGGGATTGGATGCAGGCTCTGTTTTATCAGAGAGGATTAGAGCAATTTCTGGAGACAGACTCCCCAGCAACCAATCGCAGCTGCTGTAGAGAGAGAAAAAGAAGAAAAAAAAAGCACAGGCTCAGTTTGGCTGCTCAAAGAGAGAAAGGGAGAGAGAGAGCAGCTAACAAGACATAATGCCCCAACACACACACACTCAGATAATCAGCTGACTGACAAAACCCCCCACACTCAAGCATTCACATAAATTACATTTTATTGACACTCTTTAAAGTCATGAAGCTAAACCAGACACACACAAAGAGACACACAGTCCAAGGTTTCACTCTACTATCTGATCCAGATCCACCAAGACTTTAAACCTTCAGTAAGCTGATAAAAACCCACTTAGAGGTAAAGCTGCTGACCAATTACGGCTCACCATTATCTCACCATCGTCATCCCAACCCATCAACAACATTATCTCCACAACTGGAAAAGACAAAAAGAGGTGCAAATGTTACACTGAAAACAGGGGGGAAAGAATCACGAGAGTGATTATGACTTGCGTCTCTCATGCAGTCGTTTATTGCAGTGAGGAGAACTCGCAAAAGCTCCCTAGTAGGGATGGGTATCGAAAACCGGTTCTTGTTGAGAACCGGTTCCCACTGTTTCTGTTCCTTGGAATTGTTTGCCATTTTTGCAAACGATTCCCTTATCGATTCCAGTCGCCCCGAATGACGTCACCACGTTGCGGAGCGTCATTTACCTGGCAGGAAACACGGCGCCTAAGCGGCTCAAACGCTCAAAAGTTTGATTATACTTTATGAGAACGGATGACAACAGGGCAACTTGCAAAGTAGATATTTCATTTAAGGGAGGAAACACTACGAATATGCAAAAGCATTTGCTCACAAAACACACGATGACCGTAAATGAATGTCGTGTTTTTAATTCGCTCCTGACTCGTGAATCTCAGCCCAGCAGCAGCGGTAACGTTTGCACGTCCTCTCCCGTTAATGCGGCAGATAAATAATCAACTACCAGTGCATATTATGTTAGCGCGATCTGCCTTATTGCAAAACCTGCCATTACTGTGCATTTAGTGACCATGATGAGAGAGACAGAGTCTGGCTCAGATGCTGGCAGTTCTCACTGCAGTCTACCGGTAGCGTCTCCTTTCAGGCCAGGATAGACGAATGTCACCGAGCAGTGACTGAGTTTGTGGTCAAAGGCTTGCACCCATTTGCCACAGCAGATGCCCCCGATTTTCGCTAAGTGAATGTGTTTAATTGTAGGCAGGGACATTACTGGATATTCTTGTGTAATTGCCACAGAACAATTTATGTTATACTTTGTTATTGCTACAAAAGAATATTTATTTTATTATTTTACATTTACAATTTTTTTTCCTGGGGACCCTGTGACACCCCATTGAAGAGCCATAGGCTGGATCTCTTAAGATCTCACTGTTGGGTTTGTAAGGCCATGTTACTCCTAAATTTCTATCTTGTTCAAAGAGAAGATATAAAACAAAGTTCTAAGCTAATCGACCTTAGTGTTCTCCTTCTTAAAAAAAAAAAAGAATCGATAAAGAATCAAATCATTAAAAAGAATCGAAAATGGAATCGTGAAAATCTTATCAATACCCATCCCTACTCCCTAGTGGAGAATAGAGACGCTACTAATCGATCCCAGAAAAGGCTTACTAGCCGATCAGTGATGTATAGAGTACAGTTCTCTTAAATAACATGAAAGCAATTAATATAACGTGAAAAATAATAACCTCTTAACCATTTTCTTACCATATTTACATTATTTTTGTCCTTATATCAACTGATATGAATTAGTATTAACTGAACCCTTTTATATTCAGTAATCCTTCAACCTATCACACAAAATTCTTAGAAAGCTGATCTGTTGTACACATTGTGTTCTCTCCTTCCTCCCACAGTCCAAAGACTCTTTGTGTTAACCCTGCGATAGACTGGTGACCTGTCCAGAATGTGCCCTGCCGCTCACACTATGACAGCTGGGGTAGGCTGAATTCGACAAGCGGAAGAAATTGAATGGACGGAGGGATGGATATGTGCAATGCTATGCTATGTGTAAGCTCCACCACCCTGAACAATGTAAATGAATAAAGAGCGCTAAAGACCTGATGAAAAACATGTTAGTTTGATTTTAGGGCAACAGTCAGACACCAGCTCCAGACGGTTTCCATGTAAGATTTGTTATTTTCAAGTGAAGCTCATTTAGTTAGGCTTTCTCAAGAAACTCTTCAGCCTGAACCTCATTTTTTTAAAACACAGACTACATCAAAGACCCTTAATGCTTAAGGATATTTAAACTAAAATATTAACTATGTTACACACACACTGTTAAACACTGCTAAACAATTTTAAGAATAAAACTCCTGACTCATTTTGTGCCCCTGCCTATGAAAGGTGACATGAAGTAAAAATAACTTTTGGGGGAGGCAAAAAATATCACATCATGTTGGCTCTCTAAATAGCTTGTCTGCCTCGTATCAATCTGAAATTTGAGTCAGTCTGAAGTCGCAGTTCATCCTGCAGCACACTTCTGTCCCCTCCTGACTTTCACATTAAGAGTCCTGCAACTTGTTTTTACTTCCATTCTGGGCGAGTGTCTCCACTTCAAAAGTTTTATACTCCTGACAACATTGAGACGTCATCTCGGTTCATCTAAAAACCCCTCAGGAGCAAAATTGTCAGGTGCTCAGGTGGAGAAATCAAAGTGAACTGTAAGTGCAGGTCTGTTGGCAGCAGTTTGGTGGTTTCACAGTTTCCAGACGCCCATTAATTATTGATCAGAGTCACAAGAATAACCACAGAGTGATCAATAGATCAGTGTCAGAGAAGAGCTAAACCTTCACTGCTGTGACCGCATCACATCCACTCTGTGTTGAGGGCGACTGTGGTTCAGGTGGTTGGGAAGCTCATCTGTAACCGCAAGGTTGCCGGTTCGATCCCCCAGCTCTCTCTGTCCCGGTCATTGTGTCATTGGGCAAGACACTTCACCTACCGCCTACTGGTGTTGGCCAGAGGGGCCGATGACGCGATATGGCAGCCTCGCTTCTGTCAGTCTGCCCCAGGGCAGCTGTGGCTACAACTATAGTTTGCCTGCATCAGTGTGTGAATGTGAGAGTGAATGAATAGTGGAATTGTAAAGCGCTTTGGGTGCCTAGAAAAGCGCTATATAAATGCAATCCATTATTATTATTGATTGATCATACTTTATTCATCCCGAGGAAAATTGGGTTAAGGCTAAGATAAGATAAGATAGAACTTTATTAATCCCTCGGGTGGGTTCCTCTGGGAAATTCGACTTCCAAAAAAAGCACAGCAACGACCGAAGTTACAGTTACAGAATTGTTATATATATATATATATATATATACATATACATACATACATACATACATACATACACACACACACACACACACACACACACACACACACACACACACATACATATATAAATAAAATATACAAAGGGGATAAATAGAATAAATAGGAATAAAAAATAAAAATACAAGTGAATTGCACATTTCAAGTATTGAGTCTATTGCAGGCTGCCAGCCGTGCCAGCGCCGTCTTACCCTTTTAACCCGTTAAGAAACGACACTGATCATGTCTCTAAAGCATCCATCATGACTCAACTTACTGTAGGTAAAAACGTTTCAGAGGCAAGATAAAAATAATGGAGGGTAATTCTGTTAAAACAACTTCACAATCCACATTTTGCTGTCTCCACACAATTAAAATTAATTAAAATTAATTAACTATTAAAAATAGTTGCCGGTTATTGGATGTAATTTTTTTCCCCATCACAGTCTCATGTTTAAATAAGCTCAGGGCAACCACTACAAAAAGTCCTACAGATAAACACATAAACACAAGCAGGTATTTAAATACAGAAATGATGGAAATTTAACTAGATGAAAAAAATCAAGAATCTGGCTGACGGATTGAAGTGTGTTTTCCTGAAGAGTTTTTAAAGGGGTCACTGAGACTGTGTTTTGGATTTGCTCAGGCAGGTAATTTCATAGTTTTGGGGCTCACCTCAGGAACAGATCACACAGGCTGGCTCATAAAAGCCTTAAAGTTGATATTAAGTCTTAAATTCAATTCTGAAAAATGCTGTGAGCCGGCACAGGAGGCTAAAAGAGGTCACAAGGTCACTTCTCAAACCCTGGTGGCAGAGTCTGAACAAAATGAAGCAAAAGAATGAAATTTTGGTTGGGGCAGTGGAAGAGACTGCTGAAATAATCAACCTGAAAGAAGGTCAAGGCATGCAAAAGGGCCTCAGCATTTTCAAGAGATAGTTTTTCTTCTTATGCACGTACACGACCCTAAGAAGAAGAAAAAATAATAATGAGCCAGCAGCTCCCTCTAGTGTAGGAACCGCAGCACTAGAAGACTTTTTAAGTCCAGTTCTCGCTCAGTGTTGTCATCTGCTGGACAGTTTACACTGGTGTTAAAAGAAAGTGCTTCTCCTGGGAAGTGACAGCAAATTCTGACAGCATCTTTCATCGTATTATATTTTAATGGCTAAAACAAACTCCAAAAATGAAAGAAATACCTTTATTATGTATTAAGATAAAGAAATATTATATTTTACAAGGTAAAACCTCTACAATACTAAAGACAGAACTCCAACAATCAAATGATCCACTATGAGAAAGTATGGTGAAAGTGAGGAGGAAGTCCTTTCTAAAAGGAAGAGATCTGCAGCAGAACCAAGCTCAGGGAGGTCCAGCTTTTTGTTGGGCTCAGCTGGAGCGTGAGGGGACAGAGAGGAAAGTAAAGAGGACGATTGAGTTTCAAGCAAAGTGATGATGTGGAGCCTCCAGAAAGGAAAACAGCAGGATCAGCTGTATGATACCCTGTTTGCATTACAATCATCCTCAGGACCTTCATCATAAGCTTGTTAAAGTAAAGTAGCAAAGTAAAGATGAAGATTGAGAGACCAAGCACAACAAACAGAAACACAATTGTGTGATTATTTAAGAAACGTGTGTAACCAGCAGGAGGGGAAGTGTAACCTTCCTCAAAGTAATCGACATGTGTGAATGCTTGACACTTATAGAAATGTATGAGTGCTGGTGATCGCCTCTGAGCATATCTGAATTCATTTTGTGGAGGCATTTCTGATCAAAAAAATTAAGAGTATGAAGGTGTCATGAAGATGTGGATCAGGTTTTAAAACACAAACTGCCTTCATCATTTTTTACGCCCAACGACTGATTCCTCACATAAGCACATTCTTCACTGGGACTTGCCTCAGCACTCTGCAAGTGTGTGTGTGTGTGTGTGTGTGTGTGTGTGTGTGTGTGTGTGTGTGTGTGTGTGTGTGTGTGTGTGTGTGTGTGTGTGTGTAAAGGTGCTGATGAGGTGGGTTTCAGGTCCTCTGGGTGGTGTTGAGGATCTGGTAACAGTGTGTTCTCAGTGTCAGAGCAGAGAGTAAATCACAGCCCCCTGCTGGTCATTAAAAAGAATGCATGTTAAATTTACTTCAGCACATTCCGAGTCAGTTCATCAGATGCCCTCCACTCGGCCATCTCAGAGTTGAAAAGATTCACTTCAGAACAAGAGAAAATGCACAACATCAGGTCCTCGCTACCGTTAGCTTTGTCATAAATGCTTTAAGTGATAAATGTAGGAGACTTTGAACCCATCTGTCACTCGTACCACATAATTCTCTTCCTCACGCAGTGCCACTGTTGCTCGCTTGGTACTGTCACATGCTTTTTCTCGAGCCGCAAACAGGAAGTGAAATTTCTGCATAAAGATATGCTGCTCACTGATCATCACCTCTCTCCTTAACCTAGTTTCAACAATTCTTTCCTGTATCTTGATGGTTTGGCTCATTCAGTGTAACCCTTTGCTGTTATTAAAGCTCTGCACATTAACCTTTTTCTTGAAAATCAGTGCCAGTACACTTCTCAGTTCCCCAGACTTCCTCTCACGTTCCAAGACTGTGCTAAACAGCCTAGTAAAGTAAGCAATCTGGACCAACTACCTCTACACTCTTTCCTGTCTTCGTGGCATTGAATAATTGACAGTGAGACCTACATTTTCATCATGCCTGATGAATTTAAACACATCATAAAGGATCCAGTGAAGGAAACCTGTAGACATATTTCAGAGATCTGCACATGCTCAGAGTAACCGTGCTCCCCCCAGCAGCAGTTGGACATGTGATACCTGAGATATGTGACACATAGTGTGACATGCCACAGCGTCACTGGGCTCATCAAATCCTATCCTGGGGTCAGAGGTCAGGTGGTGTCCTCAGGAAGAGGGCAGTTGCGTAACAACCTTCCCACATACTTAAGATCAGTGCTGATCAGTCAAGACTCTTTGTGTGAGTTTCATTCACTTAAAGAAACAGCAGTTTGCTCCAAACGGCTGTAGAGGATTATTGACCGAACATGGAACATAACCACTCTGACATCATCCGCTGGTTTGTGGAGGTTCGTTCTGAACCAGTGAGGAGGAAGTGCTTTCTAAAAGGTGTGTTGGAAAGGCTCATGGCTCATAGTTATCTTAACATTAAGCCATAATCATTTGTCATATAATTCTTTTAAAAAGCTCCAGAGTGCAACAATAGACCCCCCCACCCCTAATAAAAAACAAAACAAAAAACAAGGGACAGGTTAGTGGATATTAGAGGAACTGCAGTTTTTGCCGCTTAACGAAGTTACGGGTTCACGTTTCTCTCCGGGCACGAGGAAAGCACATCCTGTGCCAAGATGAAGTCCCATCCATCCATTCATTTTATTCCGCTTTGGTAAAATCCCTTTTTAGATATAGTACCAAAGCTTTATTAAAAACTTTCGTAAAATTCAGCCTACTTCTCCGTGCAGAAAATGCACAGGTGCTATGATTAAAAGCTCTGTTTACCCCTGTAACATAAGCTGGTCGCTGGTTCTGCCCAGCATGCTGCGCGAACCCATCCCCGCACACACTCATGTTTTCATATCTTTGTGGGGACATCTAATTGACATAACCCTAACCATCAAAAATCAATGCCTAACCTAATAACCCTGACACCAAAAGCACATTTTGAGCATCAAAACTGTCTTCAAACTCGTGGGGATGGAGAGTTTGTCCCCATAAGGGCTGTTGGTCCCCACAGGTATAGTAAACTTCCAATTTTTGGTCCCCAAAAAGATTTGTAAACATGGTACACACACACACAGTGGTTCAGCGTTTGGTTATTTGTGCTTTTGCCTTTTCAGGCCGTTGTTGCTGGCTGGCTTTCTCCACACGCAGCTGTCCAACTATATCCTGGCCAGTATACAGTATAATCTTTTGTGGATACAAAAGCTGTCTTATTGTCCAATTCTTCAAGGGCAGAAGCTGTATTATTAAAAAGCAGCCTTCTCAAGTATATTACAAGCTATGATCATTAGCTAATGGATTTTGAAATACATTTAAGAAAGTGACAAAGCTTGAAAATGAAATAAAACGCCAAAAGATACGAACTATCAGATGATCTACTATGAGCAAACACTTGGTGAAAGTTGGGAAGAAGAGCTCCTTTTTAACAGGAAAAGAGCATCAGAACCAGGTTTAGGGATGGGTAACCATAAACCTCTACCAGGTGGGGGTAGAGATGATGAGCTAGAGTAGTCTGAGATGAGTCATTATAGAGCGCACTGTACTTTATGTAAGACTTCCACATGTAAACGTCTGGACTTTAAAGTCAACATATTATCGTTCTGCACAATTTTGTGTATTTTGAATAGTGAATTGCCTGCCCCCCACCCCGGCAGCTGTTGAGCTATCAAAGTCCAGTCCATCATCTTTGGCCTCGTGTTAACACACCAGCACACTCATGACCAACACTATGTGTGTGTGCATGTGAGGAGGGGGTTTCATCCCTGTGATATGGAGGGCTTAGCCAGCCCTGAGCACAACAATGGCTGCATTGAGGAGGACATTGCCCCACGTGGCCTGGCATGGATGGAGTGTTATGGAGGAGTTTGGGGGGATGGTGGGGATGTTTTTTGATCGAGGGGGTTGTTATGCACTGAGACCCTGAGCCCTGCAGCTGTCGCCTGGCACGCTCCGGTCTCGGGGAGAACCGACAACTCACATCAATGCCAAGTGTCCTGGTGCGGCCGATGGCGGGGGCCTCTGTCATCGTAGGGCATCTGGAGGAAGGGGGGTAAAGTGGAAGGTGGTGTGGGGGTAACAACCTCTATAACACCAACAGAGCTGCCCGAACCCCCCGCTCCCCTGTAACCCCTGGGCTCCACGTCACCCAGCTGCTTCAATGGAACGTGTCACAATTTGAGCATCAAGCCTTCTATATCACCAACACGTGATCGGCTGTCAAATCAAAGCTTCAAAAGCAGCAGCTGTCAATCTCTCTTGCAAATGAGGTGACTCATGCCTGCCAGCTTATAGGGAATACTTTGTATATTTCAGGGATATAAACTCTCTTTGTAACAGCAGGTAAATAAACAGGACAAATCAATAAAAATGAAGCCTAGATTCACAGCTCCTTCTCTGAGCCACAAAGAAAGAGAAAATATGATATGCTTCTTTAGTTAATGATTCTCGTTTTTATAGGTTGTTTTTCTCAGCGTATTACTTCAAAAATATATACACACTATATTTCCTGAACTAAAACAAAGCAGTCAGTTAAAAAAAGCCTCATCTCCAGCAGTGGATGCCACCCCCCCCCCAAAAAAAGAATATTCATATAATGACAAATCACAACAACAGTCAGCTCCCTTTTAACAGGAAAAGACCTCCAGCAGAACTGGGCTCAGGAGGGGCGGGGCCATCTGCTGTGAACTTTCGGGGGTGAGGGGGGTAGTCGAGCAGTTTGCTAATGTTTCACAGTAAAAGCCTTGTGAACTAATGCTAGGGCTATTAGTTTGAACGTTATGGGGAGTAGGAAGTTTCTACTGCAGACAGATATTGTAGATGGCAGGTTTCCCAGAGAAAATTCCAGGTTTTCTGTAGGAACGTGTTCTGTTTGTTCCATAGTAACCACAGTTTGCTGTACAATGTGAGCGTCTACTGAAGCTGTGACAGCGTGAGTGTAGTAGGTGCTGACAATCTTAAGTTATTCACTTCCTGCTAAATAAAAGCAAATGCTTTAACTAAAAAAACATGTGCTGCATTTAATGTGTGCAAAAAGAGACGACAAGATACATGAGCAAATATGTCTGATGAATAAAACATGATCTCTGTGTGGACACCGTCCTGTCCAGACTGGTTCCTGACTGGATTTGTCCAGCTGACACACACACACACACACACACACACACACACACACACACACACACACACACACACACACACACACACACACACTTTTGATGATGTTCTGGATAAAGATAACTGGAAGTCCAAGTTGTATATTTATAGGATGCGTCTCACACAGTGACACAGCAGAGCAGAGATCATTTAACAAACACAAAACTGAATTATAACCCTACCATTCAAATGTCACAGATTTCCCAGAGATTTCTTTTTTCTTATTTTCTGGCATTTTCTCTTTTTTGGACCACTCTCTGTAAACAGAGATGGCTGCGAGGGAAAATCCTAGAAGATCAGCAGTTTCTGAAACACTCAGACCTGCAAACAACCACACCATGTTCAAAGTCACTTAAACCACCTTTCTTCCCCATTCTGATGCTTGATTTAAACCTCAGCAGGTCACCTTGACATCTAAATGCATTGAGTTGCTGCCATGTGATTGGTTGACTGAATATTTGCCTTGATTCGCAGTTGAAGCGATGCACGTTAAATTGTGGTCAGCAAGTGTGTAACCTCTGCAGACAGTTTTCCTACTACTTGAGGTCTCCTCTAAGCTGGCCCAGAAATCCTCTAAATGAAGGTCCAGTGGATCTCTAAGTTCTTCCCTTTCTCTGACAATGAGCTCAGCTAAACTATGAATTAAACTCGTGTTCTGCCCTCAGTGTAATTGTTTTGGTCTCTAAAAAGAGGCCAGAAAACGTTTCAACCAGTAAACCAGAAGCTTGGCCTTCCTGGTCATCTCTCTCTGAGCAACAGTTCTGCATAAAGCCCACTAACTGCAAGAGATTTAATAAGTGTTTTAATATTTATTAAAAGTTTATGATATTACAACTATTTCTGTTTTCATCATTATGTTTTGTCCTTTTTGCACAGTAGATCTATCTAAAACTGAAAGTACTCACGAGTCATGATACTGATACCATGGGAACTTTAACCCTGGAGGGTCTTAGGGTCGATTTGTGGCTTTTTCAAATTTCGATTACATGCCATTTGCACAGTGTTGAATGGAATATAGCGAAAGTCTGCAAAAAAAAGTTCGGTCACATTTACTGTTAAAATTTCAGTATGACTTCCGGAAATTAGCTTCAGTGGCTAAGCTAGCGATAAACTTACGCTATTGGTCCTAGTGGTCGATTTGTGCCCCATTTAAACCCATTATAAACGCTATTTTTCACGGCAAAAAAATTACGGTCAAATCGATCGTGATCGGTTATGTTTCCGCTTCTGCTTGCAGTACTGGCCTTAGAGTTGTAATTTTTTTATTTGTCCACCGGGTGGCGCCCTTGCTCCACATGTGACGCCTGCTGGAACATACACATGTTCTCCAGCGGCCTGCTCGAGACAGATACCCGGAAAAGGCAGACTAATTTCCCGCGTACAGCAGCAGCTTGGCCCGCTGCTCGTTCCGGACCATTTTCTGACCTTAGGATCATTTGAGGGTGCATTAATTTTTTTTAATCAACAGGAAATGACGTATTTGTTTTCACGTGGTAGCGGAAGTGTGTGCTGCAGACACGGGAACCGAACCATATGCTCCGGCGCTGCGCGAAACACACCCGCGGCAGAGGCACTCCTCCCCGGGGGAGCAGGAGCAGCAGCGCCGCCTGGGGACATTTTTGGCTTCTGGAAAAAAAATTAAAACCGGATCGAAATTAATGTTGGTGCCAATCTTTTGTCCATCTAAAGGCCTAATTATAATAACAATAAAATATTACTTCAAATGTTTTTTTTGGAAAATATTTTATGTTTTATGTTTTATGTTTTTGGGGCAAAAAAAGCAGTGCGCTCATGTGACGAAACCGGGATATAAAGGGTTAAAATCCGCGAAATGTAATTAAAACTTGACATGAATATTTCAAGGAGAAGTAGGTCTAAAAGATTGGCTAATTTAAAGTGGAATAAAATATTAATATATAAATTTTTTATAGCACTTTTTGGGCGTGGTCGATAGTGTGCATTTTATGAAATGCGCTCCTGGAAAAAAAATAAAAGGCGATCGAAATGACTCTTGGTGCCAATCTTTAGTCCATCTAAAGGCCTAATTATAATAACAATTGAATATTACCTCAAATGTTTTTTTTGGAAAATATTCAAGTTTTTTGTTTTTTGGGGCAAAAAAAGCAGTGCGCTCATGTGACGAAACCGGGATATAAAGGGTTAAAATCCGCGAAATGTAATTAAAACTTGACATGAATATTTCAAGGAGAAGTAGGTCTAAAAGATTGGCTAATTTAAAGTGGAAAAAAATATTAATATATAAATTTTTTATAGCACTTTTTTGGGCGTGGTCGATTTGTGGCTCTAAGACCGATAGTGTATGCATTTTTCTAAGACCCTCTTAAAGTCTCTGGCACGGTCCCCAGGTCTGCTTGGTCCTAGCACCTGCGCCTATTGTTCCACACACATATAAAGGGATTTGCTCATCAGCCATCACTCTGTGACGGCAGGCTGGTCGTCAGTAGAGGTTCCAGCACCTCGTTGCATTGGTAACGCACCCAGTCATATGTCAGTCGGTGGTATCCTTTGATCCAGTTGATAGCTGATTCAATTCCTGACCTCAGAGTTGATAAAAGATACTAAGATGCACCTTTTCTTGTTGGCTGTTGCTGAATGTCATTCTTACTACATCTCACTCCATCACTGTGTCTCTTGCTCATTTGGCACACTGCTGTATAAGAGAAGGTCCCAGTTTTCCTATGAGGACAGAGCTCATCTGGATTAGACTGCATCTTATCGCTTTGAATCTCAAAGAAACTGATTTTATTTTTCCATCTTCTGTACTAATGAAACACTTAGTTTTTTTAATACTGTTTAAAGTCACAGAAATGGTCTAACTGTAGTCACATGACATTGTCCACTGGATAAAGCAAACCTTGAGGACCCAGGGCAAATTGAATTGGGGCACCAAATGCACCACCAAAGGGAAAGATCTCTCTATGTGTAGAATTTCTGCAGTAGTGTGACTGTGGCTGATCCAAAGATTCCACCACCAACATCCATATCGTCTTACTCAAAAGTTGATATATTCATGGTGACATCTGTTTAATCAAAAATCCCGGCCTGATCAATCTGTGCCAAACCGCAAGTGCAGAGGTTTAAGCTGCTGCCCTCCTCCTCCGTCTGCATCGCTTCTTGTTCTCTGTTCGTCTTGACAAGCAACACTCAGCTCACAGTTGGTTTATTATTTATCTGCCGGCCTTGGGCCAACAGTTGCTGTTCTGCCTCTTGTCCTCTCTGTAGCCCCCCATGACCACCTGGAGCTGTCACTTCACTTCTGCTGCTGCTTCTGCTTGTGCTTTTCAGAGATAGTCTGCAGAGAGCCACTTTAGCCCAAAAACACAATGAATTTGATTCAAACTTGATGCAGGTTTTGAAGTTTAGCCACTGATTTTACATTAAAAGTCAAAATCCAAAACCTGGAGCAAACTATCTTCAGCAATACGAATGGAATTTAAATGTTTAGGAGTATATATGCAGTCTCATATCACATGTTCCCAAACACAATCTTTAAAATTCTGTTAATCTTAATTTCTAAGAAGATAAATCAATTTTAACTTGATTTGGTATTTAACAAAACCATCTGGTATGGATACTCAGTTATAAACATGATCAGAATTATCCACTAAATAATCACCTGAAGCCAAAATTGTAAACAATACTAAAGTTTGATTAACTATCTGATCCCAGCCTCTGGAAACGTGGGATCCATATCAGGAAACTCCGTGTGTATGATCCTGGTCTCAACTGACATGACTTCAGGCTTGGAAATGGAGCAGAAGTTGGTTTGCTCTCTGCATGAGTTTGGGATCTGTGCTGAAACCACAGAGTAAATGTTAGACTTCCACAAAGGGATCTGAATATAGCAGCCACACTGGAAGCTGTCTGGGCATGCTCAAGAAGACAACCTTGAGTAGGAGTTCAGACAAATTTAAACCAGGCAAGGTTTTTTATAGACTTGCTCCAGTTATTTTGTAATTGCTCCTCCTATCATGCTAATGTATAAGTTACAGCTGGAACTCCCTCAGATGCTGGCTATCCCCGTTTCAAATCCACAGAGGCTTTCTTAATATTAAGAAGGCTTTTCTTTAAACTTTCTTCCTGTTTAGTCTAACACTGAAGCTGTTACAGGAGAAACAGAAAGTGCATTCAGTTCAAAGGATTTTCGAGTAAAAAGCTCCACTCGCCAGTGGTAGACATGATTTGGTGTGCAATGCAAATGCCTGGTTTGAAGTATTGTCTGGTCTTGAGGCCGTGTTCCTCCATAGATAACCCTCAGAGGGTTATGTGAGTGTTGGGATTTTCTATGTATTATTGCAGGGCCTTTACCGTACAATGTAAATTACCTTGAGGCGACAGGTGTTGTTATTTGGCACTTTACAAATAAATAAAACTGAAATAATTTTAATAAACTGACATATTATATTAGCATATACACTGCTACTGATACACTGCTGTATGAAATACTGGAGTCATATGGGGTATTCAATTTTAAGCTGATTGAAATTGATTATGTGCGGCACACTTATTTTTGTAGGTTTTGACAATTTGAAATAGATATTTATCAGAAAAAATTTACGCTGGTCTAAGCTGCAAAAAGGGTCACATATACTTCTCTCAACAAAGGAGGAAAGGTCATTATAGCAATGATGATCTGCTGAGTTTAAACATGTAAAATTGTGGCAGTTGTTCATCTGTTAAACTTTAACCTTTACCTAAAGGCACCAACACTACTCCACCTGGTCTACTTAATCCTCGTATCTACCTATCCTCTCTGTGTTTTCAGAGGCCGTATAAAGGCCCCCCCAAGAGGCTTTCAGTAAAGACTGGGGCCCCTCCGTGGCTTGCTTGTGTGGTCACTTGTAAACTCAGCCTCGTGGCGGCACACGAGGCTACCACTTGCCCAATGCATAAAAACACCTTGTTAAAGAGTGTGTTATCATTGGTAAATGGCCTGTATTTATATAGCGCTTTACTAGTCCCTAAGGACCCCAAAGCGCTTTACACATCCAGTCATCCACCCATTCACACACACATTCACACACTGGTGATGGCAAGCTACATTGTAGCCACAGCCACCCTGGGGCGCACTGACAGAGGCGAGGCTGCCGGACACTGGCGCCACCGGGCCCTCTGACCACCACCAGTAGGCAACGGGTGAAGTGTCTTGCCCAAGGACACAACAACCGAGACTGTCCAAGCCGGGGCTCAAACCGGCAACCTTCCGATTACAAGGCAAACTCCCAACTCCTGAGCCACGATCGCCCATCATTGGACAATGTGTGTGTTGGTGACACACAGAGATGGTTTTGAACTTCGAAAGACAAATTAGCCCCAAGACAAAGCTTTCACTGCTGATCAATACCATTTTTCTCACCTGTTAAAGGAAACAAACAGTCATACTGTGTCTCAATCAGGCTAATAGTGTCACTTAAGATGGATGGTATTATTTTCAGTGGAGGCCTGGTTAGAGAAGAGGATTGATATCAAAAGTGCTGTGGGCCCAATGCAGTTATTCTCCACAAGGAAACAAACTGCTTTAAGAAAACTGCAAAATTCTGGGCAACATTTGTGCCATTAAACTGTAAAAGTGATGTTAGAATCAGGGCAGAGAAGCTTTGCCTCTTCAGTATGTTAAAGTATTTTTAGAGGTGACAGCTGAAGCTAACTCTGGACTTTTTTTTATCCATCTGAACACGGCACTTTATCAGCAAACTTGTCATGTTATGAGCGAAAAATATGGCTGTAAATTAAGCATCACATTAGTTCTTCTGGCCACAGGGTCAGACTCATCCTCGCAGATCTCAGTGAAAGCTGGTATTGGATCATCCTGCTGCTTATCCTATTGACAGTCTCATATGCTACTAGGGTGCTACTGTGCAAGCTATTTTGCAACCCACTTCATTTATTCCATGCAGTTTCTGATATGTCAGGCTCTGTCCTCTGCTGTGAATGGGTCCCGCTGCTGCTGCCGCCATCTGCACCTTTTTTCATTTTTTTTCTACATGTATGTGCACTTTTGGATGGGAAGGTCCCAAAACAGAGCCACAGAGACAATAAAAATACTGCAGATGGAATAACAGTTCCCTTTAACTAATGTATTTCAAACAGAGCCATGTAACAGTTGATGCTTTAGTCAGCTTTTTGTCTTGTGCCGTACAATCATTTATTGTCTGATTATGCAACTACTGAAAAAAGTTTGTGGTACATTAGAGCAGGACATATAGCCACCATGTTAACATTAATGTTTTCAAGCCTGTTTGACGCCAGTTTGTTGAAGGTTTTTTGGGGGAGAATTATCAATGCTATTTCAAAGTACAATTTGTATCTTTGTACACACCCGAAAAAACCCCCAAGATGTCTTTTCTCATACATGCATTTTGACCTTTAACTTCTATCAATCTTTACTAACATCGATGTGATCCTGAGAGCACCAAACAGGAGGCTTTGCCGACGCTTCTGTCCACACGAACAGAATCTCTGATCAAGGGCGGCCGTGGTGCCGCTCAGCGCTCACAGGGAATGAGTCCGGGTTACTGCTGGCATTACAAAGCCACGGCTGTGCCTATAACCGACCGGCGAAGTAACTTCTCCAAGTCCACGAACCACAACATTCAGATTCACTCTGGTTGAATCTCATCCATCATAAGCAACCAGCCAGCAAAGAGTTTTTAAATGACCTCAACCCGATGATGGCAAAGAGTTGCCTCATTCCAAGAACCTGCTTTGGTGAGATGTTCTATATGCGCCTTGCTTATGATGTAACCACTTGACTTAATAAACTTGTTGTTCAACAGTAACAAATAAGACTCTGTGATGAAAACAACTATACACAAAGCAGTTCACAGATAAATATACACAAACTCAGGAAAGTCCGATTCAACCCTACATTGTCCCCCTCAGAGGTCAGAGGTCTTTTCCAGTATAGCAATCTTGGCTTCAGACCACACTTGAACTTTAAACCTCTGGCACAGGCATGGCCTCCCGCTCTGCCTCTTAAAACTATCAATAAAAGGATTCCAACTTGGCACAACACTTAGATTCTAGAGATTGAGCAGACCATTAACGCACAAGAGGCTCTCAGAGTGGCAGAAATCCCCTCTCTGCCGCACAGTGTCCTGTTACCCAGCACGATTTTCAGGGGGTTTAGAGTCTTCCTGTGGAGATCAATATATTCTCTGTAGCAAAAAAAAAAAAAGAAGATGCATAGTGAACGTCTGACCAAAGCGAATTCTGAGCTCAGTGGCAGCCCGCTGCTGCTGAAAGGCCATACTTCAAAGTCGTCATCCATAGACTTTCAGATTAATCTGAAACACTCAACCAGCAGGCAGCCAGCTTCCACCGTCTATTTGCATAACCATGATATTATCTGTGATTTGTCACAATGTATCAAACTAATCCCAAAGAGGAAGCAAAATCATTGCAGCAGTAAATAGAAAAAGAGAAAGTTGTTCTGAAGTCTCCCGTCTGTGTGAAAGTTGCACCTCTCATTCACAAGTTTCAAGAATAAACTCTGCAGTTATAAACAATGAAATATTTTTATATTGAACAGGCCCTTATTTTGAAAAAAAAACCCCAAAAGAAAATGATAAAAGTAACAGTAAACACAGCGATCCTGGGCCTGGTCCTGGCCTGGAGAAGCTCCGACTACACAGAGTTAACACGTCCCAGGAGACACACACACACACACGCACAAACACACACAGTGTGCACAACCTAATCCCTCCCAAAGCAGCAGCTTTAGTGTAATTCATGCTGCAGCTGTCCACTGCTGGAAGAATCGAGAAATTGTCCTGCACATGTTCAGCTGCAGGAACAAATGTTGGAGATCAGGGCAAATGAAAAAAAAACCAAGACGCCCGTCCACCTCCACAGAGACACACTTCTACCTCCTCCAAGTACACACTCACAGACGCACAGCAGAAACACAAGCATGTCAGTGATGGCATAATGTATAACTGATGTGGAGAAAAGTTGGGATCTAAGAGAGAATTTAAAGCCAAAACAAAGATGCATCTGTCAGTGCTCATGACATTTAATTAGATCAAAACATTAGAAATGATTACTGTTAATATTTTATGGGTGATTTTATGCTCATTTGCTTCATTTTAGTTGGTTACTGATCCCAAGATACACTGAATCTTAAATCATTGTCACCTCTGTATTAGAGTTAAAAAATTTAAATTAAAATTTTTATGGACAGGATTTCTAGGCGCAGCCAAGTGGCGGAGGGCTTTCGCTTTGGTGGCCCAGGACACGCTGGAGAGATTACATCTCTCGGCTGGCCTGGGAACGCCTTGGTGTTCCCCCGGATAAGCTGGAGGAGGTGGCTGGGGAGAGGGAGGTCTGGGCCCTCTTTGCTTAGGCTGCTGCCCCCACGACCCGGCCTCGGATAAAGCGGATGAGGATGGATGGATGGATGGAAATTTAAAGCAAAGGTGGCTGTTGTTGTGATTTGACGCTAGGACCTCAGTCCACCTTGGTGACTCTGCATCTCCCTCAGTCCTTCTGTCAAGTGGAATCCCACGAGGATCAATTCTTTGGCCAATCCTGTTTTACCCTCAGCTATAAAAGGCTGATGGGGTCATCACTCTGCAAGGTAGGTGACGTATACATCCAAGTTTGTGAATGAAAAAAGTTTGTGAGTGAATGAAGTGACGTAGGTGTTTCAAATTGATACCATGGGTGTATCTACTAAATATCTGAGAGATCAGTGACCTTGACCTCAAGGTCAGAGGTCAAGTCTTGTGAACATGATGATTTGAGAATGAGGCAGGACTTTCAAATTGACATAATAGGTGTATCTACCACTAGGAGGCTGAGGGGTACCACTGGCCATCGACACATCGTTGTTCCTCTTTGCCTTCTTCCACTGGTGCTGAAACATTAAAAAAACATGCCCGTAAAATAAGTAATGTCCGATCAGCTAAACCACTATTGGAGTGTCTGAAGGATATCAAAGCAAAGCATTAAAATTTTTTAATTTCAATGAAAGTAAAACTTAGGTTATTGTGTTCAGATGCAGGGATGTCTGCTCCTCTCTTGGGCCCGGGCACTCTGCAGCTGTATGTTAAACCCACGGTGACTAACCTTGGTGTCAAACTGGGCTGCCGCACATTTCCTGATCTCCGTCTACTGGCGTATTACATGTCATGTCATGCGGTATTTTGATGCTTTCACAACACTCTATCAAACTTGAAAAACTTTAGAAATAAAATTAGATATGTAACTTATATTAAGGCCTAAAGCTAAGGCAATTCTACCCGATCACTGTCTCCGTTAACTGGAACTTTAAATCCCAACCATGTTTGGGCTGTAATGCTGTTTGAAGCACTTCTGGAAGTACTACTTCTGAATGGAATTATCCACCCATCCATTCTCTCTCTGCTGCTCATCTTGGCATAGACTGAGGGGGCAGAAATTGAAGCAGTAAGAGACCTCCCACTCCCAGCCTCTTCCAACTCCTCTGTGGGGGCAGGAGGAATAGTGGGGTCTCCAGTGTGTCCAGGGTTTCCCCCCCAGTATGACACACCTGAAACATCTCAGCTAGAAGGTCCCTCAGAGTCATACTTCTCTGAAACCACCTCAACTGTGAAGCAGCTCTACTCTGAGCCCATCCTGAATGGCTGGGCTTTAATCTTGATGGAAGACAGGGTGACAAACCAGCGTATTACTTGTCAAAGAATTCCATTTTCTAAAAACAACATTGTGTGAGCACTTAAATTGTAAAAGAGCAACTTTATTGTCAGTTTTGGTGAATGAATCGTTAATATTTGTTGAGTTTGTTATATCAAAAAGTCCAGAAACACTGCATGATGGCACAGTGGCGTCTCTCTATACAGTCTGTTCGCTCCAGATTTTTAAAAAAGAAGAAAAAAAAATTAGCAGTCACATTGTTGGTGTAGCTTTTCTTTGTTAGACGCAAACATAAGCGGGTCAGTAGTGTGTTTGTGCGATAATGCTCACTACCAGTAGGAGGAGACAAATGTTCCACTCTACCGGTTTCACATTTGACTGAATATCTTTCCTCTGTGCATCTAAGTCTCCTCATCCCAGAGTGAAGACTGCGTGTGCGTATGTGAGATACATTCCCAGCATGTCTGTGGTCTTACTGAGCATTAGTGAACGCATTTACCAACATACCAGACAACTCAGGAAATGCACTGATACGTTTCTCGCCGCTTCAGTCAACTGGGTTAAACAAAGGATACAACAAAGTCTAAACATCTTTAAAATAGTTTTAAAAATAGGTTTTAAACATCCAACTCAGGTTTTCAGAGAAGAGCTAAACTTCTTTTACATGAGAGGTAGTTTACCTGACACTGCTAATGTAAGCCAGCTTGTGGAGAGAGTTGTAGAAGGTCCTCTATGTCAGGAAGACTGGGTGGCATGGACTCAATGGCAGAGGTCAACTTTACTACATTTATTTACAGTGAAACACCAGATGATATATATGGGTTGTGATGGAGGAAACAGGGGCTCCAGCAATCCAGGGAAAAGGGCAGTTCAAGCAATCCAGCGAGGGGAAAATCCAAGGAGGATTTTACACAAAGGAAAGAACAATGAGATTAGCTGCAAGGAGCATAGCATAGACTAGACTAGAGAGCCAGGGCTTTACTATCAGCATAGCTCAACAATCCAGCAAAGAATGAACCTTAGCCACCACCGTAAGTACTGGCCCGATGATGAGCTCATCTGGAACAGGTGGTTGATTGCTGCAGGTGTATTCAGCCAGAGATTGGAACCCACAATGAGTCCCGCCCACAAACACAGACAGGCCGACAAACATAGAGAAAGGTTAGGAATACAGAGAGGAAACAAATGAAAAAAAACCTGATGAAGATTTCAGATGGAAGTGATCAAGTTAGATCCCCCCCCCACCCAATAAAGAATAATCACCATTTATCCAACCTGTCTGCAGTCCGTGTTCCATCTGTGCAATCTAAGAAAGCCTGGGAACTCCATCTTCAATATCCAAATTCTCCAAAGCTTTGCATGCTCAGTAGCATGTAGTAGTCCACGAAAAGTCTCCTTTTCATAGACTGGCTCCCACTTTACAGATTATAACAATAAACTGTTGGATGTAGTCCCTCTGAAGTCACCTACTGGTTTGTGAATTACAGTTAGGAAGATTTTCACTGCTGCAATCTTGGTGTCTTCTTTAAACCAGCCATGGCCATATTTGGGCAACCACTGAACTGTGTAGTGGTGGTTAGCATCTGTAATCTTCTGATATATTTAATATGTAATAAAATACACAAGTTTGGACAGCAGAAATCAGACTTAAAACAAAATGTAACTTTTAAATAATATAAATAGAAGCTGCTTGTTATATTGAAATTCCTTTTCTCGTTATGTAAGCAAAATGTGTGCACATTTAATTACGTAATGGCTCATTTCGCATATTTGAAAAATAAAATTTGATAAAACAAAAATTACATTTGTTTTAATGCAGGTAATGAAAGGCAGAAGTGCAGTGATATCTGTTTGTACCCTTTTAACGTGCAGCACCTCACATTTAAGTCGCCAATGCAGAATTTTAAACCTTAATTTGACATAAATTACTCAAAGTGTTGTATAGGAATCAGTCCATTTACCATAAATTAGTTATATAAACATTAACACCCATATAGCCATGATTATCGTATCAATTTCAAAATTCTTTTGCTTACCTTTAAACTTCTAAATAATTTGGCTCCCAGCTTCATACTTAGATCTTCCAATCAAATGCTCCTGATGCAACCGAGGTCTCGTCTGAAGTCCAGAGGTGATTGGGCCTTTGCTGTCGTTGCTCCCAGACTCTGGAATAACCTCCCTCCTTATATTCATTCCTCCGAGTCCATCCAGTCTTTTAAATTGCGTCTTAAAACTTATTATTTTAGTCTGGCTTTTGATTCAAACTAGTTTGTTATTTCGTGGCTAATTTTTGTTTCAAAAAATTGTCACATTGTTTCCTGCCCGCCTTTTAACTGTTTCTTTTTTTTTTTAAATTCTGTCTTATGCTATTGCTCTGACCGACTGTGAAGCACTTTGGTCAACTTTGTTGTATTTTATGTGCTATAGAAATAAAATTTGATTTAATTTGATTTGATAGTTGTTATAAATGAGTTAATTGGTTTTAGCAGCCAAGACCTTTTTTGTACACCAACAGCTGTAAACCTGCCTATTTCTGCTGTCATCTTGGACATATTAACACGGGGATCTATTGGGACCGACTGACTTTGGAGCCCCTAATGGTCATTAAAGGAACTGCAGTTTTTACCAGTTCAGCATTGGCTTAGACTTTTGATCCCAGATGTGAGGTTGCAGCTTGCCTGCCTCATAAGTATCAGGATCTGTGTTATATGAGAAGGTAAGTAAACAGATTTTTTAGTCTGTGTGTCAGATTTGGGCGAGAGCACCACTGAAAACAGCAAAGCATGTTGGGTAGTCCTGGTCAGCAGTGGCGAGGTCCAAATGAACATGCTCCAATGACAGGGAACACCAAGAACCCGTGTTAAGGTGCTGATGAATGTGTTGGGTCAAATTTGATCTGCAACAGCTTTTAACTTCCAAGACTGAAGTTTTTGCCAAACACCAATGAGCCACCATTGTAATGTTATATCTTTATGAAAGATTATATGGAAAAAGTTTAAAGACCCTTTAAAAATGTAGCTTCATGAAGAAAATTTCAAAGAAAAAAGAGAAAACAGACTCTACTATTTGCCAGTTGGTACCTTCCAGCATCTTTTCAGTTTAAATAACCCCTTTACCAAATGAGATGTTTTGGAAAATGCACTCAGCAAATCATCCACCACAAACATGTGTGCGTCGTGCTAAACGAACGGCACGTAAGCGACTCTCGGAAAGATGATTTGTGATGCCGCCACTTGGCTCTGATCTGCTCTCTCATCTTACATTTCAGGCATTTTGCTGACACTCTTCACACAAAATGACTCCCGCTAGGGCAACAGGAAAATGATAAAAACACATGTCATGTTTTACTCTCAATGCCAGACGAGTTTATCCCAGATATATCTTACAGTATCAAGAGCAGATACCATCTCAGCACTGGGACGCTCAGGGGAAAAGATGCTCATAAAGGCCATGCCACAGTCCTCTGGCGACCACGTTAGGAAATCAGAATGAAATCCAAGTGGATTGCTGCAGTTGGCCTTCATACTCATATGCAAGTGTTTGGGACTGAAATAGAACCATGGAAAGAAGGTAGCAAGTATTTCTTTGTTTTTCCAACAGCAGTTTCTCATTGACGCAGCTCTAGGCTGGTGGAATATCCAACCCGCCGTCCTCCAATAAAAACTCTGCATGCTCAAGATGATCTTGCACATTCACTGAACTCTAGGGCCTGATGCATCTTTCCCTGACAAGACATACCCAGAGAAAGGTCACATACTCATGCCCGGGCCCTCTGTGACGATCTGGACTGAAATAGTGTCATAAAGTCATCCATCAAACAAGTGGGACAGGGGTCAGGAATGAGCTGGCAGCTGAGAGTAACCTCAGTGATAAAATAGGAAAATATACTCTGGAACTCAAACTGAACATTTCCAAATTACAAAGTACTTTAGATTGATTTACTTTCTTCCAGGCCATGATGGCAGACCAGAGAATCTGTTGCCATCAACACACATTTATACTTCTGGTAAAATTATTTTGTAATGCCCCACTATACAGAGCATTTTGAAAAGCCTGGCAGGTGTCGTGTTTTCAATAAAACATCCGTAGTAGTTAGCAAGCTTCTTTATTTTAACGTGGCTCACATCCATGTACGTAAACATAACCTGCCGCTGCTTCTACGACACAGTATATATCACAATTTGGTTAGACAGCCCCCTAGTGGTGAAGCTGAACTACCCACATAACTCCTATCAACACATCCCCTTTTCTTTAGATGTTATCTGCTGAACAACACTATGGAAACATACCTAACATTGCATAGCTTGAATAACATCACAAACACTTGTGACAGTGTAAACTACGGAACACACAATAATGCAGAAAGTTCCTTTTTGATATATGCATATATATCTAGCTATATATGTATACACCAACATATACATATATATATATGCTTAAAGGTTTAGTCTATCAGGTGGCTTGATAGAGCGTGCTGATCTTCTGACAATGGGTGACTGGTCTCTTTGCTCCACACTGTCCTTCACGGGTGTTGTTGGTTCAGGTGGTGTGTTGTTGTCATCACACTGTCCTTCCGATGGTCCCATTGTCTTTTGAGTGTACAGTAAACTCCTCCGATTTCTCCTTAATATCAGTCCATCTTCAGTTTTCACATTGTACGATCTTGGGTTTACCTCCTCCAGTACAGTTGCTCTCTTTTCCCAGATGTTTGCATCTTCCACTCTGACTGCTTCATTGGGTGCGAGTGGTTTTAGACTTTTTGAGGACTTGTCAAAGTTGACCTTTTGTCTCTTCTGCAACTGTTTCATTTTGTCTCTCACTTGTTTATGTTTCCTGGTTGTTGTGTAAGGAAGAGTGGTCCGTAGTTTTCTTCCCATTAATATTTCTGCTGGTGATGCTCTGTAGCTCAGTAGTGCCAAATAAGGATCTGCCTTACCATCTTGTGCTTTCTTTAGTAACTGTTTCACAATGTGCACACCTTTCTCTGCTTTCCCATTGGACTGTGGATGCAGGGGGCTTGAGGTCACATGTTTAAAGTCATATTCCTGAGCAAATAGTTGGAATTCTCTACAACTATAGCAAGGTCCATTGTCACTATGAACAATCTGTGGTATCCCATGTCTAGCAAATATTGATTTCATGTGCGTTATGACACAAGTAGCTGACATGTTGGACAATAATGCCATCTCTGGATAGTTTGACAAGTAATCAATAACCAGCAGGTAGTTTTTTCCTCCCAGGTGGAAAATGTCTGTTCCGACTTTCTGCCATGGTTCCTCCGGTATGTCTGTTATGGTCAGAGGCTCTTTTGGTTGTTTTGCCTGGTGTTTGATACACGTATCACAAGTGGAAACCATTTGCTCAATGTCTGCATTTATACCTGGCCAATAGACTGCTGTTCTGGCTCTCCGTTTGCATTTCTCTATGCCTAGATGTCCCTCATGCAGTCTTTTCAGGATGTCTCCTCTCAGTGAGTGTGGAATTACTACTCTGTTTTGTCTTAGCAGAAGTCCATTCACAACACTTAGTTCTGCTCTTATGTTGTAGTATGTTTTGCATTCACCTCTTGGCCATTTCCCATTCAACAGTGTTATAACTCTTTGCAGACTAGAGTCCTTTTGTGTTTCAGCCTTGATCTGATGTGATTTTCTGTCTGACACAGGAAGTGACTCTGCTACCAGGTTTACATGTATATTTACATCCATCTCTGTGGAGCTTTGCTCTTTGTTTGGGGTTGTGGCCCTAGAGAGTGCATCTGCTAACACAATGTGTTTACCTGGTGTGTAGATCAAGTTGAAATCATAGTGCTGTAGTTTCATCATCAATCTTTGAATGCGTGGAGACATTTCACTTAAGTTTTTCTTGATTATGGCTATCAATGGCTTGTGGTCAGTCTCTGCCACAAATGTTGGCAAACCATAGACATAGGTGTGGAACTTTTCAAATCCAAAAACAAGCCCCAATGTCTCTTTTTCTATTTGGGCGTAGCGAGATTCTGTCTCTGTCATTGCTCTTGAGGCATATGCCACTGGCCTCCAGTGGTCTCCATAAGCCTGCAACAACACTGCGCCCATCCCGGCCTTCGATGCATCTGTTGACACTTTTGTTTTTCTTTTTGGATCAAAATACGCCAAAACTGGCTCTGTTGTAAGTGTCTTTTTCAGTTGTTGCCACTCGTTTTCCAGTTCTTTATTCCATCTGAACTCGCAGCTATTGTGTAGAAGCTGTCTCAGGTGCACTGTTTTGGCCGCCAGGCTTGGGATGAATTTTCCAATAAAGTTAACCATTCCCAGGATTCTCAACACACCTTTTTTATCTTCAGGACGTGGCATTTCCAGTATAGCTCGTAGCTTTTCCTTGTCCGGCTCGATGCCTTCGGCTGTCAGCTTGTCACCGAGAAAGGTAATGTCACCCACGCCAAACTGACATTTTACTCTGTTCAGTTTAAGTCCATAACGTTTCACCCTTTCCAAAACCTTTACTAGTCTCTCATTGTGCTGCTGTAGTGTGGATCCCCACAAAATGATGTCGTCCATATAAACTCTGACTCCCTCGATTCCTTCGATCATATGCTCCATGGTCCTGTGGAATATCTCAGGAGCTGAAGAAATTCCAAAAGGCATTCTCAAGAAGCAGTAACGCCCAAATGGCGTGTTGAACGTGCAGTATTTTGTACTGTCCTCATGAAGCTTGAGTTGCCAAAATCCTTGGGACGCATCTAGTTTGCTAAAAAATTTTGCACCAGCCATTTCACTTGTTATTTCTTCTCTTGTAGGTATCTGGTAATGCTCTCTTTGTATGTTAGCATTTAAGTCTTTCGGATCCATGCAGACTCTAAGAGCGCCGGTTGGTTTTTTAATGCACACCATGGAGTTAACCCATTCAGTAGGTTCTTCAACTTTTCTTATAACTTCCAGTGCCTCCATCCGCTCTAGTTCCTCTTTAAGCTTGTCTTTAAGAGCAGCTGGAACACGTCGAGGTGCATGAACCACAGGCTGAGCTCCTTCTTTCAGCTTTATCTTGTAGGTGAAGGGTAACACTCCAAACCCCTTGAATATGTCTGGGTACAGATCCACGATTTCTTTCACACTTTTGGGCTCAGAGCTGTTTATACTGTATACCCGTCTGACTAGGCCGAGTCTCTCACATGCTTTATCTCCCAACAGAGATTCATGTCCCTCTGGCACAATGATAAACATCAGACTGTGATATTTTCCTTTTACTTGTACCCGGAGCCTGCATTTACCTTTGGTTTTGATTGGTTCTCCATTATATGCTTGGAGTAAACTGTTATTTTGGAATATGTGTGGCTTTCACATCCAGCTCATTCACCAGATTAGCCTTGGCTCCTGTGTCCAGTTTGAAAGTTACCAGGGCTCCGTTCACTGGTAACATCTCTGTCCATTTGTCCTGCTTCACTGTACTGACTGCAGGTTGGTCCATGGGTGTATCTTGCTGCATTACCATTCCCACAAAAAACGTGTCACTGAGAGCAGTTTCTTCTACTGTGTGTACTCTTTCTTTTTGTTTATTCTTTGAAAAACATTGCTTGGCAAAATGGTTTTGTCCATTGCATTTTTTGCATATTTTACCATAAGCTGGGCATTGTTTCCTTCCATGTTTTGTGCCACATCTTTTGCACAAGAAAGTGTCTTTTGATTCTTTCTGTTCTTTTTTGTACGTGCGCCCTGCCTGCCGTGTATTAACTGCAGCTACAGCTGTGCTTTCCGTGTCTGTTTCCCTCGGCGACCCGCTGAAGGTTTTTGCATGTTGTATGGCGAGCTCGCTGGCATGACATACTTTCACAGCACTTGCTAAAGTCAGATCCGCCTCTCTCAGAAGCCTCTCTCTTATCTTTATATCTTTTATTCCAAATACGATCTGATCTCTTATCATAGATTCTTGCAGCTGTCCAAAATTGCATGTTCTTGCCTTTAACTTGAGGTCAGTCAGAAACGTATCAAAACTCTCTGAAGGTTGTTGTATACGTGACCGAAAGACGTACCTCTCAAATGTTTCATTCTTTTTGGGCGAACAGTGTTCATCAAACTTTCTCACTACTTCGTCAAACTTTTCTTTGTCTTCTGCAGTTGCGAACACAAACGTGTTATATACTTCCACCGCTTGTGGACCTGCTACGGTAAGAAGCAGTGCAATCTTCCGTGTATCAGGCTTACTATCTAGGCCGACAGCTTGCAGGTATAGCATAAACCGCTGTTTAAAAGTTCGCCACTCATAGTCCACATTTCCGTTCCAGTTGACGGCATCTGGTGGCTTAACACTGTCCATGATGACCTGCTTTACTGGTTCACTCCTGGTACCATGTTGTGTTTTCAATAAAACATCCGTAGTAGTTAGCAAGCTTCTTTATTTTAACGTGGCTCACATCCATGTACGTAAACATAACCTGCCGCTGCTTCTACGACACAGTATATATCACAATTTGGTTAGACAGCCCCCTAGTGGTGAAGCTGAACTACCCACATAACTCCTATCAACACAGCAGGTAGTGTATCATTTAAAGGCAACATAGCATCACAATATAAAAATCACAAAAACAGACATAAAAGCCTTCTGGTTGTTAAAGGAACATTATAATTACTTTCTTGAAAAACATTTCTGATCATCATTAAAGTTTAGGAACAAGGGTTAGGTTCAGTGACCGCAGAACTGGGGAATATACCAAACTAAATTATTTTGTCCTTTTGCAAACTTGATGTTGTTAGCTTGATCAAACTGTTGGCTCCATCAACCAACAGCTATGCTAATCTGTGCAGTAACAGATAAACAATGGCCATTTAATGTCCCTACTGTATGAAGTTAACATTTGACTTACCAACCAAGAGTATTGGTACATTAAAAATGAAATAAAATTTAAAAAATGCACCAATCTTCTTGGGGTTTTTTCTTAACAGCCAAAAGAAGGCCCCAAAAACAGGAGCCGACAATCAAAATCTCAAGCGTTCGTACTAAACTCAGGATTTTTGTAGTTACACCTTACTAGTAACCCTTTTTGCCTTCAGGGTCAAGGTTTGGGGCAGGCTGGCTGGTTGTTTTCCATCTTCTCTCTTTAGGTGGCTCTGAGTAGCTTCATTTCCGGCCCCGCCTTTGGATGGGGCAGCTTCCTGTCTGCAGAGCGTCGTATCCAGATAATGTGTATGAAAACCTTATCTATTCCACCTCTTGAATTTTCCATTCACTAGCCAAGTTCAGTCCTTCTGCTTGCACCTTCCCAGTGTTGCACTGGGAAACTTTCCTTTCACTGAAAGCTCACCTGCCCAACTCAGGCTGTCCTCTTGTCTCTGTCTCTGGACACCAACTAAGGCAAGCAAACAGTTATCAAAACAACCAGTCCCCCATTTCCCACTTACCTGAACTCCCATTCTTCCCATCTACAGGTATTCTCAAACCTCTGGCACTGTCTTTTGTTCTTCTTTTGTTCCATTCATGTCACTATTCCCATTGCTCTTTGTAATTAAACACGCAAAGTACACATGACAGTAAAAATAAACACTGCCAGCAGCAACTATTACAACTGCAACAGGCATAAAACATGATTTTTTCAGCATTAGAGTTCATGCAATTTGCAGTGCATTGTGTGCCACGGTCTTTGTAATTCACACGTTTGTGACTTATTTAAATATTCTCAAAATACTTTCACTGACACTAACTGAAATGTTGCAATCAGAGTCAGTTAAGTCACCTTTCTTCTCCATTCTGATGCTCGTTTTGAACTTCAGCAGGTGTTCCTGGCCACATCTGTATGTCTAAATGCAGTCAACTGCTGCCATGCGATTGGCTGGTTATACCTCGGTATTAATGAGCAGTTGAACAGGTGTACCTAATGAAGTGGCGGGTCAGTGTATATGACAGAATTTTGCGAAATGCCCAACAGGTTCCCTTTAAGTTTATCAGTAGCAGTTCAAAGAATGCTGATGCACATAAAACACATCAACACTGAAAGCCAAATGGGATTACATGCAGCACAGAACTCCATCTGCTTCCACTCAGCTTCACTCAGTGTGAGAATCAGGCGCGGCATCTACCATAATCTGACATCACACAGACAGACAGAAGGTGCAAAACTTCAGTCTGAAAGTCCATCCAGTCTGAGAAAACCCTCCCTCCCCGCGTCTGTACAGCGAAACAAAGAGCAGACACGGCTCCGTCTGAAACTGATCTCTGGTCTGAACCCAAAACAAAATGAAAACAAAACAAATCACTACCCTCTTCCCATGCTCCCCTCCATTCATATTCATCCCATAAGAAAACAACAAACCTATTAGGGCTGATCATCAACCATAAATATCAAACAATCGCAGGGCCCAGATGGAGAGGATTATGTCGCCTTAAAGTCATTACAATCACATCCTCTCCTTAAGCTTCCAATTCCCCCTCTCAGCTGCATTGTAATACCCGACAGCGGATCACTTTCCCATATTAAACTCACTGTTTGCCGATGAGCTTATTAATGCTTTTGTTTTGCTGTGCTGAAACAAGCACTCTCAGCTCAGGCAGATAAAAACTCCTGAGCATGATGAATCCAATTTAGTCTCAAGTGGGTCAGAGCAATATGGAAACAGGCAGAACGGGGCCCTTGGTGAGGCTCTTCATAGGTGGCAGCAGGCTGTTTCTTTTCCCCCCACCTCCTTTGAAGTGAGGACAGTGCATGTTTCACGCTGAAAGTGGCTGTCAGAAGTCGGGCCGGGTTTATAACAGGCCGTAACCTGAGAGTGCAGAGGGGCTTAGGCTTCCCCAGCCAGAGTTTTGATATCAATTAGATTTGTGGTCACCTGATATGGCGAGGGTCCGGTGCTGAACATCTGCATGGGATAATGAGAGGAGGAGGAGGAGGGGGGCCTGTAACTCTGCAGTGGTACCTTGGCACTGCTGGAACACACATGAAACATCAGCCAAGACTGATGAAATACATTCACAGAGAGGCAGCATCTTTTCTCACAGGGCTGCAAATAAAAACACCATTAGACCCTTTATTAAAGCATTTCCATGAATAACGTAATAATAATAATCCTGATTATTTTCAAGTCACTGTTTTCCACACACACTTTACTTGGCAAGTAATCCAGGTCTATTAATGACTTCCCAAGTACGTTTTGCAATGCATTTTTATCATATCAGAGAAGAATGCAATCACGCTGATAGTGAAAAATCCTTTGCTCTTATTTTGAAAGTTAAGTTATTGCAAATCAACAGTGTTCCCTTTTCCCTGCCAGCTGGTCACCAGTGTGGTAATACGTGATGTCTTTGAGTTGCCCCCAAAGAAAGTAACCAGTGCTGTGGTTGGATGCACTCTAACTGAAACATGGTTTGCACGAGTGCTTCTTCTGCAAGTTTTCTTCCTGCACACACAGAATGTGCACATTAAAATCAGACCTGTTGGATGTGACCACTCCTGCACAAATATCACAACTGACAGGATGTGGACTCATCCATGAGCAGCTCATGTTTCTAACAGGATTACTGTGATTACTGTGACGCCAACTTAAAAATGCCATTATTCTTAGTTTCAGAAGTATTTCCCACCATTGATATCTAAGCGAATTGAAGGAAATTTACCATTACTTTATGGATTTTCATGTGTTTAAAATGAACAGATACTGTGATTTTTTTGTTTTTGTAACACTGAGGGGGGCTCAACTGTTTTGCGGTGATGCTAACAGTCTGATCTGTCGGTGATGACGTGCAGCCGTGTGTCATCTGTTGACACCCTGCTGGTTAACGTCTTTCAGCTGGATGTTAACAAGATGCTGAGAGGCTGAAAGGACAGAACTACTTCTACCAGCCGTCACCAGGAAAAAAAACCCTCAGAGGTTCATTTCTGGTGAGCAGGTGAATATTAGCTCTTTTGCTTCTTTAGCTTTGGTTTCAACCCAAGTGTAACGTTTAACCTTGCAAATGCAGATTCTACCAATCCTACTAAATTTTTGTGAGGTTCCTTCATCAGACGTTTTCAAGCTGGATTTATCTGCTCATTCCTAGAGTAACTTTTGATGATATGCAGTTCTTTATTTATCTGCAGGACCTTGGCGCAGTTCATGAATAGCAAACAAAAGGTTACTTGGACATACACTGACCTCTATGTTTGATGTCGGCTTTATGTTAACAAGAATAGAGTGATTAGAATTAATCTTTTCAGTCAGTTCTTGCCTCTGCTTGGGTTCAACACATCCTTTAGCATAGGATACACAGGGGACACCCTTTTCATGATATATCTTTATGTTCCAATAAGTGCATGTTAAACACACAGCTCAATTCTGAACATCACACTGATGAAATAAACATTTTGCAGTAAGTTTTGTGCCACAGACTTTGT
Organism: Diplotaxodon limnothrissa; assembly: GCF_057381915.1. Taxonomy (NCBI): domain Eukaryota; kingdom Metazoa; phylum Chordata; class Actinopteri; order Cichliformes; family Cichlidae; genus Diplotaxodon; species Diplotaxodon limnothrissa. The sequence continues at coordinate 67,616,774 of NC_140602.1, forward strand.
AATTCACCTCTAAGTTACTTCCTTAAATAATTTTGTTGTCTATTTTCTGCACTTTGTAGCAGTCATCTGGTGTAAAGGACTCTCAGCACAACTCTCTTCTCTTTTCCCAAGTTCTTATCAATTCTCCTACCCTTGCCCTCCATGAAAATCTCACTGAGTTGAAGAAAAACAGGTTAGGAAAAAGAGATAAGAGGAACTTTAAGGACAAACTTATGGACATAAAATACCATGAAAACCTGCCATTGTATCCAAAAGAACTACAGTACTCACCTGCAGTAGTATCGAGAATGACTGACATGAATTGGTAAATATTAATGATTAATCACAGTTCAAAGGTTAATGCCCGACCTTGACAGTATGGGTGATGGCGATGGTGGGATGACAGACGCCTCTCTCAAGCGATCTGCTGTTGCGACACCTGTAGTGAATAAGGAACAGGCTGAAAGTAGCCTTGAATTTTGGTTTAATACTGAGTGTCTGAAATATTGTCACTCATAGTGGAAATGTAACAAGGAAAAAACAACAACACCACACTTATCAAAGACTCAAAAGTTTCTCAAACCTTTCCAGAAATCTCCTCCCATCAGTTCTCATAGTGGAAATTTGTATAACAGTGTGTTCACTTCCTCAGCATGCATTGGGACCCAGTGAGTACTTGTACTGGTCAGTTGAGTGTTTGAAAGCCACGTGCCCAGCGGAGCAGAGGCTGAACCACTTTAAAGGTTTGCTGAGAAGACGGAGAACAGAAGTTGCTGCTGGACAGGAAAGAAAGTCCTGTTCTCCGGGGACACAGACAGAACCTGTCCCATAATTAACGGCCTCCATGTTCCTCTGCCAACCACTCATAAAACGTAAAACAAACAACCACGCAAGCATCTAAGGTTTCAAAGTCAAGTCCTCAGCTCCAGCTGTAGAGTAGGGTGCATATTTCACCATCTACTGCTGAAGACAGAGACAGAGGAATGAGTACTTTTGATAAACTGCAGATGTTCTGCAGGATAAGCTGAAGCTGCTGAAAGGCTCTCTGAGACGAAATATCAACAGTTCAACAGGCCGACTGAGTTGTTAAAGAGTAGATGCACCATGTTGGAGCTCAGAATAGGGCTTTTCTGTTTATTGCACAATGCAATCGAACTATTGGCTTTGAAGACAGGTTTCATCCACAACTGTGTGAAAAAATATTACAGTTAATCATGACATTACATTTATTTAACCTCCTAAGATCCGAACTCTTCCACGGCATGCATTTTTAATTTCTCGTTGATATTTGGGCTGATTGGGACCTGATGAATGTAAAAACAAAGAATAACCAGATTTTTTTACCTGACTTTTGTTTTTAAGAAAGATGAGATCCACATATGAGGATATTTGTTTAAAGTTTTGATAGAACAGCAACAGTATAATGTCCTCGTAAGTGGATATCAGGCCCCTGTAGAGCAAAATTGAGTATTTTGGTCTAAATAACCCAAAATGTGATGTCCACATATGTGGATGCCAGTTCCTGGGAGGATAAGTGTAATTTATTACTTGGTTGGGTCACACAGGCATGTTGGGGGTCACCAAAGTTAATTTGGCTAATTTTCGTATTAGATATTTATTTGTAACTTTCTTTTGGATACTACGTTAGCCAACAGAAAGTTAGATTAATTTGGAAATTCTGAACTGGACAGGGTTCCCTTTGTCCCTGCTATCCCTGTGATAGACTAGCAACCTGCCCAGGGTGTGGAGGGTAGCTCTCATACCTGACAAAAAAAACCCAACAACAATGCCAACTTGTTAACTGTGCCCATGACCGTGTGGCAAAATGGCCATGGCATGTTCCTTTGGAAACCTTCAGTATCTTCGTGCTGCATTCACTGCCTGCTTGGGTGCTTGTGCATCTCAGTAACCTTACCCTGGCTGACCCCTCCCATTTTGTCCTTCGTGACCCCTCCTGGGACCAGAGCTGAATTTACATTCTTCACCAATCCTTTAAGCTCAGCAACCAAGATGCTCTCATCCCCTGATCAAAACAGACCTGTTGACACTTCCAGGCAAGTCCCAGAACACAGCTTGTCCTCTTCTGCTCCTGTAATTGGCTTACTGAGACGAAAACTATGTTCTATAGAGAGACGAGAGCAGGAGGAAAGACCTGTTGCACTAAATCTTCTAGTGGCTGTTAACTGTCATCTGCTGTGACAAGTACAGCTTCATTAGGAGGGGATAAACAGAGTCTGCGTCTTGGGTCAAAGGTGAGGGATGATGTGTAAAAAAAGAAACACCTGCAGGGTCAAGTTGTGAACATGAATTCCAGCTTCAACACCACAAATTCACTATAAGTTAAAAAAAAAAGTAGTAGTAATTAGGTTTGTTTTTTGTAGAGAAATGGGCCAAGAAAGGCTTTTTTCCTTTTACTGTCACAAAACTAATAGCATTGAAGGTATTTTCTAACTCTAATGGCAGCTAAATGGGTAGGTCAGTGCATATTACTTTCCCCCCCTAAATGCTTTGTAGCTGACGTGTTTCCCATGATTTGTGATTTTATAACCTCTTAGCGAAGTTTGGCAGACTGATGCACCCCCACGGGAGAAGTGATTTGAAAACCTGCGAAAATATTCCAGGACTGACAGTTAAGCTTCATCGTGATTCAAACCTCAAAGTCAAAACCGTACAGACTTGATGTAGATTCGTCTGGGTACAATCTGTGGTACGAGGGCCGGTCAACAGCGCTGCCCTGTTCTAACCGCTTTAGATAATCTATGGCTCTTTTCAGGTAACCGCTACCTGGGTCTGATTCAGGGGCTCATAAGTGTTTTTGTCACCGAGCAGTAACAAAGTATTCTCATGATAGTCTTCCTGGTTTAGCAAAACTGTGCACCTACCCTTGTCTGCTGGAAGGATGGTAATGTTGTTGTCACGGTTTACATATTAATTATTATGAAACTGACCTCACGGTGCATTGTTGGTTAATGGTGCTAGTTTTGGTCGTTATGCAAAAATCCAGATGTACTAGCATAATAAAAGAAGTCAGTTGGAGTTTTGGTCTGTGCATTGTGTAATGTGCATTAGCAGGATTAGGACATAAGTCTGATCACAAAGGTTACAAGTTGCTTTAGAAAGCCAGGTATATCAAAGCATTCCCCACCTGATCCAATTTAGCATCAGTGTTCAACTATATCAACACTCAGGCGTGCTAGCTGTTTAACTGTGCTTGGACACAGTGGTGTTTAGACGCTGTAATTCACACATTTATCATCATAGTTCAGTCTGTTAGTATGCCAACATCCACAATTCACAAGTATTTATAGAAATCTTCAAAAACAAAATTCCAATAGAGTTGAGCTCTTTCTACAAAAACAAATGCATGGTGACACGGATCACTAACATAAATAAGGCTCATAAATAAATAAGGACTGGGAAAAAATGGATCGGCATCGTAGGCCAGATAAAAAAAAAGTCCATGCCGGTTAATGCCATGTATTTAAATTTCACTGGAAAACATAGTTCTTTTCCAGCTCATGTCAGAACACCCAAGAGTTTCTTTGGAGTAGTGGCCATTAGAGGAACTGCAATGGCCACTACTTCAGGACGCTCTCGTGGTCATCTCTGAGCACATGCCACCTGACCTTTATGAGAACAGTTGGAGAAAGAAAAAAAAATCAAAGGCTGTCATAGGGAAGCAAAGAAAAATGACTAACACAGACACTGAAATGAGATCCGTGTATGCATGATGACACATAGTGATGTGGTGACAATGTAAAGTGCCAGAAACTTGACTGGTATTTTGCAGTGTTGTGAGTCATCATGTTGATATCAAAGTGATTTCCCTGATCCCTGAGGATAAACTCATCATAGCTTCGTGTCTCTGTGACCCTCTACTCCGGGGACAATGATGGTGCAACTGATTTGTCAGAGCCTTTCAGTACATGAAAAGCAAAGCAGCCAACAGCTTTGCCAGTCGTTGGATAAAACTGTATAAAAATCTGCGTTTTGTGGTAATTTTGTCATCGTTCTGGATCATTTTGACACAGCATTTTGTGTTTCTTGTGTTTTTATGACCTCTTGTGTTATGGTTTACATTGGTAATCCTGAGTTGTTTCCATGTTAACTTTTGTACATTGAGGCTCCCCATGTGTCTTTGCCCTCTGTGTCCCCTTCTGTGTGTATGTGTGTGCCTTTCCTGTGCCCATGCTCCCGTCCTTGTGTGTGTCATTCCATCTATGTTTATCTCCTAGACCTTCTTGTTTTCCCGAGTGTTCTGTTCTCGTGTCATGTTATGATGTTTTGTCTCCCTTTGTGTCATGTCTCTCTCCCGTCCTCCCTCTCATGCTCCCTCATGTCCCCTCGCTCATCTGCCTTTCCCCCCACTCCTGTGTAATGTTCCACCGTTTCCTGTTTTATTGTGAAAGTCTCATGTTTTCATGTTCGGTGTACTTCCCCTGTGGTGTCTTGTTAATTCGTGTCAGCTGTGTTCCCCGTGTGTTCTCACGTTCCTCGTTATCCTTCTGTGTATTTATGTCAGCGTCTCCCTCGGTCCTGTGTCGTGATCTTCCTGATGGTTGTGCATTTCCTTGTGTTCTTCGCCCTGTGTTTAGTTGATATTATTTTCTCAGTATATTTTGTATTATTTTCCATTCTCGGCAATTAAAGCTGTGTTTTGAGTTCACCTTCCGCCTATGAGTCTGCGTTTGGGACTTACCTGCTGCTCACAGTCGAATCATTACAAATTTCTCTTAAAGTAAGTGTTGTTCAACATTGTTCAAGAAGCTGACCACAGCACAGCATTCCCACTACAACTGGTGTTTTGAATGTACTTCAGTGATTTTAAGCTGGATTGTATTTGTATAAACACAGCTGTCACTTGAAAGCTGGAAGACCTTAGTTATAGATTTGTACATCACAATCACTGCCAAATCCAGAACTTCAAAAATGACTCTAGAGAAAGGCTTCAGGAAGTTGCTCAGTGTGTGATTTGCTTTAATGTTTCTCCTAGCAACTAACCCCCATGCTAATAAAAAGAAAAAAGAAATCACAATCAGCGTGTCTGAGTTATTAAAAATTAGAAAATAAAAACTTTGGACAGCTTTTTGTCTGTGATCAAAGAGATGTTGTGCTGCTGTCGGGGAAATTTTAAACCTTGAACTGAAACTGAATGTAAACATCTAGAGACACACACACACACACACACACACACACACACACACACACACACACACACACACACACACACACTTTAACCATAAGATACGAGTCATATCAAAATCCATAACCTCTGCCACAATTCTTTCCTAAACATGAATAAAATCTAACAAGGTCTCGCCATGACTCACACGCTCGTCAGTCAGCACCCTCTCAGTCTTTCTTGCATCATTTACATTTCACAATGAGTTAAAAGTAGGTCCAAGGTATTTACGGGGTGAAGTCTTGGTATTAAGAGCTACCGACTGATTGCATGCCTGAGGTCTTACTGTCGTAAAACTCACTCTAATCAATTACAGCATACAGCTGCAGCGTGCTGATCTGATCACGTTTCCCACTCAGAGCACCTGCTATTAGCTGTGATCACAGCTCTTTGCAGCTGAAAACCCACTGACTCACACCGGCCTCACAGTTGGCCCAACCACCAACGGGGCATCTGCACACACACGGATACATATCGGCTTACGCAGCCGCGTGCGTGCCAACAGCTAACACGCTTCTTTATGTACTGCCTCGCAAACTTTGTCATTTTATTTTCGTGCCCGTCACAATTTCACACGTCTTTTCCGGGTGTGGTTGGATAATCCCTCGCGGGGCAAACGCCTGCAGGCAGGCAGAGCCACGGCGTGCCGGGCCAAGGCCGTCATGACCCCCAAAAAAGATGAAGGCTGAGGTAAGAGGGCTTGGTTGGACAATGAAACACTATCCAACTTTTAAGGAATTTCTTTACTTCTTTTTGCTTCTTTTTAAGAGAGAAGTCGAGTTCTCTCAACAGCAGTAACTGTTTTTATTTACAGTACAGTTAATGCTTCGCTTCAATGTTTCTATTTAAATTTGGTTATAAAGGCCTTTAAAAAAGGTTTGATAAAGAGCTTTATTTTTCCACATGACCTCTTTGATTTTAATTGCACATCTGTTACGATTTCAGATCCAGAGAATCTCATAACTCCAGCTATGATCATACATCATGGTTTTATTTTTAATGTATTGTTTTTAACATTTAGGTTAGCCTCTCATTAGATCCCAAACTTAAATCTTAAACCTTCATGGTGAAGCAGCCGTGTTAGAATCAGAGACTGAGATGCAAAGTCTTAAAAATGTTTTTTAAAAAGTCACCGTCTGTTTGGAAAAAACACACAACGCAGTTTAGATTTTCTTGCTGTGCAAGTAATTCAAATTACAAAGAGAGAATTTTAATGAAACATACAATGCAGTACAGAAAGAGGTCCTCACCTTGTTAAGTAGGCATCACTAAATAAATAGCAAATGTACTGTATAAAAATATACATATAAAGAAGGTAGGTATCATCACAAATGACCAATGGGGAGCTGCAGAGAGAGGCAAACCCCATCCAATAAGATCACAGAACCTCCTGCTGAGGCCATATACTGCACTTTATACAGTACAGTTATTTTACTGGGGGAGCTTTGCAGGTTTGGTGGCTGAAACTGGACCTTAAATGGACAGATGTTTAAAATACTTCCAAGTACAACAGTGCACCCCCACTGGAGCAAAGCACAAAACTAATTTGGTCATTGGGTGGTTGCGAAAGGCCACGCAACATCCACTCAATGTATACATACTAGAGATGGACCGATCCGATATTACGTATCGGTATCGGTCCGATACTGACCTAAATTACTGGATTGGATATCGGAGAAAAATAAAAAATGTAATCCGATCCATTAAATATCACGAAAGCACCTCACAAAACTTGCAACACGCCGTAACTCGCCTCAGAACGTTAGCACGTCTGAGCAGTATGCCTCACGTGATAGAGCGGCTGTGGCATGCGGGACCTGTCGGTGGTCTGGATAGCATGTGGAGCTTCGCTAGCAACCTGGCATTTCATCTCCGACAAAGTTATCCCGAGAGAAGTAAAGCAAGTGTGTAAGTCCATCTCTGAATGTTTGTAAAGCATTCCTGCGTTAAGCTTAACAAGCGACTGCCTCTCGCTCTCCGGCTGCTACTTCAATCGTGAAACAGCTTAATGATCGGCTGATCGGCTTTTCTGTCGCGAGTCCGTCTCTCCTGTTTCTTTTTGGCCCACTTTGCACCAGAAAGAGGAAACCAGCGGCTGAACAACAGCAGCACGTTTAAGCTTGATAAGCTGTTGTTAGAATTTATTTAATATTACTTTCTACTCGAGGATCTTTTTCTACGTAGCTGACGCTGGTAACTGTGCAGGGGCGGATCTAGCAAAGTTTAGCCAGGGGGGCCGATAGGGCGTTAACAGGGAAAAGGGGGCACAAAGACATACTTTCTTATTCTCATTTAAAATGTCTAGCTTTTAATAAATAATTATCTGACACCCAAAGTTTTAATTTGATGTAAAATGAATAGAAGTCAATTACTGTATATAGTGACTATTAAGTCTAATATATATATATATATATATATATATATATATATATATATATATATATATATATATATATATATATATACATATATACACCCTAGTAAGCTATAGTACTTTTTCCTTTGGGAAGGTACCATCTGTGCAGTCTGCAATTTTGTTGAAGAAAGATGTTGAATCTATTTAATATTTCTTGAAAAATAATTGATTTCTGTGCATTTTTTTCACACTGCATCAAATTAAGGTTGATTACGTCGATTAAGCATCATGAGGTGGAGCGTGAGGGGTGGTTCCCTATTTTTTATTTTTTTATTTTTGTTGTTGCTGGGAGTTGGAACCCTATTAGTTAGGTTTCTTAATATTTACGCTAAGTACTCTTTAAAATACCAGAATAGTGAGGATGGTGTAGGTTTAAGTTTATTAGATTGATCAGTATTGCTGAACTATGAAATATTTTTTTTGTATACAGGTATAACAGAATAGCTTTAGTGTAGTTGTTGTTTTAAACTTGAGTATGAACTTGCAGACTTGCAAAATGCAGCAAGATATTTTAAAAAACAGTTTTGTTGATTAAAAAACACTATATCGGATTCATATCGGTATCGGCAGATATCCAAATTTATGATATCGGTATCGGTATCGGACATAAAAAAGTGGTATCGTGCCATCTCTAATACATACTATTACACCTTGTTTATACCATTTACATACATCTACACTTTGTCTCATTTTTTCATGATGAACTTTGTGTGGACTGCATTGTTAATCTCATTGACCAATAGTTTTTGTCAAGGACCTTTTTCGTCTCACGAAAACAAGACAATAACTAAATAATATGTATTAACACTTTGGTCAACAAATAAAAACAAGAAGGAAATATTCTGGAGAGATGAGAGCCGATCAGTGTAATTAAGGTTTGTAGAAAAGGCAGGACGTGTTTGGAAGTGATCCAGTTACAATTCTCTCTTTAGATGTCCAGGTTTGATCTGCCTAGCTTGCAGTTTCTCGTGAAAATACAACAACATGTCAGTGGTTGGGAGGAAGAAAACAGCAGACATATGAACTCATTTCACATCTGATGTTAAGGAAAATAAGACACTTTGTAAACTTCATGGAGCAACTCTCACCTGTAAACACAACAAACCTGGATGTTTTCATCAGTTTCTTGTTCATCCCACAAGTGAGAGTGTCTGGATCATCTGACACGGTACCATCACCATTATCATCTGAATGGTAATATGAAAAAAATTCATATCAGAGCCATTTTGTTATATTTTGCAGCTTTGTTAAGTAATGTATTACTTAATTTAGTTTAGTTGGTTACTGGTCTTACCATCTTAGAGCAACTGTAACCACATCATTAATAAATTATTCTGATTCTGATTCATATAAACTTCCTCTTTTCTGGAAAATCCAAGGAGGACGTCCAAGGGATGATGTTCACTGGGATCAAAGGAAAATACTAAAATAATAAAACTAGTTCACTCTATGACATTATATGAACTTGTTTGAGTTCCAAATACAGACTAATATTATACTTATTGTGTCAGGTGACAGCTTTGGGCACACTCTCCTTGTTCACGGTCCTGGCCCTCTGTGGCAAGTTGAGTCATGTTGAGTGGTGATCAGTTTTCAGCTGACAGAGGGGACATCGGAGTTGATACCAGCCAAAGTAGATTGATACAAGTCATAAGGAAATAAGTGTACAAGCAAGTAAACAATAGAAGCTCACAATATAAAATAAACTGTTGAGCCCGCTGACTCTGACCCTAACCCTAACATTTAAATTTAAAGACATTAAATGTCTAGGAACTGAGACTTCTAGAGAGCTTTGATTCCACTTACAGATTACTTGTTCAACTTTAATCGGCCCGATGATACTCCCCCCCCCCCCCCCCCCCCCCCTTAAGCCACCACCCTCGTGTTACAGATTGAAAGCACGCCGGTTTCGGCACATGACTCACAGTAAAAACCTCCAGTGAGTGGGACTCTAGAGAATAATCTGTTGCAGCAATTTGTCTCCTCTCTGCAGTTACAATTCATCGCTGTGAAACACCCTCGTGCTTCGAGAGTAGAGTCAGTGCTTGTTAAAAACCAGGATTACCTCACCGATTCTGCACGGTAAAGAGGCTGAACGCTCCAACATAGACATTCTTTCCACTTTACTGTTGGGACGGTAATGAACCCACCATCTCTGACATGAAGCCAGAACACGAAGAAAAGAATGCCTTCTGAACTCCATGTTAGTAACGCCATTGTCTCCAGTAATAAAACCATGCCTGCTTCTGTGTTCACCACTGAGTTGCAAAAGCCATTAAGCTATTTTCATTCATGTACTCCTGAACTTTTCCACACATTACTGAGTGGAGCTGTCTTTAACAAATCTTTAACTAAGTCACTGCAACTACTTGCAGTCGGTCCCTAGCAGAAAAAAAATCAATGCAATAACTGGAAAGCCACAAATTTCCCTAGTCACATAGAATACTTATATTCCAATTAAATCAATTTTATTTACACAGCACCAAATCACAACAACAGTTTCCTCAAGGTGCTTTATATTGTAACATAGATCCTACAAGAATACATACAGAGAAAAACCCAACAATCATATGACCCCCTATGAGCAAGAACTTTGGCGACAGTGGGAAGGAAAAACTCCCTTTTAACAGGAAGAAACCTCCGGCAGAACCAGGCTCAGGGAGGGGCGGGGCCATCTGCTGTGACCAGTCGGGAGAGAGAAGGAAGACAGGATAAAAAACGTGCTGTGGAAGAGAGACAGAGATTAATAGCAAGTATGATTCAATGCAGAGAGGTCTGTTAACACATAGTGAGTGAGAAAGGTGACTGAAGAAGAAATACTCAATGCATCATGGGATTGAGTATCTGTGTATCTCCAGTGTATCTGAACCATTAACAATTAACTAACAATGTATTTTTTCTGGAGTTATTATATCAGAACCTCTGTTTTAAGATCAGTTGTCAGCTGGAAGAAAACCACACGTTTTCCTCTCAAAGAACTTGAAGAAAGACAATTTTTTGTGAAAACATCCACTGAGATCCAACCGAAATACTGAGACACTCAGCATCCCACTAGAAAAAATGAACAGAATACAAAAGTACAGATGTTTAAATTCATCACAGGATATAAACATGACCACCGACACCCAGTGGTTACCTTTACCAGGATTCACTTAAAGCCATAAAATCCAAGTTTTCAAAATAAAAATCCTAACTGAATCATGCTCCCACATTTATAAGTGCTATATCAGTTTTTTTTGTGCTGAAAACTGAAGTAGACATTTCATTGTAGTTTGTGCATATTGGAATATCAGAACTACATGAAACATCACTGGTAAGAGCCAGAAACTGAAGGTTTAACACAGATCTCTGCCATCTGCTGTGACGATCATCCTCCAGTCAACAGGTTACCTGCTGCTTTGCAGTGATATTATGTCCAGCAAACAGTCATACTAAAAGAAGCTTGATGCCTGCACAAACTCCACTTCAATTAACCTGAAACAAATGTGATCTAAGCATATAAACTGGATAAAAAGCCTTTTGAGTCACACATGGACAACTAATCTCTGGTAGGACTTCAGACTGCTCAGGTAAAGTTTAAATAATTTGTCCTTCCAGGGTGAAATAAAGATTGAACTGCACTGTAATGAAGGCTGTCGTCCCCCAGTGGTGTCAGAATGGGGTGTGTGGTGAGTGCAGAGGTTAAAGATCATAGGAGATGGGGCGGCTGTAAACAGTTTTGGTGGGCTCTAGCAGGCAGGTACAGCCTGAGTTTTATTTATGAAGCTACAGCCGCGGCCTGGGTCATGGTTGCCAGGGGCGACAAGGGGGTCGTTATCTTGCCCACAGGGATAGGTAGTTGGTCACGGGGCCAAGGGTCAAGGGGGTGGGTAAAGGGGTAAGAAGGGTGGCTGGGTGGGTGTGTGTGTGTTTGTGGGCACGGAGGGGGTCGAACTGACAGGTGGGATGTCGCCGCTGCAGACTGGCCACACCTGCCCCGCCTGTCAATCAGCATCCAGCCACGAGTGTGCAGTTACAGTGAGTGAGCGCGCACGTGTGTGTGCGTGTGTCTGTTTTTCTGAATGAGATTAGAGAAGTTGAGTTAGACAGATGGACCAAACTATAGTTTAGTCTTCTTTCACTTCTAACAGCAACAACCTGGGTTTGGTTTTAGAGGCGCGCCAAACGCAGAGATATTTTCAGTTTCCAGAGATGAGTGAGTGATACATAAGATACATTTAAGGTTTAAGATTTTATGAACAGTTATGTTAGAATCAGAACTTGAGTATTTTATGAACATTCTGAGCTTTTTTCAACATGACAAGACCAAAAAAACAAAAAAATATACAGATTTTTTAAAATGAGGTTTTTAGGTAAACATGAGGTTTGACACTACAGATTTTAGGTGCAATAAGTAAATCTTAGATCCTGAGTTGAGAAGTCACTCTGACTTTGTACTTTAAGAGGAAATGTAGAAAGAACATGAATACTATAAAAAGGATGTGTGTGATCAGATTATTGCTCTGAAGATTTAAACAACATGACAGCTGTTTTTCCTGACATGTGACCAGGGTTGAATTTTGAACTAATCTACATCCTTCTGCTTATACAAACTCTTAGAACCTAATGCAACAACTGGTATGTGACATGTGAATTTGCAGCTTAACTGTAAAGCTTCTTATATCTCATATGTTTCATCCACAATATTTCTGCCTCTCAAAATTTTAAGACAAGCTGTTGCATAATCTTTCTGACTCAAGGGTTTGTTCAGAGCTAAAAAACATTAGCAAACATTAAAAACAGAAAAAAGAAACATGAATGAAGTGCAACGGCACACAAAACAGAAGGAAATGAGCTTCAATCTTCAGTTTATTCTACTTATACTGAATCTGACAGCACAAACCAGGAAATTAAATGAAGAAATGAATCTGTGGGAGGTTTCCCACCCTACTATTACAAAATAATCCACTAAAAAGTTGCTGTAATAATTCAATGACAAACACAATAAAGGCACTAAAATCAGTTTCTGGCTGATAGAAGACAAAAGCAGACAACAGAAATGAAGGAGACAAGGGAGGAAAATAAGAAGCAGTAAATGTAGCGTGTATCAGTACAGATGATCCCAGTTATCCAAGCACTATTTCCCAGAATGCCCTGCAACCGGCTCCGTCTGTCTCTTCTAAAGGCTGGTTGTGTGAGTGTGTGCGTGTGTGTGTGTGTGTAGATACATTTGCTGTGTCAGTGGCAGGTGCAGATTAGATGGGCCGTTGTCCTGACAGTTGCAGTCGACCCCAAACAACACATGCAACACACACACATCCACCCTTTGGTGAGTCAGCAGTGTGCGTGTGTGTGTGTGTGTGTGTGTGTCATGTCAAAAGTACACTTTCAGTATTACACAGCTTTCATTTTGATTTCAAAGACAACAATCTATAATTCAAGGTAACAGTGGTCTCCTTCAAACAAGCCTTTGTTTTTCACTCGTCATTAGCATGATAACGTTTTAGTTATGAAAAATCAAAGTGTCATCCTAAAAGGATTTTTCATGTAATGTTTCATGCAGTCACTACCAGAATAAAGCAAATGTATGTTACGTTGTTAATCACGTTAAACTAAAATTTTCAGTTAAGAACAAATTTAAAAATCTTTCAAGTTATAATTCCAGGAATCCAAGCTTTAATCCCCATCCTGAAAATATCTATGGTGTCCTTGAATTTTTTTGTGTCCACTGATAAAATCTTTGAGTAATTGTACAGTTTGATATCATCACAGGAAACAGCCCGCCAGTGCAAAATAAACTGATTCAATCCCCTTTAAAGGATTTTTGTGGAAAAATCTATTTTCCTTTTTCCTGCAGAGGCAGGGCAGCTCAGCTCATCTTCTAATTAAGTTTAATCTTTGTTTTAAAGTTCTGCAGGCCATGAAGGAAAACTTTTTTTCATCTTATGCTTAGAGGAGGAAAAAAAAGAAACACAAGTTTGCCCAGAGTTCAGACTTCTTGAAAACTCTGAGAACTCCACTAGAAAGATGCAGCTGCAGTTTTATTTGATGCTCAATTTGCACTTATTGTGCATGAAATCAGCCACAATTATTTTAATTTAAAAAAGCACACAAATTCTTTCTGCTGCGTGATTGCAGTTATTACACAATCTGTGCATGAACTTGTTTACCTTCATATGATCACTTTACATCAAGCATATATACTAATGCTATGACTGTCAGCAGTCCAAATTATTCAGGCCTTCACTGCACTGAGGACAAACATGAAGCATGAGCAAACTGTTCTGCACAGAGGCGAAAAAAGCCCTTTCGTCTCCAGAGGGCGCTAATCCTGTTGCACTGCCAGTGCGTGTGTGTACGTGTGTGTCTTTGAAGGCCATGAGGGACCCGTGGGACTCTCCAGTTGCAGGCCTGCAGACTGGCTGGCACCCTCAAAGTAGCTTCTTCATCCTGGAGACAGCTGTTGTCTCTGTGACGACACGTTCAGCCAATGAGGGAGTGGGTGAGGAGGCGGTGGATGGAGGGGGGTGTCGGCGTGTACATTTGTGGATTTATGTGTGTGTGTGTGTATCGTATGTGTGCATGTTGTGCAGCTAATGGCGCTCATATTGAGTGACAACATTCCAGTACGGTTCTTTTGTTTTTGTAAATATAAATAAATGCAGACAGAAAATAATTAAATGTTGAAATGAAATGTAGATCCAGATTCACACACGAACTTCAGGAAACGTGTGTGAATGGATGTGTGTGTTACAGTGTGTGTGTGCAAGTGGTGCAATCCAGTTGGCTCTGTGCAGTAAACACCATTCCTTCAGTCCCACTGTGGCACAAGAAAAGACTCTACATACATTCAACAACAAGGAAACATAATTCTGGGTCTGATCCTGCAGTTAGCAGCTGGACGTGTAAAGAGCCTGCTGGGACCAGACAAAGGCTTCACTTACACCCAGCTCACAGGCCCCACCACGACTGCACCGTGCCATTTGCCACATGCACGTATCAACAAAACGTGTCTGTCCGGTATAATATTCAAAGGTTGTGTCTGCTCGTCTAAAACAGTCATTTAAAATTCAAACGGTCCCTTATAGTAGCTCTGGAATAATTTAGTTCACAAGAACACATGAAGCAACTTTCTGGACTAAGTATTTAAGCCTGAAGGGCCAAACTTCCTCCAGCAGGGAGTTGATGCTGGCTCCAAAGTATCCCAGGCCCTGTAGGGTTCCAGATCAAAATGTCCAACTTTACAGCAGAAATAACTCTGTTTACAAGCTCTTAAATGTTTTTAGTTATGTGAATAGATACTGCTTGCACAAAACGGGGTGTCAAACATAAGGTCTGAAAAAGAGTTGCCTGCTAGACATCTTTGACAGATATGAAGGGGGCACAAATTTTGGGAATTTTAACGATATTTCTCTACGTTTTACAGCTTTTCCTCCTGGTAAAGACCCCCCCCCCCCCACAGCCATTCATATCACAACAAGGGGATTTTCAGCATTATACCAGACAGTTACACTGTACACTTCATGAATGCAGCTTGCTAACCAGGCTGGCTTGTGTTAACGGAGATTTGATTGGTTGTGCTCACTCATTTACTGTCAGTAAGTCAGTAATCATTAGGTTAAGAAATATGAAGGCAGTGAGCCTGCACTGCAATTTAACTCCAGTTCCAGTTCCAGTACGTTGGTTTGTATGCAGTAGTGCAGACAGGTGGAAAGTTGTTAGCAAATTTACATTTTAATTCAAGCTACCTTTTTAAAATGTAGAAATGTAAAAACTACAGATGTAACCATGTTATTATCGTATTTAAGTCAGCCTTCTTGGGGAAAATGGTCTCCTCTGCTTGTGTAGGCTCATTTTGAGAACTCCCTTTTAGACACAAGAGAGAAAACTCAAAGCAGACATTTGGCGTTGAAATGCCCGCAGGCTGAGGAGACAGGTGATGGTTAGAGATTTGACAAAACCCCAACAATAACCAAGGGAACAAATGCAGAGAAAGCTGAAAAGTGATTGGCCAAACGATGATGTAGGGACAGCGTGTGACATTTGCTTCTTAGGAAGTGACCCAACACCTCTAACATGGTGTCCAGTGAACTCATAATAACCTCCTTCAGCAAAAAGTGCTGATGTGGTCGGACGGGGGTTAGGGTAAAACACTAATATGTTCTCAAGACACAGCTTCAGTAGAGAAAGACAGGTGTGTGTGTGTGTGTGTGTGTGTGTGTGTGTGTGAACAAACTGTCTTGTATTTAAATACAAAGGAGAAAAATGGAAATGTACTTCGAGTCTGGTTAAGGCTTTCAGTTCCAGACCCCTGGTTCAAGTATTTGTATCAGGATTTAAACAGGTCAGGTACACAGCAAATCCAGCATGTCCAAATTAACACTGTCAGATTTGATTTCAACACTATTAAAGTGTCTATATGGGTCCACACCAGAGAGTGTTAATTTAACTCTTTTTGGAGAGTTGGTACGTTAACTCTGATTTAGTGTTAAACACCAAATCTGTCTGGAGTTGATAATTTAACACTGGGTGTTAAGAGTTTATATATTAACTCTCAAAGAGTATTTTAGTTTAACTACGTAAGAGTTATCTTCTAATTCATTCTAAAAAGCAGGAATTTTACTGTTCTGAACTTCTAGAAATTTCTTTTGGAAATAAACATTTACTAAAAAGATGCAATGGTTTTTGAAAAACATTTATTCTGAACTGTGCACCACAATTTCAAAACATTTTCTGAAAGATGTAACAGTATACATGTTCTCACTTTCATTAGAATTTTGTTTATCAAAAGGTCTGACATAGGCAAGCTGGTAAATGCAAATAACAGCATTCTCATCACGTATTTCTTCAATACAATATGCATGTCCTTCATTCATCCCTTTGTGGAACTTCAACGCACTTCTGCTCTCCCTCATATTCCATCTTCACAAGCATATCCTGTGCGGAGATTGAATAAAAATTAGTTGACACTAATTAACGGCACAAATAATCCAGTAAACAATTGCAGCACAGTAAAAAAAAAAAGAAAAAAAAAAGGAATCCTCTTTGAGCCATTACTTGTGTAAAGTATTTTCCCAAAAGACAAAGACACAGGCAACAGGTAATACTGAACTAAATGTAAAACCTCAACCTTTTTCATTTTTACCCAAACCGTGTGCACAAAACTCTGGAGGGATCTATGCTACCGTAGAATCCAGTCAGGACGTCTGCTACTGCTGTTTGCTCGTTTTTTTTTTATGGGCGATCGTTTTCAGGCTTCAAGTAGCACCATTATACCAACATTTCACATTCTAGACATTGTTTTAGGTGTATTTGACCAAAAGTTTGACTGAAAATTCACATGCAAGCTTTTTTTCAAGGCTGTGGTATTTGCCTGCAAACAATACCTTTCAGCTAGCTAAAACAGAATGTTATGCTATCACCGAGCAACATGGCTAATGCCTTCCACACAGCTTTGTCTCAACTCCAAAGAGCCACAGAAGTAAAAGCTCATAATAATAATTGAAACAATATTTGAAAAAATGACTTACCAAGCATGGCAAACAACTCGAATATGTAGAGCAAAATGTTCTGAAACGGCTTCACTTCAGCTTCGATTGGAGCCGTGCTGGGGGCGGAGTCTGTGAATTTACTCTGTTGGTGTCATAGCCCCTCTAGGAGTTCAGAGTTAAGAGGTCAAGAGTTAATGTTTCCATTGTAACACCTCCAGATTTGACATAGAAACACTCATTTTTAACACTCGATTTTAACTACTATCATTTTACACCTCAGAGTTACATTAAAAGAATGTGACTCTGCTTAGAGTAAAATTAACTCAACTTTTGCAAGAAGACTATTAACACCAAAACATTTAACACTTTTGAATTTGCTGTGTATTTGGCACACAGTTCATTAGATTGTGTATCAGAATCAACTAAAACAGAACATTGTGACAGCAACAAACACGGACAGGAAATAATTTGAACAAAAGCCAAGAAATACATATGTTTTGAAAGCTTACATGGTAACTTGAACCAACTGCTGCAGATATTTTACATTAGATTGACCATATATAAACTGCATCATCGCTCTCTTCTAAAGTCACTTTTCTAACCAGTCCCAAACGTGTCACTCCTGATTTCCAAAAGCCTTTACAGCATTCAACTCTGACATCCCAGGGCTGCGTACTCTGCTCCATAGTTTCCCCTGTGAGACCGTTTTAGATTTATCAAAAATTGCTGAGAAGCTTTCACTGCGTGTACAGTAGCACAGCATGTTGTCATCAGCTCTCAAACTATTCTGTTCACCTGTCCCTCCCCACTCTGTGGCATCCCCGCACACACGGAGCTGTGTTTGACCAACAAACAGACACAGTAACACAAAGTTACTGAATGGAGACAAACGGCCTTCTTCACTACCATGTGACAGAAATGCAGGAGCCATGAAGTAAGAAATATAATATAAAAAAAAAATTGCTACATTTGAAATCAGTTTAACATTATTAACAGGTTATACAATAGTTTATACGTTTGACCACCATTGTCAATCCTTGTGATCACTGCCAAGCAACATGATTGAATCTTTATAATGTTCAGCTTTTCCTTTTCTGAGCTGAACAATCCATTTCAGCTCACTTAGCTGACATTTGCTTTTAGCTATCACGTTTAATTGGGGCAGGGAGAGCACTGTTCATGACTGCTGGTCATTAGAACAGCTCAAGTTCACCTAACATGTGAGTCTCCAGCATCATCACCTGATTTAAGATAAACACATGAACCCAGCTGAATTTCACTGAAAGGGTTTTAAGTGCAGTTAATATTACATGTAATCACTCATCAAATTGAATCTTTTCTGCAGTGTGAGTCACTCCATCTGGTTTTTCTGCACTGCCACATCATCCCAGGCTTCATTCCTAGTAGCTGGACAGAGAAACCTGACACTAAGGATTCAGTTAGGAGAGGTCACACAGAGGTCAAGGCCAATGTCCAAATATCAGGAGCAGCTGATTAACAAGCTCAAGGTGTTGCAGTCGAAGAGTTTGACCCCCAAAATTTACTAGTGTCTGACATCAATCATGATTTTGTACCAGTACCAGACTTTGTAAGTATAGATTTTTTCTGAATGTCAGGTTTGAGAAAGTTGGCTTTTGGTTTGCTATTGTTGTAATTTGGATGACTAGAGTTGTGCTCACAACCTTGGACAATGAGGCTTCGCACTCTGAATACAAACATGTTCTGGTACAGAAAGCAATCAAGTGTTCAACGATGGCAAGAAACCAACATTTAATCTAAAAAGAAAGCCCCAAACATTCATCAGCACGTGTGTTTCAGTATGAAAAAGATAAAAAGATTCAAACCCAGGTTAGTCCCAATTTGATGTTTTCTGAATTGATGTTGACGAAACACATTTGTTTGCCATGGTATCTTTTGTTTTCTCTTCTCACCATCTCAGTAAAGATTAAATAGACTTTTTTAAAATAGATTTTTCAATGGACACAAAGACTTGTGTCTTGGCTGTAAACAGTCTAATCTAAAAGAACAGGAACCATCCTTTGCTCTATCCTGACCCGAGATCCAGCTGTATGCTGATGACAGAGTTATTTAATAGTTGCACAGAGCACCAAGCTGCTTCCAAACTTCCTGGTACAATCGGCTATATTATAATAAAACTAAATCCATAATGTCTAAATTTGGACGGTCAGTAGGAACACTCCTACCAGATTTAGAGCATGATTGATTGGCATTAATCTTACCAAGAAAACTCTTAAATTCATTTATTCACACGTATCTGACATGTAAGGCCATCATGAGAAACCACAGTTCTTACGACCAGGCTACATTTTTATAGAAACACTAATAAAGTGCTCACTTTTACACAGTTTATCTCTTAAAACACACTCCTGTCAGTTTCTGCCAGTCGTTACAGAAACAAAAATGTTGCAGGGACCATTTTCTGGCTACAGGACCAAAAAAGTGAGTGATGACTTTAACCGAAATAAACTAATGTGAGAGAACCTTAAAACGGTTTAAAACTTTTATCATCAGAATGATTTCGCTGTTCAACCTGTGATCATAAAGACTGATCACAGTCTTTATGATCAGTGATGCACAGCTAGGCTTCACCTTACCAATGAAATTCTTTAACATCTTGACAGACTGATCAACCAGTCCTCCCCTCTCTGCTTCTGGATCTTCCTGGTCAGAAAGTCATTTGTCAGTATTAAGGGGGATCATGTCAGGAGCCACCGTAGGTACCAAGGTTAGGACACAGCAGTTGAGTAAACATCAGTTGGGGTATCGCTTTCAGTCTGGCTGCTGGCCTCACCTCAGAGTAAACACAGGCAGCATCTGAGTTCTGCTGTCACGTATCAAACTGACATACGAATGTGCAAAAAAAGGAAAAAAAGAGAAAAAAAACTTCTGACTTGTGTCACTGACTGTAGAGTAGACAGATCATGGCTGGGGTGTTTATGTCTCCTCTAGGATCCTGTCTGAGTGGAGGCTTCGCTGCAGGTCAACTTGTGACCTGCTGGACATGAAAGTTCCCCCAAACTTTAACCACAGACAAGAAATATTTACATGTTTGTCTAATTAAAATACTGGCATTGGGTTCCATTAAAACACACCTAAAATGACTTTAGTGAAGCTAAAACACTGCAGCAGGAAGTGTTAAATGATATAATTCAGTGTTCAATATCCAAAAACTGTATCCAAGGATGTGAGCACAACTCTAGTCATTCAAATTACAACAAAAGCAAACCAAAAGCCAACTTTCCAAACCTGACATTCAGAAAAAATCTATACTTAGAAAGTCTGGTACTGGTACAAAATCATGATTTGATGTCAGATCTGTGGTTAAAGATCCAGCAATCTTAAAATGTTTTTCCCATTCAATGAGTCAATCAGAGAAAACGTATCCTAGTTGTGTTTCTGAATTCCCTATCCACTCTTTAAAGCTAAAAAGAGGAAATGAACAGAAAGGTCATGACCTTGTTGCGACCATCCTTTTGCAGTTCTGAGTCTGTCATTGAATCAGCGAGTTAATCCAATCTTGTCAGGACCTAAAACACTCAGGGGAAAACAACTTCACTCCAAACAATGCGGACTTCCCTGTGTTGTTTTGAGCGACTTTCAGATTTCAAAAGGACTCTATGCAGTGCTGTGGAATTTGAAAATTAGCCCACTGCTGCTAATCACAGATGATTAACTGATCATCAGCTTCTGTAACCACATCTATCAAAGCAGATGTTTTGGCACTTTGTTGGTCTTAAATATTCACGTGTATATTAACACAATGCCACAATCTTTTAAGGTTTGGACTTGTCAGTAAATTTGTCCCAAAGTTATATCGTGCTTAAGTTGCAAATAACCTCAGACCTCAGAAAACTGTTAAATGTTAAATTTCATGAAAATACAATCAGAACTAGACTGAATGAGTATAGCTTGTTTGGAAGGGTTGCCAGGAGAAAACCTTGTTTCTCTATAAAGAGCAAGGCAGCATGAATTAGGTTTACAAAGCTGCATCTGTCATGGTCCCTGTGCCTCCCCGGCCAGCCCAGTGTGGCCACAAGTGTTTGTTGTTTCTCTCTCTCTCTCTCTCTCTCTCTCTCTCTCTCTCTCTCCTACTTGTCTGCCTGGGCGGAGCTCTGATTGGGCTCCCGCCCTTGGCCCACGCACCTGCAGCTGATCTCGAGTGATTTGCAGTTGATCTCTGGCTCTTCTTAAGGCTGGGGCTCTGAGCTATTCGTCGCTGGAATATTGAGTAACCCTCGTCAGTATTGCCTGGCTTCATTGTGAATCAGTTGTCCTTGTCTATGTTTATAGGTTTATCTGGACCCGGCCGTTTTGACTCCTGGACCCCGTGAGTGTGAGTGGGTTGCTCGTGTGAGGAGTGCTTGGACAAGGAGCGGAGCAAGTGTGAAGAAGTGTGTTTCCCCGGCCTATTGATCCCCGGGACCCTGGTGTCCATCCCCCCCCCCCCCCTCCCCTTCACGTGTACCTAGCGCACCGGAGTGATTGAACCGTGCTACCTCAGTCTGTGCCCGAGTCCGTCCACCACCGTGACAGCATCTGAACAAATTGAAGGGTCGTGCAACACAACAATGACCCCAAGCACAACAGCACATCTCCAACAGGATGCTGTGTCCTGACATTCTGTGGCAGGACCATAAGAGAGCTGTGCATAGACAAAGTCTGGAAGCTTCAGTGAACTAAAGCATTGTTATAAAGGAGAGTGGGCCAGCGAGAGACTGATACAGAAATCCAGTGACGGATGCATGTTGTCCTCATTGATAATACACAGTAATGCATATATACATTAATGCTTGTTAAAAAATTTTCCACAACTAAGAAGGAGAGCAACTGTATTTGTACAATTGTATTACTTTAATCCCACACAATAGTTTTATTAGTTTCAGAATTTCAAAATTTGTTTCAGTGCTACAACTTTACCGTCTTCCAATTGGGATCAAAAAGGCCAAGACGAGCTGCTTTTCATGAATAACTTGATGAAACCTGATACGTCACATTGTTTGTTGTTGTTCTAATTTGGCATTGAACTTGGCATCCTCCTGCATGTCTGTGACTCACTGTTTGACACTAAACTATCACGTTTCCAAAACAGCAGTGACTCTCCACATGGCCGATGAAATATTCAATGATGCTTGGGTTTCAGTTCTTCTCCGGCCTGAATCCAGCAGCTTTCTCTCTGGCGTCCCGTGAGGCAGTGGCCACAAGAGCATCAGCGTCCTCCGCAGTTTGGCCCTCGTCAGTCAGAAGCGGTCCCCTGAGATCCATTTATAACCCCAACCCAGGACTCGCAGGGCAGCACATATTCTCCTGCACTTCTCTGCAAGTGTTAAAAGAGGGGTTCTTAAAAATGGTGCAGCCATGTATGCCGGCTCAGAGCTTTAAATGAGCTTTCATCGAGATGGGGGTCGACTTTTCTCTCCTTACATCCAAAAGCACTCAGAACCAAGGCCAGCCACCTGCTGACAGGTCAGCTATCCTCGAGGATTTCTCCTGTGGTGATGTGTGGCATTCAGTGGAGAGCACCGATCCACTGCCGGAGGTTGTGTATCACAAACGACGAGATTATAAATCATAAGATTAAAAAAAAAGTTTAAAAACTGGTTTTCAGCAATTTGAAAAAGATTTGAAAATAAGATCAAAACTGGTGAAAACTAGATGTGACAAATTCAAAATAATGATATTCTTACATAGACTGTATATAAAAGATGGTTTTGGACTCCACATTCTGAATGGCCGTTGCCGTGTTGTTGAGTTTCAAAATTATTGACCAAAATGTGTAAAATTGCAAACAGTAATAATAGTACAGGTGTATATTCTGTATACATTTATTCTCAAGGAATTCCCAAATTTTATTTATGAGTTTGAACTTATTAAATGAAGCTTATGCGTAAGTTCAATAAGGAAAATCGATGGTCTCCTAGGTGTTGCTGGCTGAATCCAAGCTTCACATCGCTTCCACCTTCCCATGCTGTCAAGCTGTTTGGGACATCACTGGTCTTGTCCAATCATATTTCTCCCAGCCTTCTTCAGGCCAATCAGCAGTCATGCCACGTACTTTAAATCTGCACATCGGTCATTCTACTTTGCAGACGCCTTCGTGCAATGGTGTGTTGGTTGCTTTCAGTTCTAGGGCTGTCTTTCCTCTTATCAATGATGTCTGATTCTGCTGCTGACATGTTCGAGGATACCTCCTTTACGGGTTCCCTTTCCAGGAGGAGGAGCTCTTTCATTGCTTCCCATCAACAATCTGCTATGACAGTGGTTCCGAAAGTGGGGAGCGTGCCCCCTAGGGGGGCGCAGTGCCATAGGGCTTCGGAGCGTGATGTCACGGGGGTGGGCGTGGAAAGGATTTTGGCCCGATTCACCATTTTGGGGGTCTAAGCTAGGAGCGATAGCATAGCCATGGTTCGTACTTGCTGTGTGCTCGGCTGCAATGTTCGATCTTACGACCGGCACGGGAATAAGGTTGGATTGTCTTTTTATGCTTTCCCAACCTGGAAGTGACATGAGGCAGCTCGTGTATCGATGTTACCAAACGAAGGCGTCTAGCCTGGATAGCAGCTGTGAGATGAGCTGACGTGCAGCTCTCTTCCATCTCCAAATATCTGTTGGTGCTCCAGACATTTTCATTCCGGTAAGTTCTAAATATGTTCATATCTCTCTTTATAGCCTATTAGTTTCATTTTCGATGCGCTCTGAGCTCATAGCAAATTAGAACAAACATCCTACTGAGTGATTTTGCAGAACTACCGTCTATTTATAGAGTTGCTAATTATTTGGCATTATTGCAGCAAACCAGCCGATGAAATGGATGAAACATCGGGACTGGTTTCCAGCGCTACACGAGGGACCTGCTTCAAACATACCACCATGCCAATCAGATTACTTCTTCCATGTGAGGGTGAAGAGGTGACCCTTCTGGATAAGATGGTGAAGGTTTGCTGCGTTTGGTGAACAGTGTGATAATAAAACCAGAGAAGAATGAAACCTGCTCCTGTTAAATGTTCTTAAGTCTTGTGCTGTTATTTTTTTCAAAAGATACAGTAAATAAAGTAATGTTAGTAGTGGGTGATATCATGTAAACACTCATGATTTGGTGTAAACATTTTGTCATTTGTAAACTGTAAATGACATGGATTCTACACTGTTACTGATGTGATGTTCTATAAAGTGGTTTTAATAAAAAAAAAAAAAGGCAAAATAATTTAGTTTCTTTATTCAACTTTTGAACAGTGGGACTCAGTCAGTACATATTCAGTAAATGCAAATTATTTACACAGCAGTGCACTACAGGCATACATCTAGACCCCTAGATAAAACATGATGGCATTATAGCAGTGACAACTCCTCCACAGTAGCAGGTGGGGTTTTTCTTTTTTGAGGACGGCTCCTTTTACCTGTCACTACAGATGGTCTGTGTATGTTTTGATCAAGAGCCTTTTTTGGGCAGCTGAAGAGAAGTCGTCTATCTTATGGCCAACCTCTGGGTGTATCTTGGTATTATTACCAGGCAAAACCCAGTATGCAGGTTCATCTGTAACAGTCCTTGTGCCACGGATCAACACTGTTCCGTCTACTTTAGACAGAAGAGCAGCGACGTGGGTGCAGGTCTCTGCGACTCCGGCCATACAGCTGCAGTGGGCGACTTCAACCTTCCCTGTGATGCTCACAGTGACCCATGGCTGCAATGCTGGTTCGTTCAGTCTTAGAGTGCAGCACCTGAAACACACACAGACAAAGTTCATTTAAAGACAAGAACTATGAGCCAAGGCCGACACAAATGTGTTTAATCTACTTTATCATAAATGTAACAAAGTGTCAAGAAAGTTAGCACATACATGTAATTTTTCATTTCTTTATGTGTCCATCTATAGAACGCTGCATGTTATAGTCTAAATCTGTCTGTTCTGTCAGAAACCTGCCTGCAGAAAATGAACCTAAAGTATGTAATGGAAGGATGTCATCACTTTAGAGATGGAGAAAGCATAAAGTGACAATTATGAATCACTTAATATGTTAAGGAGATTCTGCAGGTCATTAATCAAAGTATAAAACTAAAATAAAATGTATTTTTAGTGACACAAGATACAAATATGGAAGCAAGATGTATAATTAGAATTATTTATAATAAACATTAATAAATCATTGCAATTTCTTTAACCATAGAGAATAACTTAATCCTTCAGGACAGTGTCTCATCAATGCACTGAACTCACTATGTTATCCACCTAACAGCCTCCACACGTTCTCACTGTAATTTCCCCTCATGAATGAATTTATGCTGCAGTAATCTGAATGTTTGCAGGGAAATCAAACGCATTTCACTCGCTGTACTCGAGCTGACTTACCTTTGATTGAATGACGACTTGTACGCGCTGACTCCACAGATAAGGTATGAAATATATCAGGCTACGTCAATAGCGGTTGGTCTTCAGGGTTTCTACTCCACGGCCGTATTTCATACGGGTCCACATTTCCAATGCACGCTATTTTCTGCAAGTACCGCCGCTTCGCCTCTGGACGCAATCGGTCTCTATACAGTCCATTCTCTTTTAAGCTGCTTTTAAGCATCTTGTAATCGTCGTTCCAACACAGTGTGTTTGATTTGATTCGTAGACCCCGAAAATGCCGCCGCGCTCCCACAATGCATTGCGGCATGACGTCAACTCCGAAGCCCTATTGCGGTGGGGGGAGGCAGTATGAATAAAAAAAAAGCATAATGGACAGGTTTTTTGACGGGGCTCCCACACAAACGCAAAGCAGAAGATGAAGCATTGCTAAATATGCTTCCAAACCAACTTCCTTTCAAGCCAAAGTCTAGAAAATATGATTAAGCATATGTTGCCTTTGGCTTCACCTGCAGAACGGTGGTACCAAGTGTGGGTTTCAATAATCAATTTTCCAATCGATTTATTAAAAACTGAATCGACTTTTGAATATAAATGTATTTTGCCCAAAACTTCAGAATCTCAGGTCAAAGCTCACAAAACTTTTTCAACAACCACCAAACAGCTAAAACAGTAAATGAGAGCAGGTACACGGATTCCACACCGACGTAAACACAAGCGCGAACCCGACGCATCAGAATCAGTGAGATGTTGGCTTTCTCACGCACAAGCCGTCGGTGCTGAAAGCCGACATCTCACTGATTCTGTTGCTGCACGGTTTGTCACTCTCCAATCAAAATTCACTGAACCAGCAGCAAAAGAAGATCATTAATTCCCTCTTACTTTTGCTATTTTGCTTCCACCACAATAAAAATCACACTTCCTGCACAGCTCTCTCTCTCTCTGTGTAATTCAAAAACAGTTTCCCATCTAAAAATCTCAGTTTTTTCCATTATTTGCTTGCTTATTATGCACGAGTCTACCGTTGTGTACTGGGCTGTCGGCCGCTGTATTTTATTTTATTTTTTCAAGAATGACCTCTGACGAGAAAGCCTCATTTCTGCTGTTCAATACTGAAGAAATGTAAACTTTTTAAAATTATGTCAAACAACAAAACACTGAGCTGTGTCTCTAATAAAACTTTGCTCTGCTTCACTTCAGCAGCATCAGGTAATGTTCATGTGTTGATTCATTGTTTTCTTCAGTTTTTCATCTACTGCAGAACATTTTTAAGGTTATCTGCTATAAAAAGCCAGGCCAAGAAAATCTGCTTCAATGTTTTTCTGTTTTATCCTCAGTTACTATGACACAAAGACATCTGCTGTGACGCTTATACCTCTGATGAAATCTCACAAGTGTCAGTCATGATAAATGATCAGAATTATAATATTTCTGACTGTCTGAGTCAAAATGGAATCGAATCAGAATCCAATTGATTATGAAAATCAGTGACGATGCCCTGCCCTAGTGCCAAGGCAGGTCTCCCTGACAGAGAGGCATTTTTTAAGAAATGTTGATAGCAGTGTTGATTATTCTTACACAAAAAAACCCAACTACACGAACAATAATTACACCATAAAGATGGTTTGTTCTTCTGTTATTTAAAAGAGGTAGTGGTTTATTTTATTGCTGTAACTGTAACTTTTTGATTTTCTTGTAAAACAAGGGGGGAGGCTAGCAAGGAAAGTCTGAGAACCACTGTGCTATGATAAATCCTCTCACCTGCCAATATCAATCCAGTTCCCAGCCTCAGTTCAATTACAGGAGCTTGTTGCTGCATCAGCCACTCCAAGGAGTCACGTCTGCCCTTCTCTTCCTCAGGCCCTGTCTCCTGGTGCTTCTGCTCGACTCAATTCTTCAAATGAACATAAAAGAACCAGGAAGTACAGCTATCACAGTCTGCAGTTCTTGCTGCCAAGGCTGGCAAAAGCAGTTATTAGGTTATCTTTATCAGGTTATCTTTCAGAAACTGTATTTTGCATTCGGGCTCTTTCAGTGCTGAGTGTTGACTACAGCTGCTCAAGGCAGAGCAAGCTATTGGGTGAAGGTAAGTACAGAAACCTGCATTTCTCTGCATGTGTACATTTAAAAATGAACCAGCAGCAAGTCCTCCAAGCACACGCACACTAAATATTGCTGTATTTAATAGTTTGAACTTATCCCAGAAGAAAGCACCATTAGGAAATATAGACGACACCTCGTATTTACACCATTCCAAAACAACTGAAGCTGAACGTATAACTTTATACAGAAAAAACCTGTGAGCTTCACATAATTCAGACAGTTTTTTAAAGCTGGAAAACAAAACTCTAAAAGCCCAAATCCTTTTAAGGATCTGCCACAAATGTTTTTTCTTAAATGTTTTCGGAAATCAAACATCTGGTACAATTTGTTCCTGAAGTTTGAACAGCCCAGCTGTTGCCCCGGCCATGACAGAGGCATGTCTCTGTGGATGGCAATGTTAATATCTCAAACTAACACATGGACCACCATGACATTTTCTAGAAATGGGTCCCTTGAAGAATAATCTTACTGACTACCCAAAGACAGGATTTTACCAACATTTTCGCTCATCCAAATTCTGTAGACGTAGTGACACCACATTTTTAAAACTGGCAAAAATCTCCATGCAGCATAGTTAGAGTTAAAGGCTGCGAGAAAGCTCAAAGCAGCAGAATGTCCTCCATCTGGATGTTTTCACAGAGGAGAGCAAAGCGAGAGAGAGCAGCAGCAGCAGCAGCTTTGTTTATGGTAAAGTACTGACCATGGGTTTTGTGCTACATGCTTTTTTGGGAAAGTTAATTAATTTAGTGATGAAACTGTTAAGTTGTGACACTGAGATGAACAATCACCGCTGTTAGTGAGAGATGTGAAGTGATCTAACTGAGATGGCATTTCCAGATGAAAAGTAAAACACAAAACTGGAATCCATCCATCATATTCTGCCGTTCCAAAGTCGGGTTGCAGTGGAAACAGGGTAAGCAGGTATTGCAGTCCTCCTTCCCAGCAACACTTCCTAATAATAGAACTCAAGGCATTCCCAGGCCAGATGACAGATATAATCTGTCCGGTGGGTTCTGGGTCTACCCCAGGACCTCCTTCCGGTTGGGTGTGTCTGGAAAACCTAGAAAGGGATGTGCTCAGGATGCACTTTAATCAGTTCCCCAAATCACCTCGACTGATACGAAGGAGCCAGTTGAGGTGATTTGGGCACCTCAACTGGGCTTTGTGTTAAAGGAAGCCCATACTGGAATATTGAAAGCTTTATACCAATTCACTGATTAAAAGTTTTTTTAATTACAATGTTAGTCAAGCTATTATTTATAGCCTGTAAAGAAAAATCCTTAATATTAACTACATTAAATGACATAACAGGAAGCTCTGTGTTGAAATAGGAGTCATGGCTCTGCAGCAGAGAACCGGAATAGTTGCATGATCCCCAAAATAAACCCCAAAGGTCTGAATGTCTTCGGTCGGGAATGTGCACTATGGACACCCTCTAAGCCCGGGACCAGATTCCTCCTTAAAATAGCATATTGGGTGAAGAGAGACGTTCTGAAGAGGGAGAGGTGTTCTCTGAAGGTATTTACACTTTACACTACTTCATAGCTTTGGTGGACTGTAATGAGACCCGAGAATATTTGTGAGCAGTGAGACTTTAAACTTTGACCAGCTTTTGCACATGTTGTTTTTGCAAAAACAGCAGAAATAAGTGGGATATATTTTATCTTCTATATTGTAAATTAAGTAAAGATTTTGGACATGTCTAACATTGGTTAATAACAACTTTCCAACAAACAAAGCACATGCCCACACTCTACATCTGTATCCAGCTCATTTAAATCCTCTTTAGCTGTAATACCTCTGCTTTCATGAAGCCTGTGAAGACTATGAGGCTGTTAGTCACACAAAGCAGCCTATACTGGAGATCCAGGGGCCACAGGAAGCAACCTGCAACTTAAAGTTATCCTCTCACTGGTTACTCTCAAACTACAGAGACAAAACACTCAGCGTATATGATGTAGGCTTTTGCTAGGTATCTCAGCAATAAAGATGAATGAGCCAGTGTGGGAAATGTCACCTTAAAAGTGGACTGAGAAGCTCTAAAGGCCTAAAAGTCACTTCTATAACTGAAAAAGGGAAGAAAAAAGAATATGTGGTGCAGGGTTAACATTTTATATTTTTATTTTTATAGAGCAGCTTTACATTATGCACATCTGAAAACTAACATTTTTTATCAGATATTTTTCACAGTGCATGTTTGAGGTATATTCTTATATTTAACACAGTTTAGCGGACTACATACTGAACTTAGAGGATAGAAACAAAAATATGGTTAATATCACTCTAGTACTGATCTGATATTTGGTTTGATCTGCTTTCCTGTACTTCGTCTGATTAGCTGACTGTAAAGGACAGTAATGCTGTCTAAACCAGGGACACCTTACGTTCATTCTAATAAACCCCACAAGTTCAATCCATTCGAATGCTGCATGAGATGCAAAAGAGGGGAAACCTGGTCAACCAGTTACCATTCTGTGCTGCTCAGGATACAGATGCGTGTGAGTATGGAGTCTTTCTCCCCAGAGTTTTTATTTTTTTTATTTCTTACAATCAACTGTATAATCTACTTTAACCCTCTCAGGCTCAAATTAAGTTTTTGTTGCTAATGCACAAAAGAATACATGCAGTGGTACTTCTGAGTAAAAAAAACTCATAAAATATGTATGTGGGGTAATCAGGTTGTTAGTTTTTAACTGTTGCAAATCTGCAACGCCTGCCTTGAGAGGGTTAAAATACCTGTCAACAGTTGTCATGAACAGAAGATTCTAACAGCAGAAAAATAAGTGACTAGAAGAAGATTACACAAACCCTGTACCTACACCGTTGCCTTAAATGAAAAGTTGAAACTTTCCAGTGACTCCACCAACCTGATTTCTGTGGTTTCAGAGCCTGACTGCAAACACCTGTTTAGTTTTCAGCTGAATCAGACAAAAGACCTCAGCCAGAAGATGCATGTGGTAAAGTTATGGCTACAGGTTCTCTTGCCGCTTCCATACACTTGCACACCAGCAAAACAAACAAACAAACAAACAAACAAACAAACAAACAAACAAACAAACAAACAAACAAACAAACAAACAAACAAACAAAAGACAAACAAACAAACAAAAGACAAAACAACACTCATTAAATAAAATTATAGATGAATTATACAGACAGCTTTGCCACTGTTATTATTTTTTCAAATCAAATTCTCTAGAGATATGATGATAATTCACTACGTATATACATAATTTACATGTGTCTATCCATCAGGATCAGTCAGGGCTGTTAACGGCTCACAGTGAATCAGAGCTGTTATATGTTTCACAGATGGGCAGACACCTGTTATACCGAGACAGGGAGCCACTGTTAGCAGGTCAAAGGTCATAAGGAAATGCAAACACTATGAATGACTTCTGAACAGACAGAAATACAGGCATACAAATATAATTCATCTTTACTGAATTAAGAACTCAGAAACAACACAGAGAATATTATATGTCATATATATGTTAGACATATACTGGATAGTGCCAGATACTGTATATTTGCACAGAATAAAATAATGGGGCTGCTAGAGGAAATCATCTTTTATGATGTTACTGCACTTTTGTCCACATTAACTTGGGAACTTTCAGATTTTTGTCTGGAGGCATTCTTATTATACATTCTTGCATATGCACAAGGAATATGGATATCTCAAAGTAAATAACTGATTTTATGACAAATAAATAGAACAATCAGCCTCAGCTTGTCACTTGTTGCACAGTATGAACGACGGAGATTGTGTCAGACCAACAATATAAAACCCTAAACTGAGGATTAAGTGCACACAAACAGACCAAAGCTGCAGTGTCAGCAGTCCAAACACTGGTGGAGCATCTGGAAACTTCATCCACTTCCACCTCTGACACTGCTGCCAGCCTGCAAACACCCACCACCCCCTTTACAGGCTGAAGGCCGCAGGTTGAGAGCCTACAGGGAGGGAAGGGGACAACAGTAAGCTTGAGGACCCGAGGGAAGTGTGCAAGGAGGAAACTCCCATGGGAGGCCAAACGATCGTGCCATGTTACCAATCAGGGTGACGTGACCTGGAAGTCTTGTTTTCTACATCAGACTCAATATGGTAGACCACTCTCTCCACAACCAGCCTGGGAACCCAAAACATCAGCAAAGCACAAGAGAAAGTAGGGATCCTACAGGGGGAAAAACTGGACACAGCACAGAAATGACGGCAATTTATTTCATTTTTTCATTTAATGCCAGTAAGAAAACGAACAGTAATTTAATAAAAGGTTCAAATAAAGTACAAAAAGTACTAAAGAAGAAATAACAATGAAACACACACACACAGAGACACATATATTCCTACTGGACCCACTGTATAAAACACTTAAAACTGAACTTCATGAAGCGCTATCAGTGAGTGAAAAGCAGAGACCAGGCAAATTTTTTAAATATATATATATACATATATATATGCTTGAGATAACAAAGCACCAAAAATAAAAAGCACAATAAAGAATTTAAACAAGGTCAAAGGTGTGAGCAGAAGTAAAAGGGTAAAATTAATTCAAGCATCCTTTCTGCTGTAATCATGAAACAATAGAAACCAATAAAACAATCTTGAAATCTATTCTGAAGTTGACAGGAAGCCAGTGCAAAGACTTTAAAACTAGTGCTATATGTGCTATAATGCAATGAATAAAATCCTCCTGATACTGATCAGTATTTTTAATTACAATCAGCTTTCATTTACAGGTTTATTTGTTAAGTTTCAGTACTGATGCTTTTTGACTCACTGTATCTGGACTCCATGAAATAAAAATGCCTTGTTGATGTCAGAGGTCAGAGGCGACTGTTGTTGTGATTTGGCGCTATATAAATAAAATTGAATTGAAATAGTAGAATGGCCAAACAGTTTCCAGCTGATAGGAAGGCAACAATAACTCAAATAACCACCTGTTACAACCAAGGTGTGCAGAAGAGCATCACTGCAGCAGAAGACCACACCAGGCGCCACTCCTGTCTCCGAAGAAAAGGAAACTGAGGTTTGAGGTTCACACAGGCTGACTAAAACTATTGAAAACTGGAAAAATGGGATTGAGGGTTTTTTTTTTCTGCTGCGACATTTGGATGAAACAAGTGCTGTCCTCTGTCTCCTCACATTAAAGAGGAAGTTTGAGTCAAAACACACCTGAGGCTGCAGTCTAATTCTCCATGCCTGCTCAGGTTACACCCTCAGACCCTGCAGCACTGCTCGATCGACTGATTCTGTGAGCTTCAGTAGGTTTGATGTTAAACCCGAAGGCGACTGGTGGTCCTGCCGTCCAGTGCTGATGCAAAGTCTGAGAAAGAAATCAAGTTCCTCAGAGTCCACCTGTTAACAGAGAGGACTTTAGAGCAGGTGGGATTCCAGTTTGATTTGGCATATATGTTTTTTTAACAACTGAGCTTCCTTCTTCAAAATCCCCTTTCTTTGAGCCATGGTGAGAATCACACATATTTATATCAAAATGATCCGGTTCACTGAGGGGAAAGTTCTGACCACAAACGCTGGTTCAGGAAAACTTTTGTTTTCCGGCAGCCAGCCCAGTTCTCACAGCTTCTTCATCTCTATCATCATCTGGACCCCACACTGCACTCCCAGATAGCCTGTCGGGTGGGTGTGTTCCTGTTGTCCCTGGTTGGTTCGAACTGGGGACCCCCCACCCTGCCCCTGGCTGAGTGCCGGACTGCGGAGGGCAGTACGGCGCCTTCACTACTTAGAGAACGAAATTCACCAGGTTCAGAGCTCTGTCTGCGAGTGGAAAATGGGATTATGTCCTGCGGTTTGTCTAAATCCACTGACTGGGGGAAAAGCAAAGCTCTCACTGTGTTTTTTCTGCGGCTGGTGTCTGATTAAGAGCCTGAAACACCATTACAGAACATTTGAGGTATTCAACTGGCGAGAGAGCAGAGCAACAGGCACTGACTGCAGCAGGTGGAGCTTTATGAGGCTGAAATTCAAACATTTTAATGATATAAACAGTTGAATGTATGAATGAACTGAAATCTGACCTGGTTATGATGAATAAAAAAATAAAAGCAGAAACACTATATATAGAAATGCACAAGGACAGCGGAGACCTCAGCCAAAGCCAATACACTGATCAAATGTTACAGTTATTTATTCAATAACATGAAATCCCTGAACTTTGGTCGTTTTAAGTCCAAGGTAATGTTTTTTAATGTTATGTAATGTTACATATTCATATCATCACATATTCACTCTTATTTTCAGAGAATGGGACTACTGTTGTTTCTGACAAGTTATTTTTTGATGCTACAGTTTACAGATCTTCCTTAAAAGAAAAACATGGAGGTAACCATAAAATTTGTGTTTTTAAAAGAGGAGTGCTATGGATAAAGTAAATGAATGTTTCTGTGGGAATGTGTCAATTTTCAGTGGAAAAAAATATAATAAAAACACGAACAAATGAATAGAATACATAAATATGTAATGTGGAGATGGAGATGAAGCTAGCCACTGAGGTATGCGGGTGCATCAAGCAACGACTTGTAACTTTCCACAAGCACTTATTTATTTTTACATATCAAAAGTAAAAGTGCCAGCTTTACCACACTGGAGAGCACACCAGTGCGACTACAGGTGGAGGAATCCGTTACATGAGGGTTAACAATGAGGAAGAGTGAAAAAAAGGTGACCTAATGGTCATAAGACAAGTGGCGCCACCATGTGGCGACACACTGTATTGCAACAGCAACAGTAGCAACTGTTACAATATGTATTCGTTGATCTGGGGGCAGGGATAGCTCAGTAGGTAGAGTGGTGGCCCCATGATTGAAAGGTCGGGGGTTCAACTCCACTGAATGGCTACCCCGAGGTACCCCTGAGCAAGGTACCGTCCCTACACACTGCTCCCTGGGCGCTGCATTGGTGGCTGCCCACTGCTTCACTGGGTGAATGGGTTAAATGCAGAAGAACTATTTCCCTATGGGGACTAACACATACACATTATTATTATCTGTCCAATTCAATTTTATTTGTTGATAATATTTTACTACAGCCTTTAGAGCATGTCATAGGCATTAACGATACTGCGCTGCAGTGGTTTGAATCATATCCATCTTATAACTCCAGTTTGTTCATGTAAACGGAGACTCCCCGGAGCATAGACCAAGCTAATTATGGAGTTAATAATAAATAATAATAATGGATTGCATTTATATAGCGTTTTTCGAGACCCTCAAAGCACTTTACAATTCCACTATTCATTCACTCTCACAAGTTCGAGTTCTACAGGGTTCCATGCTAAGAACAATCGTGTTTACATTACGCATACCTCCCCTAGCCAGAATCATTAGAAGAAACATACATACAAAGCACATTTTCAATGCTATGCAGATGATACCCAGCTTTACCTATCCTTTATCTGTAAATGTATCTATAAAGCTCTCTATAACACTGCAGGTATGTCTTAAAGACATAAAGACCTGGATGACCTCTAACTTTCTTTTTTTTTTTTTAAACAAAAAAAACTTTTTTTTTAAATTACAATCAGTTTTCATTTCATTATTGGTTTATTTCAAGTTTCAGTACTCTAACTTTCTGCTTCTTGTAAAACTGAATTTCCAGTCTTACCTTCACCCTCCACATCTTCTCGAGCTCTTCTCGGAGCCCTTGGTATTTCTCCAGCTTCTCGTGTTCCTTCTTCCTGATGTTGCTGACTGCTACATTGATCACTATGGACATTTTCTTCTGTTTGTCTACCACCACTGTATCCGGTTGGTTAGCCACCACCATTTTGTCTGTCTGTATTTGCAAGTCCCACAGGATCTTAGCTCGGTCATTCTCCACCACCCTTGGGGGCATCTCCCATTTTGACCTCTGGACTTCCAGGTTATACTTAGCACAGTTGTTCCTGTACACTATGCTGGCCACTTGGTTATGGCGTTCCATGTATGCCTTGCCTGCTAGCATCTAGCACCCTGCTGTTATGTGCTGGATTGTCTCTGGAGCTAGTCTCTGTGATAGACCCAGCCTCTATGGATCGTGCACACAGAGCTTGTTCCTGTGCTGCCATGATTAGTTCCTCCGTGCTGTCTTTCAGTCCAGCTTTGTCGAGCCACTGGTAGGATTTCTGGGTATCAGCCACCTCCGCTATATGCCATCTGCAGGGGCCTGTCCTTCCATGATGGTTCCTCGCCTTCCTCCTCTTTCTTGGGTTTCTGCTGCCTGAGGTATTCACTGAGCACGCTGTCAGTTGGGGCCATCTTCGTGATTCATGGATGTTCGTTGTCTCATCCCGGACTGTGGTGCTGACATTCACCAGTCCCGGCCTCCTTCCTTCCGCTTAGCGTACAGCCTCAGGGTGCTGGACTTGGGGTGAAACCTTCAATACATGGTCAGGAGCTTTCTTGTCTTGATGTCAGTGGCTTCTATCTTGTCCTTTGGCCAGCTTTTATATATATATATATATATATATATATATATATATATATATATATATATATATATATATATATATATATAAAACATCTTTATTACAAACTGTTTAGATATCAAATGGGGGAAAAAAGCAAACAAGTCATGTCATTTGCCTCGGATCACGGCTCGTTGCCGTTGACACAATTTGTCTTCTAGTTAAAATCCATTGGCTGAACAAATCTCGCTAAGTCTAACTTGATAAGAGTAATCTCTGTAGCCCTTTTCAAGTTTAAGAAGTGTAGTCGGATGGTAACAAAGAGAGGGAAGGTAGTCAGAACTGAGGGGATTGAACTACCAGAAGGCAACATTGCAGACATAGAGGACAGTTACAAGTACCTGGGGATCCCGCAGGCAAATGGGAACCATGAAGAGGCCGCTAGAAAGGCTGCAACCACCAAGTACCTGCAGAGGGTCAGGCAAGTCCTGAGGAGTCAGCTGAACGCTAAGAACAAGATCCGGGCCATCAACACCTACGCCCTGCCCGTGATCAGGTACCCTGCTGGGGTAATAGGCTGGCCAAAGGAGGAGATAGAAGCCACTGACATAAAGACAAGAAAGCTCCTTACCATGCATGGAGGGTTTCACCCCAAGTCCAGCACCCTGAGGCTGTACGCTAAGCGGAAGGAAGGGGGCCGGGGACTGGTGAGTGTCAGCACCACAGTCCAGGATGAGACAAAAAACATCCACGAATACATCACGAAGATGGCCCCAACTGACAGCGTGCTCAGTGAACACCTCAGGCAGAAGAAACCCAAGAAAGAGGAGGAAGGTGAGGAACCATCATGGAAGGACAGGCCCCTGCACGGTATGTATAGATAGATAGAGAAGGTGGCTGATATCCAGAAATCCTACCAGTGGCTGGACAAAGCTGGACTGAAAGACAGCAGGGAAGCACTAATCATGGCAGCACAGGAACAAGCTCTGAGTACAAGATCCGTAGAGGCTGGGGTCTATCACACCAGGCAAGACCCCAGGTGCAGGCTGTGTAAAGATGCTCCAGAGACAATCCAGCACATAACAGCAGGGTGCAAGATGCTAGCAGGCAAGAGATACATGGAACGCCATAACCAAGTGGCCGGCATAGTGTACAGGAACATCTGTGCCGAGTATAACCTGGAAGTCCCGAGGTCAAAATGGGAGATGCCCCCAAGGGTGGTGGAGAATGACCGAGCTAAGATCCTGTGGGACTTCCAGATACAGACGGACAAAATGGTGGTGGCTAACCAACCGGACATAGTGGTGGTAGACAAACAGAAGAAGACGGCCGTAGTGATCGATGTAGCGGTTCCGAATGACAGCAATATCAGGAAGAAGGAACACGAGAAGCTGGAGAAATACCAAGGGCTCAGAGAAGAGCTCGAGAGGATGTGGAGGGTGAAGGTAACGGTGGTCCCCGTGGTAATCGGAGCACTAGGTGCGGTGACTCCCAAGCTAGGCGAGTGGCTCCAGCAGATCCCGGGAATAACATCGGAGATCTCTGTCCAGAAGAGCGCAGTCCTGGGAACAGCTAAGATACTGCGCAGGACCCTCAAGCTCCCAGGCCTCTGGTAGAGGACCCGAGCTTGAAGGATAAACCGCCCACAGGGGCGTGCTGGGTGTTTATATATATGTACTAGTAATTAATGGATGGATAAAACTTCATTGGCTCCACGTTCCACGTTGGCCTGTCGATATCAATTACTCTCCTTGTCAGGACACATCAGGACACATCAGGACACATGCCAATTTTGGTAGCAATAACATGGATTCCCTGATTAGTAACATGCTTGTTTTGGACTGACACATTATTAGTCAGCTGGATTTAATACTCTGGTGCATTGCTCTATAGTTATACAACTTCTCCTTTTGAATTTGTGAGTCATTTTTTCTCTCTTTGTCGTCAGTTTTTGGTTGTCACATTGTGTCCCAGAGGCCATGCTGTCTCTCTTTGTGGTTATTTTGAATCTCTTAATGCTAATTTTCTTACTTTTATTGGTCATTTTGGACCTTAGTTATCATTTTGTCTTTTATAGTGTTTTTTTTTGTTTCTTTGTGGTTTTCTTGCATCTTTTGAGCTCCATGATCTTTTAAAATAAAAAGTAAAGGTTTGATACAGAGGTTCTGACTCGCCCTCAACATTTAGTTTAAAGCACAACTATATTCTCACAAAGCTGCAGTTTTCTGACTGAGTTCTAAATAAAGGCAGTCACATACACCACATACAGGAATACGCACTACATTTATAGAGATGCTACACACACATGTGACATTTCCTGTGTGAAGCATCTTGCAGTAGCTTAAGCGAAGATATTTGCAGTGTCTGCATCCCCGAAGGGACTCAAACCCTCCACCACAGCCGTGCCTTGCTCTCCTCGTGGAGCTGCACAGGACACTTGATCCGAGTCATATCAGAGGGTTTAAATGGCTTTAAATGAGGGCTCTGGGGAGTGGTGAAGGGGTAAGGAGGTGTGTGTGTGTGTGTGTGTGTGTGTGTGTGTGTGTGTGTGTGTGTGTGTGAGGGGGTGGAGGGTGGCTGGCGAGGGGGCATTCTGGGAACTGGTCATGCTGAGGCCTTCCTTATGGCTCTCTATGAGAAATGGAGAGAGTGTGACAAGAGCCAAATGGAAATGACAGCCAACTGGTTTGACTTCCTCTGCCATTCACACACACACACACACACACACACACACACACACACACACACACACACAAACTTCCATCCTCTATTTTTTTGTTTTTGTGTTTTTTTGTCTCTTCCATAATTTTGTTTTGGAAATACACCAGCTCGTGTTTCGTCTCGCTGAGAGCCACCAGCTCTCTCCAGCTTTCATGTGTCCATCCTGCTCCAGCCCTCTGCTACTTAAGGACCTTTGTTTAGCCGCCGCAGAGCTGAGGGCAGATTTTGGCAGACAGGCAAGTGCTGATAGGGACAAACTCCATAATGCAGAGAGAACCGCGTGCCAAGAGGCTAATAGCAGCTTTAAAAAAGTAGAAGCTGGAGGAACAAAGCGTCAGCTTTGGTGGGTCTGCCAGCGGAAAATATCTTCTGCATGCTGTTGTTCTTCAGAAGAGTGATGAGCTCATTATATGTGTACTGAGGGGCGGCTCAATCTCTTAGGACAGGTCAGAGTTTAAAACCAGAATCATTACCTTTGATATTACCATCACAGTATTCAGTTCAATTCAATTCAATTTTATTTATATAGTGCAAAATCTCAACAACAGTTGCCTCAAGGTGGTTTATGTTCTAAAATAAAGACCCGACAATAATACAGAGGAACCCCAACAATCTAATGACCCCTTTTGTGCAAGCATTTGGAGAAAGTGGGAAGAAAAAACCTTTTTTAACAGGAAGAAACCTCTGGCAGAACCAGGCCCTGTCTTGATCAGTTGGGGGTGATGGACAGAAAACAGGACAAGAGATAGCACTTCTGTTCTTTCTAGAACAGAACTGTGGCTATATTAGATTAATCACAACATAATGAAAATCCAGACCTCCTTGGGTTAAACAGATGTGAAGGAGAACATTTTCTACTCATTTGTCAAAATTAAGAATGAACTGAGATGATCCAAACTGCTCAAACTTCAGAGAAGGTACTTTAAATTCACCTGACTAGCTTAACCTGCCTGCTTTAAAGAGAGACATTAAATCTATTCCTTCAAGATACCAAATGCTGACACTGGGCACAGAGTACCAGAAAAGGTTCACTGCACAAGCTGTTCTTGCAGAATAGAATAGAATACCTTTTATTGTCACTATACACATGTACAATGAGATACAGAGCATCTCCTAGGCCAGACCATCCCAAAGTGTGTGTGTGTGTGTGTGTGTGTGTGTGTGGGGGGGGGGGGGGGGGGCAGAGCCATTGCAGGGGGGGGGGGTTGGACACTGCTAGCACGGGGCGCCCACACAAACGCAAAGCAGGAGATGAAGCATCACTGAATAATATATCTGCCCTTTGGTTTCACCTGCACAAGTGCCGAGGTAGGTCTTCCCTGCAGGGTTGGTTTTCCCTTCGTCGGGAGCAGCGCTGGGCTGTTCAGGTCACGGACAAACAGGATCCTATATTCTTGATCTTTAGTTCACAAACACTTCTTGTAATGACTAACTACTCCTGACATTTTGGAGATGTTAGCTCTTTATACAGTAAAGTTACACCGTTCAAATCACAGACAAACAGGATCCCACAGCTGTTTATGTTTTTGAACCCATTTTGCACAGAGAGACATTTTTTGAAAAATGTATTGATAGCAATGTTGAATATTATTACACAGGAAAAAAACATGTACACATAAAATATCACACCGTGACGCCTCTGCCTTTCTAAATGGAGGGACAGTAACTGCGTGTAAATGTAAGCATGTAAAACCTGCAGACAGTCAGTATTTTGTCTCTATCTGCCATTCTGCAATTCATCTCATGCAAACAATAACGTGGCGCACAGCATGACGTGAAAAAAGGCACATACCTTTGACATTGCGTGACGAACTCTGTATTCCTCGTCCACACGTAAACGCAAAAAAAGGAGTTTTGAAAAATCTCGGTGACTCGAAACGGCGTTTACGTGTGGACGAAACAGCTTCAAAAATACCCGTGTAGGTGTAGACGTAGCGTAAAAGAGTTAGTAGTTTATTTTATTACTACCTGTAACTTATTGCAGATTACTTGTATTTGAGGTGTGAAATAAACCACAATGGAACAAAATAGGGGTGTGCGCGCGGAGGGGGGGGCAACATTTTTCTTGTAAAACAAAGGGGGGCCTAGCAAAAAAAGCTTGGGAACCACTATCCTAGGCAGTTGTGTAGTCTCTGTTCTTGTCCTTGGATTGGGGGGATGGAATGTGTTGTCAGTGCATGTGCGAGTTCAGGGTGGTTATGGCTTTTAGTAAAGACCTTCCTCACTATGTCCTGGAGACACAGTGAGGAAGGTCTGAGGAAGTCACTGGAGGACTGCGGGAGAATCGATAAGCTGGCATTAAGTGCTGAGTACTTGGAGTGTGATAAGCTGCCATTGGCATGTCGGGCTGGAAAATCAAAGCCACAAAGTGAGAGTAAAGTTAGAGCTAACCATAGCACCAAAACAAAAGGAAAAGTTGCCCTTGAGGTTTAATAGCAGAGAGAAAAAAGGAAGGGGAAAAAGACACCAGGCAGTACTTGTATCATACAGATGTTGGAAATTGGAAATGATGTCATTCCAGCCACCTTTTCTCCTTCTGTGCGACCCCGCCTGCGGAGGCCTTGCGTAGCTTGGAGATCATTTGGGGTGTGTGGGTAGTGTAGCTGGTCAGTGCAATGGTAACACATATTTGGAATGATAGCTTGGAGTTTGAAGTTAAGCACACATAAGAACAAGGCATACACAGAGAGGCGTTATATGTAACACATGTAGGAACTATGGGTGGATTAGATCATTATTCAACAGTGAAAGGTGATGCTACAACTTTTCAGCAAGAAAATGATGTTTGTGCCTCCCTAGTCACACTGGGAAGAGAAAAAGCACCGGTGAACAGGAGGTAAGTGGCACTGGACTGATGTTTTGCTGATGGGAAAGTTTCATTAATGCTACTGAAATGCAGACAGCGGTATAATATTAGACAAAGCAGTGCTTAGTGATGTAGGAAGGACCTCTTCCCAGCAAGCGAACACGTGTCTCTGCTATCCAAAACTTACAGCACATATTGGTCAACAGTATATCGTTGTGCTGTCTTGGGAGGGAGACAGGACAAAAGCCACACTGTGTCTCTGAATGCATTCCAAGCAAGAAAAAACAGGAGGTGTTTTGATCCTTAGCAAGGTGGACCAGTACATGCATCATGTTTCTTAGTGTGCATGAAGGAGATTTTTAAAATGCAGCTTCAATCTTAAGCTTAAAATTTGATGTTCTGTATCCCTGCCTGTTCCTTCTGCTGCTGGTTTATTTGCTGTTAACAGCAGGTTGTGTCTCCCTCTCAGACCTCAGGATGTAGAATTCATCATGGTGCACATGCTGAAACCAGATCCCCATTGGTTCCTGGGGCCTCCCTTGTCCTCACACCGGGCGTTTATGGCAAGCGTGCTACAGTTACAGCACTGCAGTTGAGGCTAGACGGCCTTTTACTGCCAAAGGATGGAGCATTCCTCCATTTTTGTCACAGCTATTTGCTCCTCGCTGCCCCTCTGTCCCAAAGGAGAAACCAGAAGAAAAAGAAGAAGGAGGAGGTAGGAAATTGAGATGATGCAAAGAGCTGGATCACACTCGCTTTGCTTTCCAGGACGAGGGAATTCCGCATCCATGTAAAAGAAACATATGAGCAGCTCTGCTGACTGGCATGTACACAGCACTGCATCATGAGAGAACCACACTGGCATGCAAATGACTCCATTTTACATTTCAGGCTTTACATTTAACCAAGCAGATGCAAGATTATTCCCATCAAACATGCAAATTCTGTGCAGGATGTTAAAAAGTGTATAAAACTAAAAAACTGTCAGAACAACTCACACAGTCTCCACAGGCCTCAGACAGCATGTTAAATATTAAAGTTCATGACAGTAAAGTTATAAAAAGACTGAAAAAGTGTGGCTTTGCTGCAAGTTATTGCTGCTAAAGGTGTTTCTACAAGTAACTGACTGATGATTCAATGATGTATTTAGTTTTTCACTGTAGTGCAGAGAGTCCTCTGAAAGCGTGCTTTTACCTATCACACTTCAACTGAAGTGATGTCAGAGACTCAAACTGTGTCCAACTGTCAAACAGGAAAGAGGTTTGGAGGTGTGATGAGTCCTGATTGCAGCAATTCAGAGGAAGTAAGTTTGTTAGCCACTCAACAGATGAAACAATACTTAACTACTTATTTCCTACCCTTAACCTTTGGATAACAAATGAGAGAAAAGAAAAAAATGGAAAATGATGTAAATGACAAGATAGAGCTCGCTCTGTTTGAGATATGAGGAATGCAGGAAAGAGAGAAACATGATCAAATATAACAAAAGAGCTTTTTTTCTGTCTTTTGTGGAACATTTGAGTCATAAACCTCAGTATGTCTCTTTTTATTGCCTATCTATAACAGCCTGTTTGTAAAAAAAATTAACGTTTTTCTATTCGAGTGTGTAAGCTGATGAAAGAGTGCTGGAAAACTTTGAGTACTGACAATAATTCTTGTTGGTTTTCTCTTTAATTACCAGCTTCATTATTAACAGTCAGGGCTTGCGTGTGTTTGGTTATACTGCAGTCCTATTTTTTATGATAATGTTAAAATAAGAGTCAGTGATAGGGTTAGGATTGTTCCTAAAATAACTCTGCTTATTGACTCTGGTGACACTTGGTGTACAATAAGTTTTTCTAACCATCGAAAGAATGTTTGGATCCAAACTGCCGACTCTCAGCTCATCAGATGATCAAATGGTCCTGGAAGGGTGTTGATGTTTGATGGATACTTCACCATTTGTACAGAACAAGAATGTAACAAAGTGTGTGGACCACCAGGACAGAGATTACAGGACACCTTTGAGCCATCGTTAGGCTCTGACATCCAGAGGACGGTCATTCTTGGCTTGGATCTGTGTCCGTGTTTGGAGTCCCATCAGATCTGTTGGAGACCTCCTCTTGCTGTGAGTCCCCTCTGGCAGCTCAGCTGGAAGTCTGAGAAGACGCAGGGACTCAAACGGTCAGTAAACACAGGTTTCTGTGATCTTAGCTGCAGGTCTGCTGAGCCCCCACAGTGCCAAGCATCCAGGGGAACACCCTGTCCGCAGGGACCAGACCAACTCCAGTAGCACACAGGTCACCTCTGAAACTGCCTGCACATGTTGTGTTTCTTCTTCATTCACCTCTTTCACTCATCATGTTTACACACCTCTCTGCATTTAAATATGAGTTATTATTATTCT
This sequence comes from Diplotaxodon limnothrissa, assembly GCF_057381915.1. Lineage (NCBI taxonomy): Eukaryota > Metazoa > Chordata > Actinopteri > Cichliformes > Cichlidae > Diplotaxodon > Diplotaxodon limnothrissa. Next base: position 67,660,611 of record NC_140602.1, read on the forward strand.
TTCTCCCAACCAGTCACGGCAGATGGCCACCCCTCCCTGAGCCTGGTTCTGCTCGAGTTTTCTTCCTTTTAAACTGGAGTTTTTCCTTCCCACTGTTGCCAAGTGTTTTTTCATAGCAGGTCATGTACTTGTATTATTGTAAGATATCTACCTCTACTGTTGTTGTCATTTGGCGCTATATAAATAAAGTTGAACTAAACTAAATTCTCTTGAATTGAATAAAGACTCAAAGTTTCCTCACTTTGAGGAGAAAGGGCAATTTGCACCTACGTCACATATCCATCAGGTCACCCCACCATCATATTCTCCATTCTGGACACATTAGCATACATGAGTGCCCCTCGCTGTAGTATAATCTTCAAGTTATGGTTGTAGCTTTTCCCTAATAAAACCACTATTCTTGCATGATTTCATTGTATAAAGTGGCCCAGAAGGAACACACAGAGATGATGTCAGTCACATAGAAGAAAAGTCACTCTGACATCTGAATCTCCACTCTGCTGCTTTCTGTTGTAAGTGGAAGCTCAAAGGTGAACACGGTTTGGTGTGCTTAAAGTGTGAAGCGAGGCTCTCAGTGTGTTGACTCAAACTGTGGAGCCTCCTCATGCCTGCAGGTTAAAGGGTGACAGACCACACAGACGGAGCCACTTCATGACCCCCCCCCCCCCCCCCCCCCCCCCCCCCACACACACACACACACACACACACACACACACACTGCAAAACCTCCAAACACTCGGTGTAATCTGAGTCTCATCTGTGATTTGCTCTCTGCTCATCACAACAATAAATGCTGTGTCACACAACAAGACAACAAAGTGTATTTACTGCTACTGGTGTGTTAAACATGCCCAAACACACATAGACAACACACTGACACTGTGAGCTGTAACAGGTGGAGAATTTCGGTGGAGATTTCCAAAGACCTCAAACCATCATGAGAAAAACTGAGTCCTCCTTTACGGTTCTAATAAGAATTAAGAAGGAGGTATCAGCCAGGTGCTGCTTATCAAATGCACTTAATTACCTGATCATCAGGAAACAGATGTTTTAGAGGTTTGCTGGTCTGGAGAATTCATGTGTGCTCCAGTCTTTATCCCAGCCCATTCACCTCAAGGTCAAGGCTTCGCAAAGCTACAGCTGATATAGATACAAGATTCCCACAACAAGTCTGTGCACACAAATGTTTCCCCCACAAATCTGTGATTTATCAATATTTTTGTCCCTGGATTTGTTCGTACTTCAGGAACAAATCAGAAGTCAGTCTGACCAGGCTTACAAACAAATACCAGCTTGGCATCCTTAAGAATTTAAACATGAATTCAACAAACATGTATTCATTTTAAATTTATCAATTTAAAATGAACACTACTTTTAATATTGCAATAATTATTGTTGTTATTTTTATTATTGCCTTTTATTGGTTGTAGGTCATTGTTAATAGTTTTCCAAAACAGTCGCAAAATTCTCAGAATTAAAATTTTTGAAAAGCATGTGAATAAAAAAACCACTAAAGGCCAAAGGTTTATGGTTTAACACTTGAATTTAAACATTTTATTATTTCTTGTCTTAACTTATTGTCAATGTTCTTAAATGTTCTTATTGCTTATTAAAAATGACTTTCATCATTGCTGGACGTCGTCGCTCACAGTACCATTTCTTGGCATTATGTCATCAATGCTGGAGAATCTGGATTTTTTTCTCACTTCTGGCTGACAAACCACCTTTACTCTCTTTTCTTCTTTTTCTTTGAAGTCTGTTTGTCTTTTTCACAACTACTTTGATTGCAGATCTTTTTTTTTTTTTACACTAACCAGAGTGAGTGTTTCAGGGGAAATAATTGCCGTTGTTTCAGCTCGTCACTTTTTATTTATTTGCTTTAAATTTCCATCACTCCTGTAGAAACACTTTGGAAAGCTACGCCTCTTCTGGCTTCCTCCTTGGATCTCAGACACAATCCTTCCTGTTTTCTACAATCACAGTATCCAAACTCTATAGAGATTGCACAAGAATGCTGGTTCTAAATGATTCTGATCAAAACAGGCCAGTATGCATTTTTCATACATCAGATGGTATTTTTATGCTTTTGGTTTATTTTTTTTCTTCTAGGCAGGAATGCTTTAATGCAAATATTAACCAATAGAAAGGCTGACTGAAATGCTGTGGTGTGTATATAAAAGAATGCTTGTGAAAGTAAAACTGATCCAGAAGATGCCCAAACTACCAACATAGTCACAATGTCTCCTTCAGTTCAGCAAGTTGACTAAGCAGAGAAGAACTCTTGTAGATAATGATAATAATAATGATCTGCAGCTGCTTTTATCAGCACAACTCTCAATCATCCCTAACTTTAAGCCTTCACTTTAAGCACCAACCAGTAGTAGATAGATATCTATAAGATAACTAATCCTCTGCAAGGTTTTAAAAGGAATAAATTAGCTGAAACCAAAATGGGGTTTTTTGTAGCAGGATTAAACATGTTTACTTCTGCTGTAAAGTTGGGACATTTTAACATGCGTGTCTATGGGGACTGACAAGCTTCTATTCAATTCAATTTTATTCAATTTTATTTATATAGCGCCAAATCACAACAAAAGTCGCCTCAAGGCGCTTCATAGATACAGAGAAAAACCCAACAATCATATGACCCCCTATGAGCAAGCACTTTGGCGACAGTGGGAAGGAAAAACTCCCTTTTAACAGGAAGAAACCTCCCGCAGAACCAGGCTCAGGGAGGGGCGGGGCCATCTGCTGTGACCAGTTGGAGAGAGAAGGAAGACAGGATAAAAGACATGCTGTGGAAGAGAGACAGAGGTTAATAACAGATATAATTCAATGCAGAGAGGTCTGTTAATACATAGTGGGTGAGAAAGGTGACTGGAAAGGGAAAAACTCAATGCATCATGGGAATCCCCCAGCAGCCTACATCTATTGCAGCATAACTAATGCTGGGCTTACACTGTGCGATTTTTGGCCCATTTTGAGCCGATTTTTGAGTCGTGCGACCGTTTTGGCGATCGGCCCAATTTTGGCCTTCATCGTGCGTCGTGCATCGTGTAGTATACGTGGGGTAACGAGAAGCGATTAACACCTCACGACCAGCTCCCGATCATCAATCGCTTGGTCGTGAGGATTTCAAACCTGTTTGAAATCCTCCCGACCGTCGTGAGGGTGGCACCGCAGTTTGTCACACTGCGCACGCGCAAACACAAATGTCAGTGAAAAAGACGGCGCAGCACGGCTGTGCAGCGTGTGATCTGGACACAAGCGATGGAGGCACAACTTGTAGAACTTTGGAAAGCTCATCCGAGCCTTTTCGATGTGGCCTCACAAAATTATCACGACCACAACAACCGTGAAAATAGTTGGATCTACACTGCTGCTCAATCACAGCTGCCTGATCAATGTTTTTCATTAGCAATTTAGCAAAGTTGATGGTGGTGGTGGCGTGTCTGTGTGAGTGAAAGACAGAGAGAGAGAGCGAGCGACAGAATTTCTGTTATAACCTTCATTTTATGGACGCACAGTGTGAGCACTCAGGTCGCATCAGAGCATCGGGTCGTATAGTGTGAGACCTGCATCGTGACCTATGAACTTCTAACCCCTGCGAGTCAATCGTACAGTTTGAGCAGGAGCTGAATCGCGCGACTGAAGAAATCGCACAGTGTAAGCCCAGCATTAGGGAGGATTCAGGGTCACCTGGTCCAGCCCTAACTATATGCTTTAGCAAAAAGGAAAGTTTTAAGCCTAATCTTAAAAGTAGAGATAGTGTCTGTCTCCTGAATCCAAACTGGAAGCTGGTTCCACAGAAGAGGGGCCTGAAAACTTCTGCATTCACCTTCAAATGGACATAAAAGTAACTGCAGCTTTTGGCTTTTGGTGGCTCCACTTGGTTCCACTTTGCAGCACTTAATACAAATGTCTGTGAATCTTCTTTTGCGATTTTGAATTTGAGTCAGAAACCTGAAAGCTGAATTTTCCTTCATCATGGTGGTCTAATTTCCCACAGACACCTCACATACGTAACAATGTGTTTCTGCCATCTCTTGAAATAGTTCTGGTTTTAACCTGTCCCTCCTCTGAGCATCATCATTCATCATTGTCTAATTTCTGCTACATAACACCACAGCATCCATTTACCCTCCATCCCTTGCTGGAACACACCACGCTATATTTGTCTCTTCAATGAGGAAGGGGGCATTCCACAGGCTTTCTGGGTAATCACAGCGTCTGGCTCAAAAGGCATTCGAGGAGTCTCGCTGGACCTCAGTGCCAACCTTGGATTTACTTTCCTCCTATTTCAGAGGGCAACAACATCTTTTAAATGGTGGGGTTTATTCATCCACAACAACAACAAACCGAACCAAAGGCTCGTGAAATCAGGGCCAGCACTGAGACGGGGTTACGGTCCCTGTAACGAGGCAGAGTCTGGTGTCAGGTACCAGCAGTGAAACGGGGCACCACTGTGGGCTCGGCTGTCCCTGCTCTCTGATCAGTAATTGTATTTACCTTGTCTCTCTCTTCCCTCCATTAAGGGCAGTAATGAGAGGAGTTGTGAGTTGAGGAGTTTGCTGCTGATGACGGTCCTGAGGATTCTTAACAGACAGCTGCTGGCTCGGTGTCAGGAGAAGTCCTGCTGATCGGTTTGACAGCTGTGACCCGCTGCAGGCTGGGCCAGCACCGGCGCTGCTCGCTGATTTCCAAAACAAGAAACTAAAATTTCTGCAGCTGGCTAACACAACTAATATTGATATTAACTGTACCTAAATATTCTCATTCCATCTCTATATTGTATTATTACTTCTGTCTTCTTGTTATGTGGGACTATTCCCTGTCTGTGCATCCTTGATGAGAGATTTCTCCTTACGTTAATCTTTTGTTATATGTTGTAAAACGAGTCTATGACTCTGTGCTTGATACATAAACTGCACCTAGAATTGAATTGCTATTTTTTAAAACCAATATTGGACTTGTAATATTTCTCCCTGTAATCTACTGATTGATAATGTAACTATAACTACAATTTGCTATGCCTATATGATGGAAAGAGTTTGGGGAAAAATCCAAAATTTAGCCCATCTGCATGTCAAGGTCTTCTGCTCGGGCATGTCCGGACAGCTTCCAGCGCGACTGCGTCGTGTGGATCGCAAACTGGAAACTCAGTTTTCACCACCTGTGTGCACTTCACAGATTCTTTCAAACTGACCTAAATTCACTGTGGACTGTCACTGTTGATGATTAGAGTTGAGTCACTGGTTACATCCAAGCATTTTTCCCCAAGGAAGAGACCAGAGTGTCAGGTTTTGCACCATGTTTTTGTTCCCTGGGGTGAGGCTGTCAGTATAGACTTCTACTGTAATGTCCTGACCAAACCATTTAAACTAAACAGTGGTGCTGGCTCAGTGTCATTTGAAAACTTAGCATAATCCTCAGTCACCATCTGGATCCTTCACCAGATCTGCCATCCTGTGACATTGTTAACACGTATAACAGAACTTCTGAGAAATCTGAAAATAGCAGCCATGTTGAAAATAGTACAGAGACGCACACGAGAATGAATGTGAAATTTAATATTTTTTTTGATTTTCTTGGATATGTTCTCAGAACATTTTGATCATATCTCATACATCTTTGATAAAAACGATGGAGATTTTGCCAACATTCAGCAGGAAACTTACAGATTTACTTCAGAAACAGCCCCCTGGGACAGAGTCCTGTAAGATTATCAGCATGTTTCCAGCTCAAAAATTGAGCTTATTGAATCAAAATCTTGCTCAGCCTCAGCAACAGCTCATAAAAAGTTATTGAAAGCAGAGGATTTCTGGTGGTTTGCTGTTATTCTTTGCTGTGGTTTGCTGTTAACACAACAGTTTCAGTTTCACTACTGTCTTCCTTTGCTGTAGTCTCCTGCATTGCTGCCACCTACTACACTGGAGTGGAGCAACCTGTTGCATCGTGCATGTATAACTAAAGTGTAAAAAACAGTTGCTAATTTTTCAGATGTAAACAGACTCTGATGTCTCGCCTTCTAGAGTCTTTAGACTGTGATAGGAAAAGTTAAGTGTCAGAGTGTTTAGATGAGGTCAAAGATGTGCCATCACACTTTAATATTCTGGTTTCTCTGGTTTCTTCTTTTAATATATTACAGGAGCTTGCTGTCATAGATGGGCTTTGTTCAGAATGAGATGTTCAGAATCTTTCAGTAATTCAGCCCCAAAGGGTTGCTTGATAAAGAAAACTGATGGCATTTCAAGGTCAGACTTGTTCCAGGAGACTGAATCCTCTTCATGACTTTTGTTGTGTTGGGTGAACATTGAACACAAATGTTCACCCAACACAGCAAAAGTCAGAATGTAGTTTGGGGGAGTTTTTGTTTCCCTGCAGGAGTCAGATGATCTGTTTTTGTTGTGTTTAGTGGCCCAGCTGTTCGGTCTAAAGCATGAAAACATGATGCCTGACATGAGTCCAGAGCTGGGACGTATTTATAAGCTGGGTCATGTGATGAGAGACAGGAATTCAAAGTGAGGGCCGGCGTTCCTACACAGCCACGAGTCCACTGGGATCCTCTGAACAAAGCTGGATCCCAGATTTCTAAGGAAGCTGCGGGAATCCGGAGAGGCCGGCATTAATAATCTGCCATGGTCAACATGATAAAACTACAGAACAAGTTGATCTGCAGAGGTTAAGTGAAAGAAAGAAGTATGCTTTCTTTATCACACCCACAGGATTGATATCACTTTCAGTCTTTGGCTGGAAAACGTGCTGAGCCAACCAGAGCTTTGTTAGCAGCATTAGCAACAAAGCTCCGGCTCCCCACACTAAGGTGTCTGTTGGCTTTATATTTAACTCCAAAGATTGTGCAGAGTGTGTGAAAACAAAAATAGTGGTTTAATTGCATATATAACACAATATAAAGCACGGCGCTGGTATGTCAATGCTTTGAGTGGTCAGTAAGACCAGAGAAGCAGTATGAAATTACTACCGATGTTTGCGACTAGGCGTCGCTATTTTTACTAGTCGGGAGCAGAAGTACTAGTCCTTTAATCTAATTGTTTTACATTTAATTGATTCCCAATGATGGTAAATTGCTGTGTCCTAATGTTATACAACCATTCATTAATGAAGAATGTGATTAATGGTTAAAAATGCCTTTGTTTAATGACTATTTGACATTAAACAGTTCTCAAATATAACTTGATATCTGTTTCTTAGTTTTAGACTTTTTTCCCTCATTTAGCTGACTAAGAAATTAGTCACCAGGAACATCTCTAGTAAAAACCATCTTATTTAGTATTTAGACTCCTCCCTGTGGCAGAGAAGGAACACAGTGACAAGAATAGGCATCACAAATGTCTCGATGCATGGATAGGTTCATCGTGAGCTGTTGTAAGTAGAAAAGTACAAATAAAATCTCTCATCTGTACAGTTCAGACTTTCCCCAACCTGATCTGTTACCACGTATTATGGCTATTCAAGCTCCATCATACTAACTCTGCATTTTCCACCTTTGCCACAGAGATTCAGGAACTATAACTATAAAAATAGCTTCCACAAAACTTGATTTTTACACAAATCAATTTCTTTTCTCGAGTCTGCCTTCATCCTTTGAGTCCCCTCTTCTGTCTAATGTAGTTCCCTCTCTGTGAACTCCAGTTGCAGGAAAGTCAATCATATTTCGAAGGTGCTGGTGCCACCCCATGTACCCCCTTTGGACATGTCCCTGCTGTCTTCACAAAAGAAACTTTATACATAATGTAAACTATGTAACTATATGAAATAAACCAAACTTGCATTTCAATATATGTCAACTGAATAAATAAATTGTGCTCTTCCTAAATGTTCTTCATAAACGTCTGGACAAACTGAGTGTATGTTTATGTTTTTCACATCATGTTTCAGGCTAGACCATAATGACTCACATTCTGAAGTATAATTAATGCAGTGTCATTTTAGGAAATAAATACAATGCTTAAAATACAACGAAACAGCAATAAAACCATTGGTGGGCGTGTCTAATATGAAATGCATAACTCAGAAAAACTCTCCAGACATACCTGTTTATTTTATTGTGTCTCGTGACGTCTTTTTCTCGGCTATTATGGCATGTACTTTTTTATTTACTTCACTCTTTTGTGTTGAACAACATTTTGTGACAGTTTTTCTGTTAAAAGCGCTCAATAAATAAACGTTACATGAAGTCAACCTGGGCTTTATAGTAGAAAAGGACGTTCAGTCTAAAGTCTCAGGCTTCAGTCCACAAACACAACAAACCCAACAACTGTAGAGCAGTAAATCTGTAGCTCCGACCTAATCCTGTTCTGTGTGTGTGTGTGTGTGTGTGTGTGTGTGTGTGTGTGTGTGTGTGTGTGTGTGTGTGTAAAGCAATCTGCCAGCAGTGGGGGACAATGCAGTAGTTGTAGTGTTGGTGGTTTACAGCAGGCAGCAGGTGTGAAGGCTGACACCTCTGCTGTCAGTCTGCAGGTCTGGCCCTTTTTATTTTTGTTAGAATTAGAAGTCCATTATTGTCATTAATAAAAATATAAAGTAGAATTTGGTAAGACAAAGCAGTACTTGTTCATTTTTTTATTTGTCGTGTTTAAGACTTTGAAAATGAAATAAAAGATCCTCTGCCAGACCTCCTTTAGCACAGCATCACCTGGTGGAAGCTGAGCGGCCTCCTGCAGTGTGTCTGTTGCAGTGGGGTCCAGCTCAGGTGATAACTGATGTGTCTGAGGGTCAGGGGCAGCTATATCGGTGGTGTGAGTCCTGTTGACCTCGGTCCCAGGCTGACAATCAGCCTTTATTTCCTCCTGGAGACCAACCAGCCCCTCCTGTCACTCATCCTGCCGAAGTGAAACAACAGAGGAGGATGAACGGAGGGTGCTCAGCTCTGAGCCAGTGAGAGGACACAGACACAAGATGAAAAAGATGCAGAAAATTCAGAAATATGGCTGTAGGACCCATCGTCTACTCATACTTAGTTATGGCAAGTCTTGAGCCGTCTCTTTCCGAAGGTCGTTCCAAGTTTTCCTTTGGGAATTGGCTGCTTTTTCTCTCATTTTCAGTCCAATCCTTAAGTTACTTAACACCACAAAAGGACACTTAAATGAATAGATGAACCAGTGGTGTGTCTACACACACAACTTAGCAAAGTATGCTTTCATATCATGTTGATATGATAAAATGTTTATCGAATTTGAATTTTTGACTACATTTCAATCACTTCGGTTGTTACAAAAAGCTAGAACTCTATTTATGAGACAGGATGTTTAGTTAATTAAAAACATGGGTGTTCCCATCATTATATTGATTGGTACTCTAATAAATTTATATTATAGGAATTTATATTAAACCTGAATGAAAAATATTAAATCTGACTATTATTTAGTTTCCTGTCATGTAAAAATCTAACTTGAAATCAGAGCTACAAACACGTCTTCTAAGTCTTTTGCAGATCTACACTCGCTCCACCTGATTCAATAAGTCAGGGACATAAGTTAACTGTTACTGTCCGTCATATTAGTGTTTCACAATACTTTCATTGCTCAGCTATATGAGTAGTTTATAGGATTATTTAACACATCCTTGACATGTTTCTGATGAATTGCTTTAATAAGAATCTTCTTTTATGTGACACAAACTTGTGTAGTCTCATTTTAGTGTTTTGGTGACAGGACAGCCTGTAATGTTAAGTTGTCTTTTAAAAAACTACTATTTATCATGATGCATTAAATGAATCACTTCAGTAAAGTATTGCAGAAAAACCTGTCACATGTGGAGTGTCATACCTTGATTTTTAAGACTTGTCCTCGTATGAAGTGATTTGCTCATCAAACATCACTTTTTATCACAGTTAGTCATTAGTGGACAAGCCAGGCTCTGGTTGTGTCGATCACCCTCCGTATTTCCGACCTGCCATCTGTCGACCAGCAGCCTCCTTTGCTCCTAGCCGTAGCTTCAATACTTCACTTCAAATTTGCCAGCCGGGTACACATCACTGTCTCTTATTTCACGTATTGTTGCTACACTAACTGCTGGTCTCTTCTGTAGTTTGGGCATTTCTTCCACAGCAGCTCAAAAGTTTTTCATTTTATATAGAAACAGGTCTGAACTCATAGTCAGAGCCTCTGAGCAGGAGGATCCACATCCATGGATTTATCTATCACGCTTTTTCTACATTTTGCAATAATGCGTCTTACTGTCTATTCCACGTTTAACGTCAAACATACAGTATTTAGCAGTACTTGAGTTAATGTACTTTCTCACTTTAAGCCATGGAAAAAACAGACATTACCCGGAGGTCAGGGTCAAGAGCATTTGCTGCCCAGGGACACCTCAGTAGGCACGAGATGCCGTGATGAGCACTGCTGCTGTGGTAGAAGCCTCGTGGGTCCTGATGGCCATTTAAATTATCCAGTATGAGGAGCTGACTTGTGGATCCATTTTGAAACAATATTTACGACCTGAACTTTATCTGTGAGACAGAGAAGCTTCAGTCTGCAACTGCCTTCTCGTTTTACTCCGACAGCAACCTCACGTTCATCCCGGAACGTCTCAGCACGAGGATTTATTTCCCCCCCGCTATCCGTCATTTTGTCAGAGCAGGTGTTTCTATCTCTGCGTTTCTTTTCTTTTTTCAAACGGCAGATATCTCATTTTAGAATGAAGCTCTTCATTTGGGGCAGGCGTTAGTGATCGGACGGAGTGAGGCGGTGGAGGAAAGGGTGAGGGTAGGTTAAACCCCCGGAGACCTGCCCCTGACTCTGGCCATAAGCCAGTCAGGGTGTACATTTCCCCCCCCGAGTTCCGGAAAATTGGCGAGATTAATGCTGTGGCAGAGGGATGGTGGTGCTGATGGCGTTTCCAGATGGCCAGTGGATTCGGCGGTGGTGGCGTTGGCGCGTCACAGCGTGCCCTCCGACCGCAGCCCCGGCTTTATGAGTCGTGTAAAATTGCTTCAGGCCTGAGGCCCGGGCCCAGTCAGCAGCAGTTTGGGACACCTTGTTATCTGTCTCTCAAATACTGTGTCCCTCCACAGGACAGCATTTCCCATTAGTTTGGTTTTTATGTTTCATTTCATTCAGTTAAAGTGCAAAGACTTCTGCTGAGGATCATTTTGCTTTGAAGTGACATAAATAACATCCCCAGACTGCTTTAAATACAGCAAGGATGCTTAAATAACAGGAACATATCATGGAGAAAGACTCAGTTACAAACACTGCAACAAAAGTGGGTCAACTTAGTTGGAGTGTCAAGTGTAAAGAAGGTCTGCCAATCTTTGATACCATATGAAAGTTTTCAGTGAAAAACAAAGTTTACGAGTCTACTGGCCTGCCTCAGAACCTTGAGCAATATGTATCGGTGAGAGAACCATGTTTTTGGAGCCTTGTTATGAAAAGAGTGAAAAATGTAAAGGTCTCTATGAGAGTGGATTAGCACAACACCAGAAGTTCAGCCTCTGGGAGCAGGAATGTGGAAATCTGCACATTAGATTCAAAAGTAGAAGTTCAGATTAGCAGAGGTGAAGCTTAGCCAATAGCTCGAGCTACACCCACCTGTATTTCCACCCACCTGTCATTCCATGTGGCCATGCACCTCATAAACAGAACTGTTTTTGCAGCAGCTTGGAAACATGTTTATTTCTGCTTCAACATTAGACATTTTAATTTCTACATCTTTTGGCTATAGGGAGTCGCCACCATGGATCATTTGCTTCTATCCCTAGCATCTTCCTCTGTTACACCAACCCCCTGCATGTCCACTGCATCCATGATGGATGATCCAACCGCAATTCAGTTAAATTCAATTCAATGAAAATCAATTGTATTATCCAAGCACAGTTACCGACAATCAGACAAGCACTTAGCGACAGTGGGAAGGAAAAACTTCCTTTTAGCAGCAAGAAACCTCTGGCAGAAGCTCAGGGAGGGGAAAACATCGTCCATGACCAGCTGGGGATGAGGGAAGGAAGACAGGACAAAGACATGCTGTGGAAGAGATCCAGAGATTAATCATAACTAATAATTAAACACAGAGTGACAATCCCCCAGGAGGGCTCAGTGTCACCTGTTCCAGCACTAACTCTATGCTTTATCAAAAATGAACATTTTGAAGGCTAATCTTAAAAGTAGAGCTAGTGTCTGTCTCTTAGATCCACATTGGGAGCTGGTTCTACAGAAGAGGGGCCTGAGTGCTGAAGGTTTTGCCTCCCATTCTACTTTCAATATTCTAGGTACCACGAATAAACCAGCAGTCTGAGAATGAAGTGCTCTGCAGGAACACAATCCAACATATTTGTTGAATATTTGCACTGAAAGACACATCCTGGTCAAAAATGCCTCCAAGATTCCTCACAGTGTTCATGTTCTTGAAGCAAACTTCATGTGTATAAGGATCTTTCTCGGCATGAAGCTGTGCTGCTGCTCACTGATCAACGCCTCTTCGCTTGTTAGTACATGTCCATCTCTATTTTCAGTCACTCTAACCTGTTCTCTAAGCAGTGTTTCTGCCTGGCCAAACAATACAAAAACACGGGAATTAGTCAATTAACTCATATTTGAAGCCTCAGATGAACATTGGAGGAACTGCAGGTTCTGGTTTTAATTTCATTTCCTTCATTATTATTTTTTTCACCCTAGAGATTGAAGCTTGGATTAAAAAAGAAAATAGCGTGGAGTTTCAGGGGTCTTTGTGATTCATTTTAACTGGTGCATTGTGTATGTCACAGAACTGGAAAAAAAATGTGATAAAAAATAAAAAGTATTCTTTGCATTTTCCCCATTTTATCGCGTACTTATAGGAAAACCTACTTTAAGCATCATCTCAGCAAACAGCCTCTAACAACTGTTACCTCTGGATGAGTTCATAGCCTGCAAATTTCACCTCACGAGTAAAGAAGAGCGCAATATTCATCCTGCACACTGATGGCTGCTTCTTCGGCGCCCTCCAGCTGCTGCAGTTGTGCACTGCAGCTGCACAGCTGCCGGCGTGTTTTGGGAAAAGGGATAATGCGCATTTTGCAGTTTGTGGATGCAGCGGGTGCAGCGGTGACAGCTGAGAGGAGGAGGTCAGTCCTGGGTGCAGACAGTCGCAGGGGAAACACTGCATCTAAAAATAAACTCGGTGACATTTAAGTTGATTGCTCGGTTCACACTTTCATGCAGTATTTACACTTGAAAAGCGGCGCAGCAAAGACACGAAGCCTGATCGCTGTATGGAGACTTTCTATACAGTTGCATGAGTGATGCATCACTTATTGTGTTTTAATATAAATATATATTTGTTAATACTATTAATTGTTTTTTTGTGTGTGTGTGTTTTAAGCTGTATTTTCCCTTTTTCTTGGAGGAATAACTCTGCTCTGATAGGACGGTACAGAGGAGGTCAGAGGTTACAATTATATCTACATGCATATCTACATTCGACATATTTGTCGAATTAAATGAATAAACAAACAAATAAATACACAGATAAAATAATGAATAATGAAATATGAAATAATAATGAAATAATAAACCCATACCACATTATGACAATAATAATAATAATTATTATTATTAATATTAATTGTGATTTTTTTTCCTACATCAGTTATATTTAGCCTTTAATTTGTGTTTTTTTTTTGTCAACAGTTTTAACCTCCTACCACCAAGTTTAAATCTTCATTTTTTAATAATTAATTTTCAAAAATTGTTCTAATTTCCGTTCTTTGTTATTATTATAATTGTAAACGCCAGTGCATAGACACGTTTTTTACTTTGGTTTACAAAGGCGTTTTATAACTGAACTGTATATATTTTCATTTTTTATATGTTTTGTTATTAATTAACTCGAACATGTCGTCAGTCCATCTTGCAAATTAAATGCATTATAACGCCGTGAATAAAACTATTTAATTAATGACGTCATGATTCCTTAGAGGTCATTAATATTCATTCAAATTATACAAATAAAGCATGACAATGAACCAATACACAGAAAAGTATACCACATGGAATAATGACAGCTATTTAACAGATGCATATTTACTTTGCTGATATCGATACGCATTTTTTAAATGTATGTATTAAACTTACATTTCCCACACGCCCCCCGCCGTGTGCAGCAGTACATTACTGCCCTGTGAGGGGTAATCGGACACTAATTACCGTGAAGCTGTAAACCCCTCCTGCCAGCAGCTGATTGGACAGACCTCGGTGGACCCCATTATCTTGAACCCGCCCTCCACTGTCCCAGGTATAAGGGGATCCAGGTCAACGGCTGGAGGGCAGATCAGTTTGTGACAGGACTGTACATTCCCTCAAAAGCCCCGAATCCTGCTTCACATTTCAGTTCTTCCCTAAAAAAGAGAGAAAAGTTTGGTCATCACTGGATTTTCTTCTTCCTGCTGTGTTCTGGACTGAACCATGGAGTTGTCGGATATCTCTTTCCCCATCCCCACCGCTGATGATTTCTATGACGACCCCTGCTTTAACACCAGTGACATGCACTTCTTCGAGGACCTGGACCCGCGGCTGGTCCATGTGGGGCTGTTGAAGCCTGACGACTCCTCCTCTTCATCCTCACCCTCCCCTTCCTCCTCTTCCTCCTCCCCGTCCTCCCTCCTGCACCTCCACCACCATGCCGAGGTGGAGGACGACGAGCACGTCCGCGCCCCCAGCGGGCACCACCAGGCGGGCCGCTGCCTGCTCTGGGCCTGCAAGGCCTGCAAGAGGAAGACGACCAACGCGGACCGGCGGAAGGCGGCCACACTGCGGGAGCGCCGGCGGCTCAGCAAGGTCAACGACGCCTTCGAGACCCTAAAGCGCTGCACGACGGCCAACCCCAACCAGAGGCTGCCAAAGGTGGAGATCCTGCGCAACGCCATCAGCTACATCGAGTCCCTGCAGGCGCTGCTGCGCGGTGGCCAGGAAGACGGCTTCTACCCGGTGCTGGAGCACTACAGCGGGGACTCGGACGCATCCAGCCCCCGCTCCAACTGCTCCGACGGCATGGTGAGTTCAAGGAGCGACAGGTGTGAGAGAGGCGCACGGAGCCGACCATCTTTTGAATTTAGCCAAAGGAATTGGGGATATTTTACTGTCTGCTCCAACTCTTATTTTAACTGATGTTTAATATTAATTTAATTCTTTTATTATGATGAATCGAGACAAATCAAGCAATTCGTTTTTTCTCTTATTCATGACGTTTAAATTTCATGTAAAATAGTGATTTAAAATAGAATCATTTAGCTGCCTGTGTGTAACTTTTTCATTACTGGCCATTTTGTGTCAGAATCGGAACGAAGCAAATTTAGTTTCAAAGTGTCTTTAAAACATTTTCTTTCGTCTCGTCTCACCAAACACACAGGAAACAGATTTAAACCGTTTTTAGACCCCAGATGTAACAAACGGAGAGACGTGGATGGAAAAAAATAATATCTGAGTTCAGGGACTTTATTAACGTGGTATGACACAAACAGCTACCGTGACTCAACCATTACCACACACACACACACACACACACACACACACTTATTTAGATTTATTTTCTAATCACTCTGCGGGGTTTCTCTGGTGGATTCTTTAGTGTCTCTGTCAATATTTAATTTTCTCTTTTCTTCTTCAGACGGATTTTAACGGCCCCACCTGTCAGACAACCAGAAGAGGAAGTTATGACAGCAGCTCTTATTTCTCCGAGACTCCAAACGGTAAGAAATGATTTTAATACGTGTTTAAAATAAACCACGCAGTAAAGTGACGGCAGTTAGCGGGGAAAGACAAATAGAAGACGCAATAAAAGCAGCAGGCCAATAAAACAGTTGATGCTGTGCTTTCTTTGAACTGATTCTTTATTTAATTGTTTACAACGTAAAAGTTCAATGTTAATGGTAATTTTAATGTTAGGAGCAACGTATAAAAGTAAGATTATAAACCATACGCTGAATTAAAAGCTCATTTTTAATTTCAGCTGATGTAAAAAGAGAGCGTTTCTTCGTTTTTTTGTTTTTTTTTTTAGATCTTTTCGACAGTAAATGATTAATATATAATACAGAAGCTGAAATAGTGAGACAATATTCTGAGTTAAATTAAGCTCTGTAAAGCAGCCTAAATACAAAACAAGCGTGAAAACAATTAAACTAGATCTGTGATTAATGCTAACAACTAATTCGAAATAATTTGAAAATAAAGCTAGATTATTATTATTATCATTATTATTATTATTATTGGTTTGGGGTTTGTTTTGATGATGATGATGATTTGATTATGTTTTTTGTGTTTCCATAACAACAGTTTTGTCACCTTTGTCCCCCAATATGAATGATAGAAAAAAAAAATTTTTTAAAAACTCATAGTAGCCTAATGATTTTTTTTATTTACTATGATGTCTTGTTTTTTGTGCAGGCGGTCTGAAAAGCGAACGCAGTTCAGTGGTGTCCAGTCTGGACTGCCTGTCCAGCATTGTGGAGCGGATCTCCACCGATAACAGCAGCCTGCTGCCGCCTGCTGACGGCCCAGGATCCCCACCGACGACAACTGTGCCGGTGGGTGAAGCAGGCACTGCCCCGGCGACCACTCAGGTCTCGTCTCCGACTGCCAGTCAGGACCCCAGCCTGATTTACCAAGTCCTATAGACCCTCACACATAGATATTCAACTCGGAAATTACAATAAATTAAAAAAATCCCCAAATCTTGTCAAGCCATCCAGCCATAAGAACACACACACACACACACACACACTGAAAATGATTATTTACACCAGCTGAACTGAGAAACCACCACTATGGTTGATCAGCTGCTTCTTATGTATTTATTCTCTTTAGATCAATGTATGGAAGCTCATTCCTGCCAGAAAAAAAGATCAGCAGTAAAAATCATTTTAAGTGTTTTCAATTGAGTTGCCAAGAAAAAAATCCCGTGGCTGTGAGGTCTAATTAAAAGTACACATACCTAAGATTTATTTTCAGTTATTAGATATATGTTTAACAAAGGAATGATAAAATCTAGAATTACTGATTTCAAACTTATATGTAAAGAAAGATTTTTTTTAAGCGTCCAAACTAAACATCTCAATGTTTCATGATCAGATGCGGTTTGTTGATTCTACACGGAGACGCTAATAAAAGGAGGAGCCTGAAAAAAAATGATTTTAAAAAGTCATAGTCAGGAGCTGAAGTCTTAATTTTGACCTTGTATGTCATACAAATGAAAAGTTGCTTTTATCATTCCAAAGTTACCTACATTAGTTAATTTTCCAAACAGGAATGAGCTTCCACAGCCACCCCAGATTCCTTTTCTTGTTTCTGAAATAAGTCGAGATCAGACCACTTAATTCTATAGTTACGTTTTAAATAGAAACCAGTTCGGTTCTTGCTGTATTTTTATTTAATTTTAAGTTATGAAAAATATTTTAAGCCTCAGCTTAGTCTTTCAGATGGATCCCCCACCTTCCCCACTCCAGCCTTCTGTGTATAGTCTAGCTGATGAAGGACGGAGGCCAAAAACCACCCATTAACATTCCTCCACTTTCGTCTATCTGAAGTCCGAAAGCCCCCAGCTGTTCGATTCCCTCAGGAGGAAAAAGGAACTACAGTAACTGTTTGACATTTTAGAAGGAAACTTGATGTAAAAGCACAAATTTCTGCAGTAAAAGCTTAACAGAATCCGGCCTGCGGGTACAGAAGTATTGTAGTGACTTTTTTTCCTCCCGTCAGTTTTGAAGTAGGTTCAGACCTCCTTCCTGTCCAAAACGGATTTTTAATTTCTTTCATTTGTCATTTCACTCACTGCAGCGGAGGACCACTTTTCTGTTTCTGTAAATATTCTGTAAATAAGAGCTGATTTGTTCCTACTGAAAGTATTAATTATGTATTTAATGTTTCTGTCTGTACGTGCTTTTGTTTGTTGTGAAAAATGTTAAACTTTATATTTATACATCTGAAAATGAGTGACAGTCTAAAGACAAATAAATGCTTATTTATACAAAATATATACATATGACTCTGACTTATGATGTCTTGTTTTTTTTTTTTTAATGTCCAGAATTTATTTAGAAAATTTTATAATTTTTTGTGGGAAAATTTTCAAGAAAACGTTTTCATTGCCTTGATATTTAAAATAATTGAACACATAAATTTCAAAGCAGCTGGTGGTTTTTGTCCATAAAACTACTCATCTAAGATTACCACAAAGTAAAAGATCTCTCAGCAAAATTAGCAACATTTTAGGCACTATTGCTCCTATCAAGTCAGTGAGCTGGGATTTTTTATTCTAAACATGAACTACAGTTACAGCAACAGACATGGACGACTGGTTCCCCACACAACAACTCAATGTCCACTATGTGAAGCAGCCAAACACATGCCTGCTCCTCTCGTTAACTGAGATAAACTGCTGGCATATTTGTTTTACATCTATACTGTCCAGTCTCTCCTGGTGGACATGGCAACACGTTATTCACGGTTACATACAATTTTAGACTGATGTGGGCCAAAGCCTCGCACATACTTGCACATACTTTTCAAAAGGGCTGGGGGGAGTGGTATACGTACAAAAAACTTCAATTTTACAATGTTTATTTATTGGATGAAAAAGTTAAATGTCACCGTTATTATTGTCCGGCCGGAAACAAGCTGGGGATGTCCAAATTCAGAGGCTGCGTCCACCTGAGGACCCGGTGTTGTGCCAAAAAGTGATTGTCTGCCAAAAACTGATTGCCTGTATTTAAACTGCTATAAATAACTTGTTGGTCTATAATATGTGAAACATATGTCAAGTGTATCCCAAATGTATCAAGTCATCCTGAGCAACAAACAACATTCCTGTAACAAGGTAGAAGCCGCAATCACTTTTTGGCAGTGACTTTTATGTATCCTTTATTTATGCAGTTAAAAAAAAAAATATTGTTGGCTTTAAAAATGTCTCTTTCAAGAGTAATCTGGCCAAGAGGACAAATGCAAAAATAGTTCTGTAAATATATTTTAAGTGGACAAACGGGAGCTGATTGATTATAATGTAAGTACAATAACACAGTTACAAAGATACTTGACAAACAGGTAAATTTTTAATTTGATATATAACCCCTTTGTAATACCTGTTCACCAAAGTCTATTTAGCAACATACATAACGATATTACACATAAAAAACACACGGAAACATTGGAAATCAGTTTTTGGCACAACACCGGCTCAGATATTTGAAGTTTACTCAGCTACTTTCTCCCTGGAAAATATGTTAAAAGTTTATTTTACGACCCAGAAAGAGTAATAAGAGCAATATTAAAACTAAGTAGATGCAGTAGTAGCCATTGTTGGAAACTGGAATTGGCTTGGCCGATATGGGATATGGTTTTTCAATTTTGTTGTCCGGGTGGAAAATCGGGAGAAATTCGGTAGAATGGTGGCTCCTGAAATTCGTGATTCTCCCGGAAAAATCGGGAGGGTTGGCATGTGGGCCTAGCATAGCCTGTAACGTTATTGTGACGGACACATTTTATGAGTGAACTTGACTTTAAGTGACTTACAGGTTTCTTTGAAAAATACTTTCTTATATCCAGGGTCTTCCTTTTTGCTGCCGTCCTCCTCTCCTCCTCGCAGGTCCAGGCAGCGCAGGCTTGCTGCTGCTAAAACTAAACAGAGCTCCCTGAAAGGCTCAGCCAATCACATTGGATATGTTTGTCAAATGAGGAAGGACTCCAGCAGAGAACGTAATTTAACTCTTTCTGCACCACAAGGTGAATGAGACGTTGACAGATCGGTTTTTATCTTTGTATCGGGTAAGTACTTTAGTTAAGAGTGATGGTGACTGTCACAATAACTCTGTTAACAATTATAATATTCAAGTTATTTTAAATCCCTAAATGACTAATGAAGGTTTGAGCTTTAAACCGCTTCTGAACAAACACAAACATTGTCCGATGCTGTTCCTGTGACCTTGACTTACATGCTGAGGCTCTGCTCCGTGGTACACAGACCAACAGCGCCATCATGTGATTCTACAGAAGAACTGCAGCAATTGGCACCTCCAGGTTTTGGTGTGTTTAGTCCTTTGCACTGCTGCCAACATCAGCACACGTGCATTTGTGTCATCACTGGTATTTGTGACTCCTCATACTTGTTTGTGTTTTTCCTTTTTGGTGAATAAAATAATGTTTAGCAATTTAGCTTGTCTTGTCTCCCGCCATTGTCACTGGCTGTGTGGCAGCTTGTGACAAAATAACAGTGAAAGTGATCTTTTTCTTTTTTCCACAAATAAATCATTTTTTCCAAATTTTTTTCTGTTCAGGAATGCAGGTAAATATCAGTAATATGAAAAAATGTAATGTGCTTTCTAAACTTTTTTCAGCTTTTCTTCTAAAACTAATAAAAATGAATAGATAATAACAATAATGATATTTAAATATAATTTTTAGTAAAGTTACAGTAAGTTTTGTGAGGTTATTTAGTAGAAAAAAAGAATATTTTACTCCTAAATATATATTGATTAGTGTGTAATTATGTCTTTCACCAAACTGATGCATTCTCATAAACAGCAGCTGGCACCTGTTTGTGAAAGCTGCCATGTTGCCATGTCAGTGGCCGAGCTGGACATCGCCGTTCCATCTTATCATGCTTTATGTATCTGACTAGATTTCAGACACATATGTAGAAAACCAAAGGCAGAGGAGACAAGAACCTGTGGGGATTTTGAATCCTGGAGTCAAATATTATTTTATAGCTGCACCTTCAGCCTCATGATATGAAGCATCATACCCGTGTTTCATTGTCATCAAAGAAGCGGAAAAGCAAAGGAAAGAGACAGTGTGACAGGCCTCTGAATAAGATGTTATCCTCTTCTGTCTTACCTCAAGCCTCATCTCCTGAACTGATGTCCGGGCTGCAGCTAACAGCAGCTAACAGCAGCTAACAGAGGCTAAATAGCAGCGGTTACCGACAGAAAAGTAGAGGAAATCCTCAACAACTCCCCTCAGCAGCACTGTCATTGGACAGAAGTGAGCTTCACTGACTCATTGACTCATATCAGACTCATGTCACAACATTTACAGCCTCCTCCAGAGTAGCTGGACAGATTGACTGCGGTAAATAACGGAATGTTCCTTGCATTAAATTCAACATTTAATATGCTTTCATAAGCTCCTATCTTAGATTAAAAATAAGATTTTTTTTTATATAAGTAGTATTATATATAAACTAGTTTCCCTCCCTCAGTTACAAATGATAATGTGCATACTGATCACTTGCAAAACCTAAAATATTTGGAGACTCTGATAAAAGCAGGGCCTCTGTTTCCTGCCGGGTCATTTAACAGTGTTGAAGAAACGACTTTAAAATTACACATCTAAAAATACTGAACTTTATTGATTTACTAAAGAACAACAGATCTACAGACATGGCTTGAAGTGTCACACTTTATTTACAAAAATACTGAGAACCAAACAGTCGAGGGTGAGGAAGCGTGACGGCAACAAAGTTTAATGGTTTTTATTCCTACTGAAGAGCAGCTAAAGGCTCCTGGTTGCATGTTTCATAGTGTGGTTGGTTGGCTGCAGGGTAAACCTCAGCATTACAGGCTTCTTCTGAGCTAAGACCTTTGCCACAGCGTGCATTGCTTCATCAGGCATGTGTCCGAGATTATCCTGGTTTGGTTTCTGAGCACTGGCGGGCCGAGTTGATCTACTTTCTGCGGCGGGCGGCTCCCTTCTTGCTGCTGTAATGCGAAATGCAAAGAAATTGGACATATTTCAGAACTTTGAGCTGTTCTCACATTGTGCGATGCCGTCGATGCTGATTTGCAAATTTATACTCAAACTCAAACTTCAGAGAACAGCAGTGAACAGCTCAAAGACTCCTTGGTAGAAGTCAAGCACGAGGAGAGTGCAAAAACATGTTTTGCATCATCACATATGAAGCTGAGAGCATTTCACTAGCTGCAAGCATGTTTGTCCAAAATCTCTTGAGGAAACTGGCTGCTTAAAATAAAAATCTCTTCTCAGTTAAAGAAACGGATGGGTGTGTTTTTATCCAACCGTACAGATTTAGATTTTTGTTAAAATTTTGTGCAGCAATCATTCAAAAAAGTAACTGAAAATATTAAAATTATCTTTTTGAGATATGAAAAATATCTTAATTCAGAAAAAAACATGAAAATCCTCATAAATTGTTTAGGGTCTGTTTAGTGTATGTTTTGAGTGGGATTTTGGAAGCAGAAAAAATTCAGCTCGCATGCACAACTCATGCTGTACTTACCTGCATGGGCTTAATTAATCCAAAGGCACTACCTCAAATCCATCCCCTTTATTTTCGATCGTGTATGCACCGTTACAGTCGTGTTTGCTCTAATTAAGACCTGTGAGTCTGTGAGAAGCTCAGGCTTTAGACTGCTCGAAATGTCCAGACAGTTTTTTTTCTATACTTAATAAAGAGCATATTTCCCAAATATGGTCAACGTAGGCACGCAGCTCAGTCTGTAAGCACCAAAGCTCCGCCCACCTGCTGCCAGAAAGAAAGCGAATGCAACTGACATATCGTGAAAGGTTTCATGTGTCATGTTTGATGTCTTAGGGTGAGTACTTAATGTTCAGGGTAGAAGCGTGATGATGCAGCTGCACCCTTCTATTAAACACCTCTGCATTAAGTACTTGTGCTCGTTAGTCTGGCTGACCAACAGAGTCCAAACAACATGACAGCTGAGATGTTTTTGGCCTGTGTCTGGACCGGGATTGGAACTGAACCATCTGTGGCATGTTACTGAGGTGTTCTTGTGTTTACTGTATGATTATTACTGTTTGAGGGATAAAACTAGTAGTCTTCTATCTAAAATTCATCATAAGATGCATGCTTGATTTTCTAAGACCTTTTCATGTCATTTTATAATGTTAATGATAAATTAAATGGTTAGGGTCAAGGCTAGGGTGTTATCACTGAAGGGTCTAAATCAGGGGTAGGCAACTCCAGGCCTCGAGTGCCGGTGTCCTGGAGGTTTTAGATGTGTCCATGATCCACCACAGCTGATTTAAAGGGCTAAATGACTCCTCAGCATTTCTTGAGGTTCTCCAGAGGTCTGGCAATGAACTAATCATTTGATTCAGGTGTGTTAACCCAGGGTGGGATCTAAAACCTGCAGGACACTGGCACTCGAGGCCTGGAGTTGCCTACCCCTGGTCTAAATTGACACGGAAAACAAATAATGCACTGTGATAACTCAGCTGTTATTCCTGCACACACAATAAAAGGCTGCTCTCTTAGACACTAAAATTTCCCTGCAGGGTGTCTAGTGTTTCATAGCTTGATGTACTCTGTCCCTATTAGTTTTCAGCCTTAAACCAACATGAACTGTCTCAGTGTGATGACAGTTATGTCTTTCCGAGGGGAGAGTTATCACATTATCACGTTATCATGTGGAATTAAATTAAGTTATACTTTGGGGGGGATTATTGGGTGCTGGCGAAGTCAGCAATGACAATACTCACTGCTTCTGCAACTCATCAATGCGAATCCTGTACGTGAGAACCTGGAAATGACACAGCAGCAGCTTTAACTTGCAGCAGAATACCTTTACCTCGGAGAACGACTCCTTCAGCTGAACGGGCTCAGTGGGCTGAAAGCTGCGGGCCAAAGCATCATGGGAAACCAAGGCAGCGCCGTGCATAAGAATCTTTTTGTTACCCAGAGTTTCTTCTGTCCTGTGATGTCACCAAATTAAGCACGTCTGCTGTGGTTTCCCACAAAGGAGCACAAACATTTAATTCCCCTTTAGCTCAGCTGTGAAACCTCACCAAACCCTGACTTACCTTTATGCTCGCTCAAACACATAGCTGAGGCTGTGTGATGTAAAACTGAGCATCACAGTCACTCAGCACCACCTTTACAGACACTTCAGATTATTCATCTGCTTGCAAACAGAGAGTTTGAGTCCAAAACTGGCACCGTGTTCATCCAGTTTCTCTTTGTTTCACCAACGTACAAGCAACTGGCTTACGACAAATATTGGAGTTTTACTAATTTAAAAGTGCGGTTGCAGTTCTCTGCAATGCATCCATTTAACATTAAATGCATGACATTAGATGTATATTTTACTATAATGCACAAATACTTCTACACGATCTGGAGTTGAACAACCAAACTTGGTATAGAGGCGCTTCTTGGGCCTATAAAGACTCTTGCCAAGCGTCTAAACGACATCTACCACCCCTACCTTTTTCTTTATTTTTCTCAGTAAAATATCTTATTTTTCTTTGCAGTTGTCACCTGCAAAACAGGTCAAACAGTACAGTATCATAGTCATGTAGTAGTTATAATAATATAAACAGAGAGCTCTTGTGCTAATATAGAGGCTATAAATAGATTTATATATAGATATTATATACAGGTAAGCCCATTTTTTAAAGTATATGCAGGCAGGACCTCTGTCCACATTTAAACTCACTGAATATAAAATCAGTTCCAGTCATTTTAAGACTGGTTCTCTGAGATCCTTGTTTTAAAAAAAACAATCCTGGCAAAAAGTTAAAACCCCCACTCTTATTCATAAGAGGTTCCTGGAATCCCATGAGCACGTGTCACCTTTTGGAAACAAACTCCTCCGTCCTCTTTTGTCTTTCTCGCTTTTTAATCAGGTGGTGTGTTGTTTCCTATGTCAGCCAGCGGGGGCGCTCTGCTCTGACTTTCCCCGTGCTAACATGCAGGGAGCCGGCATGACTGCTGCTCAGCTGCACTACTTACAATTTACTGAGCTCCTCGATTCTCTTACGCAGGGTAGTAACCTGGAGGAAATCAAGAGTATATCGAGGGTTCAAATCCCGAGGTGACCTTGGGATGCCAACCTCATCAACCAAAACCAAACTACAACAAACCTGGCACGTCTGAAGCACCGAGTCATTTGTGCTCTTAACTTTAGACTATTTATGACTATTTATCTATATTATTAAATGGTCAAATTTAATTTAATCAAGATAATTTGAGGTAAAGTAAAAGTCTGTAAATAAACATAATGTTTAACAACAATCAAGTAGATAAAAGTTCAACAAAAGCAAATTTGTGTCCTCTGTAGCTGAATGTTTATTATATACTAATTATTAATTTGCATGTAACCAATGATTAATTATTGTATGTAAAAAATTAATAATTCATTATATACAATAATTGATAATATAATTTGTTGCATAAATGATTACTTACATATATGATTTCTTAAGTCATAAAAAATATTAGGTGTCCCACAAATCTTTGGATTTAGTGAACTATAAAAAAAATCAAGAGAATCAAGTAAATAAGAACAAACTAGTAGTGAAAGAAATCCCACCTTCTGGTTTTTATGAAATTGTCCTAAAAACCTTAAATTTTTTAAAAACATAATCATATTTTAGCATTCAGTTCAAAACATGTTTAGATTAATGTCAGGATAAACTCATCAACTAATTATGGGAATAAACCAAAAAAATGTGATAAAATATATGGAAAGATAACTTTTTGTCTCATATAAAAGGGAAAAACCAGAAAATGAAATAACACATTTTAAACTGAAATCAAAGAAAAGCAGGAAAATAGTTTTATGGTATTTAAATAAGTATTAAATAATTCAAATGAAAGAAATGTAAAATATTATGCTTTTCTCATCCCACTGACCTCTCTCAAACCCGTCTTATTGTTCTTGTCTAAATGCATGAAATTGGCTGAGAAGTTCTCAGTCAGAGACGCCATCGTGGGCGCTCACGAGGACGCCGTCTCACCTCGTACTTCTGCCTCTTCAGTCTCTCCGTGTGGTCGAACTTCTCAGACTCCAGCTGGGTCATCCAGTCATGCAGCTCTTTGATCTTTTCCCTGCAGCAAACACAAGAACACAAATAAACCAAGCAGTTCTTCTGACAGGTGGATTTTGCTTCTGGCACATTCAGTTCCTTGTCTTTACTTTGTTGAGGTTTTTCACCATTTTCTAGGACATTTCTAAGACGTTCAAACTATTTTACACAGGCGTAAAAGTCTAAGGTTATAGTTTTAGTTTCACAGCCGAGTCGTACTTCAGCTTATCCTCGTTCAGATGGTCGATGTTCAGCTGCTTGCGCCTGGCGGCCAGGATCTTCTTCTTCTTCTCCCTCTCAGTCTCTTTCTTTCCTCCTCTCTTCTGGTCAGCCTGTTTGGACAGATGCAGGTCAACAGCTGATCCCATAGACACGTGTGTGTCTGTCTGCATGTATACTGACTCTCTGCAGGTGACTGCTGTACTGGGAGCCCATGCTGGACAGAGCTGACTTCTTCTTGGCATCATCATCTGCCTTCTTCTTGGCATCAGCCTCCTCTCTGATCCGCCTCTCCTCCTGATTTGACAAAAAATACCTCAGAGTGAGACCTCTGCATCCACCACCCGCTCTCTGATCGTCCCTGGTAACCACCAATTTGAACAGAGTACTTACAACATCGGGTCCCAGGACTAACATTAGCTGCACTTATTCATCCTGAACCTGGAAAAACTGGCTTTAAATACTTTGCTGCCTACAAATGGAAGTCACAAGAAACTCCAACTACGTTCGTTCTTTTCAAGGGAACATTTTAAAAGGTTATGTTTATATATCTGCACCAAGACATTTTGTCTTTGCTCCATATATTCATATAGCAGTCACATTTTCATAGTTTGAAAATAACACACCTCACGTCTGGCCTGGCGCTCCTTGTCCTTCTCAGCGCGGACCCTCTGCTGCTCGGCCCTCTCGGCACGACGCTTCTCCTGTGGGACAGGAGCAAACGTTGGGTTAGAAAACAAAGATAACTCACACACCACACAGTGAGTGTCCTTGTTTTTGCTTTGTATCTCTACTAAGATAATTGAAAGATTTTTTTAATTACAAAAATGTAAAAATTAAAAATATAGTGTTTTATTGTTCCCATGATATTTTTTAGTGTTTTTATTGTTGATGTTTTGTCTTTTCTCCATTTGATTTGTGTCATTATCAGCTTGTCTGTGAGCCAAATTTTATTTAATAAAATGAATCACATTGAGAAGACATGCAGAGCCAGCAGAGCTCAGCCTTTAGAAGCCATTCCTTGGCCAGAAATGAGAGCCAGTCACCAACTGCAAAAGGCAGGAAGTATTTCCTGTGTGGATGAATTATTGTGGAAGGCTTTTTGCAATTTTCCAGTTCCATGGAAATATGAACAGATAAAACTACCCAT
The DNA here is from genome assembly GCF_057381915.1 of Diplotaxodon limnothrissa. Classification (NCBI taxonomy): domain Eukaryota; kingdom Metazoa; phylum Chordata; class Actinopteri; order Cichliformes; family Cichlidae; genus Diplotaxodon; species Diplotaxodon limnothrissa. Next base: position 67,687,755 of record NC_140602.1, read on the forward strand.
TAGCTAAATACTTACAATCCTCTCCTTGAGGGCGATCAGCTCCTCCTCCTCCTTCTTCCTGTGCTCAAAGTGAGCATCGATCAGGGCCTGCAGCTCCATCAGATCCTTGTTCTGACGTTTCTTCTGGATGTCCTGTGGGGCGGATCAACAGAAGCAGTATTCAGCTGTGCAAAGAAACACCCGGAAATGAACAAAATCTCTTCTACACTGCAGGCGGACTTACATCAAAGTCCACTTTCTCACCGTCTGGGATTTTTGGGGCGGTGGGCCTGCAAGAGAGCGTGGGGGTTTTGAGTGTACTGGCACACTAATTGGAACCTTTCTTTGTCTTTTTTGCCCAAATAACTCCGATTTAAATGTCTACAGGAATCATTTCAAGTCAGACTACATAAGAAGGAACTTACTTGAACTTTGGCTTCTCCTCTGCAGGTTAAGAAGTGAAGAGGGGATGAGTGAATTTCACCAGATTAGAAAGAAAACAGATTATTTCAGTAAACCCAAGCATTACTCAGTGTGGCTTTGGATCAAGGTGACAGATTAGACAGTTTAAAAGGATAGGCTATTCACTTTTTAAGTTAGGGTTAGAACAACAGTCAAATAAGAGCAAACATGTATTGCAAACAGTTTAAACAGGTGTGCAGTTAAAGTAAACCTGAATTGTTAACGTTGGTCTTTGGTTTCACACTGATACAGAGAATATGTCTTTTTTTGTTTTTGGCTTGACCCCAAGCAAAACATTTCCCTGTTTCCTTCATTTATCTGAACCCAGATTCTGGCGGCTTCATGCCATGCAGATGACAAGTGGCATAGCAAGAGTGTGGGGTTGCTGTGCAGTGAAGCACGTGTTAGCATTTCATATTCATTCACCCTTCCTTCTCCACTAGTGGTTCCAAATTTTTCACCTTCATATTTGGATGCCAATTAGGGCCAGCGCTCCTGGATTCACACAGACAGGTAAAATTTGGACAGACAGCAGGCGTTCCCTGAGTACAGATGTCAGACCTGGACACTGTAGTCCTTCCCAAAACCAGAATGACAGATTTAAGATTGAAGTTTTTAAATCTACATACCTTCCTCTTCAGTGGGGTCTGCATGCAGCAGGCATCCAAAACAAAAAGCAGAACAGAACAGCATTAGCGGGAAGCCTGGGAGCTGCAAACTGTACAGAGTCTAACTAAGGCACACAGCTGATCTACTCAAGCTTAGCATGTTTAAAAAAAATAAAGAAACTGGTTACCACAATCAACTGATTAAGAAAGCCAGCTGCTTATAAGGGCAAAGTTTTACCTTTACTTCGATAACTAAGATGGTAAAACAGTAGTTCAATTTGTACGGAATCACATTTATGTATAATATTTTTCATGTTAGCTTTAAATTACAAAAGAAAACAAACAAACTGTTTACTAAAGTTATAGAAGGGAATAAGCTGTCAAAAAATCCAAACTTATTCATATTTCTACTGAAGGGGTTGAGATAAATACATCCCTTAAATATTAATTGATCATTTATGATTGGCTGCACCAAGTCCTTGTTTTTATCGAGGTCTCAGCTACACCTTACCCTGCATTCACCCTTTTCACCATAGAGGCTGGACTGAGAAGATATAGGGATATGTACGTAGTTTTAAAACAAATTAGCATGTTTTATTTTTGGCATGTTTTGGCATATTTTTTGCATGTTACATGATTGAGCAGAATACAAGATTAAGAGGAAGATGAAAAATGAGTCTATTTTTTAAAATCTTTTTTTCCTCCTATTAGCACTAAGGGTTGTCTTCCCACAGGGAGCAATCAGATGTAGCCTATCCTGCAGGTATGGTACCAATTTTATCCAATTTTTAAATCCTATCAAAGAGAGTAATTGGTTGCATGTTGTGCAGTAGTAAACACAGGGTTGAAATAAAAAAAAATCTATTTTCTATTTTTCTATTGGTTGTCTTAGATTTTTCAACTCTCAAATGATTTTGTGGTAATATTTTAGCATACAGTGAGCTAGGCTAGTGGAAAAGCCACCTAGCAAGAACTGTAAAATTATTTGTTACTAAAGAAGCAGATGCAAATTTAATGGTGTTTAGAAAGATAACTCCAAAAACATGTCCCAGCTTCTCAAAGATAACATTTTTAGAATGGAGAGCTAATGGAAAGTTAAAGTATTAGCACAACTCTATTAGCTATAGCTGAAGGAGTGAGCTTATTAGCATGTTTTCACTTTCTGACCATAGTAGTTCAAACATAGCATTTTCAGCTTCTGCATGAACTCATGAACTCATTCTCTGAATTCATGTGGAGGTAAAAGAAAGGTAGTGTTAGCTTAACATTAGCAGACATGGAGAAGGTATAGACCAATCTCACAGCAAAATGTTCAGTGCTAAGTGTTCAGGATACAAACATGTTGTGTGTTTACAATACAGGGTGTATAACTGTGGACATTTTTTGTGGGAAAAGAAGTTGGGAAAAGGCTAAGTCTGTCTAAAATTAACCAAATGCTTTTAGTTTGCAAACATTGAAAGAGCATAGAAAAAAGTGCGGGTGTGAATGGGTGAAGAGGCAAGTTGTGTAAAGTGCTTTGAGTGCTCAGATAGAGCTATATAAGAAGCAGACCATTTACCTTTTACCATAACCAAAGGGTGATTGAACATAAACTAGAAATGACAGTAAAGTCAAATATAAATAAACTCAAGAGGTTGAATGTCATGTCAACTTTCACTGAAAGACTTTAGGGGCTTTTCAACAATCATGTCTTGTGGAGTTACATGTATACGAACATAATTACATGTTTAAAGCCTTTATTGTGACACTCATGGGGACCAGCATTGCTCCTGCTCATTTTGCAGTGAGACTGGGCTGCACATCAGGGTTAGTTATATCGAACTAACTGGCTGTAGCTGCTGGAGCGCATGTGACGCCTGGGAAAGGATCCAATACCCTCTTCCCCCCTTCATGCCACATACCTTCAGGCTCAGGCTCAGGTTCTGGTTCTGGTTCTGGTTCTGGTTCTACCACTGGTTCTGGTTCTGGCTCTGGCTGTGGTTCTGGCTCTGGCTCAGGGGCCACCTCAGGGGCCACCTCTACCTCCACTACTACCTCCTCTTCTACAGCTACACAACATGCAGCGAGTCAAAAGGGGAGAGGAAGGGCAGTGAGAGGGTTAATGGAAGCAGGAGAAATGGAAGAGGGGAGGAGGCGGTCAGTGGATGAAAGGAGGAGATGTGAGATATGAGATATGAGGAGGTTCGTGGTGAGGCAGTTCAAACGAACTGTCACCGGATGATGCTAAAGCAGGTGAGACCGCAAGCAGTTACAGGAAAGAAAAGGTCAGTCACTCATTGATGAAATGTGATCGATTCCTGGAAATACCTGCACTGCAATTGGATGCAGTCAAAGACAAAAGAGAGATTCTAACCTGTCGCCAACCAACTTTGTTTACAACCTGTGTCTTCACTTATCTCAGGTTATGTTAGAGTTAACTAGCATGCCACAAAAACCTGTTCAGGGACGACTAACAAATTAGTATCAGTGACGTGAGACTTATCATCCGGAGTCTGGAGGTTGTGTCTTACCATCGTATTCTTCACGTCCGTCCAAGAAAGAGAGGAGCAGAAGAACATTATCAAAAGATCCCATATGTACCCATTTTTGACAGAATACAAAAGCAAAATGTGGGTACACTGGGGATCCATGCTAAGCATACACAAAACAGTCCTCATGAGCTGATTGGAGCAAAACTTCCAAGTTGTTTTCAAAGTGTGTTCAGCTCAGGAGGACTGCACATTTGCAGATTGTCATGCAGAGCTGCAGGACTCTCTGCCAACAGGACTGCGCCGCTTTATGCGATTTATGTTTCTAAAAGTTTATATTTTAATCTCACAAAGCATAAAAGGCACTGTCCTGTTGTCAGTGCTGGTGTGGTCATTTGCTTGAAGGAGAGAGAGCATTATTGCACAACTTGAATCTGGAGGAGTCAAGCCAAACCTGCAATTTGTCCAGTTCAAATAACTCTCTACAGGGGATGGAAAGTCAGTTAGACAAGATTCAGAAGTAATCCTGGGCCTTTAGCATGGAACTCCCGACTGTACCTGGACCTAATTTTAGGAGTGGATCATTTTTTTAGATATATAATCAGGAGTGGTGGTGCTACTTACCCTCGACCCCACTGCAAGACAGAACACAAAGGAATGCTTAGAATTGTTGCAGCTCATCAAAATCAAACATGAAAATTTGTGGTTTACAGTGAAAACGGCTATTTGACTAAATCATCTTAGCTCAGGATCTTCTTTATTAGTGTTGTCCAGCAATTTAAGATTCTAGCTCACAAAAAGGCCTTAAGTCAAACGTTTTTTGGCCAATCTACTGCTAGAAGATTAAAATCTTAGAATTTGTGAATAAAAATGTGGGTTGACTTACACTTCCTCTGTGTCGGACATGATGACAGTGGACTTTGCAACCTGAAATCAGAAGAGAAAACAGAAACTTTAAGTGTGTGTAAGAAGCGACTGCCCAGCCTGCATGTATTTATAACTCAGGATTAAGTTGCAGATGTCTTAAATATGTCTCAGTGGCTCCACCCAGACCATACCTCACCCTGCCTGCCTGCACAGTTTTCTCCAACACCTCCACAAAATAATAATATAGAAATCTTTGAGTAGAATTATTTAGAAATGATTGTCAATAAAATTTATCTTGCATGTTGCATTAAAGGCATTCCTAAGATCTGTCGCTTCCAAATCTTCTTCAGTTTATAATTAGACTGTCGACTGAAATTTGAGCCTCAGGGCTGAATTTGCTTCTCTCATGATAAGTGAGAAGGAAGCCAAACATAGATTTATGCAAATAGTCTTTTTTCCAGCTGCTCAGAGGATAGATGTTGGGCTGCTGTCGGGTGAAAAAAAGAAACCTTAAAGAAACTTAAATCTTTTCCATCACCATGTGTCAAAGAATAAAGGATGCTGCCACTCTACAGTCATCAACAGTATCCTGATCCTGCTGGAAAATCCCGGTTTGGATCTAAGATCTAATCAAAAGCCTGCAATGATAAACACACATGACCTGGATTTATGCATGATTTAATTTCCCAGTGATTAGATTTCGGATTAGTTGCCCATTGGCCTCACTAGCGTGAGACCACCATGAAGGCGTCCGACATCACAGCTATTTCCAAGAGACAGCTGCACAGGTCCCACAGATCCAGTTTCAGTGCACCCACTGTTAAAGATTGGGTTCCTTCTCCTGGACCACAACCCATCATTCCACCTTCATTTCCTTATCAGGCTCTCCTCTCACATGGTTCCTTCAATCATCCTTCTGAGGATCCCTATCACCTGGGGGAACTTTGCTCAAGAATTAAAATAAACCCAGGAAGGCCGCCTTGAAGGTCTAAATCCCAAATGTCATAAATTCCAAGCTCGGTGTAATGACAAAATGACGATTCCTTTACATCCACTCGTGAGCCCCTCGGCTCCTGTTCGAGATGATAAACTGTTTATCCTCAAGCTATGTGAGGTTCAGTTTGAGAACATGCCACGCCCTTTCACAGCTTCACCAAAATGTAACGTAAATAAGAGAAAACCTGCAATCCAGAAAAGATCTGAGGTCAAATACCAAAAACAACAACGGGATTAGTCGCCGCAGTTCTCGTGGTGTTATATAACTCGTTAGTGTCACCTTCTGTCTCCTGAAGCGGAAAGCTGCTTCAGAGGCTTTAAGCCAACTGTAAATCCCAAAGGCATGAACCCCCACTGGGTCACTGGACTCAAACCAAACAGCAACAGGAACAACAACAAAGTCCAGCTGCTTGTCTGGTGAGAACCTAGAGAACTTTCAAACGTCTGAAACATCAGCTGAGGATTTTAGATAGATTACAAACTTGCTAAAAAGTAATCCAAAGGCTGAGCTTCTTTTGGGTGCTCACAGATACAGAAAGGCACTAAACACAAGTTGTTTACCAAGGTTTCAGGCACTCAGCACCGTCAAACACTGGACTTCATTAACAGGGTTCAAACACAGAAGAGGGAGGCCTTTTTTACTCCGAGATCCACTATTAATTGTTTCCTTCTCACACCTGCCCTCAGCAGCAGCCTCTGCTACTCATGGCAGTGATTTTAGCACATGTGGACTCAACTGTCCTGAGGCTGGGTGATGTTTGGGGGACATTAGGCCTAAACCTGAGCTTCCTCGCTACCATTCACACTCTCATTCACTCCCCTTACTTCCTTACCTCAGAAAAGCTGAAAGAAACGAGCTCCCGCTGGCCAAGACAGGCTGTAAGGTTCTGCAAACTTACCGCGCTGATTATGTCCTTCTGTTATAGTGATACTCGATCCGCTCGGCCTCCCTATTGGCCAAAGAATGAGCTCAGAGGCGAGGCCGTCCACCGTGGCAGAACATGGTCCACGCCTTTGCTGCCCCCACCTCCTTCCTCTGGCACTCAATAAGGAGATGGATGGGTCGAGTGCTAAGGAGGGAGGCTCAAGTTTGGAGAAGGGGACAGCCAAAATGACCCCAGGATGCTATTCTGGGGCTGCTGCATTAGGCAAGCAAATTTCATCTGAGAGCGAGAGATGTTGGACGTCAGGGAAGCGAGGCAGGTGGTGTTTCTGATCCTCCCACAGAAGTCTGGGACACATAAACATAATGTACAGCATACTTGTGCGAGCATGAGAAGCTGAGAGATTTGTCAGTTCAAGCTGTAAATCCAACATGTTGAACCACCTCTTGTTTTGAGGCTTTGATTCGCTGGTTTAAAAGAATCAATCTGACGGACAAATATAGTCCTGCTAAACAGTGGCTCTGATTCAGATCGTTTTTCTGACTGCAGTAGCCCAGAATGCAAAAGCAAATACTAGATGGAAATGTTTTGCCATCACTAGTGCATGGAAGTATAGTTAAATTTAATGATATAAATATTTAAATTACTACTTAATTAAATGCGACTTATGTGCTGAACTTGTGTGTCTCGCTTAGTTATGTAATTTATTCTGGGTCAGGGCTTCTGTGTTTCTGTGGGACCTTTGAGTTAAGCGACATTAAATTATAGATGAGTGAGAGCTGCATTCTTATATCCTCCAGAAATCATCTCCAGTCTGAACTGTGATGACTGTCTTTCCATTCAGCTGTGAAGTCTAAATAAGCTGCTGCAGGAACCCTTCAGTAAAGTCTCCACTAGTATATGGTCACACAGATACTGACAGAGCCTGCAATTTCCTCCAGGGGGTGCTACAGTAACAAAATTAAGGACACAGAGAGAAGTCTTGGTTACCTGCGTATGTGGGAGGTTCAAACCATCAGTATCACGAAAACACAAACAGATGAAACTTCATCAAGGATTTTATCTTTGATTTTGTTGATGCAGAGTTACAATTTACCTGACCTCCCTGCTGGGTAGAAACAAATGTAATTAATGACAAATATGATTAAATGCTTTTATATATTAGCTTTAAAAACACACAATTACAAAATCCTTGTAGGATAAAATGCATACACATCCCAACCTTATGATGCATGACTGTAAAACAAGTAGAAGATGTAAAAGGTATTTATGTTAAATTTAACTAAAGCTCTTAACAGAAGAAAACTAACCACCCTGGCTTCATGTTGGAAACATTTATGTACTGTTTTTAAGTGATCTCAGCTGAAGTCATAAAACCAGGGCTGGGCTGTAATTTCATGTAATACAAATTTGTAACACAAGATGGCGAAACAAGTCAATCTAACATTTATTGCCCAGGTAAGTCACTGAGAATTCATTCATTCTTCCTAAAACAGCAGCAGCACACATCAGGAAACATTTCAACACACCAGTGTGGTAAAACAGCGCCCCCGTTGGTGACATGTTTAGAGTTATATTTGTGGAGGGCAGTTAAATTAAATACCTTTAAGAAAATGGCAGCTTATTAGAGAAACATTATTGATGAGTGTAGAAACAGAGATATTGATCTATCTATCCATATATATATATATATATATATATATATATATATATATATATATATATATATATATATATATATATATATATATATATATATATATATTTAAAAAAAATTCCCCACTCGCCCCTGTGGGCGGTTAATCCTTGAAGCTCGGGTCCACTACCAGAGGCCTGGGAGCTTGAGGGTCCTGCGCAGTATCTTAGCTGTTCCTAGGACTGCGCTCTTCTGGACAGAGATCTCCGATGTTGTTCTCGGGATCTGCTGGAGCCACTCGCCTAGCTTTGGAGTCACTGCACCTAGTGCTCCGATTACCACTGGGACCACCGTCACCTTCACCCTCCACATCTTCTTGAGCTCTTCTCTGAGCCCTTGGTATTTCTCGAGCTTCTCGTGTTCCTTATTTCTAATGTTGCTGTCATTCGGAACTGCTACATCGATCACTGTGGCCGTCTTCTCAGGTTTGTCTACCACCACTATGTCCGATTGGTTAGCCACCACCATTTTGTCCGTCTGTATCTTCTTGCTAAACATTCCTCGACATTTTCAGTGCACATGTTGCTGACACTATAAGTGCAAGTAGTCTGACTGTAAAGGGCAATCATGGCAGTCCTCCTGGCAGCTCTGTGAGACCGGAGATTGACTGTTGGTTTCCATATTGTTCAGGTAAGGAGCTATCAGTCATATAGTATAAAACTCGTCATCCAAAGTTATCGGTTAGAAAAAACATGAATGGTTTTTGGTCACTGCCACATTCTCTACACAGCACTTAATATAGAAGAGGACAGACTGAGTGAAGGTCTCTAGGTCCTGCTTTTTAAAGATGGACCAGTCCAAGTAAATTCAGGAACTAATGAGAAACAAATAAATTAAATCTCTCTCTCTCTGAAAAGGGTTATAAAGCCATTTCTAAAGCTGTGGGAGTCCAGTGAACCACAATGAGAGCCATTATCCACAAATGGCAAAAACAGAACAGAGCTTAAACTTACCAGGAGTGGCCGCCGAACCAAAATTACCTCAAGAGCATAGCGACGACTCATCTAAGAAGTCATTAAAAAAAAAAAAAAAAAAACAGAACAGCATCCGAAGAACTGCAGGCCTCACTTGCCTCAGTCAAGGTCATTGTTCATGACTCCACCATAAGAAAGAGATTGGGTCAAAATGGCAGGAGCAGGAGTTCAGCGAGCTGGAGGGGCTCGTGCTGCCCGAGCAGGAGCCCAGCGAGCCGGAGGAGCTCAGTGAGCTGCAGGAGCCCAGTGAGCTGGAGGGGCCCGTGCTGCCTGCAGAGGAGCTTGGCGAGCCGGAGGAGCTCAGCGAGCTGAAGGAGCCCATGCTGCCCGTGGAGGAGCCCGTGCTGCCTGTGGAGGAGCTTATTGAGTGGGAGGGCCTCAGCACACCAGAGGGGCCCGCGCTGCCCAAGCAGGGGGTCAGCACACTGGAGGAACAAAGTCCATGTCCAGCACAGCCTGCACGGCCACGTCTACGTTCTGCTTGGCTGGCACGTCATGGATTTGTTGCAGTGCTACGCCGGTAGCCGCCGGAGCTGCCACGACTGTGGCCGCCGGAGCTGCCACCCATGCCGGGTGACATGACACGGGAGTCTAGAGAGCTAACGGGATTTATTGTGTTCTTGTTATTACATTTTTCTAGTTACAGAAATTTTAGAGGGATATCCCTCAATACTGTAAATGCACAAGAGTGTCTTGCTAATTTCATTTTTGACATACACTAATTCTTATATTATTGTGCACAATTTGCAAAAAACAGCATGTGCATTAAAATACACTATGTCCTAGGAGCCATACAGAAAGGCAAACATGAATTTCAATAGCAGCAGTGAACCTTCGATAGGTTCTATAAGGAAAAAAATACGACATCATTTTTGGTTTCTGCAGGTAATGGCGGCCATATGACAGTTCCTGTTGACAACATGATGATGTTTATTCCAATGTAGAAAGTGCTATGAACACCTGATGTTTTTGTTGCTGCGTGCACAAAGGAAACCACAACCAGAGACATGTTGAATGCATATGTAATTACATTTTCATATGCAATAAAGTTATTCCTCTAGCTTATTTGGTTGCAATTCTATCCGGATTTAAAATTACTTACCCAAGGGCACCATTTTTGCTCACTGCGTTGAGTCCAACCCGCAGCCCTTTACTGCCCAACTTTCCAGTCAAACATACAAAAAAATAGGAAATCTGGGAGGGGGCAAACACTTTTTCACATCATTGTACACATCAAAAGCACTAGCAGTGAAACCAAATAGAAACCAAAAACAAAAAGCAACACAAAACCCAGGACCAGAGAGTGGTGACGAGTGATAACAGCGCTGAGAGGATGCTTAAATAAAACCTGTTTGAAGGTTTTAAGGTTAGCCACTGGGAGACTTCTTTTTTCTGACTAGAAAATTAAAATGAGGTCTGATTTTTAGATTTAGTTTCACCATACACAGTTCAAAAATGTCAAAAAATTAAAAGTCCCATCAATAAGGACCCTTGAAGCAACAAGGATGCTAATAGACTGATAGAAAGTTAAGCATTTGTTATTCTTGGGAGCACACTTCACAACCCTCTGTTGGACCTTTGGTGCACCCCTGAAGGACCCCTGGGAGGCCCTCAGACCCCAGTTTTAGAGCCCTGAGGTGGTGAAACCTAAGGTGCCGTGGTCTGTCAGTGATGCATCTCGCCTCAGCTCGCCTTGCTGTCACAACTACGCTGCTGTCACTGAGCAGCTCGCAGGGCTCAGGATTTATTTTTGGATTATCATGGCGCCTGTTCCTTCCATTTGCAGAAGGGGGGTCGAGTTGGGCTCAACATGAACCTGCCGCTCTGACACTCCGGGCTGGGACAAGCAGGCAGCAGCCGGCCGGCCGCCCCCCAAGCAGCAGTCGCACAGGTAAACACACCATAATTACGCCTTTTGTTCTCCAAATAGAGCGTAGGGACACTGTTCGCAGGGTTAGTGAGGCAGAATCAACCCCCCCCAACTCGGCACCAAGGTGTCTGATGTGATTGGGGAGCTCAGGGTGCTTTTTCTTGTCCTCAGTGCAACATTAAAGCACCAGCAGGGATGAGCTAGGTGCTAATCACGCACTGTTTTGGCTTCAAAAACACACTCTGTCCTCTCGGTTATTTGTCCTCTTCTGCAATGAGGTCAATGAGATTGACTGTACTCTTATCTTCTTTTGTGTAGTTCTTGAGAATAAAGCTGCTCACTGTTTTACAATGAGCTTGAACCTGTGCTCTGTTCTGTTAAGGGGAACCTGCCTGGAGTGCTTTTGAACATCAGCAACAAGTTTTTACCTGGTAAGCTCTCCCATTTTTCATCAAAAACCACTGTTTGCTGTGATTGATCGTCATAACTTCAGGTTAATGACTTTTTGGGGTGGATTCATTTGCTTAAGCAGGGCATTGTGGAGCAGCTTGGCCTTTATTACACAGCTATTATTACTCTTTCCTCTTTTGAACTAGCATCCTGAAGGCACTCCAAATACCAAAACTACCAAAGCCTTAAAAGGAGCAGTGAGCATCTCATGTGTCAGGCAGGCAGCAGGTTCAGACAGGGAGATGTGTGCATGCAAGGGTGGGTGGGAGGTCTAAAACACAACCAGCACTGGCCTACATTTCACTGAGGTGACACACATAGTAAACTGAGGGTATCAAACACTTGTTTTTGCAGACTTCATGATGTCAGCGTTGCTTTATTTGTAACACGAACCTTCTTATTACTTCTTATCAAAAACATTTCTGCATCTTATTTTAAGCTGACCTCGACTCTGCTGTCTCATTTTCCATTAATTAAAAAAGAACTACAGAACAGTCCATTAGAAAATATATCTCCTAGTCTGAGGTTCATGATCCATTTCTGTTAAGTGGTGCTGTCATGTGATTGGACATTCTCAGTGACAACATATTTCCCAGGCCCTATCAGGCGTCTGGGAGCTGTGATGTCATAAGGTCAGATGCTTTGCATTCACTTTCACCCTTCAGCAGAACTGCACATACACGTCTATATGTGTGCTTTTATTTATGTGGGGTGAGACATGAGAGGATATGTGATGGAGCTGCCCTCCATTTCTGTCTGGTATTAAATATCAAACTATGATTTATGGCCTGACTGGGAAAGCAAATATAACCTTTTTTTTTTTCAAAATAATAACACCAACACAAGGTAAATATGTTGAATTCTTAAATTTAAAGAAAGAAAGAAAAGTCTACGTGCAAAGTAAATCATCTCACTAAATAATAGGGAGATACCCAAAAATCAGCCATTTATTGATTCTACTGGTTTTGACATTGGAGAATGTACAGGATTATTGTGACTCCATGACATGTTCTCTAGCATCACTATTACCAAGAAATATCTATGCATGAAGCTATATGACACAAGTCAATTAGTTAGACTACAATAAAATAAAGGCCTGGATGTAATAACTTTTTCTATATTCAGACAAAATTGTTCTTAAAAATCTAAAAAAAAAAATCACAGAAACATGTTGTCTAAATACACTGGACGGTATTACCTTAGTCGCCGGCAACACTATGGAACCTGGGAGCAATTTTTGATCAGGATATCTCCTTGAGTGCACATATTCAGCTAATATGTAGATCTGCTTTCTTTCTTTCTTTGGAGTATCTATAAAATTAGAAACATCTTGTCTGAGTATTGCTGAAAAACAGGGGCTAAAAATAGGGATCACATTTCTCCCACATTGGCTTCTCTTTGGTGGCTGAACAATTGGATTTAAAATTCTTTTAAAATTCTTTTTCTCAAATACAAAATTCTCAATAATCAGTCCCACCTGATCTTAAAGACCTTCTAGTACCATAGTATCCTAACAGAGCTCTTTGAGGTTTCTTGAGTTTCTGAGAGTAGAATGGGAGGAAAAGCCTTCAGCCATCGGGTCCCTTTCCTCTCCTGTGGAACCAGCTCCCAGTTTACCTTTCAGCTTTTGTTCAGACCGCTGCGATACGTCATGTGAATCACTGTAAGCTTTTCTTTTGCACTCACCTCTTTTCAGTCCCCATGTTTATATCTCACTTAAGCATGTCAATCGTCTTCATCTCCCTTGGTCTGTGTTTTGTCCTTGTCACCTCATTATTTTGTTCATCCGCTTTCACTTCCACCCCCCAACTGGTCGTGGCAGATGGTTGCCCATCCCTGAGACTGGTTCTGCTGGAGTTTTTTTCCTATTAAAAGGGAGTTTTTCCTTCTCACTACGTGTTTGCTCATAGGGGGTTATTTGATTGTTGGGGTTTTCTCTGTAGCGTCTTAATACTGTAGCGTCTTTACCTTACAGTATTAAGCCCATTTATGTGGCTGTTGTTGTAATTTGGCACTACATAACTGAACGTGAGGTGAATTAAAACTAATACACATTATCCTCCATCTATGAAAATTATCATATTGCAACTCCCCACATTTTATAACCTTAAATCTTGAACATGTAGAATGAAAGCCATAATAAACTTGACATTATTAGCTCTGATATTGATGTATAGCAAACTGTAAATAATGTATTGTCTATTGGGAATCTACAGATTCAGTTATAAGATTTTAAGGTCACAAATTGACAGTTTCTTCCCGTTTCTTTGACTTTCTGTTGAACTCTGAAAATACTTATACTAAAGATACTAAATACTAAAAAATACTAAAGTGACAATTCTTTAAGACAAAGATATAATTTTGTGAAAAGATTTCTGTGTAAGTCAGTAAGTTTACTAAGAATAGACTACGCGGCTGCAGTCAATGGAGAAATATAGCTTGCATTTATATACATTCATCTTACTCACTTCTCCTGTTACACCAAGTTTGTATCTGATGGCTTTAAGGCAGCTGGTCCTGCAGAGACTCCATCTGAGAATCCGCATCACAGCTCTCTGATTTATTGTATTTAGGAAAGTGATGCGGCCTGTAAAAAACCAGGAGTCTTAAAAAAAGAAAGCAGGTGATTGGCCAGCGTCCGCTTTGCCTTCAAACTAAAATTAGGCTGTGAAACAGGCTTCCAGCATCAGCTGTGAAGGGGTATCATAGAGCAGGAGGAGTTCAGCTTGATTCTTTGGGTGGGTGTTTCAGCCTGAATTGCCAATATCCGTCTTCCATCAGGACATCAGTGTTTGAGGCACAGGAAAAACTTTTCGAGAGAAGTTGATGTATTTTAACTCTTGCCAGACTAACGCCTTGTTCATATGCTAAGAATGCACATCTTTTCCATCTGTCTCCAATGGAATACCTTTGTATTGCTAAAATTGGGAATAAAATATTTCTGAAACAGACTGAAACCTTAGTAGTCTATAGTAACCCAATATCATTTTACCATACTTTGTACACTATAGGTGCCTGGTTAGTGGATAGTAAAAGCATGCTAGCTCTCTGGTTAAAGGGGTTATTTTTTGCTGTTCATTGCCTTTAATGAAAAATGTAAATAATAATAATGATAATATATTTGTGGTAATAAGTAATGGATCAGTATACTGCTGCCTGTCCAACTGGTTGCTCATCCCATGGATTCCATTTCTACCAAGACTGGAAACAGTCCCTCCCCTGCATTATAGCCGTGTTGAGTTTGGCATAAGTGGGACGTGAACCAATTATATGGTAGTGTTATTACCAATTATAGACTTTACTGAGCAACGTTGGAGAAGCTTCCAAGTCTGAACAATAAAGAACAATTAAAAACTGAATACTACATATTTGTTCAGAAGGCTAACGGAGGGTGACTGCTGTGGTTGCAAAAAGAGTCACATTTGCATTCTTACTAAACACTTTCCAGATGAATTCACGGTCTCAGGTGATAGTTCCAAATTTAACTGCAATAAACAGCAAACTAAGCTAAAGTGAAGACACAACTCAAGTAAAAAAAGAAAGAGATTTTAATTTAATCAAGAAAATGACTTAAAAACACATACAGGTAAACATTGCAGGACATTAAAGGTGAAAAATGTCATTTAGTTTGGATGTTATTAGTCTTCTGAATTGCAGTATCAGTCCCATACACACCAACTTTAACTGCCCCCCTTTATCTTCCTGCAAGCAGAACAAGCTGCTGCATTGTAATCAAAGTTAAACAGTGGAACAGATTATGTAGACATCTAGTGGTTTTGTGAAGAAGTGTATACTGAGGCAGTAAATGTGAAATTAAGATAGCAAATGTCAGCTGTGTTTCAAATCTCTCCCAAGTCCAGCTTCTTTTCAAGATTGTTCTTTAGCAAAGGTTTAAGTTCAGAACATGTAACACGTCAAAGGGTGAACCAACACTTCTATGCAATTTCTAAAATGTAGATGATTTCTATAGGACCCCTCCCCCATACATTTAATATTTCACAAAACATCACCATTCAGTGATCAACTAGACTTGAATTATGATTTACCAAAAACTGCAGAGGAGAAGAAAAACAAATAGCAAAGTTTACAGTCAGATATATACACAATACTAGAAATGCAATGCAAGAAAACATGGAAAGAAAGAGAAAATCGGTTAAATATAAACATTAAATGATCAAATGGTTTTGGGCTTAAGCTGATGCTTTCTTGTATAATTGTACAACCTCCACAATCTTGAGAAACCTCTATTTAACAGTTTCCCTGTAGGTATTAACAAAGTTTTTCTGGTTCTGGTTACTTGTGTTAGATGTCTGTATCACCAGCACATTGTTGTGAGATCAAGATGGAAACCACTTGAAGAGCAGCGCCATTTCAGTAATCACTGTGACATAAATCTGCAAAAAACAACAAGAAAATTGTTGCAAAACAGTCAAACTCCCATTTGCGCAATTTTCAGAAACATTTTCAGGACCAACTTACTAAATCCTTCATTAATTTAAGTTAAGTTAAGATAAAATGCTGTGAGTCTGGTTACATTTCTGAAAGAAAAAGCTCAATGACCAATGTTAAAGACAGAATTTAAATCAATGATTGACTTACAGTCAGAACTAAAGACGAGGAACCAACCATTATTATAATCTTATTTATTTATTGGCATCTGGACCAGTTTGGTATTGTACAGGTCCAGAGCTGTAATCTTTGTTAGTTTTTGACAGCTTGTGACTTTTTTCTCCTTAGGGTGCTGAAGCACTCATGGCTGTCGCTTATGGTAGTGTCACCCAGCCAGGCCTGCTTTCCCAGCAGTACCCCCCACCCCTGCTTCCCAAGCCTGGAAAGGACAACGTTCGGCTTCAGAAACTCCTCAAAAGGACTGCCAAGAAAAAAGCTTCTGCTCAAGCATCACAGTCTACCGCACTTTTCCGCTCCAGCCTCTCCCCTGTAAATGAAGCAAGCCCTGACCTCGAGCACAGTGACCACTCCACCCCACCTCGCACTCCAGACACACCACAGAGCATCTACAGCAACCAACAGCCACCAAGGTTCATCATCAGGCTTCCGTATCAGCATGTGGCATCGCCATACCCACAGCGTGCAGCTTATGGCAGAGGAGCTAGGATGTCACCTCCAACAGTGGCAATGCCTTCATACTCTTACTCTCAACATGTCACCACAGTTTCTTACCCAGTTTACCCTGAAGGAGTCTCAGCAGCCCTGGGACAAGTCACTCAGCCAGGGCCACCCAAAGTGCTGCTGTTGGCTTCTGAGGTGACAGTATCTGCTGCTGAATTGGACACAGCTGTAGCAACCGCACCTTCAAAACCTCGAAGTCCAGGTCCAACTCCATTTACAATAGCTGGGGGTCAGCCAGTGATTAGACCTCTCACTGTGTTGACCCCACTGGTCAAACCCAGAAGTCCACGTCCAACATTTAAAGCAACCGAACCCTCAAAATCACCCAAACCCATGTTTGATGTCCCTCAAATTAGGATGTACACTGCAAGCACATCCTTTTACGAGAATTCCAGGATGCCACCAGTGTATGACACAGCTGGATTAACTGCTATTGGTAGTACATTACCTCAAAGTAAGACACCAGTTGAGACAAAACAAGCTACTCAGAGAACAACACCAACTTCAGATATTAAGAGAGGCATTACACCAACAGCAGAGATTAATGCCACCATTGTTCCTGCTTTGGAGATCAACACAGCCACATCAATATCTGAAATCAAAAGAGTCACGCCAACTGCCGAAATCAAAAGAGTCACGCCAACTGCCGAAATCAAAAGAGTCACGCCAACTGCCGAAATCAAAAGAGTCACCCCATCTGCTGAAATCAAAAGAGCCCCACCAACAACAACTGAAATCAAGAAAGTCACCCCAACAGCTGAAATCAGAGTTAAAACACCAACTTATGAGTTCCAAACATCAAGAACTGCAGCAGGAAGGCCTAAAACACCAGCGCACCATGTAAACCGCGCTGCAACACCAGTATTTGAGATCTCAAGACCCAATCCTCTCTTATTTGCAGTGTCACCAGTCACAGTAGAGTCAGAGTGGTCGAGGGCACCTCAAACAGTGGTAAGCAGTTCATCTGCTTCCCAAAGTGTGAAGACTACAGTGCCTCTTGAACAAACATTAAATAGGGACATCCACTCAGACATGATGCCTTCAGCAAAACCAATACAACCAAGTATTAGAAAGTCAAAGTCGGAACCCATGCTGTCAAGCAGAAAGAGTTCAACTGGGTCTGAAGAGCCCAAAACTTCAATAACACCAGCAGTGACTGGGTATCAGAGGGCTAAGACTCCAACATATGAGGCATCCCGACTTATTACCACATCACCTGGCTATAAAAGACCAAAGACACCCACCTATGGGACATCACCTTTAAGTGGGTCACCTATAGGCTTTCAGAGACCTAAAACACCAACTCAAGTGTCTCAAAAGTCAAAGTCTGGTTATCGTGGACTCACACCGGCTGAATACGCTGCTTATGGAGGAATCAGAACTTACTCTCCAGCATTTGATATTTCAGTTTCAACTACGCTGACTAAAGAGGATGATAAAGCTAAAAGAGAGATCTCTGAAGAATCAAAAGCCCCCAGCCAAGAACCCTCTGAGCCATCTACAGTCAAAGAAACACCAAAAAATGTTGCTCACTACCACCAGAGAGATGAGAAGGTTGCTGCCACACCTCCAGTCCCTTTTATTGTTGTTACACAAGCATCTGACTCACCTGGAGCGATGTTAACACAAGAGAAGAGCACTGTATCTGGTCTGGTTGCAGCAAAAGGAGATACAACAATCATTCAAGAAATGCCAAAAACTATACTTTCAACAGCAGAGAATGAGAAAGTGGAAACACTTATTCAAGAAACTAAACCAAAGACTCCTGAAACCAAACATCCTTTGCCTAAAGGTGGAGACCAAGATCCCCTGAAGGCAGTAAAGAAGCTTCTAGGTAAAGAAAAAGTCCCGACTGCTGAGCAGAAATCTATACCTGAGAAAAATGCTGATGTCGCAGAAATAAAGGAACAAGGAAAACCTGTAAATGTCACTAATATCACACCTAAAGGCTCAAAGCCAAGTACTGCAGCATTTCCTCTGCTTAAGGTTTCTGCTGCTGTAGCAGACAAAGAACAGGACAGGAAAACAGAATCACCTTCAGGAGATCAATTGGCACCTGAGAAAAAGGACAGTGATGAGAGCCTACCAGCAGGCGAGTCTCTTCTTAAAGCCATATTAAAGCCGAAGGGATTGAAATCTAAAGCGAGCGGTTGGTCAAGGCTCAAGACACACATGGTGGTGGAGCAGGCGGAGCCCAAATTCCCAGATACAGGCTCTGAGAAGGTGGTCACGGGGCAGGACCAGAAGGAGACAAAAACAGTGGAGAAGGCTGGAGACGAGCCCAGCACCCAAAATGAAAACCAAACCAAAGACTCTCCCAAGGCGACACAAATGTGGGACGCTGTCCTCTTCCAAATGTTTTCTTCCAAGGAGAACATCATGCACCAGATTGAGTTAAATAAAAGTGAGGAGGAGAAGAAAGAAGAGGGAAAAGATGAGCTGAAAGAAATACCGTCATTCGCGTACAGGTTGCCTGTGCTGCTTTTCAGTCCAAAATTTGATGCTAAAAAGCTCAAAGAGGCAGCATCGAGGCCGGTCACAAAAATTTCCACTGTATTTGAAATGGGCCTGATTGGGCGAAAAGGTAAAGATGAGGAACCAAAAGACTTTAATAGAACAGCAAGGGGGTTCACCACTTCTTAAGCTACACCCAAGATGAAGTGCCAAGACAAAAGTGTAAAAAACAAAAAACCAAAACAGGATTCTATGTTTAATGTACAGATGCAGAAAATCTTAGCCACAGAAACAATGTAAAAGTCTGGAGTCTTAGTCCCTTGTTGCTGCAGTGCTGAAGAAAACTTCGGTCAGAACTTTATACTTGACAAATGCTTTGTGTGACTGGCTGTCAGGGTGTTAGCATACATGTCTGTATTTGTGGATTAGCTTGAAAGAGAGCTCTCTTTGTCTTAAAGTCATTGAGACATCACACCAAGTGTTGTAAGAGCTTCTCGTTTGTTCTTTTCTTCAAAGTGTTCACAATAAACAGACACTGTTAGATTATGAATTAGCGAGATTTTAAAAGTGCCCTGTGGAGTTTTCTATTAAGAAACATACATAGGGGAGACCGGGGATAGTTGTAACATTTTTGACATTTCTGTCTGTAAATTGGAGCTCTTTTAAGGTAGTGGATTCAAAATGTAATGCAAAGTATTTACATGTCTCGGCTATTAAATAGTGCAACTATTTTCTCTGCAGCACAATTACCCATTGCATGGTATGGTCTCAAACACAAAGAGTGAAATGTTACAATTAACCCCATAGTCTGGGTTAGTTGTAACATATCCTGGGGTAAAATGTAACACAATGAAATAAGGGTACTAACAAAACATTAACATGTAATCTTTGTTTATTCAACACATGAATGCACTTACATCCATTTATGTAGCTGTGTGTGTGTGTGTGACAGAATGCAGAAATCTAGCTTTTGAACATATTCCAACCCCCCAAAAAAGACAAATTATGGAATTTTCTGCAACTGAATATTTCATTAATTTTGGTTGGTCTTCCTTGAGTTTGGCCTCATTGGCTCAGTGGGCATTATAACCTACAACTCTTGCACCAATTTTGAACATAACAATGAAGCTGAAAAAATGTAGTTGTTCACCAGCATCGCAATTCCATTACTTTTTATCATGGCTTACCTTGGTGTGGTTTGCAAAGTGCTTCAGAAAGATGAGGAAATCTGTTTCGTGCACCCATCCTGATTTATTTCCACTACCAGTACTTCCTACTGGTCCATCTCTGACACAGTGGTCTGCATAATGTATGTGTGGGAACACAAACAGTGGAGGAATTGTGTTGCCAATGGCATTAACCGCATATACAAATGCGACCAGTGAACCTCTCTCTGCTGATGTCGTTGCCCCAACTTGTTTAATATAAGTTAAAGTAATAGTGTGGTAAGTTGTAACATCTGCATTATTGTTACAACTGACCCAGACTGTTGCTGTTACAACTGACCCAGACTCCTATAGCCATGAACTAGCTAACATTACAGCCAACGGCTAAAACACTAGCACTAAAGACTTACACAGAATATATCCCCATAGACATACAAATAACATAATTTAAGTTTGATGAGTTTAACTGCAAAGCAGATAATGCTATTAGAAATTGAAATAAAGTAGAAAAACTTACTTTTTGGCATACAAATTACTTTTTTTCGTGTTAAATTGTTTGTGTTTGACAAAATGTGCTGATTTTTCACATGTGATAGCAGAACTGAGTTGGGCATGCACAGGATGAGTCACATTCAGCTTCTTCCCTCAGGACGGAGGTTTCTATTTCCGAGATGCAGGACAAAGCGTTATAAAAATAGCTTTGTCCCCGTTGCTGTCACTGAATTAAATAAGAACTGTTTTTGATTCGAAATATTAAAGTATGTGTCACAGTGAGTTTTATATATTTACTAGGTATGTGTGTTTTTAAAGGGATGTCAAATGCTGTCATTTTTCTGTAAAGCAAATTTACCTTGCCTTTAGGTATAAATAAAGTTACCTTACCTTACCTTACCTTACCATCATTTGAAACTTAGCCCTGATTGGAGAAATTGGAAGTGTTACAACTGACCCACGTTACAACTATCCCCGGTCTCCCCTACTGTTAGGTGTTTAAAAGGTCAGGGTGTTGAGTGTAATTTTCATTTGCAAAGCATTTTGAAAATATGGTTCTTATATTTCTGGTTCTTAGCTTTCATCTTTTCTGCTTTGTTGGTGCATTGCTACAAATTTAGGCTTTGGCTTCACTCTACCAACTGTATTGAAAAGGACAAAACCTAAGAGAGATTAAAATTGAGATATTCTAACTGCATGAAACAGGTCTTATAGTGTATGTAAAAACCACAACATACTGCTAATAGTGATCAGAAAACTCCATAGGGTACTTTTATTACAGAAATGTGGATGCTTAGAAAAATAAATTAACTTTTAGTGAATAAAAATATGTTTTTATGGCTAATAAATAAAATGTAAGTGATTTTATGATACATAATTTGTTCAATTATTATTCAAATATGCAGTTTTATTCAAACTGGTGCTACTTACCTTAGGGTAAGACTTCTCGTTATGATTTTGTTTTTCAGGCTGTAGATGGTTGTGTTTTGCGAATAAACCCTCTTAAAATCACACTGCATGAACATTTTTGAGATAATTTAAAATCACTATGATCTAACAAAAAAAAGGGCAAATTGGAGGGAGTTTATTTAAATCTGACTAATATTATAATTTTCATGTTTACAGGTTACATATTGAGCCGCAGTACATTTTTACACATGCTTACTGGTAGCTGTATACGGTGGTAAATGCTGCATAAATAAAGCACTGGGCTTTGCTATGAAAAATATAATTCCCATATAAAGTTCAAATTACTATAAAATAATTTTAGTGATTTTCAGCTCAACATGTTAAATTTTACTGTGACTTAAAGACGGTTGATGAGCTAAAAGCGTGTGAAAGTTGTTTGAAGAACGATGAAGAGCAGCCTCCACTGTGATGGAGGTCAGTGGGATAGTGATCTGTGAGGTCAAAGGTAAAGATGCACAGAAGGGATTTGACTGTAATGCATGGTAGGCACTCCAAACTTTATTTTAAAAGCTTTGTTTGTTTTTTGTCCAGCCCGAGTCAGGAGAAGTCTTTCACTAGTGATCTTTTTAACGTGTGTGTTGGAGCTACTGATTATTCTAGGTACAGCTTATAAAAGTCATCTTTAGTTGCTGACACTGTCAAAATAAATCTTAAGCAGAGTTACCCTCATGTTCAGTTTATTTACAGTAACACAGGAAATAAAAACTGCTCTGATTTTTTACTTTCCTACAGTTGGAAAATGTAAAAGAAATCTTTCTCTACCAAATTCAGTTCTTTTCATTTTCATATCTCTATCTAGGTTACTCTGTTTGAACATAGCTTAGCATTTCATAATAAAACCAAATTGTGACTTCTGTCTCTGTTGCTGTATTTTCGTTATCACTGCTGTTTTATTTAAAGTGAAGCACTTTGAACTGTTTTCTTTTTCTTACGTGAAGCTTGCTGTACTGCCGCCCTGCACAAAAGGTAATGAAAAATAAACAGTCTGACTTAAATGTTTCTCAACATGTACATTTTTCTTGCCCATAGGTTCAATTCAGCGTGGAACATCAGGGGCAGAGATAGCTCAGTAGGTAGAGTGGTGGCCCCATGAAGGTTGGGGGTTCGATTCCCCTGAGGTACCCCTGAGCAAGGTACCGTCCCTACACACTGCTCCCCGGGCACCCAGTGGCTGCCCACTGCTTCACTGAGTGAATGGGTTAAATGCAGAGAGGAATTTCCCCACGGGGAGCAATAAAGTATACATTATTATTACATCAGTATATTTTTAAGTCATGCAATGAATTGAATGAAGAAAAGAGACAAGCTGAAACAGCTTCCTGCTGATCACAAGCTGAAAGACACTTCTGAACATCACAACAGATCAGCAGTTTACCCTTTACCCTGATTCACACGCTTACATGCATCAGCCAGCTCGCCAGATGGTTCAGGCATCATAGTGGAATCAATGCTTAGAGTTTAATGATGCTTTGATGTAGAATAAACTTTAAACTGCCAGGGCTGCACACTGCACATATATTAAATACAAAAATGCTACTAATTTTGTTCTGCCAGCAAATTCTCTAATGAAAGTCACTGAACCAAGCAATCCAATCTGAAAACAGGCTCCCTTTGTGCTCTGTAGTCAAGATGGTGACCACTGAGAGTAAGAACAGAGTGCTTACCATCTTGCTACTCAGAGGACTTTGTGTCATCATATCTGTAGGAACGGTGGTACACAGTTTAAGAGACAGCTAGCTCTTAGTCTTTTACTTCCTTGTCTGTGATCTTACCCGACTTTCCATTGGTGAACGTCCCTTCGTTCTCGTCGTCCACAGGAATCTTCTCATATTTGCCGTGTCCAGTGACGACAAATTTGTACTTTTTATTAGCCGCTGAGCTCTGAGGAGATAAGCAAGAGCTCATTTTGAATATTTTTTACAGATTAGAAATCTGAAGATGAAAATCCAGGTCAAGATTTTCATATCACCATCACTGATGACATTTTTAAAAAATGATTCCTTCACCAGGTGAGAGTGGTGGAGGCCTCTGAAGTGTTCTTCCCTTATAAAAAGCACACTAGATGAGGAATGATGTGCCAGTTTCTCTAAAATGAGAAAACTGACTAACTCAGGCATCAGATAACTGTACCGTGAAGTTGTGAAAGGGACTTTTTTAAATTAAATATCCTTTTCCAGTGTTATATAGACCAAACAATGAACACTTCTGATGTACACAATAACAAAAGAAGCGAGGTAAATGCAAAGAAATTATTCTTAATTGAGCTTTACTTTACATTTAAGACTCTTCTGTGCTTGTATTCTATGTTTATACCTTCATGTTTTGTCCGGGCCTCCCCGACGAGTCTCCGATGACCTCCCACATGTTCTTCTTCTGCATCACATCTCCGGGTCTCAGATCCTGTTTTGTTTTTTAAAAAACATGACTCAGGAGTCTTCCATGAAATCTGGTGCATAGACTGAATAAATATAGCTGTTCTTGATTTGCATTCCACTTACATAAAAAAGGAAAAGACATACTTTTATTGCTTTTTTTCTTAGTCGTTTCTAAATATTGAATTGTTTATGTAATTTCCTGATTTATTTTACATTTTTAGGATAAAGGAAATGGAGAAATCCTGTTATATAGAGTTATCTCTGACGTTGCCACTAGAGGGAAACCTCACATCGCAAACTGCACCTGAACGCATCACTGTGAGCTCAGCTATTACACAGGAGAGGCGAGTTTAGTGCAGCTGCTCTTTTCCTTAAAACCGCACACACACACAGATTTCCTTTGAATACATAAAAAACAGCTTAAAGGACAATCACGCTGCCTGTGAATGCCAAACAAAACTGCAGAAGCATCATTAACATCTGAAACCACTCTTGTTAGAGTGAATGTGACTTACAGCGGGTCTGCTGCTCAGCTGTCTGCTGCCGTCTGAGGGGCCTTTCACCCACTGATTGATCAGATTGGCCACGCCCACCTTCAGACCCTCAGTGTCCTGATTGATGAAGCACAAACAGGATGAAACGTTTCACTTTCATCTTCAGCTAAACTCAGATGTTTAGTTGAGTATTTAACTTTGTTTATTCAGTTGTTCCGCACTTTCATTAAAGCAAACTAGGTTCATTTAGCTGGATAACAGCGTCCTGCTCTGTGGAGGCAAAACATGCCTCAAAGGGAGAGGCATAATAAACCTTCAATACAGCAATATATTTAAATAATAATGATGATGATAAGAAAATATGAAGAAAAGATAGATGAAAAATTAAGTAAAATACAAAAGTTTTAAATTATGGCC
Source organism: Diplotaxodon limnothrissa (assembly GCF_057381915.1). Taxonomy (NCBI): domain Eukaryota; kingdom Metazoa; phylum Chordata; class Actinopteri; order Cichliformes; family Cichlidae; genus Diplotaxodon; species Diplotaxodon limnothrissa. The sequence continues at coordinate 67,712,506 of NC_140602.1, forward strand.
TGTTTACATTTTTTAAAGTATTATTTTTAATAGATTACATTTTTTATGTAATGTATCTTTAAAAATACATTAATTTTCTTTCATTTATGAAATTGTTAATGTATTAGACTTTTTAAATATAAAATTAAAGTAAAAAATATATTTTTTTAATTTCCTTGGGTGGATAAAATTAAATGTGATTATTATACATATTAAAAATATAGTATAAAAAATTAAAAATGACAATTCAATTCACTTTAGCAGTAATTTTGCTTCTTTTTAAGATATAAAATGTTTAATTGGTGTAATTAAATTGCAGTCAGTGCTGGACCTGCAGAATAAATTCGATGAAAACTCCTTTGTAATATCCATAATATGTGTTTGATAAATAAATATATCTCCCTTAATTTGGTTCTTCGCTTTTCTCTTCATGACCTGCTGAGAAAAATCAAAGCTTGGACAAATTATTTTTAGCCCATAATAACCGCTCTCTGTTTCACTAACAAGCGCCTGTTTGACCGTTCACATCAAAGAATTCCCGTAAAACAGAACATATGAAACAGGTGAGGATGGATCTGTTTGCCAGACTTTAAATAAACACGTGAGGTTTTAGCCGTTTGGTCAGACAAACATGACGATCAAAGAGGCTTTAAATGGGTAAAAATTTCAATAATCCTCCACAAGCACATGCAGAAAAACAGCATGATCGGGTGAAGCAAAAGGGATTTGGTTCTAAAGTGCAGTGTTTTAATGTGATGCTAGCAACTTTATGGTCATCCTTAAACCCCCTAAAAAGCTTGTGATTACCTATTAAAATGACCAAGAGAAGTTCCTTTTAGGTCAAACTGGCTCTGCTTTAACTACATACCACAGATCATAGCTTTACATGCATTTACATGAATGTAAAACAAAGCAGAAATCTAAAGGTACCCCGTTAGATTGTTTCCTCTCACCTTGCAGGTGGCTCCCTTGCTGGGACTCTGGCTCCAGGCCTCTCCAGCCTCAAACAGGTTCTTCTTGGAAGCGACAACCTCAGGTGATTGGGGCAGGTCATTCAGTGATGCCTTCACTGCCCGAGCCTCCTGAGAGTTCTGCACAAAGACAAACCTCACAGTTAGCAACAAGTGGCAGCATCCAAGGCTGAAAGATGAACATCATCTTATTGACATCTTATCTTATTATCATGTCCTGATATTTAAAACCTTAGAATTTATTTCAGAGAGGGTGTATTTGTTAAAAACGTTTGCTAGAATAAGCTGGAATGCTATGTTTCTTTGCAATATACATCTAACCGCATTCAAATTGTGGTTTATATAAATGACATAGTTTAGGCAGATTTATGTGAATCACAGGTGTAATCTCAATCTAAAAGATTTATGGTGAGAATATTCTCTCTCCTGCAAACCTTTAATTTATGTTCTTTTGTTAAACCTGTTCTTGTGCTGCAGTCTATAAATCAGCATGGGAACCACCTGAGGTGAAAAGGAAAACGAGGAATGGAAAGATAAAAATAAAAAGCTGGGATCACCACGTTTTCCTGTCATGCATCCGTTTTACACGCACAATTGAAAATATGTGCGGGTGATGTAATCGCCCAGGTGCTGCCGAGGTTTGTGGCCGCTGCACAAAAAGGGTCAGAGCAGCTGCTGCTGCCCCCAGCTGAGTCCAAACAATGTGAGTGCAAAGTTTCAAACCTGCAGCAGAGCAACCATCATGCGCTTCTCGCTGCGGAAAACACCCAAGGGTTTGCAGAAAATTCAAATCAGAGGAAGGAAGCAACTAGTGCACAAACATTATCCTGACGAGTCAATGCTTTCCGCATATTGTACCGAAATTATCTCAATGACTTTTTATTTTTGTGCCATCCTCACGCTTAACCAACAGAAAGGATAATTGTCAGTCTGTTGTGAGGCCGTGCCTGTAATGAACACTGCAGCGAGGCAGATATGAATGAGACCAACAGGCTGTGATAGATATCTGTGGGCAGGAGGGGGGGTTGTGGTTCGGGGGCTGATGAAAACATTCATTAGCTTCATCAATGCTCCCTCTGTCTGCATGCGTCTTTGTACAAGTCATGACTGAATATGGTTACGTCATGTCTCCCAGAAACATGAGTGGAGGTTTCATGTGAACACGAGGAGAGTCTGTGGGGTCTTAACAAGCAAGTGAAAAAAGACGGTAAACCTTGAAAATCAATAAAATATTAATGCTAAGCGACCTGCCAGTGAATACTGGTATCATTAAGCTGTTTGAGGAGCGGCTGGTGACAGTGAGGGATGGACCTGGAGAGCTGAGAAATTATTTGAGGTTACAAGTAGAGTCACGGACGTGTGTGTGTGTGTGTGTGTGTGTGTGTGTGTGTGTGTGTGTGTGTGTGTGTGTGTGTGTGTGTGTGTGTGTGTGTGTGTGTGTGTGTGTGTTGACCTCCACAGCGTGGGCGTACTGCTCCAGCTTGTCGTCGATCTTGGATGTCAGGAGGAGAGGCTGCGTCTTCTTGAAGCTGTTACTGAGTCACACAAAGCAGCAGGAAATTAAAACCAGAGACACGGAGTCTGCGTCACATTAATTTTAATAGATTGCTCCCTTAAATTTAAAATAAACATTTTCTATGTTAGAGAGCATTACTACCTTAAACTAATTAAAATGTTTCAACTCTAAACTTTATTTTTATGATCCTGTCATTCATGTATCGTCTGCTGCTGATTATCCGGGTCACAGGGGGGCACAGTCTCCATGGCCAACTCTTCCAGCTCGTCTGGGCCACACCAAGATTTTCCCAAGCAATAGGAGAGATATAATCTGCGGGTTTAACTGGAGGTCTCCAGATCTCTCATTTGAACAGATCTTACCTAGGAGGAGTTTCCTCAATTGTGAACAAGTCCCTGAAAAACTTGAACTCTTTTATTTGATTAGGAAGGGCAGAAACTCCTTCCCATTCCGGAGTCGCCATGCCATTGTTTCCGGACTCGGACCACGTCCTAACACTTGGTGGTGCTAATTTTTTATGTATGTTTAGATCAAAGCGCTCCCGGGCATCAATATAATCAATATATTGAAAAATGGGATATTGGGGGGTGTCAATAATGCAGTTAATATGATTTTTTTTTGGGGGTGGGCACAATCACGGAGTCCAAATTACCATCAGGGTGTATACCTCACCCCTGACGTCGTTGCCCACCTCTCAATTTTAAATACACTTAGTCATTGAGGGCTAGCAGGAGGGACCATGCGCTTACCTGCTGCTCCTTGGCAGGTAGCTCCATGCCCTCCTGGGTTTTAATTGCACCTTAGAACACACATGCATCAACACTACAATGAGCGGGTGGAGGGAGGTTTGGAGTCTTCTCCCACCCCCATTCTCTGCGGCCTGCTGGAGCGGGAGGGCTAGTAGGAGGAGTTGGCCGTCCGACTGCGGTCTGGGGTGTGGGGCCTCCCTGCTGCTGCGGAGTCGGGGTGGTCTGCCTCTCCCCACCGCAGGGAAAAGGGTAACACCACCTGGGTCTGGGTGCAATTCCCCCTTCCAGGGGCAAGGGTACCTAGACCCGGTTTGTAGAGTACGCTTGGGGAGTGTGATTGTGTGTACAGCGTCTCTTTATGTCTGTCTCCACGTTGGTTGAGTGTGGAGTGAGTGCATATGAGAGCATGAGGGTGGGAATGGATGTTTGTGTCTGTGTGTGCCTGTATGTCTGTGTCTATATGTCAGGTTGGGTATCAGACGCCACCTCTCTGGGGACACCTCAGGCCCTCCAAGGTTTGGAGGCCTATCTCCACCCACCACCACTTCCCCTGCCGGTGGCGGACTCCCTCAGGTGTCGGTGTGTTGGTGGTTCTTTGTGTCTGGGGGTGGGCGTCCGGGTACACACCGGCTCACTCCTTGGCGGCCGCTTGTCGGGGCCTGGGGCCTGGGGCTCGCTCGGGCCCCCTTTGGAGGTGGGGTGCCCCCGGCCTCTCGGCCTGGGGCTCGGTCACTCAGGCACAGCTGGGGGCCGGCGGAGCTCACGGGCGCGTCACTGCAACTCCCCCTGACTTCTGCTCCGCGGCTGCTGGGCGAGCCCTCATCTGGGACTTTCCTCAGCTCTTTCTGGGACAGTGGCGCGGCTGCCCCTCTGTTGGTCTTCCATGGTCTCTTGTGTTCTGGGGGCCTCTGGATGTCTGGAGTTTTGATCTCCTCCATACCCGCTTCACACCCTGGAGGACGGGGCTGTGGCCCCCCCACACTCCCTAGCAGATCATTACATGGAGAAACCTTTGGAATGCAAGCATGCTGATCCACACAGGTATGCACACATGGGTATTCACAGACGCGGACTAAAGCTTTCTTGGCTGCTGCCTCAAAGCACACTGTGCGCTGTCTATCTTGCGTGCTGCACAATATCGTTTATTATTTAGTAAATATTGATATCTATGACTAGCTAGTTTATTGTGATGGTGCTTTGTTTTCTCTATTATTATGTTGCTCTTTGTTGTTTGCTGTCTCCTCTGTTTGTTTTTTTTGTTTGTTTGTTTTGTTTTTTCTCCATACAGGTGACCCAGGAGTTCTTTTTTTTTTTCTCTCTCTTCCCCCCCCTTCTCACCGTCTCTTCTCCCCTTTGGTTTTCTTTCTTTCTCTCCCCCTCTTTCTCTCATTCATTCCCCCTGTCCTATTTATTAAAAAAAAAAAAAAAAAAAAAAAAATGACAAAGGATGAACTGAAGCTCTGCCATCACGTAATGTCGCATACTGCTGTTTCTGATGTCATTTAGAAAAAAAAAAAAAAAATAAATAAATAAATAAATAAATAAATAAAATAAAAAAACGTGACAACTCTTCCTGTAGGCCTACTCTCTCAGCGCACACACTTGTACGTTGATTTGAATAAATTGGCCAAAAAAGACAACGCACACTTAAACCAAAGTTATGGTCTGTGAAAATCTATTGTTGTGACAGCTCTAGTCCAGTCTGAGAATGTATGGCAGCAGGATTTCATTAAGCTGAAATATGACCTTTATATTTAAACCTTAAAATTTGATTGCTTTATATTGTCAGTTCAAAACGTGTGGCTCTCAGGTTTGGCCTCATGGTTCACCTGATGATTTTAGAACCTCCGAGGCATTTGCAAAATAAAGTTTGTGTCTGTCTGTGTCTACATTTTTACAACTTCCCAGTTTTCCATGTTCACACTATAATCAAGATCAAAAACGTTGGGTCAGACCAACTCACGTTGGCTCCAGAAACTGAGTCAAAGCTGGATTTGCGGTTGAATAAATTAAAGTCTGTCTTGTGGTCTTTGCAGATCCAGCAGATCCTCCTCCCTATTTTTTGGCTTTCCCCGGCTTCAGATAAGAGCTCTGACATTATTCTTTCATGGCAGGAGGGAAAAACTCATTTATCATCTGAATCTTTGACTTTGACATGTCTGAGGCGCCATCATGGGGCAACACCCGCTTTTAAAAGGAGGTTTGACCTGATGATGTCATGCAGCTGAGCAAACATCAGAGGCTGCTGCTGAGGTTGTCATAGCTGGAAGCCGTCACTTAGTTTTAACTTCTGCAATAAATTTTAAGGAGGGAAAGTTTCTACCTGTCAATAAGTCTAGATGTTAAATTCAAACTTTCAGCTATGTAGTAAACCACATGTCCGTAGCACTAAAACCACTACACAAACGTAGTAATAAATAAGTACAAATCCTTTACAGAGGTTTTTATGAACTTATACACCTCTGGCCATGACACAAGATGTACCAGACTTAATTTATGAGGATGATCAAAAAAATGTATGGCTACCTCCAGGAATCCTCCCTCCTGACAATACTGCAGTCATCACACATGAGCAAAGCTCCTGCTTAGAAAAAGCCCCTCTGGCATTCATCCATCCAGACCAGACATGTTTCATTAAAGGCAGACACTTATCAGCACGGTTGGATATGAGCAGGGCTGCACATAAGTGGTCCGCATATGCGCATTCGCTGTCAAAATAAAAGACGCGCACCAGATAAGAAGTTGCAATGCGCGTTTGTGTCCATAAGATTTTCTGGAGGAGGACAGACATTTGTTTAGAACTCTTAAAGATGTTGAAGAAGCAAGCTCCTTTAAGCAATTACTTTGGTGTTCCTCCACCTCCAAAGAAATGTCAGAAGGAGTCCGAACCACAAAAGAAGCGCGTATTCTCACGTAAAATGGGTTAAATTCACAAAACTTCACTCTTCATAATTGGTGCCAGGCAAGGATGTCCTCTCTCTCCATTTCTCTATGCACTATTCATAAAACTGCTATGTGCAATCATAAAGATAGTAAACTTCTAATACCAAACATAATATTCTCCTTTATGCAGATGATGTGCTCTTATTTCATCGGGACTCCCATTCTTTGCTGCCACAACCGTTTAAGTCCAGCTGCTCTGTAAACTGGTCAAAATCCATCATTTTACTTCTTTGTATGAATGAGAGGGTGTGGAAGACCTTTCAACTCCTCCAATTGCTTTAATCGCAGACTAAATTCAAATGAGCACCCACACACTCACAGTTACACCTCTCATTTTCTGTACCACCTCTGCCCAGCCTGTAAGTTTCTTGCTTCATGTAATTAACTATGTATTTTAACTTCAGCAATTTACAGTTCACGAGTACTCTGCAGGCATTAACACTGTGGGAGTCAAAGGTTGAGCTGCCTGATGCCATCACACCTCTTCTGAACACACAGTTGTCTGTAAATTAAAGCATCCTCATAGAAACGTTCCTCCTGCTCAGAGCTGATAATATCCTGCTGCAGACTGCCTGGAGCCACCATACCTCACTAACCACGAGAGAAAACACAGCCGCCTGCATCTGGACAGAGTTAAGAGGAGCCATAAATCACAGCTTAGGAAAGGCGATGCACTGAGAGAGGTGGAGAGGTCACCTCCAACCCTTTTCATCAGGGTTTACGTTCAGACGGTGGAGAGTTAACCAGCAGCCAGAAAACTGAAAAAAGAAGCGGGTCACTTACGTCAAAAGGATTAGCTACTTCTTCAAGTTTATCAGTGGAAATACTTGCTTAGTTTTAGCATAGCTAGTCAGAAAAAATAACTCCGTTAAAATATGTAGACACGTATTTTATCTGATAACATCTGAATTTGACTCTCTGTGGATAAAGTTGAATATCACATGCTCCTCCACTATTCAGATGCTTGGATAAAAAATTCTGCATTTTTCTTTGATCTGGAAGATTCTGAACAACATTCAAACTGAAGCTACACTCAAGATTAGCTCATTTGTACATAAAGGCCACAGTTCTTTGACTTGTATCCTTCCATTAAGGTAGCATTCAGATAACACTCAGTTGACCTGATTGACTCAGTAGAAACTTTGAAATCAAGCTGCGCTCTTTGTCTACCTGTCAGACTGTGTCTCAGGCTTCTAGCAGGACATTGCTGACTATGCAGCACTGTGATAGCATGAAAATCAGAGTGTGTTGGGAATGCCAAAAACAACTAAGGTACAAAGGATTATATAAAGATGCAACCATTGCAGATGTAAACTTCCCTAAAGTGCAATCCCTTGGGTGAACAGGCTAAAATGTGTAGATTGGTGTAACTGTGGCATTTTTTGTTTCTACCCACAAAAAACAAACAAAAAGGAGCCAAAGAACTGACATTGCAGAGTCCAGAGTGTTATATCACACTCACTACTTCCATCCTTTATATACAGTTTTATAGGAGGCGGAAAAAAATTAATTAATAAAAAATAAATAAATAAATTAAAAAAAAGGCTGCCTGCATGCTGTCAGGATAATGAGCCCAAACACCATTTATTAGGTTGAATTATTTAAGAGATTTTAATAGTTTTAATATTTCTATTTGGTGAAATAATGCATATGTAAATCTGATCAGGATACTGATAAAGATCCTCACCTTTTCTTCAGTGAGCGGTTCAGGGACTCTGTTCTCTCTGTGATCTGAAACAGAAGAAGAAGTATGACGCCTTTTGTTTTTCCTTTCGGATGAACACGTTTCTCTCTGTGTCACTGCTGCAGTTCATGAATGTGTTAATTAAAGCTCAGCTCTGGGTTTGGCCTTGGACCTCCCAGTCCCAGACAAACAGCGCTGAGGTGGCTGGCCTTCATCAAACCGCACGAGTCGTCAGAGAGTCAGAGGATGATGGAAAAATGTGGCTTTTTAGAACATAAATTTATAGAGTGTTACATTACCTTAAGGACATACACCTACAATAAAATTGACAGAGTCACTGGGTTAAAGATGAAGAGCAACAACTGAGAAAATGTATTATACTCTGAAGAAAACTTGAATTCAAGGGCAAAATCATCTCTCTGCATTACTCTGTATTGATTTTCAGTCCATGTTCTTTTTATTTATCCCCAAACTTTTCCATCAAAATGCCCACACAGAGTAAAAGATCTGCTGTGGGAGGTGACGATTTTCCTTTAGTGTACAGGCTCAAAGGGCCTGCATTATTCAGCATTCTTACTGGTAATGCTTGTTTCCCCAGTCTAAGTAAATGAAACTGGCCCTAGATGGACACCAGCACTGGTACCATCTGTCGACAGAGCTCATCCAGCTGACCTGGACAATTTTGCTGTTTTTTTAATCTGCACTCAGGGGTCCGATTTTTAGGACAGGAGCAGTGTATCTCTGACCTCAGAGGTCAAACATCAAAGTACACACACACACACACACCTTTTGTTACTGTTTTATATATAGTTATAGTGTTGTGTGTGTGAAAGCCTGTTGTTTGAAATTAAATTAAAAAATGACACTGCATAATTTCTTCTGGTAAAGAGCCATAAAATGTGCTTCCAACATGCAGCAAAATGCATCAAACACTGGACATAAATGACAATATTTAATGTAGAGGTGAAGCCTGCCTAATGTGAAGCATGGCTAGATTTGAGTTCTGTGGGGAAAAGTCACAATGTCAGATTTAACAACTTAAAATAACACACAGGATGTTAATCTTAGTGTTGTACTTACGTGGTGCCATTAACACAACTGAGAAAATAAACCTGAGGATTTCACTTAATCTCATAAGTTTTTACCCATTGTTGTAAATGTCTCTTTTGCTATTTGGATTCATTTTTTTTCTGTGTCCTTGGACATTTGGTTCGTTTGAATCTGTTCATGTTCACATAAATTCAGGAATAGAAGAAGCAAAAGACATGCCAACATGCACACAGTCATGCACGTGGACGAGCCACTCATCAAAAATTCAAATACAGAACCCCAAAGTCTCAAACATGGTTTGGTTTCTTAATCTTTATGAACCAGATTTTTTTTTAAATAAGAAAAGAAATGTCTTCCTGGACTGAGAGGGCTCCATAAACGACCGCAACGTGCTGAAAAAACACACATAGGCATTTACAGTTCACACAGATCATCAAGCGCAGACAGTGAAACATTTCGAGTGGCAGTGAGATCGAGGACAACACCGCATGCTTTTCCTGGTGCAGTCAGGCTGAAGTGGCTTTGCAATCACACACACACAGAGGTACACACACATGCAACTTACAAGCTGAGACTGAACCCATCTGCTGGGAAGATAACACACAGCGATTAGTCACTGAGTTACTTGTTTTTTTAACCCAACAGGTCAAACAGTAGGCTGCATTTTGTTAAATCAACATTACAGTAATGGGCTAGACGGAAGGACGGATCACCCGAGACAATTAAACTTTTCTTTTTCAAATTCCTCTTTATCTGCTCACATGATAGCTCTTGCTGACCTGAACAGGTAAGATTAAATTCTGACAGCATTCATGGCTGTGCCAGTGGGTTCTTAAGTGAACCTTTGATGCTTTTTCTCTCATATATCCATTTTATATCCACATATATAATGTGAATGTGAATTCACTGTGAACCACAAGCTCAGGTTCAGACTGATCTAAATGCTCAGTGCTGCAGCGCCTGTTTGAATATTGGATCTGACTGCTATTCATGATCATCTCAGGAACATAGCTCTGCCTGTGAGGACAGAAGTCCACCCACCTCAAAACTTTTGTTTGAACTTGACTTGTTTGCAAATATGATTTATTAACAAGTAAATACAACCAGCTTTCGATACATTAGGGTTTTATGACCAAGTTACTCAATCAGAAATGTTGTTTAGGCCTCCGTCACATCAGCCTAGAGACCAGGTGGTAACCCTCTGGCACACCTGATGACTAGGGGAAAAATACGCATATCCCAACCCACCGGTGGTTGCTGCATGTTCTTGCTGTCACTGAGGGTGCTGCACCAAGGCCCTCCTTGTGGTTTGCTAGCAGATTTCTACTGTTACCTGTAGTTTGCATGAAAGATGCTGACTTGTCTGCAAACACTTGGCATTTAGCGTGATGCCAAAAAGAGATAGAGAATGTTTGCATTGAAAGTAAAAGAGTAACACCTTTTTTGTCGCACTCTTCAGACTTAAAAATACTCTCTGAGCAGACATGTAAGTCTTTATCTTCTACGCAAACTGCAGGCAATATGTTAAAAACCAAAGCAAATCTAAGGAGGCCTTCAGTGCAGAACCGTGTGTCTCTTTGTGACCATTTTCAAACTAGCAATCACCAACCAGCTGGGGAATACACATTGTTCCATAGCGACCGGCTGTAGCCAGATAATAATAATAATGATAATGGATACTTTATTGATCCCCATGGGGAAATTACTTGTTTTTCTCTGCATTTGACCCATTCACTGGTCAGATGGTTGCTGACCAGTCTCTAAGTTAGAAAAGTGAAACAGTCAAACAAAAGAAGAAGCAGTTACCAACAGATAGATTTTATAACCAGCGTTAGAAGCCGGTACACGCTCTTTACCTTCTGTGTGGAAACTTTTGGGCTGAAGGGACTGAACATCTCGTCTTCATCGACACTGGACGTACTCAGGTTCTTCATCCTCTCTGCTGCCTCCATCCTCCTCCTCTCGATTTCTTCCTTCATGCGTCTTCTCTCCTCCTGGGAGTCGGATTAAAAACACTCTTCAGCCCCAAAGCCATATAGATCTAACAGCTGCTAATACTAGAGACTAAGTAGCCATTGTTTTACTCTTGAAGCTGAATTAGTTACTTTTAGGCAAGGCCGTGATACCTCCATAATAAGCTAAAGATGTCCCTACTGTATATCCCTGATATATTAAGAATTTAGTTATGAATTTTAGACATTTGGCATGCTGCATTCTTCTTCTTCTTTCACATTATACATCCTCACTGATATGATAAACATATGGATAAGACCACAAAGATGATCTTTGTAACTTTCTTAAAAAAATAAATCTGAGGTTCACAGGCTAGTAGATCTTTTATTACTAGCTCTTAAAATATGAAGAAAAAATATGAAGCTTGCACTACATTTAAACCCCAAATAAAAATGTTTTACTTGAATCTGAGCGTCATTTACCAAATTCCTAACCCCCCTCCTGCAGTTGTGTATATATCTCTGTGCATATAGCATTTCAGATACTGAGCTTTTATTGAGACATGGTCACCTCTTCTTTGGCCAGCCGCTGCAGCTCCTCCTCCTCCCTCCGACGTTCCTCTTCCTGTCGGACCTGCCGTCTATCCTCCCTCCTTCTCTTCAGCTCCTCCAGCTCTTGCTCAGCCTCAGCCTGTCGTTGTCTCAGTTGCTCCATCTCCTGGCTCTCCTTCTCTTGGAGGCTCCGCCGGATCTTCTCCAGACGTTGCTCTGTCTCCAGGATGGCCTCCGACTCCTCTGGTTCAGCAGCTCTGCTACACACAGCACTACTGTATAGGATATAAAATGCTTTGATTTATGCCCTGGCTGTGGAGCTGAAATAAGATCTAAATATTTTTGTCCAAAGTCTTTAAAGTACTTTTGGGATTCTGGAAAATGTAAACTTGATATTTGTAGGTTTTTTTGTGTTGTCTCAAGAAATGATTTACTTCTGCTTTGGCTTTTAAAGTCAGTGTAACAAAAGCTACATATTCAGGTGAGTGGAAAGGCACATAATAAGATAGCAAACAAAACTTGTTACACACATGGTGGATCTCTTTGTTTTGGTGATAATTGATGTCACTTCCTCATTGGCTGCATTGCCGTTTGAGTTGCTGTGTTTTGGCTCTTGGTGAAGAAAAACCTTGGATGTGTAGGAGATTTTGACTTCTTTTCTTTTCTCCACCTGTTAATGAAAGATCGAACGAAATAGATTTTTAAATGCATGTAATAATATATACGCTGAAGTTTGCTCTTCTTTCAAAGTAGGTCTTCAAATCTTTTTGAACACATCAACTCTTTTCTTGAATCAGTTGAGACTCAGACTGTTCTAATATGATTTTAGACCTTATATGAACCGTCTTTACCATCTATCAATAACTTGATATTTGAATAAGTAAAATCCTTATCTAGACTAATGTTGAATATTTTTATTTATGACACTTCCACAGAAAACTCAGTTTTCCAGTACGGAAGTCCTACCTCTGGATGTGGCCTTTGACTCTCCTCGCTCCTCCTCGAGATCAGTTCATCCTTCTTTCTTAGTTCCTCCTCCCTCTCTTTCTCCCTCCTTGCTCTCTCAGCTCGAATCATTTCTTCTTCATGCTCCTTCCTCCTCTCCATCTCCACCCTGTCTCTGTCTTCCTGCTCCTGCCTCTGGAGTTGGAGAGAAGTGATGGAGGCCTTCGTGCTCTTTATGGGCACAGCTTTTTTTATCGTGTCTTCCTCTTCGTACTCGTCTTCATATCCTCCCTGGCTGAGCTCCTGCAGGCGCTGCTGCCTTCGCCTCTCTCTGCGTTGGGTCCAGTCACTGAAGCCTTCGTCCTCCTCCAGAGAATGAGAACTATTTGGCTTCAGGCTGCTGCCATACCTATGGAGAGAAGAGATGGAAAAAGAGTCAAGACAGGCAAGATCATGAGATCCCAAACGTGTTTAGCAAAATTCCAACCCTCGGACATATCCCATTTGCATCCTCAGGCAGTACTCAGGCTTTCAGTGTGATGTGTATTATAATAAAATACAACACAGCGTGAGACAAATTGAGCAATGCTTTGCTTAAACCGTGTTGTTATTATGGATAAAGTGCCCATTAAGTCAGTTAAATCTACCAGATTTGCTACTCTGTGGTCTCTGTTAAAGTCTCTGTTTTTCCATTACTCAGCAGCTAAGTCAACAAACTAGCTGATTAGTTCCCAGCCGGGAACTTGGCTGAAGTTCCTCAGGTTGCTCGATTCCACAATTTATGTCAAACCTCAAAACAGGGAATACAAATTTGATACTTCAATAGCTCAACCCCTGCTTTGTACACCTCTCTATTAAAATTGAAAGAAAATAACGACACAACAAGAATATCTTTAAATTAAATCTGGAGACAACTCCCCTTAAAAAAGAAGAAGAAAAATCAGGTGCAGGATGTCGCCATGGTGGGGAAAATAGTCCCTGTAGATTTCTAGTCTGGAAATAAATCACGTGCAGCCACGTTTCAGCCAAAATGTGACGCAGTCCACTCAAGACAATGCATGCAATTTCACCTCCATCTTAAATGGATACAAAAGTAAACCCTGGAAGAAGCCATGACTTCACCCAGTTTGAACAGTGAATGCATGGTGGAAAACGTCTGCTTTCACGTTCCAATACGTTCATTTTGAAAAACAACAAGTGTACAAATGCAGCATTAATCTTGAAAGTCCTGTTCCTGACGTAAGGAGCAGAGCTCAGTTTCAGTCAATCAAAAGGCATTAAGTGATTTTAGCAACAAGGTCTGTAGTGCTTTGTTGAACACAAGTTTCGACTTGCTACAGGATGGCATTAGTCTGGGAATCCTCTTGACTGGGAAAAAACCCACTGCACCGAATGCATGGAAATCATCCTAGCCCAAAAAATTGCAGGATACAAAGATAACAGTCACTCGTCAGAGGTAATCCATCACATTAAGTGTCCTTCAGTAAAATATTTTGGGAAGCAGTTGGCAGACCACCATATCATGAGAGGACAGATCACCACAAGCAAAAAAGACAACATTTCCTACAAGACCTAAAAATATAATAAGCTGAATGGCCGTAGAGCCACAAACAAATTGCATGCAGATGCCAACTTGACCCTGTTCAATCGCAAACTGATAGCAGGCCGATTTTGCCTTTTTGCCATTTTCTGTCGCTATGCAGACAGAAGCTGATTACGAGTGGTCACAGACGTGGTCCCAGTTTTTTAGGCAACCACTTCAAAAACAACGTGCAAGTTCACTGCAAGTTGTTGCAATAACGTCAGCCGTGCAGCCGTCTTCAATCACTGTTTTCCCTGGTATGACATTAACATTAACCTTAGACCAAAGAACACTAGCTTACTGCAAACACATTGACACATGCGTTATTTTTAGCTCGTTTTGAATTAAAAGGACAGGTTACTGCAATACCATCCTACAATATAATTCAGACCTTAATGCGTCATTGAAAAAAATTCCTGAATAATGCACGAATCCTTATCTTCTCAGGGACACCAACGTAAACAGGACATTTGAACACATTATGAAACACGGGGTTGAGATCATCTCATTCCATAAAAGTCAGATTTTAAAACACAAGTGTGTGCACTTTAATGCTGAAGCTATTCCACATTTCCAGTCTAGAATATTTGTCACATCTGCAGCTGCTCACACAAAGGTGCGAGGTCCTCGCTGCCTGCTTCCCTCTGCACACATCGAACAGCCACAGGAGGAAATCAGCATGTAACATGCTATATACGATCTCATATTCTACTATGAAATATTTGAACTTCAATTTAGACGTTAATTATTATGGAGCGCCAGTTATGTTTTGTCTAAATGGACTTAGCCCTGAACACTTATTCAACAGTCAGAAGATCTCCCACTCGATCCTGCTGATTAAACTAATAAGTGTGCTTCGTGTCTTTGGGAGCTGGCAGAGAGGAATTCACTCAGCATTCCCCAGATGATTAAGACATTCTGGTCCGTGGGGCCCCAACTGTAGAGTGGGAGCCTCCGCCTGAGCTCTCAGAAACTAATCTGTCCAAACAAACAGCAAAGTTTCTACTTCAGAATAAAGACGTCCAACATGAAGTCATCGAGTCCTGATAGGCAGCACTCGGTCACGCTCGATGACCTCTCCTGATTTACTGCATTTTATGAAAAATGGTACCGTTCCCTCTGAATGAAGGTAAGTGCAGTTAACGGCTACTCGAGGCCGGCTCTAAAAGCGAGTCGTCACTCCTCCCGCCTAATCAGTTTTGGACAGCAATGAATTTGTAAGTGCTCAGAATATTTCTTCTCATCGATGTTAACAGAGTGGACAAAATATTATTAGATGATCGACAGAGCTGATGTTTAACTAATAAATATGAATTAAATTGTATTTAATGAATAACAGATTGTATATAAAAGATTGGACCTCCTCAGTGTGACCAAAGCAATTGATTGATGCCATTTATAGCCAAAACCCCCCATAGCTAATGGCTCTGGCCATTAGCTATTAGCTATGTGGCTACACCCCTACTTATCCAAAAGAATCAGAAAAGAAAGCAATTCCTCATACTGATATTAAGGAGGGAAATCATGTGCAGAGCAGGCAGTAAACAGGGCTAATCCTTCTGTAACTTTGGACACTTTAACATGGGAGTCTATGGGGACTGACTTACTCTTGGAGTCTAAAGTGGACGTTAGAGGAACTGCAGCTTCCACAGTGGCTTCATTTTTCTGCCCTGAAGGTTGGTGCCTTGTATCAGTGCACTAAAACATATAGCTAATGTACATCAGTCTGAAAATGTATCTGCAGACTTAGAATTTTCACATCTTTTTGAATAAAAGAATATATTTGAGTTGTTTCTGATCATTTTTCTTCAGTGGAAACCAATGGGCTTGATGCTTAGAGCCACAGAGAGAGGCTAGTGGAATCAGAAATGGAGTCACTGTAGATCCAGTAAATGATAAAAGGCAGCATTTGCTTCAACCAACATTCACAAGCTCAAAATCTGTCAGCGCTTCTGAGCTCACTGATCTCGGGGTGAAACCAGCATTACGTCACCTGCATCTCACAGAACACCTTTCAATTACAAACCACAGCAGTGGAGCTACCTCATACTGACTCACCGCAGCCTGAATCCAGCTGAGCCTGTGACGTGATGAAGGAAAAGGTGTTGAAGATGCAAGCTATAATTAAGAGCCTGAAATTAAAAGTCAGCTGAGAGACCACGAGCTCCGACATGGAGGCTTGGTAGTAAACATTCTTTGGCGGTTGTGTAATGAGAAGGCAGCTGCGTGTTGGTCTTCATGTCAATACGACAGGATGGAAGAGGTTGTTTGTGGCATTTCCCAGTGGAAACATTTGTTTTATGTAACCAGACGTCTGTGAACCCCTGTAAAGCAGCCAGGCAGGCCGGGGGGAGCGTAACCGCTGCAGAAACAGGCTGAACTTTGAGGTTCGTGACTGGGAAACGTGATGACAAAATCTTTTAACTGCATCATCAGGAAATTAAAGAAAAACAAAACATGCAGACACAGTTAGCAGCTTGTTCAGGAAGTCATTGGACATGAGATGAGTGAATGAATAATGTTTTCACTTAGTAGCTTCCTGGGTTCTCATGACTGCATGGAGAAGGAATTCCACCATATTTAGATTCCTCCTACTTCCATGATTTAGAGTGAGAACATAGCCAGATTAAGCAAATTCAGGCCTTGAAATGGAATTGGATATCTAGATATCCACTGAAATCTACGGACTCTCAAGCTTCAGACCTTTTTTTTTATTATTTGTTAAAATTAAATCCTGATACCAGGGTTCATCTACGAGTGACTATGGCTAGAACGCCAGTGGTTCCATAACTTTGAATAAAACCTAACAGAGCTTAGTGCAGGGCAGGTCGGAGATGTAATTATACCGTTTCTTGAGCAGGTCTTGAATAATTGTTGAAGCCCAGCACTATATGGGGAGAAGATCACTAACTCATCTGCATAATATTCAGTCAGTCATGTTGTTGAAAGGTTAAAAGCTCAGTTTGCAGCTCCGTGATGAAGACCCATGTGTGTCCTTCACATAACACAGTGAGAAAGTGCTTTAAACCTCCATTTTCTCTGAGGGCCAGCAGGAGGTGACTGCTGAGTGGCAAAACAAACTGCACAAAAGTTCTATGGGGAACAATGTCCCCTTAGCTTATTAAGCCTTTCCTGTGCAGTCTTAAATCATGAATTTTAAGTCTTACCAACGACAACATGATGTAAATTTTGAACTTTACGTCACCCACTAGAGTCAAAAAGGAAAAAATAAAGCAGGGTGTGATTTCGTGCGGGCCTTTGCAAGTATTGAAAGAGTGTGTCTCAGTATCACAGTCAAATCTATCTCATTGCGTCATTGCATCTGGTTTCAGTGATGACAACATTCAGCTCGAATCTTCAGAACGAGACTTCACTAAATAGAAAAAAAAAAGGGGGTGAACACAGACACTACGTCCCTTATATATGAGCCAGAGCTGCTTATAAGCAAGAAGTCACGTGTTGCAAACTGTTTAAAGAAAGAAAAAATTCTTTCTTTAAACAAATAAATATTCCAAAACAGCAACTAAAACCCACCAGCATGTTCCAGATGTCCTACTCGGAAAAAGGCTGCTTTTCGTACAAACACCATAACCAGAGATCACATTCTTTATATTTTAAAAGGAAGCGTTTGGGATGTAAAGGGCCTCTGCAATATTTTCTGTACTCACGTGTTCTCCTCTGGCGGCATCTCGCCGTCCAGTGATGACTCTCCGGGTGCTGAGCCGCTGTTCCTCCGGCGTAAAGACTCTCGAGCTCTCCGACGACGCTCCCTCTCCACCTCCTCGGCATCCTCGATGCTCCTCTGGGCCGTCAGCCTGGAAAGAAAGGAGCACTCCATTTCACTAAGAGTGCAGGCAGGTTTGAACACGTTCCATTGCCAACCATGTCATGATCTTTGGGACTTTTGTAATATTTCCTATTATGTTATTCATCCCTAAACAGCACAGTTTGGTGCACATGAGCGGGGAGCAAAGACCGAAACAAAAAAAACGAGTCTACCTTTTTTCCCTAACATACAGTCTGAAATGTTTACACCAGTTTTGTACTTCAGTAATCAAAAATACTGCCTGTATTTTTCAGTCTTATTAATGTGTCAGATCAAAAGACGTGAATTTTTCCTGCAGTAACTGAAGTAATTACTGCAGTAACTTTGAGACTTTTTGGGGGAATAATTAGTACTTTTCCATGTGGTATTGCTCCACATGGCGTACTTCTTTCAACAGAGGAGGTTGGGAAATGTCACAATCTTCATCATGTATCACACATGACCCAGATTCCTGACTCGCGGTCGTCTCTTGAGCCTCCTGGGTTTCTGAACAGTGAGTCTCTGAGGCCAGAAGAACATCTGCCGGGCCTCGGATGAGAAACACCGCCGTCTGTTTGCGCGTCAGATAAACACAATCGTGCTACGCTTCATGTCAACATGGGATCACAGTATTTATTACAAACACAGTTGATCTTTATTTATCAGAAGACAGCGAGCCAAACGCGAGCACTCTTTGCAACAACGCTTTGATTTACACCAATGTCGGGGGATTTAAAGACAGCACCTCCCCTCACACGGAAACGGCAACATAAGAAAAAAAAAGTGCAACGTTTTCTTTGTTTATTTGATGGCCAACAATGAAAAAAAAAAACACTAGATATGTTGGTTTCAATTAAAAGAAGCAATTTGCAAATCAGCTTTCAGAGAAAAATGAGCTCACTGGTTATACAGGATAACGAATAACAAAATGAAGCAAAGTAAACAAATTAAAACCTAAAGAAAAGTTAATGTAAAGTGAGTGACATGAATCAATGATTTGAAAAAAAAACAAAAGGGACCAAGTGATAAACCATAGAGGTTGAAACACGAGCAGAACGGTGGTCACCTGTGACTTCTGCCCTCGCTACCTCTCCAGGCTCCTACCTGTAGTGTCTGATTAACCATCGTTTAACTATCTGCCTGATTAGTCATTGTTTTTGGCAACAAGTATGGCCATTTCCTCAGTGGCACTTATATTATATTCCATTGTTTTGACATCAGATTTGATAGAGCTGTAGATTTTTCTAATTTAGACTGAAGGGCCTAAATAAAGTGTCTTTTTACTCTTGTCCAAGTTTCTAGATAAATAGCTGAAAGCATTTTTTAATTTTTTTGAATTATAAAGTATATTGCTGAGAGTCTTGTGTTTATCCAGCTTCTTTCCCAGAAGAGGCATGTGGAGGACTAACAGTTGCGCGAGCTCAGGTGTCGAGTTACTAAGCTCACATTTGGCTTCTGTGTCACTAATAGATTGCTAACGGCTCCAAGGCTCCATCTGCTCCTCCGCCCTCATCTTTTCTTCAAAACAATGGATTGATGCAGGAGAACCGGCTGCATGATCTCTGATATTTACAGATAAGACTTATTTTAGGCACAGTTTGGTCTAAGCTGCGTTGTCAACTCCTTTGACTCGTCCTTCTTCCTGAGATCTCAGAGATTTAGTCTATATCAACAAAGTGAAGCTGCTCTTTGTTTTCAGCTCCAGTTTACTGGGAATAAACGTCTGTTCAGAATGAAGATCAGCTTTGGGTTCGGTGTTTTCTTTATGTTAATATCCTGCTCCTGCCAACTGAGAAGCTTCAACACTTCAGATTTCCTCTACTCTGGCTTTACTAAAGTCTTTGCAACTGAAATGTGCAAAGTTAGTCATTTAATTTCTGTAGGTATTGAAGTAGGAGGATGTTGGTGCAAGCCTCGGGACTTAAATTAAATGCGGAACAGCTCATTGGGATGGGTGCAAACTGCAAAGAAACAACAAAATCTGCAGATCTCCTCACCCTCAACGAGGTCACTTGAATAATGTGTTTCCCACTCTCTAAAAAGCATGGTTGGAAACTGGCTGGTTGACCTTTTCACAGATCATTTCCTCAAGGGTGGGTGGACACCAAAAGCATTTAGTACAAGCACTTCAGATGAATGATCGTGTCTCTGACGTGGCATGTGGTCACACTGATGGCTCAGCTCATAGCTTTGAAGTGTTTTATACTCCACATTGATGTATATTAGTATACATCTTTGTATATTAATACGTCTGTCATCCTGACATCGAATAAACTGTCCTGACACAATGACCACTGCTACCTGCACATTGAAAGCAAACACTGCTTCCCCTCACTTTCTCCATTTCAACACACAGACTATTAGTTTCTGGGCCACCTCAGCAAAACACCCTGCTGACCCACATCCATCTATGCTCGGGCCTCTCCACCCCTTTCCATTCTTTCATTTCCTTTTGCTGCTCCCTGCCTACAGGAAGGATGAAAAACTGACTGAGGGAGGAAGACATATCAGAGCTGATAAGAGCAGAGTTCATCAGCACGCTGGTTCAGGAGATATGATTCAGCACACACATCTTAGGTACTTTTCAAAGATTCTATGTTTCCTGTGCAATAAAGGGCCAAGTATCACAGATTGGATAGTGGCCTTAAAAAGAGGAGGAGCTAAAACAGCTAATTTTAGATAGAGGACAAACTGACTGGCTGGACCAAGGCCCAGTACAATATGGGCAAGGATTATTTTGAACTGTGAATCATACAAAATGACTTTAGAATTTATTTATT
Source organism: Diplotaxodon limnothrissa (assembly GCF_057381915.1). NCBI lineage: Eukaryota > Metazoa > Chordata > Actinopteri > Cichliformes > Cichlidae > Diplotaxodon > Diplotaxodon limnothrissa. The sequence goes on from NC_140602.1 coordinate 67,733,014, forward strand.
TTTTTAAAGTGGCTGTAGTCATTATCATGGGAGGAAAGGAGGTTGGGGTGGATGGGTCATGAAAATAATCAAGACGGCAGAACTTAATAATATGACTTTCCAACTCCAACAGGTGGAATGTTTCTGAGTAAAACTATCAGCACAGTACCTGCGTGTAATATCTTGTGGCAAGTATAAACCAAAATGACCTACAAATGCCAAAGAACTATTCAATAATCCTATGTGAGCCCTAAAGTGGAGCACAGTTGGCACATAAAACCTGGCTCTGCTTGATTTGCTGCTGTCAGCAGTTTGGGTGTTGAAAACTGCCGAGCTTTGACCCAGCAGACTGTTTGAGTGAAACTCACCACGCTGTCCTCTCATTACGTTTCCTTTCTGCAGTCAGCACTGTGGGATTCTGTCATGCCTGGCAGCTGCTCAGACTGATTCGGGCTAAATGATTAATCTCCATCAGAGTGTTTCTAAAATACCGGGATTACAGTTAGCTTTACTTCCTCCTTCTCATGATTTGTGTCATCAAAATCAAATCATTTGCAATGTTTAATCATTGCTGCAGAACAGAGATGTCTGCGCTGGTCCTAAACCTGGCTCACAGCTTGGAGTTGCTCTGTACTCTGTATATATGTTCATAACTCTATAAAATATAATGTTGTAACAACTATGTCTATGGCTATTGATGGAATTTTGGAATGTTTGACTATTGAGATTATGAATGAAAAAAAGAGAAATGTTATAATAAGTTGCATATATCGGACACCCAGTTCAAGTATTGACACTTTTAATGAATGGATAGAAAAAACGTTTGCTTCGGTGAACCAAAAATTACTATTTATCTGTGGTGATTTTAACATTGATTTGCTAAATCCAACAAGGTTAAAAGCCATTGATGACTTTACTGACACAATGTACAGCTTATCACTATATCCAACAATAACAAAGCCAAGCAGAATAACTTCACATAGCGCCACTATTATTGACAACATTTTTACTAATGTCATGGATTTCCAAATTAATAGTGGTCTGCTTGTCTGTGATATAACTGACCACTTACCAGTTTTTACTTTGTGTGACTGTGATTTAAAAAAAATAGATACCAAGATCATGATAGCAAAGCGAACAATAAATGAAGAAGCAATTCATGCCTTCAATTTCGATTTAGCACAACAAGATTGGAGTTCGGTGTATGAAGAGTCAGATGTGGACAAGGCTTATGATAATTTTCTAGATATTTTTACTATGTGGTACAATAAACATTGTCCTGTAAACGAACACATGACAAACAAAAAAAAGATAAAAAGTCCTTGGCTCACAAAAGGAATTATTAATGCTTGCAAAAAGAAAAACAATCTGTATAAACAGTTTATCAAAGTAAAAACAAAAGAAGTGGAACAAAGATATAAAGCATATAGAAATAAATTGACTGATATTATAAGAACGAGCAAACAACTTTATTATAGAAGAAGATTATATGAAAATAAAAACAATATAAAAGGAACTTGGGATGTGTTAAACAACTTAATTAAACAAGGATCTTCTGGAACATCATATCCTGAATATTTTACTGATGCAAATGGTGAAAATCACAACATGAGTAATATTGTCGATGGGTTCAATAAATTCTTCATAAATGTTGGCCCTGAACTAGCAGCGGACATCCCGTGTCATAAAAATGAAAATATCAGTAATATAAAATCAAATCCCTTTTCACTGTTCCTCTCAGCTACAAATGAGCAAGAAGTAATAAATATCACATTAAAATGTAAAAGTAAGTCTTCAATGGATTATCATGACATAAATATGTCTGTAGTTAAACAGGTTATTCTGAATATTGCTAGTCCCTTAACATATATCTGTAATTTATCATTTCAGTCCGGTTGTTTTCCAAAAAAAATGAAAATTGCGAAAGTAATACCACTATATAAAAGTAATGACAAACATAGTTTTACCAATTATAGGCCTATTTCTCTACTGCCTCAATTCTCAAAAATTCTAGAAAAACTTTTTAATTCAAGATTAGAAAAATTCCTTGAAAAACATCAAATAATAAATGTTGGTCAGTATGGTTTCAGAACGCAAAGAACCACTTCAATGGCGATAATTGAGGCAGTAGAAGAAATTACTGATACACTGGATAAAAATAAATATGCAGTTGGTATTTTTGTTGACCTCAAAAAGGCCTTCGACACAATCAATCACTCAATTTTACTGGATAAATTGGAAAGATATGGTATTCGAGGGAAAGCTGGTAACTGGTTAAAAAGTTACCTAACAGGTCGGGAACAATATGTTAGCATAGGGCATTACCATTCAGAGAAACTTGGTATTACATGTGGTGTTCCCCAAGGGTCAGTGTTGGGACCAAAACTTTTCAATGTATACATAAATGATATTTTTGATGTTTCTCTAGTACTTAAACTCATACTGTTCGCAGATGACACCAACATATTTTTCAGTAGCGATGATTATACTGATCTTGTAATGACTGTAAACAGGGAGCTAAAATTAATAAAAAAATGGATGGACATAAATAAATTATCATTAAATATAAATAAAACTAAAGCAATGTTTTTTGGTAATTTAAAATATAATATAGAATTACCAATTATCATTGAAGGTGTACCAATTGATAATGTGAGTGAAAACAAATTTTTGGGAGTTATAATTGATAACAAAATTTCATGGAAACCCCACGTCAGACACATAAAAACCAAAATTTCCAGAAGCCTCGCAGTTTTGAACAAAGTGAAACCATACCTTGATAAAGATGCACTTCGTACTCTGTACTGTACCCTGGTTCTTCCATATCTTACATATTGTGTGGAAGTGTGGGGAAATACATATAAAAATACAACTAATCCATTAGTCACAGTACAGAAACGAGCACTGTGTATTATTCACAAGGCTGGTTATCTAGATCATACTCACAAATTCTTTCTTCAGGCAAAGTTACTTAAATTCCAGGATCTGGTTAATTACAATACATCCATAATTTTTTATAAAGCTTTTACTAAACTTTTACCGGCAAATTTACAAACTAGATTTGAAATTCGAGAAAAGGTTTATAATGTGAGAGGCTTTGGAGAATTCAAATTACCCAGAACTCGAACAACCCGTAAAGGTTTTTGTGTGTCTGTATGTGGTGTGAAAATCTGGAACAGTCTGAGTTTACAATTGAAACAATGCAAAAATATTCATAGATTTAAATTTCTCTACAAACAGTTGGTCTGGTCACAGTATACTCAATGATGGGTTTTAGTGTGCTCTGTAATGTCTGTCCTCTTACCATTGCTGGTATGGATTCCAAAATAAAAAATAAAAAATAAAGTGTGCGTATGTATGTACATATATGTACTTGTGTGTGTAGATATATATGTATGTATATGTATGTGTGTCTGTTACTTGTAGTTATTACTGCCTGTTACCTGTGGTAATGCAATTTATAATTTATATATTCTGTATTCAGTTATGAAGGCTCTAATTGTTGGTTGCGAGCTGCCGCTTAGATGCTTGTATCTGCCCGGGGCTGTTGATGGGTCTGTATGCAATGATGGGCGTAGCTGCGGGAAGTTTATTGTTTTTTTTTGTTGATGAGTGAGTATAGGGGTGGGATTTAATAAGTTTTCTTCGTCCCACTCCTTTTTCAGGCAAGTTTTGTTTTTTGTTTTGTGTATTTTATGTTCAATATAGGTATTTGTTGTGCCTGAAAATGAATAAATAAATGAATGAAATGAAAATGAATGAAAAGGGTAGTTTTGCTTCTCCAGACAATTAAAACAAGCACAGCGCACTTGTTCTACCTCAGCAGGAATCAAACAGGTTTTTCTCCAGTCTTGTGTTGCTCTTCTGTAAACTGACACCACAGGCATAACCGAGCACGCCGCTTCCCTGAACCGGTCCTCAGATAACGGCCGACAGAGCGCCCTCCAGCCCTTGAGGTCAGTGTGATTGACAGATTACACAAATAAACAAGAGGGAACATATGAAAGCAGGTTCAAGTGAGGAAAGTGGTTACAGTAAACAGAGCAGCAGATGTGCTTCATGAAGGTTTTTATTAAAACATTTATTTCTTCGCTCTTGTGGTGTGTGGCGTGCAATGATATTGGCATTTCCACTTTTTCCTTCCATAATAAATATCTGTGCATCCATTCTTCAGTTTTCTTAACCGCTTATCCAATCTAGGGTAGCGGGGAGGCTGGAGTTGTCCCAGCTTTCACCTTATGTGGTCAATCGATATTTTTGGAAGAAAAATGAAAAAGGAAAAGCAACGATGGCAAATCAGCCATCAGAAAAAAGGTCACAAGGTCAGCCAGAGGCAAGACCAAGCAGGCAGCTGTTGGCTACAGCTGCAAGAAATCTAAATGCATTAGTTACAGCCAGATTTATTTTTTGTATTTCTGCTGTAAAGTTTGGCATTTTAACAGGTAGTCTTTGAAAACGGACTCACTTTTGGAGAAAACCTCAAGTGGCCATTAGAGGAACTGCAGCTGTGTACACTTCACTTTCATTTGGATGAAATTAATCCAATGCAACTCTAACGGGAAGAAACTTAAAATCGTCGCATCCCAAAATGCTGTACTGCTTCTTTAAGAATAAACTGCTTTCTTGTGTTTTGGAGACACAGCCGGTTGCTAGCGGATCTAATAAGAGAAAAAGAAACCCTAAGCTTTGTAATCACCAGCATTTGTAGCAACCAGCAGAAAGAACCAGAAACACGACACACAAAGCCACAAACCAGATAAAAGCTTTGCCACCTGCCAACAGAGTCACTAAACTGCACACTGCCATGCTCTCCCTGTCTGCACTTGTCCAGGCTTTAACTTTATTGTCCAACCATGTTTCACCGGAACAAGAACAAAGGAGGGATTCATCTCAGGAGAAGTGAGGTTAATGTATTAAATCCTCCGCTGCTCTTTCGCAAGCACACACTTTGTCATCGCAGGGCTGACTGGCTTCAGTGGCATAATAACATGGTTTGCTCTCAGGCTGAAAGAGTGCCAGGCCTCGTGGGACAGGCACGGATGATGGGAAGACGTTTGCAAGATGAGGTCATGGCAGTGTTGAAACAAGTCAGGACAGCGGATCAATTACAACAGAAAAGATTTCCATTTTCCTATTTGAAAAAAAAAGTTATGGGAGTCACCAGACGAGCAGCGAAGAAGCAGCCGAGCATCACAGAACCACAGGGTCAAAGTTCACAGAATTTATGAAGAAATATCCCCCATCTGTCCAAACACGGGTTATTTATATTTGAGGCCCCAGATATTTAAATACAGTGGAAGCCCGACTTACGAATGCCCCATTTAACGAAAAATTCAAGTTACGAAGGTACTTAACGGCAATATTTCTTCCCGTGTTACGGCAAAATGCCCGTGTAAAGAAATCCGCTGGCTCTGATTGGCTGAGCCGACAATGCCCACAATGCCTTCCGAATCATGTGACAACCCCCTTGGCTTTCGTACTTGCGCTTCGCTGTTCCCCTTGAATGACGTATTGTTGTTGCAGTTAGCAATTAGCCGATAGCCTATCGTTCACTCAAAAGGCGCGACGGGTGCTTCGACTTACGAAAGACCCTCGGGAATGAATTAATTTCGTAAGTCGGGGTTCCACTGTATTATGATTTAACCCCTGAAATTATTGCCAAGTCTGCATTTATAGCTCAACCTCATACCTGTTCTTAAAAATGTTTCGGTACATTTATAAAAAAATTTTAAAAAACTGAGTGTTGTCCGAAATAATGATTGCATGTCACACAGAAAACCTCTCAGCACAGATTCTGCAGCTTAACCTGACCTTCAAATATTTGTTTCATCAGGGAAGTCCTAACGAGGTTAGCAAACTCCAGGACATCAGCATTACATACTCTGTGCATGCATACAGACAAGATGACACTAATAGACACACATGTCACACAAAAATTATGACATGCATGAAATTGTATCAATCAAGCAAATCGTTATTTCAAACATAAGTATCAAATATATTAGAAAAGTGGTGATAAAAGAGTTTAGAATTTATCTTTACAATAAATACATATCAGTGTTGTTTTCCCTTTGTTTCTATGCAAGAGACAGGGCGCTAATGCTACAGTGTCACAGTCACTTAGTCAATGTGCTCGTGTCAGAACAAATTCTTTGGTAGGGCAATCAACGGTTTCATAGGAAAGAAAACAGATGATTTTACAGATGATCTATTCATTCAGAGGTCTGAGAAATGGACTACTAGTGAAAAACAAGCCCAAGTTTGCGCAAACCAAACATAACAGTGACATCTGGCTTAACTAATGTTTGCATCTACATGACGTTTCCTCTAAGTAGACTCCAAATTCACTGACATCATGTTAAACATTTCTGTTTTATTAAAACTGATTGCTTAAAATTAATATTTTCAACACATTTAACATCAACACTGGAACACTCTGTTTATGCTACGGATTGTACCTGTAATGTGATTACTGCAGGAATTGCTTTGTGTTGATTTTTAACTTTGCTTTGTGCCTTCAAAGAAAGATATTCTGTATACTCATTAGGGAAAGTTGTGAGTGGAACCGTACCCACAGGTGTTTATTGTTAACTGGTAATTAGGTGACATTTCAGGTCATTTTAAAGAGAAACAAGAAAATAAGGTAACAAAGTACTTTCTTTGGTGTACTGCATTACTTTAAGTACTGATTAATGCGTAACACTTTTTGATTAACGACCCCAACACTGAAACTGATAGTGGTCCCAGCACAGAGCCTTGGGGCACAACAGTAATCCAGTTTCAGCTGCACCCATCAACTTTCACACAGTGAGTTCCTGCTTGATGGACAATTTGAAACAATATTGTGACTTTAACGAAACAAGTGTTTAATTAAAGCCTCAACAATATTACAGCCGGCCATCTGCCTTGTTGGAGTGAAAGAACTCCAACAAGAATTTATTTTTTATTTTCTCCAAACAATAAAATTGATGTGATGATCCAAACTTTTTCCTGCAGTGGCATCAGCAGGTGAGAACTCCAACATATTGGCAAATGTCTTAATAAGTCTTCAGCGACTAGGAACTGAATTATATACATTAAAGGGCTCTCAGAGATGAACAACAGTTACCAGTATACATTCAACTTTGGATAAACTGGTGATCTCTGGTGATCCTCTTATTTTTTCCATCCAGCAACATCATTAAATTCTTAATTTTACCATTAAATCGGTGCTTAAATCAGGACCTAAATCCCGCAAACCATAAGCCACAGCTGCACTAAATTTATAGCATGCAAACACAGTAATCATTGCCCCTGTTCAACATCAGAATGTTACCTTGATGTTTTGCTTAGATCACTGCTATAGTAACTACAGGGGCAATAGCATGCCAGTAGACTCTGTAGTGTGTTATTTGTATTAATTCCCTTCCAAAACCTTGCATCATTACCTGGTACCCATAAAACGGGTTGTACTGAATTTATTTCTAGAACTGTGTCCAGGGAAAGAGAGGAAACCAAGGAAATAAACTTTATGCTTCTTTGTGCATTTAAATGGAGGATTGCAGCATCTGAAGCACATGTGCCTCTTGTTCCTCACCATGACAACGGCTCAAACATTTTTGACAAGGAAAATGTGCCTAAATATTTCTGTTCCAGCCTGGGGCTCTTGAATCAATAAACCTATGACACTCACTGTCCCTGGAGGAGAATATTAAACAGGCTAGAGCTGCCAGATCTCTTTCGAACTAGAAACAGAGCCGCCATGTCCTGATTCAAGTGATTCAAATGTCCTCAGCTCTATTCTGGTATCTTTTCATTCAGAAAAGGTTCAGTCAAAGACACCTGGACCTGCAGGTGTTTCTTTAGTTCAAAACAAATGATTATTTTAAATTTGAAGAAATCTACAGACAGACCGGCAGCTTCAAAAGCACTTCTGAATAACTGAGATTCTGCACAGTGTTTTGTAAGGTAAGTGCTTTCTCTCTTCTTTGTTTCAGGCATTTTAATTAGTTTCTTAGTTAGTGATGACAGAATAAATGCCAACTGAAAGTAAAGCAAAGAGATAAGAGAAGATATATTTCTGCATTGCAGTAAAAAAGTGGAACAAATCATCCCGCAGTCAGACACAAATAGTCTCGATTAGAACTCCAGCAACATCGCCAGAGACAGTAATCACCATGTTATGACTGGATCTCTGGGTGTCCAACCCCCCCATGCAGAGCACAAACAGACCACTTATCCCCGAAGTCTGGGAATCCTGCAGGTTTGCTTGCACACAGGCTTTAAAGGAGAGGGCGAGTGAGAAAGCTCCTGCCAGTAAAATGTAACCCAAAAAAGTAACTTCAAGCAAAAGTTTGTCATTACAGACCTCAAACTATTCTATAAATGTGGATCAATGGAAAATTAAAAGAACACAGGGACGCAGCAAAAGTGGAAAACAGAATCTTGTGCGATCGCTCCATGAGAATCCAAACAAATCCGGAACCCAGCAAGACCATCTATCCCCAAACAAACAAACACAAACTGTGTATCTGATTGCATCCAAACCTTTATTTTACATTAAAGAGGCAGAAAACAAAAAAGCAACAGGCGGAGAGGTGAGTGGCCTGAGAACAGAGAAGCTGGGAAAGCTTTTTCCATGTGAAAATGTCAGGGTGGACTTTTAACAAAGTTCAAATTACTTGAGTGATTCATGTCTCAAAATTACAAGATTTATCCTGAGAAATTAAAAGGTTATTCTCTGTGTCTACCTTAAATGGAACTTTTCTAACATTTTCCATGGAATTTAACACATGAGATGTTTTTACTGCATACATGTGTGACCGTGAACTTATTTTACTGCTAACAGTAAAATAAAAATGAAGCCCATGGCTCCACGTGTAAAAGTTCACCATCCACTGGCATGTAGCACCAAATCACAACAACAGTTACTTCAAGGTGCTTTATACTGTAAGGTTAAGACCCTACAATAATATAAATAATACACATCATCCGGGGAAGAAGGATTTCTTATCTAGTGTTGAATGCTTTGTTATGTTTTAATGTTGAGTGTATTTTAGTGTTGCATGTTCTTATTGTATTTATTGGATCTTCTCCTGGAGAGACTCCGCCCCCTGCTTTCCCTAATTACCCTCGCGGGGTAAGTCCCGTTGTAAAAATGCATAAAGACACCCCTGGTACATTAGGATGGCTGACTGTTGCTGCTTCACTGTGTTTAGCGGAAGCGGAGCTTGCGAACTGCGGAATCGACCTTTATTGTGCTTAGTTTTCTTTGAATTATTCTTTCCCCTGATCAGGATACATTTTTTTATGCTGTAAACAAAATATATATTTTATTATTTTAACCAGATCTTACCAGATCTTTTTATTTTTTTATTTTTTTGCACATGTCGAGGAGCGTGTCAGGCTACATTTCACTGTGTGTTATACTTGTATAACTATGCATGTGACAAATAAAGAACCTTGAACCTTGAACCTTGAACATGTCTTTCTGTTCCCTTCTAACTTACACCCTTGACACACATACTCTGATAACTCAACTTTTAGACCAACAGAAAATTGCTCAGTATGTAAACTTCAAGTCTGTAATAATCTAAAAACAGTACTTTCCACCTTTTTTACTTTTCCAACTAAATTTAGATGTAAAAGGAAGTTTTGGGGTGTTTTAAGGCTGTGACTGGATTAACACAGACAACTCTCTGCTACTTTCAGGTATAGTTCTCGTCAAAAGACCGCATTGATATATTGAACGTCCAAGGGAACTAAAACCTAGGTGATGCTACAAATGGCTCCTAACAAATTTAAATTTACAATAATGGGTGCAGTTTATGAGCTGAAAAAACAGATGTTGCCCTCACATGAGGGCAGATAGCAGGAACGTTTTTGGTTCCTGGGTTTTTAGGCTATCATTCGATGTTTACTGAAGTGAGAGCGATGAAAACCTGTCATCTGTTCTCAGAGATACGACCCCTGGAAACAGGAAGCCCCGCTGTGTTTACTTTCCCTCCATCCCTTTAATGAGGACAACCTGCAGAGGGAGGGAGAGTTCAGGGCCCCCATCACTCAGCAACTTACGCCACTCCAACTCCCTCCAAACATTCTTCGCTCTATCTCCCTGCACCATAAACACTCAGGAAACCCACCCAAGTGTGGGGGATTCGAAGGTCAGAGGTCGCAGCACTCAGGCTGTTTTGAGGCAGGTATGCCTCCTGGGTGACATCACTGCTGCGGGCTGAGCCAGGCCCCACCAAGCTGGCAGGAGGAGGGCAGTGTTTGTCTCCCACGCAGAGCTGATTAAAAACAGATCAACTGCCTGCCTCGACCCGATCCAATGATTTGAGCTCACACTGATGACATATTCTGTGTTTGTGTCCCTGTTGAGATCTATCGTGAAATAATATTTGTATCTAGTAAACAGTGTCAGCTTGTCAGATACACCAATCCTGCTCAGGTGGAGGAGAAAAGCTAAAATATTTCAGAGGTTTGCTCGCGTGGCATCGACAATGTTTTCCCCTCACGCCAATCGGTTGTTCCTTTAAGCTATGTTACGTGCTTATTACACAGGTATTTTTAAGATTAAACCTTTTCTTTGAGTTCTTCTGATCACACACATCTAGTGTTAGTGCCACTGAAAAGGGACATTATGGAGAAGTCTCTGCAGAGCTTGCATTTCTGATTGGTCTGGGTGATGTCACTGCCTGTAGTCCTGGCATGCTTTTGATTGAGTTTCAGTTTTGTTTCTATGCATACAAAGACTTTTTTTTTGTTTGTTTTAAACTTAAACGTTTTAAGCTTATCTTTATATAACAAACATGGAAAACACTATAAAGACTATTCATTGTTATGAGATAGCTCATGCCCAAGTAATCCTGAGTTGGACAGAAGGTTAAGAAAATGGATGGAGGGAGGTCTGGTTGCTTCATTCTTGGCAATGTAACATCAGTTTCCAAATTGTGCATGCCAGATTTTTGAATAAACTGTCCCAGAAGTTTCATGTTTTTAGATTCTTCTGTTTAAGAGAATTTTAAGAGGGCACAAAAGTAAAATGTTTGCATAAACAAGCGCTCCACCCCTGTGCTGACTGAAGGTGCACACACAGACTGTACAAAAGATGTTGCTATCAGATTTTAAAAGGGAAGAACTTTGATTTATCTTTAATGATCAGAGGGGGCGAATCTTCTGGTTGTACTGTCGTCAATAAATACTTCCAATTTAAGTTATTTGATAATAAATTTGTTATGAAATTTATGATCAGTCAAAAATATATTATCACGAGTAAGCTCACTGGCCAATGACCAGCCAATCAGTGTGGAATGCGTTCATTTTCTCAGTCGCACACTTTGCTCATCACATCCATCCCATTTTTAATGTGACCATGATGCTCAAGTTAAAAATGACTCTTTTATATACAGTCTGTGAGTGTTACCTATCTACAAAACAAAAGATTGATTCAGATTGTTGCCAACGAATGTTAAGTTGATCTAAGCTAATCAGTTAATGTTTTCCATGAATAAATTGACTCACTTTAAGTCACTCGAATGTTAATAAATTCCTAAAACATATGTGGGAATCTCTGAAATGATTATAGATCAAATAACAGGAGAACACATTTGTATCTGGAAGAAGACACTGGTGTAAAAACTCAAGAAATGTCTAAACAGTCTGGATGAAACTGACCTGTTTGATAACAAAAGACACAAAAATGCCAAGTGAATCACTGCACCTTCAATTTTGAGCTGTGCAGTCTTTCTGGTATTACGTCATTGCTTCCGTCAGCTCCCCAGACTAAGGACATCTGCTAAGTGGACTGAATCAGAGTGACACACTGCCTCCTCCAGCTGTTATCTGTGCATAAACAAAGCCTGAATACCGTTCTCACTGTGACTCAGAGGTTTACTCTGAGCCCCCTGATTACGACACCTCTAGAGTCGCCGAGGCACCACGAACGCTCGTAAGTGAATACTCAGCAATGTCAGGACAGTCTATGACAAATACATGCATCAGTTCTCTGTGGAGAAACTTTGAGTCAATGGAAAGTCTCCAAATAGAGAGATGAGTTCAGACATTTGTCAAGCATATGATGCATTTCCTTACACGACTTCAACAAACACAACTGGGACTTTTACAACACAGAAACACCTACTCAAACTCCAGCGTTCACAGATGGAGCTCAAACACTAGAGACCTGAGGACAGTCATCAATACATGCAAGGATTGTAAACCCAATCCAGATCACAGTGGACCCAAACAGATGCAAAATGCATAATCTCCACTGGGAATTCATTAGTTGAGCAATACTGTTATCCCAGAGTGACACATTCTCAAAGTTAAGAGTCACACATGCTTACAGGTTACGCTGAAATGACCAAGATTAAAACAAATCCACCTAAATGTGAATATAAAACATGGCATGAAAGAGCTGGATCTCAAATTTGCTTGAGAGGATACCTCTATGGACTGAGCTAACACTCGTTAATATGGGTCATGACTGACTTTATCCTGAGTCGCTGCAGAGACCGTTTTGGATGATGTAAAGTTTTGTCTTTACTTTGGTTTCCCTCGCAGCTTCCGTGGTGCACCAACTGCTCTGAAGGATGTTACCTCCTATTTAATTCAAACCGTCTGTTTTAAAACTCATCTGTACAGATGTGGCAAAACTGAAAGCCAAGTCAGCCAATAATTTATGTCTATGAGGGATAAAAAAAGATAAAACATCCTCCCTCTACCGCGTGAGTACCTCAGCATGTGAGCGTGCGTTATCATCTCTGTTAAAAACCACAGTCGCACTGGAACCTCACACAGGATGAAAAACAAAATCTTTCCCAATAGACAGGACGTGCTGCCACCCGTACGAGCCCAGAAAACAAAAGACTGACTCAGGTGACCTTTCAACTCTGACACTGGTCACTGACACCACTTCCCTTCTTGGTGAAACAGAGAAGCCCTGGGCGTGGGGCTCGCCTCAAACCTCCACACTTTACAGTCTTACATTTCCTTTTAAGTGTGTTTTTAATAGAAAATAATAGAGTACAAAGTAGATTTTAATATGATTCCTTTGTTCTTTTTTAGGTACACTGAAAGGAGGTAAGGCGATTCAAAATCCCTAAATCCCCCCAAAACCCTGCATGACCCAAAACACTCCCAGTAATCCCACTGTTCCCATTATGTTTACAGTACAAACACACACACTCTTTATCTTGATGTGCTGATATGAAACCCTTCAGTCATGCTCCAGAGCTTTACGGGAAAACCTCACATGTCCTGTTTATTGACTGAAGCAGAAAAAGAATGAAGAACTGAGTGAGTGAAATGTGAGTGTGTTTGTGTGGTGTTTAAATATTAACCCGATTCTTTCTCTGCGAAACAAACAGGAACCAGCAACACGAACGGAAAAACGGATCGACCACATACCTCATCAGGTTTTGTAAACCCTGTTTGCTGGAGTTTCTCCTCACCAGAGCGTTGGACATGCTTTCGCTTCTTTGCTTCTTCTGCTGCTTGGAAATCTTCTTTTCTCCCTGTGGTAGAAATAAAACAGACCACACCGGCCGCTGAGATTAGCTTTCTCCTCTTGTTCCAAATCGACAGTGAAGGCAGCTGTCTGTCCTGCAGCCGTATCAAAGCCCAGAGCTCAGAATGAGTGAGAGAGAGAGCGTGTGTGATACACTGTTAAAGACTCTTCACACACACACACTGTCTTATTGTTGTAAATCTCACCACAGTGCTCTCCCCTGCAGTGCTGGTTGGGAATGTCAGCAAGGCTCAGAGGGACTCCCTCCTCTATCTCTCTCTCTCTTTCTCAGAGGCTGGGTTTTTAGTCATTACACTCCCCCCCCCCTCCCACACACACACACACCTCACCCCCCTCCCTCTGTCCTACATGTGGTTTTCATTGAAGAGCTCAGAGCAGCAGGGCCCAACATCTCTCTCTTTCGTCTCTTTCTTCGCTGCCTTTCCCTGTTATTCTGGGTCATGTGGTCTCCCCCAGGGGGTATGAAAGATGATACCCTCAACACCCCACCATCAGCCCCCCCAAAATATTCACTACTGAAACATCCTCAACTCCTCCCCAACATTTCAATCCCCCTCCAAATGCCCTAACAGCACTTTATCACAGAAGAAAACATGGAATATAATAAAAAGTGTACACAAAAGTACTGATATTGGAGACAAATACAGCTTCTATGGATGCAAGGAGTTTTGTTTGGTTTACATACTATACTTGAATGTTCTAGTGACTTTTGTCCACCAGCACTAAAGCAGGAAACTATTCTGCAGAAAGGTGATAAGGCTGGATGACGTGCCCAAAAGGTGATATTCTCTGGTATTACAAAAAGGTAACTTGCAGTGTTGCAATTTCATGAGCTGCCACTTGAGGCCAACTCCAAAAAAAAGAGTCAATTTCAATAAACTCGAGTTTTAAAATGTCCAACTTCACTGGAGAAATAAACTTCTTTACAATGTAGGGAAAAAAGAAAAAGTGTTTTGGCTTCAGACGATTCATCTTGGAACTGATGTGGATTCCCGCCCTGGAGTGGATCTGTTCTTCACAGTCACAGGACCTGTGGAGGGGTCATGGTAAAGTCTGCTGAGGAATGGGGAACATCCACCTTTTAAATACCACGGGTGGTTTATTGTCTGTTAATTTAAGTCTACACTGAAAGCTGTCAATCTGTTAACCATGACTGTTATGATCCTCTAAGTTGCAGCTCCCTGGTCTCACAGGTACAGAGTATTAGGGCCACTTTAAGAAAAAGAAAATATTTTGCTTGTCATTTCAAGAATAAAGTTGAAATTTTGAGATTAAAGTCAAAAATTTATTTTGAGAAAAAAAGTTGAAATGCGTAACTGCCACGACTGCTGTGCCCTCTACAAAATACCTGGTGTGTGTGTGTGTGTGTGTGTGTGTGTGTGTGTGTGTGTGTCCAGTACTCTTAGGGGCCCTGGATGGCCTGGTTCTCCTGGAGACATCTCTTCTGCCTCTGGCTCCTGGGGGGGGCGGGCGCACACACACACGAACACACACACACACACACACACACACACACACACACACACACACATACACATACACACACACACGACAAGAACTTATGTGCCTGTGCATTTTCTAATTTTTGTATTCTAGGTGCTGTATGTTTGTTTTTCTTGTAGGTGCGGCAGTTGCCAAAATATTGTGCATTTCTGTTCGTACTCTATGCTTTTAATATCATCTCCTATCCCCCCCCACCCCTCCCTGCCTGACCTTTCTTAGACATTTTCATACTTTATACCACAAATAATGTAATACCTAAAATAACAAATAGAATTGAATACATGAGGAGCCTATAGAGGATTTATGATCTTGGAAAAGCAAAATGTGTTTGGCACAGCAGTGAATTCAGATCATAATTCTGATTGTAAAAGCAGCCACACAGGATTAAAAAGAAAAAAAACTTTTGTGCCACAAAGTTTGTGTGTAAACTACATGTGCCTACTCTCTTTCATTTCAACATGTATCCATGATCCTTAAAGGAGAATCACTACGAGCGATGAGATGAATGTGGATGGCAAGAAAGAATGTGGGTGCATGAGACCCTCAGTTGCAGACAGCTATACAGCCGATTGTTCCAAGTGTACTTTCAACTCCGCCTTTTTAATTAAAAAGCCCTTTATTCAGAAAAAGGTTTTCTCAAACTACTGTTCATTGCTGACAGGATACAGAGGTTTCATGAACCTTAACATATACTGTCAATACTTTATTTTAATTTTAAATCATTGCATCTACTGCGCTCATTTAAATATTGGTTTAATGCTACAGAAGAAACAGTGCCACAAGATTGTGTAATTAACAGTGCGAAAGACATGATTAGAGAAAATACAGAAAGAATCATTTTTCCCTTGAATGGAAAAAAACTGTTCCAATTGTGGAAATAATGATGGCATTGTAACCTTCGTCTGGACTGTGATGTCCACTCCGGCTGAACTCGTAGCCGTGTGCCCTTCAGACTCAGACAAACAAACTCTACGTTTTGGTCTTCGCCCACTTCTTCAAAACCCTCACACATTTACAACACACCGCTGTTGCTACAGTTACCAGCTCAAGCAGATCTTACTCAGTGGCACGTCAAACAAAAGGGCATTCTGGGAAGGGAATTCATGGTGTGGCGGCCCCCTTTCATGCTCAAGCTCATAAAACTGAGCAGAGAAGTGACTGACCTGAACAACCTTGACACTCGCACACTGTAAAACAAAACAACTCCCCCAAAAAACAGATCAGTTTTTTGCCAACTTACATCTACTGAGACTTGAAACCCAAAGCCTTGAAAAAAATTTAAAGAAGAAAAAAGGCCAGTTTTTTTTTTCTTTGAGAAACGGTGTGTACATCCTCTGGTCTCCAGAAGAAATGCATGAGAAGACAGTGCTTCATTAACCTTGATTAATGCTCTCAGTAAACTGGCTCCAAATACTAAATCCTCCAAGTGCTAAAAACTGCACTTATAACTGCCACCTGAAGCTGCCTCAAAGAGTCTTTCTCTGTACACTGTGCCATTTTAAAATGCCCAGTACAAATTTTTTGAGCCTATAGTTTTCCACTTTATAACAGCTCTATGATTAATGTGCTTTAATTAGTTTTAATTCTGTTTTTCAAAGAGTCTAATTCAGTACAGGAAGCCCTGGTTTTGTAGGCTATGAGAAAAAAAAAAGCAAGATTACATCTCAATTTTTTATTTTCTTATTTTAACGATTCATCTATTTGGATTTTGTTTGTGCTTCAAGTTAAGGTGATGACTCAATTTTTTAAACTGACACTCGTGCCAACACAGGGAGTTGTGGGGTGCGTCTTTTACATCCAGTATAGTTTAAGGTCTCATTGGGTAGTTTCAAGGTTTACTGAAACCAACCTCATTGGTCCATTGTAGCCAATAAAGTTGTTACTGTAGGAGGGAAACGGGCTTCATTCATTACATTCAGTCTCTAGACGCTAAACAGATGAAGGTAAAATCTCAAAAGTTCATAACAGACTTCAAACAATCTGTGGCATTAGAGTGGTTACATTCATCTTTTATATATTATGTTTATTAGAACTCTGAGCGTATAATTTACATCCACAAAATGTTTTAGTCCAACTGTTGCTGTGGAACGGATTCAACACAAGAGCTTACTGGAAGAAGTGGAGCCATTAATAAACTGTGGTGAAGTGTTCGAGTGTTTCCCCATCAGTTTCAGTCAGAATTCTCTCTACAAGCATGTGAGTGTTGGACTCTGGAGTGATGTTCTGTGGTAAGAGCTGTAGATTAATTCTCCCTGCGGTGGAGCAGCATGTTGGTAGATTTCTAATCTTTCCCATTTCATTGCTGGAGAAAGAGAAAAAAAGACTTGCATGAGGCCCGAAGTGTTTCGTTTCACAGCAGGATGCCAGGGCTGAAC
The DNA here is from genome assembly GCF_057381915.1 of Diplotaxodon limnothrissa. Taxonomy (NCBI): domain Eukaryota; kingdom Metazoa; phylum Chordata; class Actinopteri; order Cichliformes; family Cichlidae; genus Diplotaxodon; species Diplotaxodon limnothrissa. Next base: position 67,750,381 of record NC_140602.1, read on the forward strand.
TTTTGTGGTTTCTGTAGAACTAAATGAAGCTCATGTGGATGATTTACACAAGTGGGGACATCCAGCTGTGAGTCAGACATTTGTTCTCCACAGTAAAATAGACTTTCTCCAACAAACATTATGAGAATAGCATTCATGTGACAGTTGATTGTCACATTTATCACATCTCTCTTTGCTATTTCAATTATCCAACATTTTAAGAAGTGCTTTAAGACTGATATGCCGACTTCTGGGTGGGTCTCGATGGCAGAGGAGAATGGCCAGACTGCGTCAAGCCAATAGTAAGGGAACAGTAGCGCGAACACTCATAACAATGAAGAAGATGCAGAAGAACATCTCTGAACACACATGTTGCATGCTACAGCAGCAGAAGACAGGACCAGACCAGGTCCAGGCTACAGCAGCAGAAGACCAGACCAGGTCCAGGCTACAGCGGCACAAGACCAGACAAGGTTCCACACATGTCAGGTAAGAACAGGAATCTAAGGCTAGAGTTAGAAGCTCACCAAAACTGGCTAATAGAAGACTGGAGAAAAACTCAGTGGGTTGATGACATTTCGATTTCTGCAGCAACATTCAGATGGTAGAGTCAGAATTTGGTGTAAACAACATGAAAGCATGGATGCACCCTGCCTTGTATCAACAGTTCAGACCACCGGGGGTGTGGTTTCAACCTAATAGAGCGCCTTTGGTATGTGATGGAATGGGAGATTAACATCATGGATGTGCATCAAAGTGCTATGCTATCATATCAAAATAGACCAAAATCTCTGAGGAACATTTCCAGCACCTTGCTGAATCTGTGCCACAAAGAATTAAGGCAGTTCTGAAGGAACAAGGGGTTCCGGACTAGTACTATCAAAAGGTGTGTCTAATGAACAGGCCATGGAGTGTATTTCAAGTCTGAGAACATCATCTTTGTCGTCTACACAGGGAGACCACAAAAGAAGCAAAGCAGCTCACATTTTTTCTTTTAAACATATTTTGGAAGCTTGTATTGCAGCTTTTTAAAGGTGGATCACCTCAGGAGAGGTTGTCCATTCCTACTGTATATCTCCTATTTGATTGTTTTTCAGACACAATAAGTCCTGCAAAAATATAAATTTCAATAAAAACCGAAATCTATTTTATGATTAATATGGACTAGATTGCACATGCAAATTGGTGATATTACTTCTTGTGCATTTTTTAAAATCAGACTGATATTTACATTATTAAATTAAAATTTACCATCAGCATACCACGCTGGAAGTGTACAGCTGAATATCTTATAGATAATATTGTACAAAGCCGCTCACAGACACAGGAAGCTGTGTTTTATCGCCTCCACCTTCCTCGCTGGAGAACAAACACTTCCATCCATCAGCAGAGACACAGCCCTCTCTCTGTGTTGGTTCACTTTCAGCTCAAAGCAAACAAATCTGAGCTGTGCTGTTTTGTATTTCTGAAGGTTATCTGGTTCTGCCAGGTATCGACCTGCCATTGGTCCATTTAGATTTACACTCTAGAGGTAAAATATCTTTCAGATGTCACACCTGGATTCAGTATCAGAAGCAGTTCTCACAGCATGATTTGCAAAGGTAAACTCATGGCTTGCTGGCTTACTCTTAAGATTTTCATTATGAAAGTACTTTTACAGAAATATTTAAGGGAAAAGGACAGAAGTCATTTTTGTTGTGTTGTTCCCAAAAGGAACAAGTTTGAACATTTGAACGTCCACATTTAATGGCAACAGTGTGTCTACCCATTCTGAATTTCCACAATAAAACCTGCAATTTCTCCTGAAAATCTCCTGTAATGTGTGTACCTCTCATGTCTTGTCTAATGTTACTCGGCTTTTCTAGACGGCATATTTGTCAAAGCGAACTAGCAGCAGGCAACCAAGATACAAGCAGAGCTGTATACCCTTATCGACGTCTCTTAATTGAACATGATTGACTGAAAGCAGGGTAAATGTTTAACATTTCAAAAGCAGATGAGCAAAATAGTCATTTCTAACATAAATAATATAATACAGCTCGCTCTGCCAAAACAATTAGTTATTTTTTCAAAAAGTACTACAAATCCTGCAGATTTTTTGGGCTGTGAGATTTAAAAAAAAAAAATCTGCTTATTTTCACAGAAGCAGGATTAAATCCGACTGCCAACTCTCCGCTTTCTGAGAGAACTGGAGAGATGTGTTGACCCAATAGTTGCAGGGGTCGTGCCAGCTCAGGGAGTGTTAACCTGCAACCCAGAATGTGTTCCTACCTCTCTGCTATCCAGTGCCAGGGCTGCTCTCATCACCTCCCACTCAGGGCTAGGCAGCGAATCTGAGATCTCCTCACCTGACACCAAAAAAACCTATCAACCCCAGGCTCTCCTTGACAGATGAGTTTAACACGGGAATTCAATCATAAGAAATTCGAGAACAGCAATCGGGAAGCACTGGATTTCATATAAGTGAGATGTCATATTTTTCAGGTTGTAAATTCAACATGTGAGGCCTTTTTGACTTCAGTGGGTTCAATTTTTCTTTTATTTTCCAGTTGGAGTCGAAAATTTTACAAACAAAACAATCAGCGCCGACTAAAAAAAATGTGCTGGGAGGTTTGGGTGCATAGATTTCTGGATGTTGTAGCCATCCACCCACAAACGTGGACAAGTCGCCAGTCTATCACAAGACTAACAGAGAGACAGAATCATTCACACCTACAGCAAATTTGGATCAACGATGAATCTAACAAGCATGTCTTGTTGGACTGGGAGCAGCAATGAGTTCCCTGAGAGAACCCGGAATTGATTGTTCCAGAATTAGTCTACTGATGTGACTCGACTACTGGACTCTCGTGAATAGCTACATTTCCTATGCACAAAATTTACATCGCATTGACCCACATGAATCCTTGCACAAGCTGCAGAAATAACTTGTAAATCCCCACACCCACAGCAACTCATTGTACAGCTGTGAATATCTGTGGAGGCATTGGGTTTCAGATTCTTCAGATGATTAAACCGTGGAAACAAACTGACAAGGGGAAAGATGATCCGAAAAAAAGAAAAAAAGATCTAAGGCTGAAGATGACGGAGTGAACATCTGCTTCTGGATGATACCGCCTCAGTTCTCTGAAGGGTTTGTGTGAAGGTATCACACATAAACCTGATATTAGGCCCATTTTTAAGCCCTTGAGGTGTTTTTACTCAAGAACATGATCACTTTGTTTTCTGCCTGTGGTGGTAAATAAAGACAAGTTTCCATGCCAGCAGAGATCTGCTGACACCCAGCTCATAATGAAACCTTTTTAGTCAGGATAAACTGCAGAGACTGTAGTTTTTCATTCAGCTGGGTGGCAAAGCGCCAAGGGGCATAGAAGAGATAGATCCTGAACTCTCAGCTTCGGACACTGTGGGGTTCCCTTGGCTGACATTCCTTTTCAGTTTTGCATGGTGGTCAGGGACATTGGCATGAGATTAGAACATTAGGGTAGTGAACCCAAACTTTAAAGAGAGGAACAGAGTGTTTTACAAACAGTTAAACAGTTAAGTTAGTCCATCGTAGTCATGAAGAAGCAGACCAGCTTTTTACCCTTGTTGGAATTGTGATGGGAATTTTATTCAGTCTGTGTTTTGCAGACTGGGAGAATGAATATGACAATGTTTCTTAATATTTTTTCAGAGATGTCGCAGGAGCATGTGGCGCAGGACCACTGCGACATAACATCACTCTCTAATAATCAAAGCAAGCATGGTACATCTATACTCATCACCATGGATTATCCAATATACAGTGCCCGGGTCATTACTCATAGAAAGTAATGCACTGTTTGTTTGTTTTTAAAGGTACAGTAAGTTTTTTTTGTTTTTGTTTTTTTAGATTAAGCAGAAAAAAATAACATTGTACTATACATTGCTTAGTGTGTAATTATGTCTTCCAACAAACTGATACACACTCGCACACTTAGAAATTATATATTAAAACAAACAGAGGGCACTGAGGAGTGCTACCAACTACTCACCTGAGCTCCTATACAAGATGGTGCAGTCTACACTCTGGGCCCAGTAGCTTTACCCGCATACTGTAAGTGTGGGAGGCCTCAGCGACGAGGGCTAACTTCCTGACAGATAGAGATAAAACTAACTCCAAACAAAAACAAAGAGTAGGTTTAATAATAAAATAAAAATAAAACAGGTGAATCTTTGAAGGCATTAACCAGGATCCAGCACAATCCAAACAAAAATGGGTGTCAACACACAGGTTCACAGATCTCAACCACTCTGGGATTCCACATATAGTACAATTTGTTTGACTAACATAAAGATCAAAGCTAAAACAAAAGGCAGTGAAATAAACATGAATGTGTATAAGGTTGTTTTGGGTATGTTAAATTATGTATTTCAGCTACATACCATAAACACCAGAGAGAGAAGCCACAGGTGCCTCGCATCAGGCCCTAGTTTGAGATTTGTTTGGGAAGGAGTTAGAACTCAGGGTGCGTTCATGAAAGCGTGTTCGTGGTAATGCATTCTCCACCACAAACATCACAAACAACAAGTACTGAAAACAAGCCAGTGGGTGTGTCTGTATGGGTTTTTCTTTTCTTGGTTTTCCAAGTTGGGATATAGTCTTTTTTGAAGTCCTCATCTTAGGAATAGTTACTGGTAAATATTAGTAAGTCCAACAGAGGGGGGATGTTACTGCTTTCCATGCAGCTCAGATTCCACTTAACTCAAACTCTGGACCAATGATCATGTTCATAAATCAGTTCTGTCTGAAGAGGTAAAGTTGTGTACAAAATACTCATATAGGCTCTGACCAACTGGAAAAAAGGCTAATGGCATCATAATAGTTTTTATTCTGTTTAAAGAATGAAATCTGAAGTAACTTATTTCGAGAAATTAACCTGGGTTATTTGTCTCTTGTGTTTCAAACAGCACAAGAACTGACTGCTTTGCTGTATTAAAGAACCGTACCGACTCAGTGACATGTGGAGGTGGTAAATTTAAACCGTTTGCATTGTTTTCTGTTTTTGTTCAGTTGTGCAAGCTGCAGGCCTTTATGGGCTTTAGTCAGGATGGCTTTTACTGCACTCAGACCCCACTGAGAGCTTAACAGCATGTATGAGAGTAGTGATAGCGCATTCAGGTAGAGGAATGCAGCCTCATTAGAGCAGCAGTAAGTAGAAACAATGCATTCCTGCAGAGTGAGGTAAAGATAAACCAAGCAAGCAATATCAAGCTTGAGAAAAAAATTAAAATACCCTCAAAGAATCGAGAAAATATATAAATGTTCTATAAAATATGAAATCAGAAATATCAGTTCAGTGAACATCTCATAAAACTAGAACATTTTGTAGCTCAGGTTTGGTCTCCACCAGCCACTAAAAACAACATTCATGATATTTCTATGACAGAACCAAACCAAGAAGAGGACTAGAAATATCCTAAGAATGCATATACAAGCCATTCTTACCCCCAGGTGCAATAATGATGCTTTGTTGCGTCAGTTATTTGATTCACCACCAGCTGTGGCGATATTTGCTCCCTGGAGAATATGGTCTTGCCTTAGAGATCTAAGAAGTCCGTGTTTGGAGGTCGGAAGGATGGTAAGTTGCTGGTTTACCTCCCAAAAGGCCATTGTTTGTGGCACGTTAGGACCAAGGTGTTTTGCAGAATTCTTTGCTTTTTTACTGCATATTATTTTTCTTTCCACCCACTTGCTTTTAGTCGCTGGTTAGGTTTACAAATGAAAACCACTTGGTTAAATATTGCATTTTTTGGTAAAAAGGCCACAGTTAAGTCATGGCAGCTGCCCAAGCATTAGCTAGATACGAAGCAACTGAGAACTAGCACGAATACTCAAGAGATATCTCATGGACTAACGTGATTAGTCAAAAAAGATGTGCATTATGGGAAATTATGAGATATTTTCAGTCAAATTTAATGGAAATAATGGGCACACAACAAACTGAAAAAATGTTCTCCAGATTCATTTATTGCTTAAGCTGTTAGTTGTGGCAGCACAGACACATGTGATCAATGTAATGACGGACCCAAGGTGTTACAGCGTGCTTCCTTACAGTTGTGTGTTCCATGCATGGCAGCACATCACCCAGCTGCATCACAAATTCCTTATATAAAAAAGAACATCTAAACTCGTCTTTATTAGCTTCAATAAGCCAGACCACAAATATCACACTGCTTGCTGTGGTCTGGACTCTCAGCAGGTATTTAGTTGGATTAGGGGTGTAATTAGTGGTGAATACCAAACTTATTTTGCAGGTAACTGGATCAGCCTTTAACAACCGAAGGATTTGTGGCATCTTGCTGATGGTGCACATTTTGTTCCAGATGTAAATCCAGAGGCAGAACATTATCTGTTATTATAATACATTTAGAAGATTGTATATTAACTGTCAGACTGTGTTCTCATGGAAAATTACATTTGTCTGAAAGGAGTCACTAGTGACGTGCGATGCCACTGATTTCCTGTCTGATCTGATACCAAGTAAAATTCCGTCTTGTATCGGCGATACTGATCCGATACAGATACTTTGTACAAAAACTCGATGTGCTTGGAAAATCTATTTTTAAAATTAGTGTATTTCAAACTCTGTCTTTATAATGAATACAAAACATTAGATTTCATCTTATTAAATATTTTGAGTTGTATTTTTATTTTTAGAGTGTACGCTGTATATTTTAAAGATACCTAGTCAATATAATGGCTTCAAATACTCTACAATTTAAACAAATACGAGTCTATATTTTTTTTAAAGCTGCGGTGAATTCCCATCATGTAAACATAGACACAAAACTCTAAGCCTGGACTAAGTCACTTTCCAAAATTCAGCAGTGTTACACTTCGCCAACAGCTCCACATTTTCTCCCTCCGTACCTGGATAGTGCCCGCCTGCAGCACCGAAGGACTCCACAAGCAACGTTTGATTCCCCCTTGCAGCACCTGTCGCTCTCCTCTTCAGTTCGCCTCATCATGAACTCATCATCATCATCATCATCATCATCTGTGTTATAATTTACTTTTGTTTGTGTTTGACAAGGTTTGTGTCACAAACTGCATCTTGGCTGTTTGTGGAGCTAAAGTAGGGCTACACATGACTCTGCTTACGATCGTACCAAACGTAGTGAGGAGGTAAAATTATTAACAAGATAATCGACCTCTGTTGGAGTAGTAACGGAAGAATCCATATTTTTGCAAAAAGAAAAAAAAGCCTTGTTAATGTCACAAACCATTGACAACACCCATTGACAATCTCACCGTCAAGAGATTGTTTAATGTTAGAAATCTCCTTGTCCATCCATCCAGTATTTTCAAACAGACTGATTTAGATTTTGGATGATGCCAAGATGAGTCATTACGCTGATGCTTTAAATGTTATGTCTCACCATGCTAAAAGCACAATCACTCAACAAAGTTCTACTTTGATGCCAAATCTGTACTACCCCGTTCATAATTAAATAATCACTAGATAGCAGTACCATCCACGTAAGGTGTGTTAAGGCTTAGAGTTAAGAATGTGGCTGGTTTAGGTGACGGGTAGATTTGTGCAAAAGTCCCTGTAGCTAGTCGGCATCACATGTGCCTAGAGACAAGCCAACAATCATCTGGGAATCACTGATCACCGTGGAAAATGCGTATTCCCCAACCAGCTGGCGAGTTTCACAGCGACTGCCATCATCTTCAACAACCACTAGCAGCGGGCTTGCAACCTGTGGATACCAGGAAGCCGCCAACAGGTCTCCAGATGTGTGTGATTCAGGAACTGAGCTGAACATTTTCACTGTGTTTCTTAACAGGAAGTTTATAGTCTTTAGCTTATTACAACTTTCAGCACCACTTATTAAAAGATTTATGTGTAGCCTATGCACATATTTGAGCTTGTATGTATACTTTTGAGCCAAACTTGTGAAGCCAATTTTTTCTTTTTTTCATGGTTGCAGGTCGGATTACTCAGAAAGTTATGAACAGATTTGCACAAACAAAATTACCAGAGGTTCTCAGGCTGGTGGCCTGTCCTAACACGGCACTTAACCATCCAAGTCCAAGTGCATTTTTACACATTCTCTAACAAATCTAGATTTAGAAAAATCTAGTTTTTATGCATTTTGTGGCTTAGCTATGAAAGTGGTGACACACTCTCCTCTCACATATTTATCAAGAACAAAACAATTTTTACTGCAGCAGCTCTCATTGAGGAAGCATCGTAGATCCGTGCTGGGGAACACATGTGGACCGTGCCGAGTCCAGCTGAACTGCACCCGTGCCCATCTTTTCAAATAGTTCCGGGCATTGTTTGATTATCCTCGAGCAGACACAGCATGCAAAAATCACACGAGTATAACAAACTGGAGGCTCAGATGGACTGCAGAGCACCCAGTCACCCCAAAAGTTTATGTGCATCTGGAAATTTTTGAAAGGACAATAACTTAACGAAGGCATATAAAACTCAAATAGATAAAACTGGGAGGACTAATCTGGAACCAAGTCTGGTTTCATGTATGTTGAAGGAATGCTAGGCTCTTGGTAAATAGATGTGTTTAATAAAATCAGCAACCAGCAAACTTTGGGCTCAGATAGCACCAATAATAAGAAGAAGTGTACTTAGTGGAGGGGTATTAATCAGCTCAAGCATTACAGTTTTGTCCACGTGCTTCCTTACAACCTAATTTAGCTTTATTTCCTCAGTTTAAATATCCATAGCATCTACAGCCGGCATCTCTCAAAGGCAGCAGTACAGTCTGAAATCAGATAAACCTTGTTCTGTCTGCTCTGACTGACTGATTTACACCAGTTCAACAGTCTGTCACATTCACAATATTAAAAATACAAAAACATCCTTCTCCTTGCAGAAGAAAGTGGACTGCAAAACTGCTCAGTTCAGAAAAGAAATCCATCACCTTCCATCCAGTTATGACAACTAGCGTGCAGAGAGGCTGTGGGCAGCTGTGGGAGGAAAAGGAGAACTGCTGCTCTCCATCTGAAGTGAAGCCATATGGGATCCAGGACAAATGGGAGAAAGTTAATGGGGTTTTGAGCAGGCACTAAATGTAACAGTGCTCCTTGAACTTTTACGACGACCTCCGGCAGGCTGGACATAATAAACCCAAATGACTTTACAGCCTGGGTCAGTTATTAGGACCTGCTTGGGTTACAGTCATGAGGCCTGTGGCGAGACGACCTGCTGCTGAGCGATATTTCTGATTCAGCAGAGTGAGGAGATGGAAAATCACCTCAGTAGCTTTTTTTAATATGCAAGAGTGAGTGATGGCTGCAGGAAATAACGTGAACTAAATTTACTTTAAAAAGAAAAGAAAAGAAAGGTGGCAGTAACAGACACGGTGCAACAGGAAAGGAAGCAGGAATTCACACCTTCAGCAGTGTTTTCATGCAAGTGCAGTTTCATTTCAAAAATGTTCAAAGAAATCATTTAAAAAAACCTTGAAAAAAAGACTCTTACAGAGAAAGACGATTATTATGATGTTTTTATCACGTGTTCCTGGATGTTTGGGTCCCAGCATAATAAACTCATTTATGTTAATCGATTTTTATAATGTGGGAAGGTTACAAAGAGAAACATTTCAGCCTTATGTCTTGATACTGGATTAATGCTGACACCCACTTGCATTAAAATTGTATATGTCAGCACACTGCATGACCAGGTTTTCCACTCCTAGCCACGTTCTCTCATCATGCTGCCATCATCTTTTAAATAAAAATTCATGACAATAAATGTCCTTTTTCCATGTGACAGGGAGGTTTTACAAGTATGAATCCCTGTGGATTAAAAAATCAGGCCCGAAAGAATAAAACTGTTCTTTCTGCAGACTTAAGAAAAACACACCAAGGTGACCTTATATTGGCGTGTTGCAATTTCCAGTGACATCGATCACATTCCCAAATCATTTAAGTTCACCCTTCAGCATCATTTTTAAACATACAAGTTAACTGTTGCATATTTTAACCCAGCAGTTTTCAAAGGTTTTGGCCCAAAGGACACAAAATATCAATATCAAAATATGAGTACACTTGTATTCATATCCATCTAAAATAGACACCACATTATCTAACATGGCTTCAGTCTGAAGGCTGTACTTCTGACAGCTAGTTTGTGGCATGATGTCTGCACTGTGAACACTACTGTACGCTGACAATTGTCTCCCTTTCTGAAATAATTGTTTCTAGAGGGGATTTTTGGTGCCTCTTTAGCTTGCTTTGCAGATTGGTGGCATTAGCTGATGATGACAGATGGATGCTGTCCAGGTAATGCCACAGGACAGGCAGCGAGCGCATGTGCAGTTTTTCCTCCTCTTTTCTTTAAGCGGTGGATTTTCTGGTGGTGAACCTCTTTTTCCTTCTGAACCTCCACATCTCCAAATTGGTACTCACAAAGTACTGATAATGAACCTTATCAAAGTTTTTTTCTGAAACCTATCTGAATCACTTCATACTTAAGTAAAACCAAAGAAGACAAATCAGAGTCTCCTGAAAAACAGGTCTGTAATCTGCTGCCTCATTGTGCACTCAGTATTTCTACACCTAGTGTGTCACAGCACCAACAGTGAGGCGCATCCTTTGTATATATCTCAGACATCAACAGCATCTGACAAAACACCCGTATTTGATGTGACAGACTGGGAGCAGGTTGGTCATGCTGGGTGGCTACACCTTACTCAGCTCTCTTCATAGATCCACACACTCATTAAAAAGCAATTTCGAGCAGCTCAGTCTGAGACTTCTTAACCTTTTCAATCAGTCGTCACTTTTCTGATTTCCCACCCAGATTTTTTATGGCACATACTTTTTTGGGGAGTTTATGTGGACTGGCTCGCTTTTGGAGTCTGCCTCAAGTGGACATTAGAAAAACTGCAGTTTCTGGCACTTATGAACCAGCAATCTAATTTCTCTAACCTTTGGGTCCCTTTGAGTCTGTAAAGTAACTACAAAGTATCTGATGAATAAAATGGGGTTAAATGAACATCTATTCTTTCTGAAGTGCTGTAAAAATAAAACAAACCGGGAACACTCAACTAAGTTATTTCCCCCCCATGAACAAAAGCAAATAGCAGAACAGAACAAAGAAAGACATACGCACATAATGCAGGCACAGTTTTTCTCTCACATGAAAAAAGGCCGTTTGCATTGAGTCAACATTTAAAGTCTGTCTGATCTAAACGGCTGCAGAGCCCTCGCACTGTTGAGCTTCCACTCAAAGCAAAAAGCGGTGCAAACACGCCCTCTTTTGACCACGAACCTCCATCTACAGCAGCGCCTCAGATTTGAGCTTTTTTTCAGCTGTGGGCAGGAACAGCATGGATTTGCTGCTCCTCAGAGACTTCAGACTTTTGGGGGGTTTCTGATTGTTGCAAGGGGGGGGGGGGGGGGGGGCTGTTCCATCCTCTGGATGTGTACCATTTATTGCATTGCAAAAGTCTGGGTCCTCTATATCTGAGATGTCAGTCAATGCCTCCGATGGACTCTTCATCCCATCCGTCCTGGATCATTTGTAGGGCAAGGTCCACAGGGATCCTAGCTGGCCTCATGGCAGCCATATTACTTTAGATATTAAAAATAAACATCAGAAAGGACAGTGTTTGAAATGCACAGAAAACTATAAATCATGTATGTTACTGTGTAAAAACGAATTCCTGATCCATCAGAAGTGTAAGTGGGACAGTCAGAGTTGCTAAGAATTAAAGTTTCATAGAAGATCCCATAGGAACTGCTTGGGGTCATTTCTGACCCACTTGTGGAAGAGTGGGGTAGTGATACAAAAACTGCATTTTTTTTAATTAACGAAAAAATAAATAAAAATGCAAATGGCCTCATGTTACAAACATATTTTATGAGGAATACCTGGAATATGAATATATTACAACTTTTCATTTTAAAGATGTTGAAGAAGAACAACCTGTGGGGTCATTTGACCCCACATGTCTACGGGTTAAAGAAAAGAAAGATGAACTGAAACTTCCGTTTTCATCGTCGCTAATCTTGAAGCCATGAGATAACATGTCGCCTCACTGTCCCTGTAGCCCACAAGACACAGGATGGTGTAGTTAGAGGACACCTGGTGGACAGATGGAGAACGGAAGTAAATCCAAGTAACTGCAGGGCTTCAGAGAAACGAGGGTGCTGGAAAGCTGAAATGTGGGTGAAAACAGGACGAGGCAGGAGCAACACCTCACCGAGCGCCACTGTTGTACTTTGTTTTACAGCTTCAAACGGTGTCATGAGGAGCTGCATTTATGTTTATAGTTTTTTTTTTTAATTCCCTATCCATGTGCGTTCCACAATACAGTCACAGATACATAGCGGCAGACAGATGTCATCGGGAAAAGCAGCTGCTTGAAAGCACTCAAACTAAATTTAAAAGCAGGTGTCAGTCGCAGCCCTACAGGCCGGTGATGGAGGGAAGACGCTGCAATTTTCTTTTCTTTTTTTTTTCTTTAAGGAGTCTTATTGAAGTCAGATGATTCAAATATAACTCGTAGGCATCTCCTTCACATTCCCCATGAGTCTCAGGGGATAAAGTTAGCCCCTGAAGAAACCAAAGCCTCGAGGGCCCCGGCAGGCTGGAGGCAGAGCTCAGAGCACCATACAAGGAGTGTGAGGGCATCTGAGGGAGGGTGGGGCGTGTTTGCAACCAGTGAGATAAATCATTAAAGTCTCAATGGAGTGTTTAACTGATTGATGGCTGTGCATGACTCTTATTTTTAATCAAATTTACCCTTATTTAAATTTACTTCACTCATTTTTTATGAATTTTTTTTTAATGCAACAACAGTCATGTCAAGGCACTTTAAAATATCCTATAAAGTTAGAGAGGAAACCTGAATGATCAGACAATTTGAGATGAGGAAGGACTTTGTGTTTAATAAGAAGAGTTCTCTTAATATTTTTTAAATACACTCAAAACAGTACTGATCATTATCAAACTTTACCGTCACATAAAAACATGACAAACAAGGTATTTTGTGCTGGTACACCTAAAAACACCCATCAAATTGCTCTTACTTAATTGCAGCAAATGCTGGATGAAAATTTGAGTGGCCAAAAACTGCAATTCTTCTAATGTCCACTTGAGGCAGACTCCAAAAGCGAGCCAGTGCATTTAAACTCCCAGGTTATAACTTTACAGCAGAAATAAAAACATTGACCGTTTTATAATAAATAAATAAGTAAAATGAAATAAAGAACCTCTCCCTGAGTAATGTCAGCAAGACTTTAAATTAGAGTTTTGGCTGCTTTGATTGACAGTGTAAATGTTTATGCAAAACACTTTTTTAAATGTGTTACAGTTAAATTTCAGCATTGTTAAGGATTGTTCCGAGTAGCTAGTGGGTGCTGTTGTCTGTTCAGCTGCATTAAAAGACTCTACAGAGAATGGCTCAGTTTCTCCAGGATGTACATTTCACTTCTCAGTAGTTACACATTTAATATCAAATAATGTCATATTATAAAAAGCTATCTACACAACATGCCTTCTTGTCTCAATATTGTCTGATCATTGTGGCGGCTACATCCCTTCTACATCCCTGCAACCCATAAAGCAGTTTATGTTTCCAGGTCATAAAAACATTAGAAATACTGAAAAAAACAGATACAATGTCAATAAATTAACTCACTGGTTTAATTTATTGGTTGCTTCAGAGATGGACTGCTGGGCCTTTGTGTGATGAAACAAAGATGGACTGTTGCTAGAGGAACAGTTGTTGCCATAATTTGCAGGTTGGTGGATGGGGGTCTTCCTTGGGACAACAGCTGCTCTCTAATAACACTGAGGAAGAAAGGAACTCCACCACTTACATACTGACAAGGCTCAGCTGTTAAATGGAAATAATTCCAGACTCATGCAGTTGGTTGAGATAGTGCTGCTAGTGTTTAATGCTGTCAAGAAGGTCTGCTCTAGAAATCCATATTTCACACTTTTGTCTTATAAGCCTTGGTGCTGAATGCAGAAATCTAGATCTTTGATGCTGTTTTTCTTTCACTGTTTGACCCTTATGGTTATTTAAATGTAACATTTCTCCTCAATTTAGCTTCACAAAAGATTTGAATCACATCAGAAAATGAGGTGATTCAAAACGATCCAACAAATGTCTGAAGAAGTTCAAAACGTTCAAGGACAAAGACAGAAAACAAATTGCTGGTACTGATGGACCTGATGCTGGAAATCTAAACACTCAACAAATAAACTGCAGCTAATATAAACCAAAACCTCTTCCCATTATTATTTTTTTAAATAAAAAACTGTGCTCATACAATTACAGTGCACCATGAAAATATGATAGATGCATTAATGGTTCATAAATTACACAACAGAGAGCAACGGTTGCATTTAGCAGCACTGGTGAGAAATCTAAAAACCAAACTTAGGTGTCCTATTCTGACTGTACGGAATCTGAATTATTCCACAACTTATTTCATAAAAACAATAAAATACAACCTCATAGCAATTAAAACTTCATAGATTTATGAAGAAAAAGCTCAAATCTTTGGTAAAAATCAGATTGTGCAGATTAGTTACCATTTGAACCAAGATTTATTTGATCATGTATAGAGTAGGCTTGTTTTAAGAATTCATTTTAATTTGAGGACATTTAGGTTGGATAACAAAGATAAGACATAAAGGTGGGAATCAGAGTTTCTTCCTGGCATCATGGTAAAAGCTTTAAAACAGATTCAGACAAAGATTTAAACTTCAGCCTCTACAGTGATCCTGTAAATATGATGATGATGAAAGTTGGGCAAAAAAAAGACAAAAACAGCATGATTGTCTCTGACACGTGATTTTATTGTGTATAATGAACATTGTGTGCGATTGTTTCCCCGACTGTGTGGAGTTGAAGACTTGGTGTTGGTGTGTGAACCTTCCCCTCCCTCCAGACTACGACAAAGTGCAAAATAACAACCCTCAGGTAAATTCAACTCCCCGCCTCTCAGATTTGCTAACCTGCTCTTCAGACCTGTGTGACATAAAGCAAACGCACTCTTCCACCAGCACAAATAGGACACATGGAGTTCATGTAAACAGAAAAACAAAGCAGAGCAGCGAAACATTTAGGAGGCCTCGAACATCTTCTTCCTGTCAGCTTTGTCCTCAATGTTCTTACGCCAGTCACCCACCGCTTCTGTAGGCTGCAGAGGACAGGAAGCAGCGAGTTAGTCCAAACAAATCGGGAATTTAGACATCTTAGTTTTATTAAAAAGAGAGGTGATTGAACTTAATCAGCTGATTTCTGCACTTTGACAGCTGACACATGGAAAACCAGCCCTTACATGCCTTACATGTGACTTTATGTTTCTAGAAGTAGAAAAATTCTGTAATACTGTAAAGACTGACTGATGAAATAATTGACAGGAATTAAGTTTTTTTGAAAAAGCAGTCTTTATTATGCTACTCCTAATAATTTTAAAAAAAAAAATTAATTTCCTGAATGAGTTTTACTTTGCATCACAAACTGTGAGATTTATTCAAGTTTTTCAGGAAAAAAAACACACAAAAGATGCAGAAGTCTCCAAAACGTCCTCCAAAAACTTGTGGACCAAATATGATTCAGTTGTTAATTACAGATTTAAGAGAAATTAAGAAAAAAATGCTTTTTAATTTCATCTGTGAGCAAATGTGTGGGATACAAGGCTCCAGTGCTAGTTTCTGATCAGAAGTCCAAAAATGTTCTCTTCCAGATTGCCACCAAGTTTCCCTGGGTGTGCATATTATTTTTGGCTGTGTAAAAATTGATTTATGTTTGAAATCTGCAATATAATCTCAGCCTGGAATTCAAAGGCCACGGTGTATCGTCTAACCGCGTGACGCTTTAACGTCCAAGTCACCAACTATTTTTTTGTGCACGTCAGAATTATTTTGTCATGAATGCCAAAACTTTGGAGAACATTATATATAATATTCTGATAGTGTAAGGTCATCACATTGATGATAAGCTGCTTCATAGATATTAAAACAGGTTTACTGGCACCACATCAGTAAACTCAGTAATGTAAAGAAAGAATAAAAATCCATCACTGCTGGAACTAAAAGTGCAAACATGTCGATTTATCCTGACAAAACCACCCTCTGTCTGTGAACTCACCTCCTCCTTGACCTCTTTCTTGACCTGCTTCAGGTTGGCCCTCAGGTCCATGGTCACCTTGTGTTTGGAGCCCAGCAGAGCCTGCAGCATGGTGTCAGCAGACATACGCACTTTCTTCAGGGCAGGCTTCTTCACTCCTATCAGGTCCACAACTTTGATCTTCAGGTCTTCAATCTATGCACAGAAAGAAAGTGTTATATTTACCCTTCTTTACTTTTTAGAGGCCACTCTAATCCTGTTATGCTCCCAGAGGAAGATTACCTCTTTGTCAGCCTTTTGCACCTTGGCTTCGGCATCGTACCGCTCTTCATCGATCTTGTCGATGGCGGCGTGAAGCTTCTTGCAGAGTTCCTGTTGATGCATAAAGAAACCCCAGAAGATGATCTTCCCACAGCTTTAGAGTTATACGGCCTTCCCTTTTTATATCAAAAGTGCTGTTAAAGTAACAAAACCAGTGAGTAAATCATTTGTTTCAAGCTCATATAAAGTTTTAAACTACTTTTGCTTCTAAAAGTACACAAGACGGGAAGAGACATGCAAGTTACCGCATTGCTAGCCATGCCGATCAAAGCAGCTAGGTGCTAAAGGATGTACATTCCTCTGGCAGAGGAGTGCTAATATTAGCAGGTCACTCGGTGCTTCACTTAACACTTTCAGGTAATTTATGTTTATGATGAATTACAGCAGCAAAGTTCAGGCTAGCTTCTCATTTCATTAGCATCCTTTAAGTGTCCAGTTTCCATGCTGCATTATGGTGGCACTTAAATGCCAAAATAATAATAACAGTCATGTTTCTACTCAAAACAACAACATAATGAAATAAATACAGTAATAAACAGCATAAATTAATTAATTAAATGAATAGGCTATTATAGTAGCTGATTGTTTCCTGAACTACTAAAAGAAACATTTTATTCTTTTTTATTCTTTCTTTTTTCTCGGATAAACCCTGATGTCTCTCTCACCATCAGGGCGGCCTGGTCTCCGCTCATGTCTGGAGGAGAACAGTGCTCGGCCATGTAGGCCTGTTTGGCCGTCTCGGTGTCCTTTTTCTCCTGCTCGATCCAGTTCGTAGCAATCTGCAGGATCAAGCTCTGCAGGACAGAAATCATCATCAACCAGTCTCGTGTTTAATGGTCTGCACTCAAACATACTCAGCAGCAGAAGAACTCAATTTTTTTTCATAATCCTTATTTACCTTGAGATGATGCCTGCGGCTGGAAGTCATCTTTTTCCTGTTTGAGAGGAAGTTGTGATCATTAATAGTTGTAAAGGTTACATTTTTCTAATTCACATCTTTTTTGGATCCAGATATTAAACATTTAAAGGGAGCATCTTTAAAAGGAGGCAGATTTCGGTGCATATATAAATGAGGTATAGTGTGCATCAATCAGACAGGATGTTCTTCGCACTTACTCAGACATCTTGGCGGTTTTTCGGGTTCACAACCTGCAGTAAGACAAACATAAAACTGAGTGACTGGAGGAAACGTTGAGGTCTTTCTGAGCCCTGCTGAACACCAGAGATGTTCAGATAATCAGTGTGAGGTTCTCTGAGATCAGCATGTTCTGCTGCTGTGATGGAGATGGATAGACGGGAATATTTGTGCCGTAACGCGATCTGAGGCCACAGCTGAAGAGCAGCGACGTCAACTGAACTAAACTGGGCTGGCCGGGATCGTGTGTCACGTCTCTGCGGTTTACACGTGATCGAGTGAAGGATTAATTTGAAAAAATCTCCAGTGGAATATCATTAACTAACATGACATCATGAACTAGCTGACAGTAGCTAACCTTTAGTAACTATCCATAGTGTCTCTGAGGCACTCTGATAGCATGTCTTCATGACCAATTAATGTCACTTTTTGATTAGAAGATTAGGTTAGACATCTTTTTTTGTTTGTTTGTTTAGGCAGGGTATATATACATATATAAGATTAATTAATGATTCAAGTGTTGTTCAGTTTTTAACTTTATACATAAACATTTTCAGGGAACCAGAAAATATTTACCAAACCAGAATCAGATTTTTGTAATTCCAGGCCTTCTGATCAGCTCATATTTCTGTTGTACGCACATCCAAAAAGTCAATGAACAATTTGAGGCAAAACAGCTGAAATCAGGTCTTTGACAAGACTGAGGCAGAGCAGCTGAACACGTCATATAAATTTAGGTTTGACAGAAAAAGGTCAAATGTCACCAACAAATGTAAAGAAGCCACTTGGATTGAGTGAGGAACAGTCAGAGCTGTAATCCTGCTTTAAATCATGTCTTTTCAAAACACAGTCGTTTTGAGACGTGGCTGCATGCAGCATCTTTTTATTCTATCTGATAAAATAGAAGATGCTGCTCTCAGAGAAGCTCAAAGATGCTGGAGATATTAGAAAAAGAAAAAAGATAAAGTAAGGAAGATTTCTCACCTATTGAGAGGAGGAAGAAGAGGACAGGACACACTTGGTGGAAGAAAAGGAGACACTGCCAAAGCCACAGACAGTGAAAAATGAAATAGGTATATATGGTGGTTTGCGATGCCTCAGCAAATTGCCCAGATCCTCTTTATGGAAATGGATTCCCAGGCAGACCAATAGGCCTGCGAGCTCCTGAAATACACCCGGCCCAGCCCTGCTCTGCAAAACGCCCTCCCTGTGAGAACCCTTCATGCCTCCATGCTGTGTTTGTGTATATGGAATAAACTTAAAGGAGAATGAATAGAACACGTTTTATGTCTTCAGAAGGCTTTGGACAGATTTAATATATGTTTTGATCTTTAACTCAAAAGGAGCATTTTAAGCCCTGCAGCATCACAACAAATGGAAATCTTCAGCTTTCCTGTAAAACCCAACGTTAAATTATTATGTGTTTCCTTCTTTACTGTTTTATGTCTTTTGTTTAATTATTTAATTTGAATTTTTCTATGAAAAGTGGCCAAAATTTCAAATAACGAGGACAGTGTATGTGTTTTAAAGTTTAGGCTGCAGATTCCTCTAAACACCCGGGTTTACAAAACAAGTGTCTATTATTGGCTCCGAATGATGTCATTAAGCTTGGCTAGCCCTAACAGGGTCATCACAAAGTTCTCCCTTTGACCAAATAAGCACCGCCCACCTGCTGATCAAAGCTTTTGTTTGAGATTCACAGCCACTCAGAAGAAAGTTCCTAAAATGAGGGGCTACACCAAGCCCAGCTTAATTTAAAGAAGGATTATTTTGAGCCACAAATTACACAAAGCTACGCTAACATAGTTTAAAAATAAAAACATGGAAATGCTTCCAACATGTGAACATTTCTGCAACATGATTTTTTACTTGCAACAGGGTAAGATGAACTTACTTTAATAATCTCAATAGTCTAAAGTTTAAACTGTTTGGAATCAGATGTTTTTTCTTTACATGTAGAAACTGTTTGAAAACTAGAAAGACGAGAAGGTTGAATCGTTGCTTCTTTGTGTGGAAAATATCTAAAAAGGATTTTTTTTTGCTTGCTCTCTGAAAACATGATGTTTTGGGTTCAACAGCAAAAACTGCTTGAACTTTTGTAAATGTTATTGTGCATTTAGAAATGTAATTACTTTTTTAAAAGAAGTATCATTTATATAGGTTTCATTGTTTGCTCTCTTAACTATCAGTTTTATAGTTTTTATGCTGCAGACTGGAAAAGTCATGTCGGAGAATCTCTTCTCTCAGCTGAAAATGAGTTTTCCTCTTTCAGAACGAGCTCAGGTCCTCTAAATGTTTTTTTTCTAATAAATTTGTCAAAAATCGAATTTCTTTAAGGTGTCAGTGTGAAAATGTTAAGGAATCAATTTGAAGGGCATTAAACTGTTACTAAGTGGATACAAGTAGCAACAAATTAATCCTTATTTCAAAACTTTTATTGCTAACGATTCCATGAAAAGCTGTACATTTTGAACTGACGTTTCTCTGCCAGATGTTTCAACTGCAGACGAAGTTAAATTCACTTTGTTTTGGTTCAGTCTCTCTGACGCGCAGGGGTGACAGCGTGACAAAAAACAGCCAAAAAATCATCAAGAAACTGTCTGAACTTTTGTCCCTGAGGGTCCAGACGAGACCCAGAGACACCTTCAGTCACTCAGACCTCAGTCTTAAACGCCCCCGCCGACCTCCACCATCTCCGCCGATCCAGGCGGCTTTTAGGAGCTCTCGAACATCTTCTTCCTGTCGGCCTTGTCCTCGATGTTTTTACGCCAGTCGCCAACGTCTGCAGGCTGGAAAGAATGAGGAGAACTCGTCAACACCTCAAACTGAGACCAAACATTTTATATTTTTTATATTTTATGCTTGAACCTATAACGTTTAACCTCCTTGGTTGAAGTAACTGAAAAAAAGCAAAATATGTTCAAACAATAAAAACTAAACTGATCTGGAAACTAAATGAAACTAAACTGACTTCAAAATAAAATTAAAAAACAAACAAAATAAATAAATAAAACTAATTAGAAAATCCAAAACTATAATAACAGAGCCATAACCATTTACACTTGTGCCTGAGGCTTGCCTGACTCAATGCAGTCTTCTCCCAAATGATAGCTGTGCATAGATGAAAACATGTGCAACAAATAAAAATGAAAATAAATAAATGTAGTTTAAGAGAAACACTAACTTGTACAATATTTGAATGTTTAGGCCTCTATGTTTTAATTTTCCTCTCTATAACGGTTCGCATGTCATGCCTAACTTCACTGCTGATGATCATTTTTTATGTGCATTGTAAAACTGTCGTTTTATTTATTTATTTCATTTTGTGTAGCAGAAATCTGATTTACAGTTTTAGAGAAGAGAGAGAAATCATTTAAATTTAGAGAATAATTAAATTATTTTATTCAAATAATGAGATCACTCGAGATCCACTGTATCGAGCTGCTGGGCCAAACGTGACGCGTGATAATGACGGAGAGAAGCTCTGCAAACCTGCTGAATCAGCGTTCACCTCAGATTAGTTCCTAACACGTGGCTACGCTCTGTTTCTTTCGATGAATTCGGTCCAGTGAGTTAAACTGAATCCTGAAGTTGTTGCAGTAGGACACAGTGATGATGAAACAAGCCGATTTCCTTGCTGTGAAAGCCTCGTGTCTCACCTCCTCTTTCACCTCCTTCTTGACCTGCTTCAGGTTGGCCCTCAGGTCCATGGTCACCTTGTGTTTGGAGCCCAGCAGAGCATGCAGCATGGCGTCTGCAGACATGCGCACTTTCTTCAGGGCAGGCTTCTTCACACCGGCCAGCTCAATCACCTTCAGCTTCAGATCCTCAATCTGGAGGTCGAGAATCGTTCGTTAAAAGCTGGAAAAGCAGCCAGTCAGATCCGCAGGTACTCCGGCTTCCTCCCACACTCCAAAGACATCCAGGTTTCTAAGCTGCTGTGAACCGTTCACGTGAGTGTGAATGGTTGTGTGTCTCTCTGTGATGGCCTGCCAACCTGTCCTGGTTGTAACTATCACCTATGAAAACTGGGACAGACGTCTGCCCCCTACAGTCCTGAACTGATTTAGCAGCTAGGAATATAAAAACCATTTTAAACACATGAAACATGTTCCAGCAGCACACAGTTAACTGAGTTTCAGACTTTTATGAAAATCAAAAATGCCCTCATATCAAACCTACGCCTCCTTTTTCCTTCCAGCTCTTTCATACTTATCCAGCTGCCTCTCAACATGCATTATAATAGTTCCAATTCATACTTTTTGATTAAAAAAGACCTGCTGGCTGTCGACACAGTCGTCACTCAGTAGTGTTAGAGCCTCTGATTCTGATATTTAGCACTGAAATCTACACCTACCCAGTCGAGAACGATCAAAGGAACTAGATCTGGAAATAAAGCATGCACACACGATGACATTAAGATTAAAAACATCTAAAAGTAAAGTGAGTTTTCCATAATCTCGCTCAAACTCTCACCTCTTTGTCGGCTTTCTGCACTTTGATCTCGGTGTCGTATCTCGACTCGTCGATCTTGTCAATGGCGGCGTGGAGCTTCTTGCAGGTGTCCTTTTAAAGTGCAGAACGAACGCTTTTCATTAGCAGTCAGCATGGATGTTCACTTTGGAGGTATTTATCTGAATTCCTCTATTTTATATATATTTCATGTTTATTTCTCTTTTACCTCATAGATGTGGTTTCTAGCTAAAACATGAATTTGTAAGAAATAAATGGTTGGCATCAGTACATTGCATTAAAATACTTTTATTTTGAAAATTATGAATTTCAGCTAAATGTAAAATAAGGTCACATAACTGCTTAGAAAATATTCATAGCTTTTTAATCACGGACATGTAATGGAATGTAAGATTTAACCAGCTCATAACACAAATGTTTCACCTTCCTCTGATGTCCTAAACTCAACTTTTTGCAACCTGCTCCACTACAATGAGGAAAACGCCCCGATGTTTTCTTGTGGTCATAAGAAAGTGTAAGCATATGACACAGTTTCGTTCTAACCGTAAGGGCAGCCAGGTCTCCGCTGAGGTCAGAAGGTGGGCAGTTCTCAGCCAAGTAGGCCTCCTTCGCTGCTGCGATGTCTGTCTTCTCCTGCTCGAGCCATTTGGCGGCGATGTGCAGCATCAAACTCTGCAGGAAGACGAAAACATGCAAAGTGAAGAGAGAGCCTCCAAAAATTCAAAGGTTTTAGAAAACAAAAGGTTTAAGCCTCACCTTCAGATGATGCCTGCGGCTGGACGTCATTTTCTTTCCCCTGTGAGACAGAGATTAGAAAATTACCTTCAGAGCTGAAATGACCGACTGTAATTTTTCTGCATTTTGGTAATTCAGTTCCTTATTTTACGCAACACCTTTCTATGTCTACAAAATCTGCTTCTGCGCGAAGCTATAGATGTCATGGATCGCTGACCCAGGGTTGGGGGTTTGTTTTGAGTTTTCTTTAGCTTTTAATTGTGATCATCTTTGTCACATTATTCGGTGCTGGTTTCAGTTCCAAGTGCGAGCAGCTGACCTAGAGTTTGTCTTAGAGCTGTTTGTGTTCTGGTTTCACATGTTCTGGTGGTACTGCAGCATTTCTTGGTTTCAGACTGGTTTATTTGTCCCTCGTTTTTTCCGCTTTGCTTGTGTTTCTGTGTCAAGCTCATATGTCTTTGTCCAGGTCTCACTGTTAGGTAGTTCCTGTTTTATTTTGATAGTCCCTTGTCCTGTGTGTGTCATGTTCAGTTGGCTTGTTCCCTCGTTATCCTCTGTGTGTATTTATTGTCTCAGTCGTCCCTTCCCTTTTGTCATGTTCTCCCTTAAGCTGTGTGCCTCGTGTGTTTCGTGGCTAATTTCTGAGGTTCTGCAATAAAGCTGCTTTTGGAGTTTACATTTTGTCTGTGGAGTTCTGTGTTTTGGTCCTAAACCCGTCTGCCACACAGCAAACCTGACAATACAAATCCACCTGTCAGCACCTCTCACTCCCACTGATAAGTGCTTCATGTGCAATCATCTTAAAGAAGGTGAACCAGAAGCAGGAGTAAGAAAAGAAGAAGAAGATGGGGGAGAGACAAAAGGAGGTAAAGAAGAAGAGGAAGGAGAAGGAGGAAAAACACAGAAGAAGGCTTGGAAAAAAGGTGGAAGGCAAGCAAATAAGGAGAAAATGAAAAAAGTAAAATTGTACTCACTCAGTCATTTTGGCTGTTTGTGATCTTCACACCCTGCAGAGACAGAAAACACTCGTTAGTCAAATGCGAGGAGTGAAAAGTAACAGAACCTTGACTCTGCCTGACTCACACCTGTTATTGATTGGGTGCCCTTTGACCTCCAGCGAGAAACACGATGCGCTTTACTATCATGGAAAATCACACTGCCACAAACCAGCTAATTTTGGACAGGAGGGGTCAGGCACCCAGGAGCGCTCGACAGTTGTCCCCTCTGAAGACATTTCTGCCTGGAATTTAAGTTGTTGGAGCGAGCCAACGATCTGAGCACTAAATGTCACTGGCAGATGAACCGAGTGTGGCAGCGAGTGCACAGTGAGAGCAGCTAACAGATTTCAACATCCTGCAGCCATGCCAGGCACCAAAGTGTGTGCCCAGGTCACCATCTGGAGAATGAGGCTTTTTTAAAAATAAAGTCTGCATCCATCATCAAAATACAAATCCCACAGCCCAACCTAAAAGACACAAACTGAGTCCTGTGAGCTAAGAGTCACTAATTTAGCTCAAAGATGCATAGAAAGACTCAAATCATTTAGGACTGATTATAGAAAAACACACATTCCTTAAACTTGGTCAGCAGAACGTGCAGGAAACGACTCTTCTTCACCTCTAAATAAAACCATTTTCTCAATTTTTTTCATGATGGTATGATCTATATGATCTATCTGGATTTGATGTGATCTCTAAATGATTTGAGGAATGGCAGGTCTATAATATCCAAAAACTCCAACCAACTCTGTGTGCAGATTTAAGCTAAAGTGGTAAAACAAACGCATCTTCGAACATTGCTTCAAGCCTCAAATCTTGACAGTTTCGTCAACAGCGTGCAAGCTGCAAAGCAAACATCAATAAAAGCTCTGCAACACCAAAATCCACATTTAACCCGTCTGCATGTCCAGTATCGTCCGCTGTCTGAATAGCCATCGTAAGTGTCAGCTCCAGCTAACTGCTCCTTCTCTCTCTCTCTAAACACAACATCAGAGGTCAGAGGTCACAGCTGCAGCAACATCTTTAAAAACAAAAAAATTAGTCCTTCGTGCTTAAAAAGCCTCTCCAGAATGCCCGGACCCCCCACCTCTTGAGCAGCCCTCCCTGTATTGTTCCCTGACAGTGAGTGAAGCTATAGGAGAAATTCTCACCTACTAAGCAAGACGAGGAAGAAGAACAGGGAGGGAGACACAGCTAAGTCTCAAAGAGTAAAGATTAAACAGAGTATATAGGCTATAAAGTGCTGGCTCAGCAGGAAAGCCAGCCCTTTTTATGGTAGCAGAGCTACTTCAGACCAATGGGTCATCAGGCTCCAGAAATACCACGAGGAACCTCATAAATTTCTACTGGAGGAAGTCGCCTCCCTGGATGAGAGGCTGGACGGGAGGCTGGACAGACGCTATCAGGTTCCCACCCGCAGAGGCCAGCGGAGGGACGAAGCAATTGTCACACAACAGTCAAACGGAGTGGCTGACGTAATTCAATCTCACTGATTCCCACTGAGCTCTGAGAACAGCATTTGAAGCTGTTAGACACAATCAAGTTCAGCTGTCGTTAAAATGAGGCTTCAGCACCAAGTTACTCTTCACGCACATGACATCACTGATGTCCTGTCCAGGGTTAAGGTTAAGGGTTAAGTGTAGGGGTGAGGGGGAGAGGGAGGGTGAATTAAATTCACCCCTTTTTAAAATGTTAATGCCGAAATGAAAGTACAACTGTATGTCAAAGGTAACATCCTGTAATTTCAGCAAATGTCCCTATAAACTGTGGGATTGTTGCAACAAAAAGAACCATCACCCTCGATGGGCCACCGGTGACGTGGTGAACGTTAAGAGGCTAAACACAAAATCAAACCATAAAAACTGACAGCCAGTACAACTTAAAATCAGCTCTTTGAGCAAAGGGGGCCGTGGATTTTGTTCCACACCCTTGGTAGAGTCAGTGTGCCAAATACAGAGCAATCAAAAACAGAAAAACTACAACAAAACTAAATCTGACAAAATGGCATCAAACAAAGTCTGACTTAAGAAGACAGTTTAATACTGATGAGTTTTATGTGCTTGAAGCCATAATGCTGATGGTCATTTTGAAATTTGGACATATATTTTGTAAAATTTTTAAAAAGTCATAAATAAAAATCTAATATTTAAATGAAACAAATTAACGTGTAAATGTAAGTTAAAATGTATAAATGAAGCAAAACAACTAATTTGGCATCATTTTGGCTTTTTCCTCTTTGCTTACAGACGGAAATCGAAAGAAAATTTCCTTCCTTCAGTTTTTGGTGGATTACATTACAAATAAAAAAAAGAATTATATAAGCCATATTATTATCCTAACAGTGAAATAATGTTTGATGGTTTGATATTTATGTTTACCACATATAGATGCAACACCAGTATAATACTGATGTACTACACTGTGCTACTACCTATAATAAGCACATTAATAAGCACTAATATTTCAATACGAATGTACTAAATGTTCGATTTTGTTTTGACTATCCAAATATTAGTATTTGAGGGTTTTTTTAAAATGCACATTAAGTTTGAAATTCATCACACCAGGTCGCTGCCTATGAGAGGGAATCAGGAAAGTGAAAGTAAGACAGGGAATGTAACTTGACCAATCATCGTTTTGTTTCTGGTCTTTATGTTCTGTTTCTATCACTGAATGCATTAACGATGACTTATTGTTATTATTGTTGATTTATTGTTAATAGAAGCTGAAAACAGTCTGATTGACTGCATTCTTCCTTAGAACTTTAAATCAAAAGAGAAACACTTGAAAGTTTAGAAAAAATCAATTTCTGATGTTTAACACAACCGTTGTTAGCTGTTCCCCTCTCAGCCATGACATTCACAAATGGAAAGATATCTAAACATCTAAACATACCCGATAAACTATGTTGAGAAATCCCTACTTAATTTATACGAGTTATTTAACATAAAAACTGTGAATATTGTAAGGAATGAAGACAAATTGAATGCAGTGATTAAACAAAGAGTGATGAAGGTCAAAAGAGTAACAGCACTCACCATTTGTAGAACTCTGTGTGGCTGCAGCTTTATTGGTGATCAAATATGATTTGATTACAAACAATTGATCAATAACTTCCAGGTATGACGAAAAAAAAGTTGAGTCTTGAGTCAGATAGCTGAGTCTTCTAGGACTCAAACTAAAAAGAGAAGATGTAAAAGAAGAAAACGGAGCCAGCAAATAAAGGACGAAAGGGCTCTCTACTGACATCTGGTGGTTCAACATCAGCACAACACATCTCAGTTTCTAACTGCCTATTTGGAAATGTAAGTTATGTTAAAGTCATCTTACACCTGGAAAGAAGCTTCTCCTGCTTTAGATTTCTGATTGAACCTGATTGAACTCAGGAGTAAGTGAATATACAACAGCCCGTATAAATTAGCCCAACTTAAATTAGCCGTTAAAATAAAAAAAGACCGCCTTGAAAAAAGTGCAGCTTCACAGCATTGCCTTATTCCAAAAAGAACATTTAATTGCACATCAGAGGCAACAGTGAAGAAGAGCTGTAACATCCCAGAATGAGCAAAACAAAAGTTGGATGAGAAAGTCTTTAAGAGGTCTCAAACATCTTCTTCCTGTCAGCCTTGTCCTCAATGTTCTTGCGCCAGTCGCCCACCACCTCAGCAGACTGCAGGACACAAACACAGCCCACCATCAGCAACAGTTAACTGTTTTTAGCTCTCTTAAACAATCAGCCTGCAAACACTCACCTCCTCCTTCACCTCCTTCTTGACCTGCTTCAGGTTGGCCCTGAGGTCCATGTTTACCGTGTGTTTGGAGCCCAGAAGAGCTTTAAGCATGGCGTCGGCACTCATACGCACTTTCTTCAAGGCTGGTTTCTTCACTCCGGCCAGCTCGATGACCTTCATCTTCAGTTCAGTGATCTGAAGTCAAAAGGAGAAGCTCAAAGGCTGAACAGAGCAGATAAACACAGACCCACGCAGTATACTGCAGCACACAATCTGCTAAAAGGAGGACAGATGCACACAATCCTCCACCTCTTTGTCGGCCTTTTCCACTTTGACCTGGGTGTCGTATCTCTCCTCATCAATCTTATCAATGGCCTGATGCAGCTTTTTGCAGAAGTCCTGTCGAGAATTAAAAGAAAAAAAACAGATGCAGTTGTTGTCATATAAACAGCCCATCATGTAAGAGTGAGGTTGACGTTCTTACCATCAGAGCTGCCTGGTCTCTGCTCAGGTCGAGGGCGGCACAGTTCTCTGCAAGGTAAGCTTCTTTGGTGACGATGATTTCAGCAGCTTCCTGCTCGAGCAAGTTGGCAGCGATTTGCAGCATTAAACTCTGAAAGAGGACGACAAAGAGATTCCACATTATTACTGCTGTGTGTTGTACTGTTGTTCTTGATGCTGCTTCATTTACTTTTGGGGCCACGTAGATGCAGCGCTGATAATCTTAACAGAGTCTCACCTTGAGATGATGCCTGCGGCTTGACGTCATCTTCTTTCCCCTTTAATTCATAAAGACGCGACATATTTAAAACAACATTCGAGTATTCTGATGTAAACTCTTCACAAAATGATGAATGTGATATCCTGATTGGCTCTTTCAAAGTGTTTTACACAGAATAAACATACTCACTCAGACATTGTGGCTTCCTTCAGGTTTCTGACTCTGGTAATAATCTGAAAAAATGAAGAAGAAAATGAAAGCAAAGATTTGAGACAATGTAAGTAACAAAAGATTACATTCAGTAAATTCAATTAATTTATTACCTCCACCAAAGAGGTCATGTGTTAACCATGGGCAACTGAAACGTGTGGTGTGTACCATAATATATAAAAATCTTAAATGTCACACCACATATGACCTCTAAACTCTTCTTCAAGGTCAATACTGATCTGAAGATCAACGTGATAATAATCCAATATAGAGCTGTTTAAAACTACGTTTCCTGCTGCCTTTGTTTGTACTGACAGCATTAGGAATATAAGGAAATATGGGAATTCGAAATCTATTCCAATTATAGTTTGAATCCAAATATCACGTCACCTCTGACCTCATCTTTGCACACACATCTCGTCTTTATTTTTACTGCACTACAAACTCCATAAAGTAGATTTAAAAAGAATAAAGAGAACAAAATGAATGTGAACGAAAAACAACACTATTCCCAAAAAAGTAAACTGCCTAGAGAGTGAGCTGAGGTTTGGGTGCCTGTCAGTTACCAAAGATGGTTTTACAGGCTGAATCGTGGGATGTTTTTTCACAGGACTCTGTTATCTGGATAATGACATACAAGCCACGCTTTTATAAATTTAGATTTGCTATTAAAATGCAACTTGGTGTAGAAATATGTGTTAAAATCAATAAGTACATCACAAATACTCTTAAAGTTCAGTTTTGTTCTGCTCTTTTTTTGATGTCTCCCTCTGGAAACTTCCCCCGACAGCCTCCACAGGAGGTTTGTGCATTTTTGGTCATTTAAGAATAGAAACTTCAGGGTGAATCTTGTGCCAGCTGGGCCACTGCTAATCCTGGCTCAGTGTCAAAGGTCAACCATCACATGTCGGAGAGTAATGCAATCCAAGGGGACGACATTGAGATGTGAAAATTATCAAACTGTTAAAAAAATGATTTAATTTATATTTTCTGTCATTTGATCCCAGCTGATTAACTTTAGGACAACACCTGAATCAGACTGCTGCAGGCTTTTACACGTGTAGTTCATTCACTTTCACATTTTACTAATTATTTTACTGGCAGAGACAATCGCTCATTATCTCGGTGCAGCGACATTTTCTCTTTCCTTTTGCCTTTCAGGAGAGCTCAGGTGGATGTGCTGGAACCATCTGATTTTTCAGTTCTTTGACCCTGCAGGCTGATAACTGTTTGAGTCGATTTATTTACAGATTCTAATGCAGTTGAATAAAACTATATGTGCATTAATCACGAGTTTTAATACCATGTTAATAATTTAAAAAAATAAGAAGGAGCTTAATTGTGATGTTCAGTGTGAAAACGAGATAGAAATGTCATTTAACCAGTTTGGAAAACTCATTTTTGAAACAATAAATCAGTTTCTTGTTTATTTATAAATATGGAAATCTAGTTTGTTTTTTTAATCTTACAGTAGTTTTATGTAGATTTTATAGTTTTATGCACATAATGTAAGGGAGCAAGATGGTAAAACCATAATATATAAACAGGAAACATCCAAAAAATATGAAAACTTTACTCAGTTATGATTGAAAAATTCAGTAATTCTGTACATAATAATTTTCTTATTGAATACATTCATTCAAGATTTATATATTGAAGGTTTTTTAACCTGTTGAGATTAATCTGCACCAGACTCACTAAATTGTATTTCCTGTGAGGATCAGCTTCACTTTAAGCATTAAGTAAAAGAGTTTCTCACCTACAAAGTGATGATGAGGAGGCCGGCAGAGACTGGCTGAAGGGCTGGGACGCAGTGAGGGAGTCACTGATTAAAAAGCTAACTCTGTGGGGTATATATGCGCTTGGACGGGGGTTTGGTTTCAACTTTTATGGCCATGAGAAGCCCTGAGACCGACCAGGCCAATCAGCTCCTGAAATGCCTTCATCCTTTGACCAGTCACCTCATAAATAATCAATCCAAGGCGGTCAGCAGTCCTCCTTGGGACAGGTCAGGCTGACAGCTGGACATGAGGCACTATGCACAGGGAGATAAGGAAATGATGAGACTTAAATCATACTTAATATGACTTAAAGTTTGGGATCATTTCTAGTTTAGGGCATTCATAAATCAGCAAAACCAGCTGTGACAACGTCAAGAAATCAAAACCGAGGGGATGCAAAGAGATAAATTAAAAAAAAAAAAACATTTATTTTGGGCATCAGATTAAAGCATTAAATATTTGAAATAGAGTCTGTCTTCAACCTTCACTGTGTTTAAGCAGTTTCTTGTGATGTAAATGTTGGATAGATCAGAGATTCTGGAGGTTTTTTGCAATTATCTACAAAACGAAAGAATGCACTTAAACTGCACATACACCCTTTGTCATTAGGAGTGCGTTGCCTTAATAATTCAGAGATTTGTGCAGAAACATGCTTTAAAATACAATCAGAACTTCCGTGATCCACAGTATCTGCTGCTGTGGTATGAACTTCTGGATGCAGACATTGTTAAAATACTCACGTTACATTGGCAGCAACTGAAAAGAAAAAAGAGATAGAAATTTTAAAAACGGCAATAAATAGAAACAGTGAACATTTTCACATATAAGGCAAAGAAAGACAAATATGATAAAAACTGTGACTCACCTGAAAATGTCCATTTGAATGTGGTTTTGTAATCAACACAAAAATCCAAAATTTTTAGTAAAAACAAAAACAAAAAACGTCTTAAAAAACAGCAGGACGTTACCCATCCTGTTCAGTCAGTTAGCATCATCGTCAAAAATCAAAGCCAAACTCAAGAGTTTCAGAAGTCATGGATCAGTCCTCCCAGATCTGCTTTGATAGACTGAAAATCCTAATTTTACTTTTGAAACATTTTGACTGGATACATTTTCATGAGTTGATGGCGTTTGCAGAGGACTGCAGATAGAAAACTTTAAAGAAGTCCAGTGCAGGAAATCCTCTGCTGACCCCGTGTGGTCAGAGGTGTGTATTATCTGTTCTTCATCATGTTACTAGAGATCTGAGAAAAATCTCAATATCTATATATATATCTATATATAGATATATATATAGTAATAATTAAGAATAAACACTCTACATGAACAAGTATTTTTAAAAAGTGTAGAGATCTTTCACATGACCACATACAACTACATTCTGCTATATATATACAAAAGGGAAGCTGTATTGTAAATGCAGTATGTATATGCAGTATGTATGCAGTTCTATAGTGTAATGTTCAGATGTATAACAAAAATTATGAATTTTAATTTTTCAATTCCAGAACTCATTTCTTGTTCATTCTTGTTATGTTGTCATTTTGTCAGTTTTTGTAGACTGTAACTAAAAATGGTCACGCAGAGGTTTTATCTAATAAATGATAAGTGTAGAGCAAGTTTCCAACATAGCCAGACTGTCGTGGTTAGACCACAGTTCTACACAGTGTGAGATAGTGGTGATAGTGTATTAGGCCCAACATTGTAATTTTGAGAAGAAAGGATCTGATTTAAGGAAAAATGTCTCTGTTAAAAGAAAAAAAAACTTTACAAAAATAAAAGTTTTCTTATCAAATAACCAAACTTTGCAAAGATGCATCAGTCTTACTAGACCACAGATAGCACTGCCTGTCATTTCTTATGGCAATAAAGATGTACTTTCTTGCCATAAAAATATAAAATCATTATATTGTCACAAGCCTTCTTCAGTTTAAAGTTTGGTTAACTGGAAGTATATCACATTTACCTACTGAAGGCTGTCTGGCTTAATGGGAATCTACCCAACATCAGGAGACAACTGTCAGGTCAGTTTATCTGATTCATTGAGAAACTGCTTCTCAATCCTGGAGTTGTCTTGCTTCTGGTAAATGTTAGCTTTCCTGCTAACACAGACATTTTTGCTTTTGTACATCAGAAACTGTAGCATTCTGTTTTTAACAATGCAACTGTGGTCTGATAAAATCAATTCCGTATTGCAAAGTGTGGGATTCTAGGTTACTCCTTTGAACATAGAAGGGCCCTAATCCACCCAGCGTAGATTCACTGTCCAGCTTTATATACAGTCTATAAGGGGGAGGGGCCTGTATTTTCTAAATACTGTGAAGTGTGAATTAAAAAGGAAAAGATTACATTCACTTTTCACAGCTCCCTGAACACACTATAACCCCTTCTATATAGTGATAAATGGCTTTTCCAATTGCAAGTCGACATCACTGCTACACTAATGATGCCGTAGGAAAAACATGGATATTGTGTCTTGTCCCTCACTGACATGCACAGCACTACAAAGAGCACCTTCAAACAGAACTCGTTAACAATCAGCTGCAAGTTTTTGTTTTCAATTTTTACGCTTTTTTATGTACAACTTCACTTCAGCATGTCGTCATTGCAGAAAAAAATGTACTGTGGTTTCTGTTCCAAATCAACATTTGCTTTAATCATGGACAAAAACATAGAAAGACGAGCTCAGCACTGTAAAGTTTGAAAACAGTGCGCTGTGCACTCAGTTTGCAGTGTTGTGCATCACTGAGTCAAAGACAAAACATCCAACGACAGCAGGGGTAGGAAATTAAATACATTTATTACAAAAAGTCTAGGAGCAGGAAGGTGCTAAAAGTGAACATCAGTACAGATGGAAACAGGAAGTTACACTAATGAAAAAAGTTTAAGCAGCTTTTACCCTTTGAAATTTATAAAGTTATACAAATGTACAATAACAAAGCAGGCTGAAACTTACAAATTTAATGAGAAAAGGGGTTTTTCAATTCAATGAGCAATGCCAGAAATTCCATAAAAAGTGCTAACATCCCAGAACAGCTACAAGAGCAGCGAGCAGTTCTTTAGGAGGCCTCGAACATCTTCTTCCTGTCAGCCTTGTCCTCAATGTTCTTACGCCAGTCGCCCACCGCCTCTGCAGGCTGCAGGAAAAACAGTGACAGTCAGAGACAGTCAAGACTTTCTAGCCTCCTAAATGAATCTTAAATTAAAATATTAAATGCAAACACTCACCTCCTCTTTCACCTCCTTCTTGACCTGCTTCAGGTTGGCCCTGAGGTCCATGTTAACTGTGTGTTTGGAGCCCAGCAGAGCTTTCAGCATGGCATCGGCGGTCATGCGCACTTTCTTCAGAGCGGGCTTCTTCACTCCAGCCAGGTCGACCACTTTGATTTTCAGGTCCTCGATCTACGAGCGACCAAGCAGTTTAAAGGTGAAACCAAGTCGAAAGCAGAGCAGTGCGGACGCATTTAGAACCAGCGGCGAAACGCTGAAAACGCTTTACATTTTGCATGCACCCTACATCGGTGTTTTATCTGTAATGTGAGTTTATCACATTAGCAGTGCAGGAGGGGCTCTGCTTATGAAAACTAAACTGCTACTGCTACTCAGACAATGATATTTCTAGAATGTCTGATTTATTTATTGATTTATTTTAATTTGCTGATTACACAAATATCTCCGGCTCTGTGAAGAATTTGCAACAACTTTTGAACCTGATCAACTTGATCAGGACTCAGAAATTAAAAAAAGCTTAACATAAATTAATTATCACTAAATTTGAAAAACAGACAATTCAAAGTATTATGTATAAAATAAATAAAATTTAGATACTTAAATAAAATGTTAAGATAGAGTGAAATTAAATTCCTTGGTGTGACAATAAATGACAAAATTTGCTGGAAATTAAATATACAATATATTTTGTTGTTACTTTATTATCCATATTTAAATGTTAAAAATAAAACAGTCTAATCAATAATCATTATTAATGAGAAAAAAATTATCTCTCATGCATCTAAATTGTAGGAAATATCAAGAATAAAGAATAAAGCAGACATCATGCACAAAGAGAAAGGATTTGTGCTCATCCAGATAACTTCAGGATTTAACCTTGGTGCTCAGTATTACTTTCACTTCTTCCTGGGGAACATCACCATGGTAACTTACACTGCAGATCTAACCCGCTCTGTAGGAGGTAATGTTCTAGATTTGAGACTAATAGGTATGAAATAACCACAGATCAGTCAATTCTAAGGAAAATAACATGATTTCTGAAAGACCCTTGAAATATGGAAAGAAATGTGGATTCTCATGTGCAACAATTTATGATACTAATATGGGACATCTATTTATATTTGTTGAAATTATATCAAATTTGTATGTAGATCAAGCACAGAGTTCAATTTGTTCTTTATATGTCGTCTCTATTGACTCCCAGAACATTAAACAGCTGCAGCTGAACAGATAAAAACTAAAATTGTCTTGACTCAGCTTCAAATAGGCTTTTAATACAGTAGCCCTACTCCAATCTTACCAACCTGATTATTACAGTGAACCTTTGTACTTGATGCTTTAACTCTTGTGCAAATCTTGTGTAAGAAAGAAGGTGAAAGAACAACCTGCCTTCCTGTTTTGTTTACAACTATATCACACTGAGTGATTTCAAGGTTAACACGTTCTGTGGATGTGAAAAGCTGCCAGTCTGTTCTGCAGAGCAGGTGGAAGTGTACCTCTTTATCAGCCTTGCCCACTTTGATCTCCAGGTCGTACCTCTCTTCATCAAGTTTGTCGATGAGGGCGTGCAACTTTTTGCAGGTTTCCTGAGCGAACAGACACATCCAATGTTTTGTTACTTAGGACTCATCTTTAGTGAGGATATTATAGTTACAAATATCCTCACTAAATGAATATTATAAATAAGAGCTGACAAGAATTCGGAAATCCTCAAATAAAAGAACCATTGTCTGCATGAAATAATGATAAAGGGAATATTCAGAATGATTTCCATTCAGCAGCTTTCAGTTGAGCTTTGACTCTCACCATGAGAGTTGCCTGGTCTCCACTCAGCGCAGGAGGGGGGCAATTCTCTGCCATGTAGGTCTGCTTAGAGGCTGCAATTTCCTTTTTCTCCTTTTCAATCCAGTTCGCCGCGATCTGCAGCATCAAACTCTGCAGGACAAAAGAAAAGTCGAGAAGTCAGTAGTAATGAACCGTTGAGTGCGAAAGTGAAACCTGAATACTTTAAAATGTTCAGCAGAAACACCTTTGGCTGTATAGAGGTCTATGGGAAACTAGTCTTTGAGTCAGTTGACCTGTGACCTCAGAAAACACTTTGCTGTTGAGTTTATGGCTTATCTGTTACTTTTAACACTTGGAGTTCATTTTGTCAATTTTGTCATTTTGTCAATCGTCATTAGTATGTGGAAAGATAATAAAGTAGGGTTGGGTTCCTGATATATTGGCCTATATTTGCCAGTATGTGAGTATAATGACAGATAAATGAAAATTAAAAAATAAAATAACAAAGAGACAGGACACAAAAAACTATGCAAACAATGTTGCATAGTCTGTCCACCAGAGGGCGCTGTGTAATTAAATGTTGACAACAGGTGCTTGGAAGACCAGAAACTCCACCAGCTGATCTGAGCTGAGTTGGGGAGCGCACAAAGGACTGATCTACAGTTTGCTGTGACAATAAAGAAAGATTACTACAGCTGCATTGTCATATTATCTTACTAGCTCATAAATAACTACACATAAGCATTAGGTAACCCCATTTGCTTAATGTGGTTGACGTTACAGTATCAACATCCATCTTTTATTTACAGTCGATACAGAGAACATGCCAACTTTCTTTTTAAAGTAATAAAACCGTTCAAAGCTCAGAAAGACTGCCGACGACATACCTTCAGATGATGCCTGCGGCTTGAAGTCATCTTTTTTCTGTGAGGAGTGAACACAACAGTCTCTGTCACAACTGTAACAGCAGTAATTCAAACAGCTGTACAAACACAGCTAGAAAGAAAATGACATGAAGTTTTTAAAGTTTTCCCTCCTAATTTTCTTCTTTGCACTTTCATTTCTGATCATTTTCTTTCTTTAGTCTGTTTGACCTTTCCTCATACTTTTTCCCTGTTTTAGTAATTCCTCTAATTTTCTCCTTTATTTATTTCCTTCTTTCTGTTCTTTCCTGTATTTTCATTTTCATTTTCTCCTCATTTTGTTCTCTTTTCTGCTTTTGTTATTTCTTCTTTTTAAATTCCTCCCTTTTTTCTAAATCCTCTTCTTTTTCTGTTTTTCCTTCTTTTTTGTCAATTTTTGTCTTCCTTTCCATTTTTTCCATCCTCCTTTTTCTTCTTTTGCCCTCTCCTTCCTTCTTTTCCTCTATTAACGTTTACTTCCTACGTAAGATCCATAGTAATCTTATGTTCTTAACTTTAAGTCTTAACTCAGCATTTTCATTTGATCCAGTGAAGTCCAGTAAAATACTTGCTCCACTAAAATCACTGATATATGATGAAGAGACAGCACTTACTCAGACATGTTTACGGTTTCTGTTCTTCACAATCTGTTTGGAGAAAGAAACAGAAGAAAAACTCATCAGGTTGGAAACATATGAGACACCTTATTTGTATGAAATATGATCTATTCAGCCAGTTGATGAGCAGCTGAGTGATGACAGAGCTAACTTTGGGGTTGGGGTCAAATGTGGCCACTGACGCCTGCGGTAAGCTCCTTTACAGGGGTTCATAACTAAATATCCTTGGGGAGTTAACACTTCAATTCCTTTCCCAGAGAAGAATCTTTCCAACAGAATGTGCTGCGGCAGCAGCTTTGCGGCCAACACCAGCGGGTAAACACACCCCAAAAACAAGGCAGCCGGTCCCAGAGTCAAGTTTCAGAAGATATATTTAATGAGAATAACGCACAGGTTTAGTTTTCCAGCTGAAATATGACACAAAGAAGCTAATTTAAGGCAAGAAGGTTTATAGTTTTAGGCTATAAAACTTCTAAAACTGTAAAACAAAAAGAAGAACTTTTATATTTGTGCAGTCCACAAATCAAACCATAAAACACTCAGAATCAGCTCCATGCTTTACCAATCAATATACTTAAAAAAAAAAAAGTAACAAATAATTACATTTTGTGATGCTTATAGCAGAGTGACTTCACAGCTTGAGAAATGTTTAACAGTGGAGCACAAATTCCCTAAACAGTCAAAAAGGAAACTAATATCCATCATAACACCTCATTTTTTTCCATGTTTTTTCCTTCCAACAAAATACAATAAAACGTACTTTGATTTTACTTTTAATGCTTCATAAATAGTTTTTACAGAGAAACATACAGAAAAAGAACAGATATTCCCAAACATAAATCTGTAAGACGCATCGCAGTAACAACTGTTCTGATTATTTTAGGAAAGAAAAGTAAACTCGTTCCATAAAATGCTTTCCAGTAATTTCAGCAACAGAAAACTCTTAAACTAACCTTGAAATCATTAGAAATATCCCAGCTTTGTTTTTGCTTTTTTCTAAAAGAAATTAAACATCTAAAAAAATAAACCTAATGAAATAACTAAATAAAGAATGACTTCTGCAGATTGCGTTCATACATCTAAATTTTATCAAAACTTTGCAAAACTGCCAAATGTTCCCAAAATGTAGAAATCTTCATAGAAAGTCAAAATCAAATGAGAGCATCGTTCAGTCTCTGCAGCGCTGCTCAAACACACAACGCTCAGATCGCCCTGGTTCATGTTTCCCTTCAGTTATTAACAAACCCCAGAGGTCAGGACTTTCATCACCTTAGCGCTTTCCCCCAAAAGATTCCACATAGCAGTGGTTTCATATCCGTTTACCAGCTCTGTACAGACATGCAGAGAGAGGAGGAGGAGGAGGAGGAAGATAGGGAAACTGGTCTCACCTACGACGAGACGGAAAGTCCAGGAGGAGGGCAGCAGTGGCCAGTGGCAGTGGGAAGAAATCATCCCAGGGGTGTATATATACGAGGTATCAGATATGGATATGGTGCTCCTGTTTATGGAAATGCAGAATCCTCAGACCAATCGGTCAGCAAGATCCTGAAATATCATCAACCCCTTCCAACTTCACCCCATAAATCAGCGTTTATTGAGGAGGAGCCTGGTTTCATTTTAGGACTTTGCTGGGTGCCACCGGGATGCTATAAAAGGGAGGAAGAGAAGGATGATGATGATTCACATTTGATATGAAACTATCAGAGTGCAAATATTTCACTGGGTGATCATGGGACTGCTGGAAATAGAGGGACAGTAAAAACATTTTTGGCTTGTTAATGCTCAAATCCAAAAAGTTGGTAAGAAGTTGTGACAAAACAAACTTTTCAGGCTGGTTTTCACTTTTGAGTCATTGATTAAAGGATGATTTTTCTCTTTTTAACATCACTACAAGCAGTCAACACCCCTTGGTTTCATTGTGTTCCTTTAAAGATTTACAGGTCCAACATGATTGCTTAAATGTGTCAAACCTCTCAGGATTCAAGGAGAAAGGTCTGAAAATGCATTGAATTCATTCTTGTGAGTAATTTACATCAAAATGTAACTGTATCTATATCTATGTGATAGTCAAGAAGTCACTTTGTCTTCTGGAGTCCTAAAGTGTCAGACCTGGGTGTGCCAACATTGGAAACATGAGCATTTTATCACTAATTAGAAGGAACATTTCTCACAAAGCACACAACCTTTGAAGCTGGCATGAACTTAAATCCCAGCATCTCCATGTTGTCACCTTCATCTCCACAGCTGCCTGACTCGTCTGAACGCAGGACGGGGCTAAAGCCTGGTTTTCCCGGTAATGACAAAAAATAAACAATTCAATTTAATCCTCAATGGACCAAAATAAAGATGCAAACATTGCTAATGTGGGATGATATCTCTTGTTTGAGCTTACCTTCATGTAACTTCCGAAGATGGATCACGTGAAACCACTTCCTAAAAGCCAGAAGGGATGTGTTTTAGTCTAAAAACTAAGTTTCTAATGGATAATTTAACTTTTAAGTTGTGAAAAGCTGATCTGGGATTGTACCGGCGATCAAACTGAACGCTGCGATGAATGAAGAGCGCTGGACCAAGCGGAGGTGGCTTCCACAGCTTCAAATAATCAAACAAACAGGAAAACTTTGATATAACTTTTAAACATTGCTCCAAACAAAGTGCTTAACAAGCTCACATTTCTGCAGACTATAAATACCACATTAATGACTTGCTGGCCTGCTTATTGTTTCATATTGGACCTCTTATCTGAGCTATGGCTCTGCCTTCAGAAAGGCTTCCAGATCTTTCTCTGGCTGCAGAAGGGCCATGTTGATCAAGTTACGTGTCTTAGATTGAGATGGAGGTTGTTTTTTTCTTGGATGACATAAAATCGCATCAAAGCATTTTACCTTCGCTATTTTTGACCATTTATAAACGATGGACACAGCTGCCAGGAGGGGAAGCTTCAAGCTGAGCATTTTCACCATCACTGGAGACATTATAAAAGATGCTGGTGGGACATAGCAAACACATCATTCTTCAGTCTCAGTGCTTTGGTGCATTCTTAGAAGCTCTCTTTTTTGACCTAGAAACTTTAAGGGCACACAGCGCTCCATGCTGAGATTTGCCCATTTTTACTTGCTTCCACAGCCAGCATGCACCTCTCTTGTTTAGCCTGGTTAAATCTCAGTACTTAATCACTACTTTGTTTTGGTTTAGGAGCAGTTGGAATCATGCAGTGGTAAATGAAACTTGTACTTTACGTCACATGTGCAGACACATATGTAAAGAAAAAAACAATACAGCATTCTCTGATTGTAGTTTTAGAGTTTTAATAAATATTGTAAATTAACAATATATTTAGTAACTAATGCTCAAAAATGTAGTGGAGCTGTGAGACTGACCAAATTCTACAAAGAGCCTTTTAGGAAATCAAATAAAAGCATAAAAAAAACTGGATTGCTTTGTTTGTTAAATTTTCACTGGCGATCACCTCAGGCCCACGAACGAATGTAAAAGAGTCTGCAGAGCCAAAAGCGTTCAGCAGATCAGACTATAGTCTTATAAGCTGACAGCTGAGGAGGAAGGTGCTGACGGGTCTGAGTGATGCACAGATGATGAAGAGTCATGCTGGGAATGCAGCATTAAGGGGCAACGTTTGGGCTCAGGTTTACGGTCCCGTCACAGAGTCCAGTAGGTGTTTTCTATGAAAACACACGACCTACAACTCGAGCTTCAGGAACGCTCCATACCTCCGGTGTGACTTTAGAAACTCAAGTGAAGCGTGCTGCCTTTCCTCACTATGTGAAAGTATTAATAACTATATGTTTATGTTTACACGCAGTTTGATACATGCTCCTGATGCTTGTAGTAGTTTGCTCGGAGTCATCCACCATCTGTGTTCATGTGGCCTCCTGCAGGGATGGTTTGCAGTTAGATTTACTGCCTGTCATTAAGGCTTTCCCAGTGTTAAAATACCATGCATCTATCTAAAGGCATCTCGCAACCAGAGAAAACTGCTGACAGCGATAACATTTGGAAAGTGTGAACAGTTTATTGCTCTTTGTTTCTACTTCAATTTTACAAGTTAGATTTACTAAATCACTGATTGGGCAAAACAGATGTAACAATTTTTCATGCGATATATACAAAAAAAAATTTTTATTAATACACATAAGCCAAAGCCAGATGCCAGGTCATCCTCTTCAGCATATAACTGCAGTGTGTTAGCTGCACACTAAAAAGCCTTGTCCCAATGGGAAGAAAAACCAAACCAAAAAATAAAAAATAAATCACTACGTTGGTGATAAAAATGCTTTTTTAAATCAGTTTCTTTCTTTAGAATAACTTTAGACTTTCAGGCTCAGGCAGGTGATGCTTGGTTTATACTTCTTGTGGCAGTGATGAGAGAGCTGGACTGGAGCGATTAATGATGCCAGCATTCTGCTCACACCCCTAGAAGGAGACAAGCCCA
This sequence comes from Diplotaxodon limnothrissa, assembly GCF_057381915.1. Lineage (NCBI taxonomy): Eukaryota > Metazoa > Chordata > Actinopteri > Cichliformes > Cichlidae > Diplotaxodon > Diplotaxodon limnothrissa. Next base: position 67,791,536 of record NC_140602.1, read on the forward strand.
ATGCTTAGGCTGGACCGGAAAACTCACTCAGCAGGTGTGTTTGGTCTGGTGTCATTTTCCTTCAACTCACTCACCTCCAGCCTGACCTCCTTTTAAACCCCCTTTCTGTCCCTTCAGATTGGACATGTCGGTCCGTGCTGGCTGCCGACAAGATAAAGGACCGGACACAAAGTACAGTACAAGTGCTGCCAAAAACTCGCCAACACTGGGAGGTAAAAACAACTCCACCTCACTGATAAAACCACACAATCCTAAAGGTAAATGAGCTTTCTGGGTATGCGGTCATGGGCATGTGGTCATCCAACAGTGTGCAAGATGCTCTGGTTACAACGCACCGAGGTGCATTTCTCACTTTTGACTGTAATTTAAAATTGCCACCTGATAAGTGCAACGTAACACTTTAGCACCACAGCTTGTCACAGTAATTTTTGGAGGAGCTGAAGTATGTGACATTGAGAGCAGCTGATTTCACTAATTAACACGTTTGATTCAGAGAGGAAGAGCTAATCGGTGCGATCGGCTGCTGCTGCGTTGGACTGGAACTCAAACCTGCAGGTTGGACTGCATTACGCTCCACAGATGTACCACGAGCAATGCAGATGCGTGATTAGTGCATGCAGTGTTTCAACTCAGTTTTTATTCGCCATCTAGTGGACATAGTTTATAATCTTCCCAATGCACACAGAGTGGGCCAGTCCAAAACAAGGATGACATATAGTATTTCACATTAATGACAATATCGACGCTCATTCTAAACCTGTGGAGAAACTGGCACAGGTAAAAAATAAAGGAGGGCCTTTGTTTTACTTGATTCTTATTCTCATACTTAAAAAGACACATGAAATGCCAATAAGTGCTTAAATTATATGGAAATTTGCAGAAACAGATGAATGTTGTCTTTTGCAACACTAGTGCCTCAAGAGAGGCATTTTAAAGATGGACAAAACTTACAATTCCTGCGTTTTAATCATGGATGGAACCACGGCAGGTTTCAGTCATCTTTGGGGTAGAGTTGGACTTCATGTTGGCTACATCCATCTTTTACATACAGAGTGATCACAGACTGCAGCCTCCCATAAATTAGCATTGGACACTACTGAACCTTGGTTTTTAATGACACTACAATTAATAGCTGTTATTCCCCTCTTGTTACAATATATACATGCATACAATCCATATCATCTTTGTCAGAATCCATTGGATTCTACCAACGCTGAACATGGATGACAATCTTTCATCAAGACAGTATCTGTTATGTTAAAACAAGCCCTCAGATTCTCATCCATCTCTTACCTCTAAGTCCTGAAGACACTTATTCATGTTCAGGCCTCTGAGTATGACAGAGATTATGGTTCCCTTCCTGAAGGTGAGAAGAAGGATGTACTGTGAGCAGCACTTTTCTATGGGTTACTGCAGGTCAGCATGGAGGAGACTGTAAATGCTCCTCTCCTTGTCTGTTCTCTCATTTCTAATTCTGGCTGGTGTGAATCTAAGTGGAGAGGCAGCTGTTATCTGAGGATATGATGCAGCCGTCAGCAGAGGTCAAATATAACCTGCGGTAACACTGAGCAGTGAGATGCCAAATGCACAAGACATTGTTGTCAAGTGGAGGAGAAAAGTGGATTAATAAAATCCAATCTCCAAGTGTAACCGTGAAACAAAACGACAGGAGAAACCTACACAGTGGTGTGAAAGAGAAATTTTCCACAGGATTCTTTTTAGTCCTGTGAAAAACTAAATCCACCCTTACTCCTTCATTAGGAAATAAGAGAGTACTTATCAGCCAGGTGCTGTTAGTTAAATGCACTTGATTAACTGATCATCACCAACTATCTGCACCTCTGCAAAAGCAGAAGTTTGGCAGTTTGCAGGTGTGGAGCTTTCAGGTGTGTGTTAACACAATAACACAATCATGTCAGGAGTGGACATGCCAGCAAATTCACCCCAAGGTCAGAAACTGTGAAAAAAAAAACCCTAGAGGTCCAGCTCAGTCTCTGCAGGCCTCAGTTAACATGTTAAATGTCAAAGTTTATGGCTTGTTTGGAAAGGTTGCTTCTCTCGAAAAAGACTCAAGACTTCTGGAGCAAAACAGGACCAAAGTGGAGATGCTTGGTCATAAAGCACAGCAGCACATTTGGAGAAAACCAAACACAGCATATCAACTATTCACACAGAGGGGGATTTATGTTTGTCTACCTTTTTACCCTGTAAAGACCAGTGGGCCAAACTTTCCACACAATAATGTGAAAGACTGGGAATATGGCTAAAATAACAAGGAGTCCAATGCATTATTAGTTATGTCTAAATAAAAGCTTTCTGGAGGGAGTGAATCAAGCATTTTTCATTGAACTAGTGACTCTGAAGCTTTCTTTCTTTCTGTCTTTTTCCTAATTGCTCCATCGAAGGAGTAAAATTATTGCAGTTTTCATACACGGGGTCTTCTGCTCTGTGATCATACTCTAAGTATCACAGTGTTTTGCTTCCTGCTGCCAGGAGTGACAGACATGAGAGGATGGATTTAAGCTGTGAAATCTGGTAACGATTTAACAAAATGCCACACGTGTCTGTACAGGACTGGGACCACCTGCACCTCCAGGTTTCAGCTGAAAGTTGAAACCAGTACTCCCAGTGGCATCTGCATGACTAACCTTTTATTTGTTTATTTTACTACCATCAAACTACATGAAGACTTTTAAATTTATGGATATTTTTGACTTCAGCGTACCTTTGTGGAAAAGCATGCTGTGTCACATCTAAGTGATCGAATCTGCAAAGAAAGGAAAGAAAATCAAGTGATTTGGGGGGAAAAAAGCTTAAAATCTAAAAATAGTAAAATGCGATTTAAACGCTCACCTTTTCTGCTCTGTGGAAAATAAGCCAGACTTCTTCATTTATGACAAAAACATTTAGGATTCAGGTTTTGGAAGTCAGCTAATTAAATATATGCAGTTATTACTCACCTTCTAAATATTACTATTTCAGCTTTTTCCACAAGCAAGCCAACGGCTTTAAGCATCATAATTCAATGTTGTTTCTTCCATAAATTCAAATTAGGCAACTTTTTATAAAACATCACATTACTATCATTTTTAAAGTGTACAGGTAAAAAATAGCTCAGTTAGTATCTTAGTGCAATAAAATAGTTAAATAAAATTAACCTCCAGTGTTTTACAAACTCAGGAAAACTGGGAACAAGATGAGCATGAAGCTTTTCTAGTTAATGTGACAGCAAAAAGACGGTAAAAGTACATCACATCTTGTTTTAGAAACATGAAGTGATTTAGTACTGTTACAGTTCTCCAACGTAGGAAGCACAATTATTCCTCTACACTGGCCTTGTGCCTTATTTGATCCATTATAGGCTGTCAGGCAAATGCAAGCCTTCTCAAATTAGTTATTTCCCACAGGCTCTATAAGAACTATGGATAAAGACATCGCAATGTTACAAACCAGCTCCCAAAGTCCAGTTTTTGATGGCTCGCCCTCCTATCTTTTTAAAACCAGACGTCACAACTGAGGGATGCGATTAAGAAACCATTTTTATACTGCTGTCCACTGACGGGGTCCATAACTTTCATAAAGAGCATAATGTTACTTTAAACATGAGCAACTGAGCCCCCAGTCTCATTAGCAAAGGTCTGGAGGGGGTTCGCAACCTGTTTAAGGCGCTTCACATGGAAGCTACATGTGGGGGGGGGGGGTCTTCAAATATTTGCACTTGCAGACAACAATCAACTGTTACATTCACAAAGCAACTAGGCAAAATAATAAATGGATGAAATTAATTAATAAATGAAAGTGTATTACAGGAAACATGTTGGCAGACAGAATAAGAGATGTAACTTGTGGGTCTGACAAGTTTCCAGACTAGTTTTAGGTTATAATGAATGAAACTTTAGGTCCATTTTATAAATTATCTCATCATAAGAGACAGAAAAGATAATTGTCCGGAATATGCTCATTGGCCACATCAGTGTCAGTTATCAGACTGACAACCAGCTTCCCAACAGGACTTTACAAACCACTAAGTGATGTAATGGTGTCTGTCCATCTTTTGATATTTACAGTTTATGGTAACAGGTCATGTCAGAGATCTAATGGTTCTTGGACAGCTAAGTGGCACGAAACACTTGACTAGATGTTCTACAATCTACATCAAACAAGGGAGAAGTGAAGGATTGACCAAATGAATGTGTGTAAAGAGCATGTTGTAGTGTTTCATTTATTCATGCTGGGCCAGTTAGAATATGGGTCATGATTTATTTGCAAAATATGCGTCCATTGCATTTGGATTTTAACCTCAGACACTAACTAGAGTTTCAGGAAACGTACATCGTAGGCACATTAGTAAAAGCAAAAGGAGAAAAAAGTAGAATTGATTTATCTGACACATACTAACTGTAACACAGTACAAATATATCACAGTACAGTTTCAATACAGGCTAAAGCATGAAGGAAGCTTAGTGACGAGTATAATTCAAAGTGAGATATCCAAAAACTACAACCATGCTTCACTGGCATCAGTGCATATCACAGATTCCCTACATTTCACTGCACCTTAACACAAGCCTTGAATTAAAGTAAAGGCCATTTATCACATACTGTACCAAAACAGAAGCTTAGTAAGCACCATAATCTTCCACCAAACATATGCCTTTAGATTATGTTTACTAAGATCAGGATCTACAGATCAAGTAAAATGAATTAGAAATGCATCACTTTGGATTAAAACCCTTCAGTTAACAAAGACAGTAAACCCAATTTCTGTCCTGAAAGTCACCCTCGTATTTAGCTATCAAACATCTTCTTCCTATCAGACTTGTCTTCAATGTTCTTACGCCAGTCTCCCACATCACGCAGCTGCTTGTCCTGCAAACACAGACGATACTCTGTTAGTCCAGACTGAAATCAGATGCAAAAAGGCTGCTAATCAAGAAAAAAACTATTTGTTTTGATGGTTTTTCTGCCCTCTAGTGGCCAGAAAATGGATTGTTACAGTTTCTGAGGATTAAGTCCTCCTCAATGTTGAGAAGAAACTCTACCTCCTAAACCAGGGGTCTCAAATCTGCAGCTCCAGAGCCACATGTGGAGCTACTGTAGATGCCTCCCTGTGGACACCTTAGTATTGTAGGTCTTAGTATTGTTAATTAAGACCTGCTGTGCTGTAGAGCCCAGTGAGGAACTCTGTGATCCTGTTTCGCTGAGTGTAATTCTAATTTGACTGTGCTGGCACTCAATCCTTTAGCCTAAATGTGGGCTAATAGTCACAACAGCACGAAGGCAGCAAAAATACTAATGCTCTAGCTTCAACCAGTGGGTAAAGTAGGCACACTCCTCTTTTTTTCTGTCTGTGGAGTTACTTCTCATCGCTGATAAGGACTTAGACCTCACAGGTATCTGTGATTTTATTGAGTGAGGACCAAATGAACCAGGTAGCTGCTCACCTCCTCTTTCACCTCCTTCTTGACCTGCTTCAGATTGGCCCTCAGGTCCATGTTGACAGTGTGTTTGGAGCCCAACAGAGCTTTGAGCATGGCGTCAGCAGACATGCGCACTTTCTTCAGCCGGGGTCTCTTGAACTTTCCTCTCAAATCCACAATCTTGATATTGAGGTCCCTGACCTGAAGGAGGATTCTGAGGATTACTGACCTGACAGATTAAATAATCAATCATGAAGCAAACAGCAGTGACATGCAGGGTGTTTGGTGCTGAATTCATCACCAAGTACCGCTAGCTTTAAAACAGTGTTGTTGGGTAATTAAAATGCTGACAGAAAAGCTACAGGAAGGAATAAGGATGTGAAATATTTCCAGTTAATGTTGCTATACAATTCACGGCAACTGCAGACCTCACAAGAAGGTTTGTTGTGTCTTCCATCAAAGTCTCAAGAGTGTGGAGGAGAAGTCAGAAAATGGTCAGTTACTCAATGAAAGCCTGACAAGCATCAGCCTAGCAGCAAGATCAGTATCTGCTCCTTTGAGGAGTAGCGGGCAGAGGACACAGGGAGGAGCCCTAAAAGGTGACGACTGCATGTGCATGTTTCTGGCCTGTGTACACAGAGCAGTGCCACCCAGATGGACTGCAGAGCCAGCATGCATGTACAAGCAAATGTGACTGCATAATATTATATTTGAAGTAAGCAGTTTTGTAATGTACTTATTCCTTAGTGTCAGACCAAAATCCAAAAGATAGGGAAGCTTCTAACATGAAAATAACCAAACAGCAACTGAAAATGACTGAAAAGGTTAAAAAAAACTTCAGGTATGTGATACTTGTTCAGAATACTTTTTTGGTCTTTTTTTGTTTTAAGGTGATCAGGAGAAAATACAAGAATTCATTTGGTTGATATTAAAATATAGCTTCCTATGTTTGTTGCAGTTTATACAGATATACAGATACAGATACAGTATCTCTACTCGGTGCAAATAAAGACAAAAGGCCAACCTGGTGCAATGAAAAGTCTCTCACCTCATTCAGCACCATGTTCAGTTTGAACTCTATGCCGTATCGCTCATCTTCACTGATGATGATCTGCTCATGAAGCTTCTGGCACAGTTCCTAAAGTCAACATAGTGATAAAAGTTTTTTCTTTTTTAGATGCTTCCAATTTCAAAAACCCACAAAAGAAATAAAATGCAATATGAAACGTGTCAAAAGCATAATTGTTTGAAACAGTGCAGTTTCTTCTCACCAACAGCTCATCCCTGGAGTACGGCAGCTCAACAGGAGGACATTTATCTGCCAAAAACGTCTCTCTCTCTTTGGCCTTCACATTCGCTTCAGCGTCCAACAAATTACCTGCCACCACGAGCATGCAACCCTGAGGAGATTACATCATCACCCCATGTCAGGTAAGAGGAAGCACAGGCAAGCAGATGGGCATGTGTGAGGTATTTTGCTCTGTTAAGCTTATCAGTTAAAGTTAATCTTACCTTCAGGGTGTGCTTACGCCTCGCAGACAGCCTTTTCCTGCAGACGGAAACACAAATTATAATTGATGGAAGTAATGTATATTTGTGATGATCAATTTTATTGCAACCATAAAGATCGGTTTAATCCATTCCCAAAGGAAATAGTAATATATGTGGGTCACTGATGTGACATCAATATTTCATTGTCAAAGCAAAATGTCTGTTAAAATTAATTTCCTAAACGACATGTAGGTATTTTGATTTCTTTAAAAAAATCTTTAAGGTTTTATACATTTTCAGCGCATTGAAATAAGTGAGCAGCTTTATTGTGACTGTTGCAAGGTTACAAAATGCAAAGCAACAAAGTCAGTAAACAAACTCCAAAAGAGCCGGGCAATCACGAGGGAGAAGACACACGGGACTGACAGGAAACTATTATTTCTACTAGTACTATTTCTACACAAAAAGATAATCAGGGTAGACACAGGAGGGTGACAGGATGCAGTTGAAGATGACCAGTGACAAAGGGGCAGGAGGTGGAAGTAAAACTGAATACAAAACACAGAAGATTAAGGTATTAAAATACAAAATTGGACAATTGGGAAATGAAAAACAATTATAATGAAAGGAAAGGACAGACAGAGGATGTCAAATCAGAGGGAAATAAAGCAGGGATTAATTAAAGTCTAGAAATACACAGTAACTAGAACTACACAGAGTACCAAAGATAAATGAAAATCAAAGATGAAATAAACAAAACTAAGAGCTTTTAATATTAAACAAGAATTAAAAACTTTGGAACCATCCAGGGATCGTGGAAAACATATGCATGTCTCATTAGTGACCCATAAATAATTTAATAATAAAGTAATCAGTGCAGTTATGATGAATGCAAGCTAAATGTCACACACTGAATAAAAACAAAACCAAACAGTCCTTGTGAGGGAACCGCTTGTTCCTTTGCACACTGGCTGGTTACACAAACAGGGAAAATAAACTTACATGATTTACAGAAAATAGTAAAGTTTTTACTCACTCAGTGGCCATGTTTGCTGGATGATCCCGAGGTTACCTGACAAACACATAACAAGAGTTAATGCTTTTTATTGGAATCAATTTAGATACAAATATACAAATATATACATTTTAATGTCCCTGCCAGCAAAATGGTGACAGGGACACAATAAAAAGCAAAACTAGAGAAAAACATAAGTCACAAAGGATAAGGAGAGAGCAGTGGTCTGGAGCCACCACCTGTTAAACCATCACCTGTCTGGGTGTTATCTTTCATATTTATACCACAAGGTTTAGGATTGTGTTCATGGGAATTTTTGACCATTTTCCCCAAGCACATTTCTGAGGTCAGACACTGACGCTGGCTCACACTCTGCTCTAATTCATCCCAAAGGGCTTCTGTCGGGTTGAGGTCAGGACTCTGTGCAGGCCTGTCTAGGTCTTCCACACCAAACTCTCTCATCCAATTCTTTATGGACCTTGCTTTGTGCACTGGTGAGCAGTCATGTTGAAACAAAAGCTGTTCCCACAAAGCTGGTAGCATAAAATTGTCCAAAATGTCTAAGGGATTGACCCAAACGCCTGAAAAACACTCCCACACCCTAATCCCTCCTGTACCAAACTTTACACTTGCCACAATGCAGTCAGACAAGTACTGTTGTCCTGGCAACTGCCAAATCCAGACCAGTCCATCAGATTGCCAGACAGAGAAGCATGGCTTATGGAGATCACATCTCTACTGCTCTAAAGTCCAGTGATGGCGCACTATACACCACTGCTTTCAGCACTTTGCACTAACCTTAGTCATGTAAGGCTTGGATGCAGCTGCTCGGTCATAGAAACCCATTCCATGAATCTCTCTACACACTTGAGCTAATCTGAAGACCACATAAAGTTTGGAGCTCTGTAGTGATTTAACTCTGCAGACAGTTAGGTAGATGAGTAGAAGCACCTATGGTAGAGGTTGGCAACTTGTGGCTCCCTCACGAGCCACAGGTTACAATTAGGGTGAACGGTAATCCTGTTACTATTCATACTGGATGTAGTAATACTTAATGTATCCTCTCCCAGTTACATCTGCAAATCTGTCACCTGCGTGTGCTGCTCTTTTTCTCACGTTCTTTGGTAGGAGGAGCTAAAATGGCTCTTTTGATGTTGGAGGTTATGGACACCTGACCTAAAGTATTAATTCTCACCAGGGTCTTGAGTTATCATGATCACCAATCTGAATGTCCACGGGATAACAACTATACTCCAAGCCTTTTAGACTGAGGCGTAACTTACCAAAGATAACCCAAGCAAATACAACATGAAGTTTTTAAATGATGATTTCTTTTATTAAAGGGAAAGAAAGCTATCCAAACCGCTTTTATGACATTAACATCTTCCCATTCAAGTATTATACACAAACGCTGTGTATCAGCATAAACACCTCATACCAACTTTCATTTTTCAGGGGCTGATTATTTAGAGACCTTTTAGTCACCGAGTGGACCACGAACTCCTCTTTATACTAAAGTAAAGTCGATTTAAATAAATGTGAGGTAATCTGTCCACTGTTTGCTTTATAAAGAATTGAGGGTGAACAAGGAAAAGCAATAACCCACATTTTTATTTCAGTATTAAACCACATCATGTCTCCGTTCTCTGACGCTGTCCTGCACCCACATTCACCTATCTCATATTTCATGTTTGGACCGTGTGAATTCTATCTTAAGACATCATGTTAATTCCAGGAAATTTCATGGAACGGCACTTTGTAACCCAGGACGTGTTAATGCCTTAAAGGAACCATGCCGCTATTTCTAGCAGCACAGCTCAAGGGATACAGGTCCAGCACTGCGAAGGGAAACATTTCAACAACTGTGGATTGCCATGACATTTGGTTTGTTGTCTTGTGCCTGTGCTTTCAGCGCCACGAGCAGGTCAGATTTTTACTTCACTGTAGCATGCAATAAAAAATGAATTTGCATAGATTTTGGAACAGATTACTACAATGCTAAATCAATGTTATGTTAACTAACTAAAAGCCAGTGTTATAACATTGTTATAAGGGTCACAGTGTTATAAAAAGCATATAATACCAGCGCCACACCTCTAAAATAACCTGAACAGACGTGTACTTTTGGTGTGATGTTAACAGAACATGCTAATATTAGCATGATAATAAGATAATGACCTTTACAACGCCCAGCATATGATATAAAGAACATTGAGGAGTTCATGACTATCCTTCCACTTCACACACTCTCTATAAAAAGACAACTACTTTCTCCTTTGCTTCTAAAAGATTATCCCTACCAGAAGTGTATCATGTAGCATGCTTTATAACATCCACCCACGTCTTCTTCTGTTTGTCCAAAGTTGGATATCACATCTTAAGCAAGGGTATTCTAGACATCCCTCTCCCCTGCAACATTTTTGGTCCCTCCTGGGCAACCTTGAGCCATTCCCAGGATAGATGAGACATGTGATACCCCCAGCTCAGGGTCTACCCTGGGGTCTCCTCCCAGCCGGACATGTCTGTAAAACCTCCAAAGGAAGGCACCAAACCACCACATCTGACGTCATTTGGATGTCCTTTTGACACAAAGGAGCAGATGTCAAAGCAACCCAAGTTCCAGGGCTGAGCTCTTGTAGCTGTCTCATTCTTTTTCATTTGTCACTAACTAGAGCTTATAACCATGGGTGAGAGTTGGAGCACAGATCTGCCTTTAAAGCAAACGTTGATTGCTTTACAAGTCAAGCTTTTCACTATAATAAGCCTGTCAAACTCCTGCATTTCATCTAACTCCAAATGAGTCAGCCTTCCCATCAGACACTCTACATTGCCATCACTTACAAGCAAGACCTCAAGATATTAAAACATCTTAACAGCAACCCAGCCCCAGAGGGAGCAATCTGCAGTTTCAGGAGAGAACCAAGGTTTCAGACTTGGAGATGCTGACTTTAACACTTGGCTACAAGATGTCGCAGTGGGTGCTAAAGATTGGGGCCTGATAAAGCCAACAGAACACGTCAAGTGGAAAAAGCAGAGCACGATGCCATGTCTCCATACTTGACATGCTACTCACACCAAGGCCCAAACCTTTAAGCCTTTACTGTCTGAGAATACAGATAGTTGTCTGAACTGTAAACAACCCCAAATTTTAGGGTTATTTTGTCCATTTACAAGCCACACCTAAGACACAATCTGTCAATTAAGATGCTGCATAAGCTTCACTTCTGGAAATGTACCTTCTCCCTTTATTATCATCACAGATAATGGTACATAGCTAGAAAACAGTTGCTTAGGCGTGTCTGTGGATGGCAGTATCAGTCTGTCAGCCCATATATTCAGTTATTCTGGCTTTTCTTCCAATGTGACATCCCTGCTTAGTAATCACTCATCTTATCAACAACTTCAATAACTTTGTTGAGCCTCTGAATTTTCATCTAGCCCAACCATTAGGTACTTGGAAGTTCATGACATGTAAAACTACTGACATTTCCATAGTATCAGCTGGAGTTTTTGTTTTGTTTGCAAATAGATCCAAACTCCAGGCAAACAAAATGCAAACTATCTGCAGGGTTAGATATCAGTGGACGGGTAAACCAACCCTTCAAGTACCAGCCACACGACACTTGTAGACATCCTCAGAAGTTAGACGGTCACTGCCTGAGCTGCTTGTAATGTTTAGGAGATGTGATGGAGGAGAGGATTAAGACTATTTCTGGAGCCACAGCTGTTCTTGACGTCTTCATTGTACAGGGGGAAAAAAGAGGGACAGCAGGCTCGCCTTAAAAGAAAAGACGAGTGACAAACACTGCAGGCATCCTAACGCACATAACTGACCAGGAACACATGGTCGTCATCTGTAAGCCAATAAGAAGCCGGTGAGGGGGGTATCGCCGGGTATTTTAAGACACTCAGAACTCCGAGGGCACAACAGCATGTTGCTCTAGAGATAAAATCATATTTGTAGGGGCATTGATTTTTAAGTGTGTGTGCGTGTGTGAGTATCATGAGCAGGATTGTCTCTGAAGGAGCAGGAGGATTCACAGTAACCCAATACTGCAGAACATCCCTCAGACAGCCAAGACACTAGAGCATATCACAAAAATAGCGTGCCGCTGCCCTCAGACACACACTGCTTCACTCTTACAAAAATAAAAACAAGAAGATACAGGATACATTTCCATCCAATGCAAAATCCTGAATTGAATCTGCTGTAATAGCATGTGTGTTAGAGAAAAGACTCAAAAGTGTTCAAAAAGCCTAAATGAAGCTTGTCTCAAACACTTGTAGAAGAGCATCAATAGATGAATGATGACTTCAACAGCGGCTAAAACAGAAAAACAGTTGGAAAGTATTTTTAAAAACGAGCCAAAACACAAACGACATGTGGAATAAAATATTTTTCTAGCTTTGTGGTCGGGCTTATTCTGCACAAACATAGTTTCAGGTACTATGTTTCCCTTTAAGTCTCATCCATGCATTTCCATTTGAGTGTCCCAAACAGCTGAAAACTCCAGATAAAGACATTGATGTGAAGCTAGCTTTGAAATGAAGTTGATAAAATGAAGTTTTGTTGTTTCTTAAAACCTTTGAAGATTACATTTTCCTCAAAAAATAATATTTCTACAAAATATAGACATGGGTACAACAAAAACAATATGACTTAAAGTTATATTTAAAATACACAATCTGTTGTTCAGAGAAGTCCAGAAAAAGAACCAAAAACCAAGCCATAGTGGGCTTTAATGCTTTAACGCGTGTGGAAAAAAACAGGCTAAATTTGATAAGCAGGGATTAAACTGAAGTGTAAAATGTGAAGTCAGGTCCCTGAAGATTAGACCCAGTTTTCTTCTGCTGTCCCCCCGCTTCCCTCAGTGCTGACAGGAGGATAAACACTGGCAGATCGACTTTCAGGTTAATGCCTTGTAGTGGTGTCATCTTTCAGCATGCCACATCACCACGCCATACATCACCGTACGCCAATGCAGCAGAGCGAGCACACGTCCAGACGGAAAACTACTCTTTCAAACTTTGAAATCCTAAAAATATGTCAAGTAATTACATGTAACTCCACACAAACATTAACTACAGAGTGAGGAAATCACTCAAATTCTCCACTGTCAACATTCGATATAATGGTGACTTCCAAAAGACGTAAAACCTCCAAGAACCTTTTATGGTCACTACAAACTTATCAAACTGACACCATCTTTAAATAGTTGGCCAGGCGCCAACAACATCCTCCCATCAATGACAGCAAATATCAAATATTCTCCTCTGAGATCAAAGCTTCAACCTTCCACAGAGACATTTACGTCTGCACTCCCAAGACGAGACAAATCATCTACAGCTGCAACCAACCAAAATGTGATCAACTAAAATAAAAGAGGAAAAGAGAGAAATCTTACTTTAACCAAGCCGAGCTGTTAGAGTCACGGAGACACAGACAGAGTCGCAGGCAGACCAAGTGTTAAGAAGGTATATATTGCAATCTCCATGGCCTTCTAAATCCTGCACTTTCTCGTTATGGAAGTGGATTACTGGTCAAACCAATGAGCTGGCAAGGTCATGAAATACAGTACACTGTCATCTGCCCCCTTCCACGGCTTGCCTCATTATAAATAACCCGCCCTTTAACATTGTAATCTGTATTATCTTGAGCCATCAAGTCTCTGACAGGCAGAATTCAAGGAAGAAATGAAACCACAGAGATATTTTATGAATCCCACTTAACACTTATATAAATACTTTGCTGACAAATGATGAGTTGAGATAGAGCAGGAAAACACACACTGCTAACTTTAACTCGTTGGCTATGGAGAAGCTTTTTTTTTTTTCATTTTAATATTTGAAAACAGGAGGAAGAGGAACTCACAGTGTGCTGCTGCAGAGATGAGCTTTGGAGGTGACTTGGTTAAATAAGAGAACGTTAGCATCCTATAAAACATTAATAAACAGTGTAACTCACATTTTAGATTATTTTAAACCTGGGATAAAATGTGGTGATAATTTAAAAAGAACTAAAACAACTTTAGAAAAACATTTGATAAAGAACACTTACCTGTGACGTGTCCCTGAGTGAAGACAGTCGAACACCCTTTTTCTACTGATGGCCCAAAGAGTGCGACCACAATTAAAAAGTTGTCATATTTTCAAAGAAAATTCAAAATTAGTTTCAAAATTTCAAAGAAGTTTCTCAGAACTTAGATTTTTTTTAAATACTTGCATTGCCCGTGCTCTTAAAGGTGAGAGCGGCTGTTTTAATTCCATGCAGGTAAAGAGGACTCATCAAAAAGTCTTTAAAGGATGATCGAAATACACCAAGTCTAATAAGCTCTTTGAAAAGGAGCACCAGGAAATAAGAGGAGGCAAGGGGAGAGACAAGAATATGGACACACACACAGAGGAAAGAAAACAAAGGAAGGAACGGACTCAGAAAGAAAGTCGTTACCAAAATAAAACTGGGAGCAAAAGTGAAGGAGAAGGCCACTAACAAACCGGCACAGATGACGGCAAGGAAACACAGTAGACATCAGGAAATTTTGATATTATATCAAAACCAAAATGTAAACACTAAGCAAGAAACCATGAAGCTTGTATTCTTTCATTTACTCAAAAAAGCTTCTGCCCAAAATGCTGACTTTAACATATTAGGCAGCATGAAGACTCCAGCAATACTTGAACAACAACAACAACTTTATTCGCAGACCAACACGTCTCGACTTCATCAGGGACAGAAATGATCAGATTTAATGGATTCTGCTCAACTGAAATGTATTAATTGGTATCATTCATTTAATAACAATCCAAATTCTCAGCCGGAAAAGGGTGGAGTGCCCACTCCGGGTCGGGGATGAGTTCCTGCCCCAAGTGGAGGAGTTCAAGTATCTCGGGGTCTTGTTCGCGAGTGATGGGAGAAGGGAGCCGGAGATCGACAGACGGATTGGGGCTGCAGCTGCAGTAATGCGGACGCTGCACCGGTCCGTCGTGGTGAAGAGGGAGCTGAGTGTAAAAGCGAAGCTCTCAATTTACCGGTCGATCTACGTCCCTACCCTCACCTATGGCCACGAGCTGTGGGTAGTGACCGAAAGAACGAGATCGCGGATACAAGCGGCAGAAATGAGCTTCCTCCGAAGGGTGGCTGGCCTCTCCCTTAGAGATAGGGTGAGAAGTTCGGCCATCCGGGAGGGGCTCAGAGTAGAGCAGCTGCTGCTCCACATCGAAAGGAGCCAGCTGAGGTGGTTCGGGCATCTGACAAGGATGCCCCCTGGGCGCCTCCTGGGTGAGGTGTTCCAGGCATGTCCCACCGGGAGGAGGCCCCGGGGCAGACCCAGGACACGCTGGAGAGATTATATCTCTCGGCTGGCCTGGGAACGCCTTGGTATTCCCCCGGATAAGCTGGAGGAGGTGGCTGGGGAGAGGGAGGTCTGGGCCTCTTTGCTTAGGCTGCTGCCCCCGCGACCCGGCCCCGGACAAAGCGGATGAAGATGGATAGATGGATGGATGGACAATCCAAATTTCTTTAAAGATTATGCATTTGAATAAATAAACCTTTAATTTTATATATCATTTTACTTCCAATTGAGACTCAAGTGTCTTTCTCGAGACATTTTTTTTTATTTCTGAGCATGATCCAAAACAACTTTAAATTTAATGTTCATGTGAATGATCAGCAGTTAAAATGTTCATCTCTTTAATAGTTTTTTTCTCCCTGGAATTATACTTCTGCTTTCTTATATTATACTTTTACATGAGCCCAAAAGCAAGATTTTTTTTCATAGTATATTTAAATAATAAATTTTATGAAGCTTTGTAAACCATATGGTTGTAATATTCCGAGTTAAACACGAGTATTTCAGAAACGTTGTTGACACAGAAAGAATAACAACTAAAAGACGAGCCTGGTATCAGAATGTAGGTAAAAAGCAGAACTTTCATATCATTTAGCTTCTTCTGAGAAACCAGAATCCTCCATGCTCATAGGAACCTTGAAAGTTATAGATTTGTGGAGTTATCTCCAATCGTGTTTTCAATGAGAAAACTGATCAAACATCCAGGGTACCAATATGTTATATACTGTGATACTGGTGCTCAGATTTCTTCATAGGCAAAAAACAAATAAGATAAAACTAAAGCTAAAAATAGTTCTGAGGAAAACTAAGAGTTTAGCTTTAGATTGTGACGCTTGTAGTCAGTGTAAAATTGCTGTTTGTAGCAGAGCTTAAATGTGTTTTGTAGCCTTAAAAATCACACATACAAGCTTCAGCCCATCCCTATAAATGTGTATGATTATGAAGGATGAGGATCAAACTTTGTGTGACTTCATTAAACTTCCAAATTGTAGAAATAACAATCAGCTCATCAGATGAAAACTGGGATCACAAATAAATCTTTAAAAAATGACATATTGGTTTATTGGTCTATATTTGCAATTTGTGGAACTTTTCTCACTCAGGATTCTTCGACTGAACTTTTATTGACAAAAGATCCAACCATCATTATAACTGTTGGATGGTGCAAACCACTACGAAAAGTTCTGCTGTTCCCAAAGCAAACAGGGAGGTCAAACACATACAAAGATATTCTGCTTTTTCTTAAACAGTCATCTTTTCTATCAAACTGTGAAACCTGTGGGAAAGATTCAATTCCAAGGTGATTTGTATGAAGTCTTGGTGTCACCTCTGTCTGTCACCAAAAATCAAAGAGCCATCGAAGATGAATTTAGAGTTTTAGTTAATCTGCCTGACACCATTAGATCCTTTGGGCCTCATAAAGCAAAAACAGCCACAAACACGACTCAGTCCGGAACTCTGAACCGCATTAGAGCTGCTGCTTTTTAACATTCCTGCAAGCTAAAGAGAAACCACAAAAAGATCTTTTTTTAAGAAAAAATAAAGGACATGTGTCGTTTCATTTTCCCTTCACTCCTATTTATTGAAAACTATCCCAACCTCCACTTCGGTATGTCAGCACAGCCCCGAAATGCATATTCTTAAGACCAAATAGTCAGCTAACTGACCACAGGTTAAAGAATATTTAAGAAATGTTCTCAAAAACAATCATCGTGATGCTGAAAAGTCATTGTTCAACTATAATAATAATAATAATAATATTAATGCAAAGATTAAAGTATTATGTCTATGATATCATACAGAGGGAAAAGTATAAAAAACTGCGTGAAGTTAAGTGTTTCGAGCAGTCGGCAGCCTGAGAGTTTGGTTGACAGGGATTACTGAGTATGTGCAGTGATCCCTGTCAGCCAAACGCTCATTATTACAAACTTTGGATATTTTTAATTTGGATACCCAAATTAAAAATATCCAAATTAAAAAAACACCAAAACTCACTGTTGTTTTGGAATAAATCACATTTTCTTCAGTTAAACACACACTATGTCCATAAGCATGAGCCATCACAGCGCAGTTATCATTTAGAGGTTATTTTTTTAGACTGTGGCTGTCTCTACTGTCATAGTTTGGTTTCTATTAGTGTAAACCAGAAATGCTTCAACCTGGTTGGCATTACCATAAGTAAAGACAGCACATCTTCTTCAGCAGGAATTGTTTGTTTATTCAGTAAAAATGTTTACAGGATCAAAAATGGTTGTGTGCTTTCTAATCGTCACATTAAGCCCGTCAGTGACAAACAGAAACTAAAAATACTCTTAAGCATTGTTTAGGCCTCAGCCTCAAACATCTTCTTCCTCCCATCCATGCCGGATTTGTCTTCAATGTTTTTGCGCCAGTCGCCGACATCACGGAGCTCTTTGTCCTAAAACACAACCAAAAAAGAGAGCCAGGTTAGGTGCTTTAATTAAACAGTGTCAGAGAATAATCTCAGCCTCATACACCAAGTTAGAGTCTAATATGACTCTAACTTAAATAGCAACGACATTAAATGTCGTTGCTATTTAATGAAATTTGATTAAATGTTGCTTAAGTGACAAAATGTTAGAAATCTAAAAAATATAGCATCAAATGATAAATGCACATTGATAAATATTACTGGCTGCTGCTTTTGAGACAACAACAAACACATTTATAAAATATGCATCCAACCAGGTCCTCACCTCGTCCTTCACCTCCTTCTTGACCTGCTTCAGGTTGGCTCTCAGGTCCAGGTTAACTGTGTGTTTGGAGCCTAGCAGAGCTTTCAGCATGGCGTCTGCAGACATGCGTACTTTTTTCAGCACGGGCTTCTTAAACTTGCCCATCAGGTCCTGGACTTTAATCTTCAGGTCATCGATCTGGAAAAGAAGATTACAGAGACCATGATGAAAGTTCTTCAGCATGGAATTTGATCCAAAGCACTGGATATTCCAGTTTTATTTAATCATCAGAACATTAAAGTGTCGGGTGAAAAAAAGTAGGTTTGCCATCTGGGCAGCGGTGCTGTGTTTTACATAATTTTATTCACACTCCCTAAATCTGACATGACATCCTTCTGCTGATGGAAGACTTCACCATCAACCGATACCTTAGTTTAAATGTTCAAGCAAAGCACAGCCCGAGCTTCTGATGATGGACGCACGGCAGGTTCCGCAGGGTTATATTCTACCTCTTTGTTGGCTTTGTTGACTTTCATCTCCAGGTCGTATCGCTCCTCATCGATCCCGTCGATCTTGCAGTGGATCTCCTTGCACAGATCCTGAGCACAGATGCAAAAGCCATTGTTACACATGCACTGCAACTATGAACTTTTCCAGACGTTACCCAACAGAGATGCATATTAGAACGCAAATGCTGGACATGAAATGGTCATTAACGAGCCAGGTCGCTAGTCTGTGTGACATCCTCAGCACAAGTGTTGGTGTTCTTTTGTGACGTGCCTGCAGCTCCTGCATGGTCCTGGGCATGGACACAGGAGGACAGGTCTCAGCTATGTACCTCCTCTTTGCCTCCTCTCGCTCTCTTTCTTCCTCCTCCAGTATACCTTTAGCGATGGACAGCATCAAACTCTTCAAAAAAAATAACGTACATGTCACATCGAGTGTACATGCAGATTGCAAATAGTTCCGATTGCAAAAGAGCTTTTACCTTCAGCTGATGCTTACGACTTGATGACACTTTTTTCCTAAAAGAAAATCAATCCGTTTGTCATAAGCAAACTTCAAAATTCAAAATCAGCTTAGATAAATCGTTTGTTTTTTTTACTTCAAAATGTTTAAGAACTTTTTCAGACTTGTGTAAAAACAAGACAGAAGTACTCACCCCGACATCTTGGTGTTTGTTTGGGTTCAAAACCCTGCAGAAAAACATTAGGGGGAAGGGGAAAGAATGGTTAATTATTAGGAAATAACTGTGAAGTCATGGGCTAACAGAAAGATTGGGAAGGAAGGCAGGTTAAAGTGGGGTCAGACTGAGAAACAGTTCAAGAATGCTTCTATTGAAAAGAATAACTCCACTTAGGAGAAACACGACACCGACTTGAGGATCAGCGGTACTCCTCGAGGAAAAGCCTCTAGGCTAAATTAGGATCAGGATTTTGGGTCTGTTGTCCCCCCCTGGGTTCCCTTGTCTGTCTTCTTGAAGATTATTAAGAAAAACTTGATACCTCCTGTGTTGGTGCAAACATCTCAGACATGACTAAGTCATGAAATGCCTTCTCTGAAAATAGAGACTGAGCAGAACAATCCAGATCAACAATCGCTGCACCCAGACCGAGAGGAGGGAAATAAGGACCCTGCCATTTTTAACCAAGAAGAATCAAGAATCTTCCTTAGATACTCAGTACTCAGTACTCAACTAGCAATAAATGTTTAGCGCAAATGTGGTCCACAATCTGTAGTTTCTCTGGGCCACATTCAGCCCTGATTGATGGTACAGACTAAGGGTGAGTCCAACTGGCTTAACTTAGGTGCACCTTATATGGCATAGATGGCAAGCTCGTTTGTGGCATTTGGACCACATGTGGTCCACACAATAATTGCAAAACCTTTCTTGCCCCCAGCTCTTGATTTTTGGGCTACCAACAGCACACACTACATTTGCTCTAAATAGTATCAGGCCTACATCGTGACTTTTGGTCCAGGTTGGACCAACAAGACATTCCTGCAAATGACAAAATTAACCCAGATTCAGCCCAGAATACAGAATCGTAGCATCACTTTGCATAAATCTGCAGTTTGAACCTTTCTTCTTTTTTTAATCTCATCCAAGCTTTCTAGCATTCAAAGTATTAAAACAGAATCCAATAAAAAGCTTAATATTTCTATGGAATAACACACACACACACACACACACATCATCATCATCATCATCAGTTAAAAGATGCGGATCTCAAGATGGTCTCAAGAAAAAGCAATAAATTTAAAGTTATTTTGATGCCTTCAAACTCCCACCATTTCTCAACAACACTCAACTTTTTAGAACTCGCAAACTCCAAACATCAGAAATTTAAACCATGAGAAGAAAAAAGTACTGATGATACAAAAGGGAGAGCACATGTTTGAAGTGACTTTAAGCTTTTCTTTTGGGATAATGGCACAACGTACCACAAAGCAACCACTGAAGGATCACACAGAGTTGAAAATGTAACGCAAGGCAGAACACCATCAGTGCACTTCTTCTGTGCAGCTGTCGCACTTTGGTTGGACCTGTGACAGCTACAGGTGCTGGAGCTCTCAGAGTGCTTACAGTTGACTCAGTCCCACTGAGTTACATAAAGAAGAGTTTTGTTCTTTCTACAAATACAAAACGGATGACATTTCACTGCGTTCAATTATGTTTTGGATGCTGATGTTTTCATGTATTGGAGCTTATCTGTATAAAACATGGAGCTGATTGCATTAGACCAGATAAATGTGACACACGACCTCTGTGATGACACGGCGAGAAACACTGGGACTATCACTTTCCAAACGCGAGAGTCCATTTGCACCAGCACACCTCATCACACTGCACTTCACACCTGGAGCGCTGACAGCGCCACCCCCAAAACAAACCATACTGGCATTAAAAAGCTTCTCATCACCATCGTCATCATCATCATCCTGCAGTGACACTTTCTAATGAGCTCATTTCCTCTCACCACATCACAAGTTTAGCTTTAGCTTTTTTTTTAAAAAAAAAGATCCCTTCAATGAACTGCAACAGAACGAGATCTGTCCAAAAGGTAGTCTAAGAGATTTCTCACCTTTTGGCTGAGGAGGAAAACAGAAATGACCAACCGATTTGGGAAGCAGCCTCGTTCCTGGTGCTATAAGTTGGTATATATACTGCATTCCCAAAAGGCAAAGGGAACCCCATCTTTCTCTTTATGGAAGGCAACTTTTTCACTGACCAATGGGATCCAGCACCTGAAATATTATATCTGACCTCCCCTCCTCACCCCCTGAGAATCTCCCCGCCCTATCTCGTCATTATAAATAACCCCTTCTGCCCAGATTGCTTTGCTTATTGAATTATTCTCTTCCTACCCCCAAAAAGGAAGTCGCTCCTGTACTGAGTAGAAACGCAGAAGTTGCAAATCAAACAGCATATGGTATATTTACAGGGTCGAGGGGTTTTAGGCAGTTTTAGGCAGTTTTTCAGGAGATCACGGAGCAGGAGTGATGAAAGTTAAGGAGACAGCAGGTGGGAGGGCAGAGCAATGTTGTCAAGACCCTGGCTGAAGGATACAATTAAGAAGCTGTTAACAGAAGGTGGCCAAGCACTTTCTACATTTCAGTGCAGGAGGGGAAAAAAACAGAGCGGGAATTCCCCACTGTTTCCTGTTTTTCCTCTTAATAAGGCAATAGATGAGAAATAAAAAAAAAGGTTTATCTGAGGAGAGGTGACATGACAGTTCCATGCAATCTGCTGCTTTCATGCTCTGTTATGCTGCTGAAGCTCTACCAGTGGCTCAAAACGAGGCTTTTTTGTTAATGTGGCAGCAGAGGGAGAATAAAGACTACACTGGGAACAATTTTCATGCTCTTGTGCAGCCCTGTGCCCTCATTCAGGCGTATTACACAGAAAGTGGCGCTGCACACGAGTCTGATAATTGCTTTGCATTACATAAGTGTTTTGTATTCAGAAGCGATCGTGCAGCTGTTACAGCTGGAACTCATTTCAACATATCTGAAATCTGCTTGGTAGCTTCATCGTTTATACTATAACCTTTTATTATATTTAATGTTAAGATTTAAATCTGGAACATAATTAGTGGAGCAGAAAGTACAAAATGTGACACTGCAGGTGAGCGGGCTGTACGAGAGGAAGTGGACAGCACTGTCGCCACATGGCCGGGTTCTCTCCAAATACTCCAGCAGGAACCTGGAGATTTTGATCATTCGGATCTCATATTGTCTCGTATTCTCTGGATGTCTGTCATTTTCTTTCTCTGGCTCCACTGCAGGAAATTTCCTGATTGAAGGAACTTAGTTCTTTAGTGCATGTCAGAGGAACCAGGGCACAAACGAAGCAACAGGAGACAGTTTGACCTCCACATTGTGCTTATTCAGGGAACTTCCAGGGTGGGAGTGGCTTACAAATCAACATTTAGCAATGAGCTAATTTCTTAAATGGTAATGGGTGACATCACAGTGGTTGTGTCCATTATCAGTCTGTGCTTCTCACTAAGCGTGCACACAACACCAACTCTGAACGGCTTCAACATAACAGAGCTGTGTGTGCTCAAATCACTTCCAACACATGAGCAGCTGTTAGATACATCAGTTTCTTTAATATTTCAACAGTGCAAATTAAATCTGATTAATAAACACGACATGAGAAATACATTGCTTCACATTTCTGAATCACATCGTATTCATTGAGAACATTCTGGGATACTGAGAAATCACCTGAGAGAACGAGTTAGAAAACCTATTCAGTCTGATATGATGATTGTGATGGCGAGAGTTTACGACGACGGGGAAAAAAAGAAAGAAAAAGAATCTGTTGATGATCGTTTCCACTACACGAGCGTCAAAACATCTGTCAAATATAGAATCCGTTTCAGTCTCACCGCTACTATACACTAAAGTCTGCAAATATATCACAGCAAGGACGAGTCACACAAATGTCTTTTTTCTTCTTTTTCAAAATAAAACATCCAAAAATATTCAACATCTTACAAGATATCTAGAAGTTAAAGTCATACAAAGTGTGCAAATGTCAACGAACGCTCATGAGATGACTCCAAATGAAGGCACCATACTTTTAGATTCTACTCCATCACATGAACTGTGACCGTGGCGGCCTGTCCGATACCAAATTTGACTAAGACCCCCCCACCAAAAAATATATATATATGGAAAAAATGAAAATAAAAATGAAACTACAAGCAAAATAAAACCCAGTCAGCAGTGATGGAGTACCAGTTCTGCCTTGATGCCATTTAACAACCAGCCCACATTTTGACAGACTTCAGATAGAATCTGAGCTAAATATGGAAGTCATTGGTGAATTTCTTGTGGTAGTTCCCATGATACCCACAGCAGTGGTTTCAACATTGAAACCAGTAATTCTCACACTTTTTGCAAAGGACACTGGTCCATTTCCCCCTTACTAAAATACATGGACCATCCAATGTTACACTCCCATTTAAGTGAGAATTTGGCAATGAGCTAATTTCTGTATGGCTAACACTCTGTCCTAACAATATATATATTTTTGTACAAGGGTTCAATAAATTGGCTAAAAAGGAAGAGGCTAGCAGTGATGTGGCGACCAAAGACAATCAAGACTCAATGACATTCAACTTTTTCAAGCAATGACTGGCAAAATAACCGCTCGGGGTGAGAAGTGGAAGGTTCAGCACTTTCCTCAACTTTGAGGCAAGCAAGTGCGCCGCCTACCAATGAGAGGGCAGGATAGTGCTGATTGATGAGAGCGGGTGGTAAATACATCCCCACTAGTGTTCAACCTTTGTTACCGTCTGCTCACTCACTGACATCCAAACAGTATGGCTCCTTAAAAGTCCTTCCACCTGGCTCTACCTCCTACAGTTCACAGATGATTACTACAAGCAGATGCATGTATGGAAGACCAAATTAATCAAAAATAAAAGACCTCATATATACATCTATGTTATTACACCTAAAATATCAAAATGCACATAATTTAAAAAAATGACTTTTTTTATTTCCTTTACAATTAATTTAAAATTCCTTATGTTTTTTTGATTTTGTTTTGTTCATTTCAGTGGTATGTCCCAGGTCATTTGATGTGTCGCTTCCTCTCATCCTTCTTTCCTCTGTACTACACTGTCTAATCAAAGGCCTGAAAACCCCCAAATGAAACTTAAAATTGAATGAAAAGGAAAATCGAAAAACGGTAAGTTTAGGAAACAAAGATATGAATTAATGTCACAGTTTATGAAATGAAGCCTACATTTGATTTTAATATTTTTAACACTTTACTGAGTCATTATTTCATTTTTAATTTTGGCAGTTCTGGTCCTCCACAATACTTACTATTTTTGATATACACGCCTGTGTAAGCATTAAAGATATAACTAAAGTAATTACAGCAAGAAATGGTGATGCTTTCCTGGTGCAAATGTTTTTTGTGTTTAAAGGTACTTCTAAATTCATTAATTTAACACACGCAAAAAAAGGCAATTGCCAGTGCTATCCCTTTAGCCTCTTAGTAGATGTGTCTATTGTATAAACTTCAAATTCCTAGATGATTTTCAGAAAAGCTGACCTCTGACCTTCAGGTCAAGGTCACTGTGATTCAAACTTATACAAGATTTTTATTAGATACAGCTATAAAACTTGACTTCAGAAATTTGGTGTGATGACAATACACCATCAGCCTTTCACAGCTGAGGCATTAAGGCTGCTTATATATTTACTTAAAAACCAACTACACCCACAGAATGTAAAGAAGCAACTGCTTTGAATTTGTCAAACATATCTGTGTACTGTGTTGAAGCGACATCAACTGATGTTAAAACAGGCCTGTGCCGTTGTTTCGTGTAGTACCACAGGATGGCACAGCGAGTTACCCAAGAGCAGATTCCCACAGCTAACCTGGTAAAATGCAAATCGTCTAGAGGAAACGGGGCTGAGAGAAACGTTGGAAGTTTAACGAACAGCAGCACACATCTGAACATGTTTTAATACACCTGCTGTTAAAAAGCTGCTCCCTGGTGGTGACATTTGCAAATGGTAAATAAAAAGGGTACCTTTAAAGACAAAACAGTACCTCTGAAAAGGTCATTTTCACCATTTTCTGACATTTAACAAAATATTTGTAGGTTAAGAAGAATTTGACAGGTGAAAGACTCATGACTTCAAAGCCCTGACTACTATTAACACCTTCATCTGGTTACTTTTAATGAACATGGTCTCATTTTTCCCCTCATTGTGAAACTCAGTCATGTTAAGTGTCTTTAAACATTCACAGGGAAACTTTAATACTCTTCTTTTTAGACAGTTCTGTAAGCAGTGGAGCGAAAAAGTAAAGAAAAAAAAAAATTACCTCTTGCCATCCATAAACCCCGAATCGCAGTTCAGCAATGATGGTGCACTAATACTGATAAGAGATGCATGTCACTCAACTTCACCGCACACCAAAGTTCAAATTCACAGAGCCACGCTCCTAAAGACATTTCAGCGAACTGTCACTAGAAACGAGGCTCAAGTCTTCCTCACAGAGGACAAGAGGGACCGTTCATCCTGTCAAGTATGACCTCAGCGGGGGGAAAAAATAAATAAAAAATAAGCACACAAAAGATAGATAACGGCACAAAAAGGTCAGAAGCAACACAAAGTGTCCATGTGCAAAAGTTCCCTTTTAAGACAGAAGAAGATGAAACTGCAACATAATCCAGGAAGCGGCTGTAGATCTAAAGATAACAAAAAGCATGCATGTCCTCCATTGGCTGGAGTACAGACGGTTTGTTTGGGTTTCAACCCAAGTCCATATTTCATCTACTATGACACTCCAAACTAAGACTTTATCAGCTATAGATCTCCAAACAAGCAATGCCTCCTCACTTTGCCCAAAAGTCTACATGAACCTGATGGCAGGTTACAGTTGGCACTAAAACTTTTTCTTAAATGGATCTCCAGCATCAGCCCAAGTCTGCAGCTCACATTAAACCTTAGACAGTAAATTTGTGAAGAGGTTCTCTGGGTAAAAACTAGGGTGGACATTTCTAAGCAAAGAGTGATGATTTCTCAAACGACTGTGTGCAGTTGTGGCTAGCTTGCGACATGTTAGCTCTACCTGGTGGACTTTGCAGTGGACTTACTTAGTAAAACAATTCTATACCATTCTCATAGAGCTGAATCACTGCCTTCCACGCCACTGCATCAATTCAATGTGTTACAGTAGAGGGTTTGCAGAAACTACATACATGGAGAGCAGAAGTATAAATCCACTGATATACATACACGTTTCTATGCAGTGCATAATTAAAGTCAATGAGCTAAAATAATTAACAGAAGACTCGTGAGCAGCTTCTGCTGAACGGTCCGACCTTTCCTACACAACATGAGCTCTGGCCGACCTTTAGTCTATTTAGTTGTTTAATGGTGACCACCAACTACGTCTTATAGCCATCTGCACATAGTAGTAACATGTTACAGTAGCTCACTAGAAAAAACAAAAATAGGGGAAAATATGTATTTGAAGATAACAGATACACTTATAATTTAATAAGCATTCAAATATTTGAAAGCCATGGCCATTCCAAGCACAGCTGAAGGAATTTTCAACCCCTACTGGTGCAATTCCAGTTTGTTGCATCTTTAGGTTTTGTAATGTGCATATAGACAACGCAAAGTGACGCTGCGCTGGGTTAACTCGCTGAGAAACTAATGTACTAGTGGGAGAGTACTGAATCACAGGTGACCTCATTTACACACAGCAACAGTTATTTTATCAGGACATTGCTGTCTTTTTTCTATTAGTTCTACTAAACCTTTTGGGCTGTCTTTACGTAAAATGAGTCGTGTAAAAAGGGCACTAAACAGATACATTACAGCACTCGCCCAATATTCAGGCTGGTAACAGAGTCCATGTTGTAAGACGTTCCACGTGGTCGCTTGCTTCTACAGTTATTTCACATCTTAAAGCGAGAAAGAAAATCATCCTTTACAGGCTTGCATGTCTCACCAGTGGAATTACCGCCACCTGAAACACATCTGAGATGTCACACTGGATTTACACGACTAGGTTACACCTGAAAGGTCGTTTTCAACATGCAGCAGTGTTTTTGTGCATCCAGGCATACTTTGCTTTATTGAGTCGTCCATAAAAGGCAAACTCTAGGCTGAGCAATTGGGCAAACATATTTGCGATAACCCGACTCAATCTGCAATTGGTTTGATTTTTGTAGTTCAACTTTGCTCATCCAGCAAGTGCGTCCTTGCTTTTAGTTGCACTGAGCTACAGTTACGAGTTGTACCACGCTCTGGTGCTCGTCTTACTGAACCTGGGCAATAGCCCAAAATGATGCAGCCCTCCGAGATCAATTTTGCTGAATAAGTATTTTTCATCGGGAAATGTTAATCTTGATTTTAAGAAAAATAAAGAACACACAAACTATATATTTGAGTTTAAAAAGGCATTTCTGTGAGTATTAGAGACGTCACAGCACGGCTGCTACTTATACAAACATGGAAGAGCCTGTTTGGGGGTTAAACTATCAAGTTATTGTTTAGAAATGGGTGCTATCCTATCAGACATCCTTATCTGACCAATCGTGACCAATCTATTTTATGGACCAGATCGGCTTCTTAAAAGACATAAACGCGTTTTATTCAAGTTCAGAGACTTTATCATTATCCGTTCACCATTTTTCAAAGTTAAAATCAAATGTGGGCTCTTGTGGGGACATAACCATTTTAGCCTTTTGGTTCCATTAACTCTTATGCGCTCTCGTCTGATCTGCAGCAAACATCGGTGCAATGGGATTAACAGGAAGTGGAAGAGCTCCTACAGTGGCCGTGGTGCCAGCTGGATGCATAACGTGAACGTGCAACGGCTTTATAACCCTTTTGGACCTGTTGCGGACCCCTTCCCAACTCTCCGAGCTGCATTTTTGATTCCACGTGTGAACGAAGCTGCAGGATAATCTAACGACCACTGACACGGTTCTAGTATGACATCAATAATCTCCTGAGATCACCCGGTAAGAAATTCCCCTGATATAGAACAGCAACACGACGGTGTGGCACAGAACTGAAGCAGGACTATATCAACTATACAGCCAACACTATCACACTGTTATACCGAGAAGCTTTGCACACTACAGCAAAGTCTATTGCGTCTCCTATTTGGCGAGTATGAAGGAGGAAATCACGGCCAGGTCACATTTACAGGTCTGAAGAGGAAATACATCAAATTCTCACAACCACAAGTGGGGACAATAATATCCATGTGATCAGTCTACAGCTGCCCTTGGTTGTCTGTATGAAAGGATCCAATACTGTGGGAGGAGCAGAGAGGGCGTCGAGCAGCAGCTGAGCATGATGGGAAACAAAATCAGGTCCACGCCACTTTGCGTGAGATGGCCTGTTTGAAGCACTCAGGGTCAATGTTTCCGCCGGGCCGCAGCGCCCTCTCCAGGCTCACAAGGACGTTTTGGTGGCACTCTCTGATGTTGACAGGGTACTTGGCCCTCAGCAGCTCATAGGCAGCGATCAGCCTCATGTTCTGCTTCACCATCAGGTACTGGATGATGCATGTGGGCGCCAGAGAGTAGCCGTCCCGACAGTGGACCAGGACGCGCTTCCGCTTCTCCGTGGAGGCGTTGATGCACTCGTTGATGTCCTCGAAACAGCGCTGCTTCAGCGACGGGCCATCGCCCAGAGCGTCCGGCACATCTCCGATGTCCACTTTGAGGCGGGACCAGCTGTGGCGAGCGCCACGAGAGCAGGTGCAGGGTATGAGGCTAAGGGAGGGGGCCGATTCTCCTGGAGCACTGCTCATGTCGATGATGCTATCGATGTTGTTGCGGCACAGCGTACGGCCATTGTACGCTGCGTTTAGGTTGCCGACATAGATGTAATCGGTCACCTTGGAGATGACGGGCTCCGAGTATTGGAAGTGTTCGGGACCACTGGGTTTGGGCTCTGGCGTATCAGGGCCCCTCGCTCCGGCCGGCCCCGTGGCGGCTCTCCGGCTGTAGTTGCGGAGCTTCTTAGAGCCGGAGCGGGACGGCGGGTTGGAGTCGGACTCTGAGCTGCTGTTCCAGGGCGGCGAGAAGAGAGAGAAGCGGCTGGTGGACTTGCTCTTGTTGAGTATCTCCACAGGGCTGGACAGGCCGGAGCAGGACACTGTGGTAGAAGCAGAGGCGCAGAACAGGGACGCTCGTTCCAGAGAACCCGTGCTGCTGGCTGCTCCTGCACTGTGAGCCTTCTCCATCTGCAACACAGACACAAATGAAACATGGATAACAACTCTCACAGTAGGTTGTCACACCAACCAGACCTGAGAAGTCCATAGCAGTGCCTGCTCCCCCCTTCATAAAAAAGCCAGGAAACACAGATTCCTCAGTGCTTCCAACATATGATATGGACCCATTTGAAATCCTTTCTCTACACCCTTCCACGCTGCGAGGAGTTAAACTCCACATGGAGTTTCATTTGGATCTACTGAAGTAGAAATACAGCCGCAAGCTTTAAGAACCCTGTCACCTTTCTGCTAGAAAAAGAGGAAACTAATCAGCATCTTCTGTGACCTACCCTGCTATCAGATTGATTTATTAAGACAACATCCATCACCCAGACGCATCTGTTCTACTTTCAGTTTATTCAAATATTTTCAGCAAGATTTCCAAAATGTTCCTACTTCTTTTCATTATTTTCTTGTTGTTCTTTAATTGATTAATATAGTATTTAGTTATAGAAATAAAAGCATAGATGTGCCTATTTTTGTATGTGAACACTAGTCCACAGTTGCAAACTCATTCTTTTAGAAACGCCGTTTTTTTTTAATATGAAGATGTTTCAGGATCCAGATGTACCTCAACTCCTGCTGAGGACATAGCAGCAGATGTTTGTGTACCTGAGCTTTGAGGTTGTTCTTCCACTCCTGCGTCTCCAGAGCCTTGAAGCGTCCGCTGCTGTCGGAGGACACCGACACACAGAGAGGCCGGTGGGCTCTGGCAGGGAGCTGGGGGGTGAGGGCCACGGGCACGGGCCTTGCATCGGCATGCTCGCTCCTACTCATCATTAGATTCGGACAGGAACCTGAAACACCCAGGAGGCCGCATGTGAGATCAAAAGGCAAACAACAGAACTTCTCCTCTCCGGTATTTGTGGAGACGACATGAAAAGAATTCTCATTCACAGACAACAGTTTAAAATTGTGTGTTACGTAGGGCTGCACGATTTTGCATAAAATGAGAATCACGATTTTTTGGCTTAGAACTGAGATCACGATTTTCTTTTCCAATATAAATATTTATTGCACTTATTAACTGCACATCAACTTCGTAACAGTTGAGACTGAACACAAAAACAACAAATGTCTCACATTTTGTCGTTGCCGCAAAATGTTGTACTGCTTGAAATTCCGTCTCCACCGTTGCTCGACGCTGCGTGTATAGAGCAGGTAGTGCAACAATAGAAAAATAGTTGCGGGACGGCACTGTGTAGCATTTGTCTAGGGTGTTGATCATTTTCCTAAATCCCTCGTTTTGCACAGTGTTGATGGGAGCCATATCTTTGGTCAGGTGATAAGTGATAGCCTCCGTAATTTCTTTGTGCCTGCGGGAGTTCGACGGGTATAGGGAAACGCTGTAGGTTCCCGTTATTGATGTTTGGGTGGTTGACCGGGACGGATTTTCTCCTGTCACTTTCTTGGCCTTTACAGCTTCCTCATCTCTCAGGTGCTCGCCGTTGTTTTTTTCCCCTGCCAGCTGACTTCTGTATTGTGGTATAAGGCTCCGCCCTTGTCATTTGTTGAGCAGGAAGAGTGAGCGCTTGTTTTCATGCAGCTTATGTCCAGGATCAAAATGCAGTACAATCGTCATCTTTTACTTTTTTTTTTCTTTTAAAAATCATTGTCACTTGGAAATGAGATCGCACATAAGTATGAATTGAGATCGTGATTTTCTAACGATTAATTGTGCAGCCCTAGTGTTACGGTACCATTTTCCCCAAATCTGCAAACACTCCAAAGGTTTAAAGTCAAGTTGAGGAATGAAGGATGAAACACTTCTCCAAAACTACGCTGTAGTTCATACTAGTTTTACACAGACAGTTTGTGAACTGAAGATTTGAAATCAATTATATTATTAGATTCATATTTAATTTAATCTACCTCTTTGCAGTTTCCTGCCTAAAACCGAGAGACAACAGAAGAAGGTGTTTCTATCTGTAATAGTTTCAGTTTTAAATTGGAACTTCACTGTTTGCAAAGATACCATTCTATCTGTGCTAATGCACATGTATTCTCCCGGGCGTGTGCTTCTGTCACTCTGTGTGGGGAGAGTGGACGTCACTGCCAGCAAAGATGTTACTGCCAAGCGCACAGGAGGTCAACAGGACAGTTGGACAATGAAGGAGGGAAACCGGGTTCATAGCTCGATTTTTGGGTTTAGTACATACTTCAATTTCTTTAGAACAGATAAATACTTTGACTTTCACCATTTATGTTTATTAGAACTTTATATATTTTTAAAAAAAAATAACTATAAAGCCCGTCTGAGCTCAAACTGGACTTATGCTGCATATAAATTGACTTTGCCACCCCAGCTGCAGACCATGAGATTCTGCACAACTTTTACAGGTTTGTATCTTACTTACATCCATCAGAAAAAATGTGGAACGTTATTCAAGCCCAGGACTTGTTCCTTCTGTTTGTCCACAAGTTTGAAATCAGGAAAAAGAAGGCTGGGATTTGCTGCTCCCTCCTTTTAAAATCTGCTAATCAACTAAATCTTAATCAGCTGGTTTTTAATGACCTGGAAGTACCGTTAATGACACCTTGTGAATAAGGGAACTTCTGCCCATGCAGGATTTGACCTACCAGCACATTCTGAGCGGGTGATGGACTGAATCTGCAGTGTGTTCTGGGTTTTCAGCAGGCGGTGGAGAGTTCTCAAAATACCTGCGCACAGACAGAGAGGTCACCTTACACAGAACTTAACAAAACACAGAGGAGATATTTAAAAAAAAAAGGACAGCGGCACCAGTCTTACCGATCCTTCCGTTCTGCCTGCAGGGCACCATTGGATCCAAAACTTTGTGTGCACTCCGCTCTTCCTCTGCATCCATGTTCCGCCTCCTGCAGGGAGAGGCGCATCATAACCCCGGCCCTTCATCTTTTGGCAAGCCGAGCAACACATCAGCTACATCGGGCAGACATGGCTTCAGATAGTTGGCGGTACCGACACCCGAACGGCTGCTAGCATCACCGCCTAGGTTAGCAGCTAACGAAAGAGCTAGCCATCCAGCCAGCTGGTCGGCTCACTGTGTGTGAGTCATATCGTGGAGCTGGTGGAGGCTCTGACCGTCAGGTAATCCTAGTGGGGAAGCGAAGCTGCAGCAAACCAGGGCTCGCTCACGACAGCTTGACGACTAGAGCCATTAACCACAGTAAACCTTAAAAATCCCCGGAGCGTTAGCGAGCTAACCGTAGACTGCACAAGTATCCGTTGCTCACGGCTCGTACACGGGTGGCACAGCTCCATCACACGAAACGACAACAAGAACATGCACACGATATTATGCGTCCATCTGCCGCCACACAACGCGGGTTAACGTGGATGTTAAACGCCGTAAATGTGACCATTTATCCGGAGCTTCAGTGATTAGCTGCCTGGCTAACCAGCAGCAGCATCAGCACCGTGAGCGCGCCGGCTTCAGTCCATGGGAATTGTTGTCCTGGGATTGGCCTTGCAGGATTTACCCCGCTTAATGACAACCTTTAACCTTTAAACAAATACGAATGCGTATTATCTGAGTAAATTATACGGTGTATTTGCAAAACTAGATTAACAGCAAGCAATTATACGCAATAGAAATTCCCTGCGAGACAAAACCCGGGGACTAAGGAACGCGAATTTTGTAGGCTTTCATTAAATTGTGACTCCAGTGAGTCCCAGGGCAGTGGGAAAAGCAACAACAAAAAACCCAAAGTAACCTCATAATCTTTTCCAATTCACTTTCTAAAAAAAAAACCTTAATGGAAAACATGAGCGGGAGAACTGCCAAAATCCTCACGTGAGCTGACTTCAAAATGCGCATCCTACTTCACTTCAGTATCCCCCCCCCCCCCCCCGTGGCCCTCATCCTCTTCTGTAGCTTTGCTACCGAAAGGCGTGCTTATGGGTATTTTTCACAAAATCTTGGGAGACATATTTAAATAATTCACGCAATTCTGATTCACTTTGCGGCATGCCACAAAAGCATGTCTGATTCTGCTTTGGCTTTGTCCTGCAGCTCTTCACTCAGCCCTCACACTGAGTCTTCGGAGCTGAGCATAATTCTGCATCTGTAGTAATAAAACTCACCGAAACAGAGCAGAACTGAGCTGGAATATTTTCTCAGCAATGCGCACGCGCTGATGGACTCATCATATTGAATCTGTTTTGAACCAAAGTGAAATGTCTGTCAAAACGCACTAACGCGACTGCTGGAAACCGATACGTGAAAAGAGCGATGCGCGCATTTACGCGTGTGGCACAGTAACATTCCTTTCATCAACACACTTATTTACAATATTATGCGAAATATTATTTACAGTTGTTCTGCACGTCACACAGGTCAGCTGTTACACTTAGATTTCGGTGGAATAGTTTCTAATAGCAGCTCCTAATAGAAGAGTTATCCCTTGTATCAAAATCACACCTGAAAGGACTTGCTGTTTTCAGGGAGATCTGCGCTTATAATATTATTCGGTTAGTGTATTACACACTTTCATCCCGTCTACTGGTTTTTGAACCGCTAATTTTCCTCGCTCTTTGTAGAATCATTGGATCATTTATCACTGAAAATAAACTAGTTGAGCCGTCTTTGTCACCGTTGTCTGTCTCATAGCATATATAATTAAGTAAATCATTTTTTTAAATATTGTTCTTGCTGTTGAGTGATCCATTGTAACTATTTTGTTCTTCCATGCGTACTATTTCAATGAAACGCGCAGATATTTTGTTTAAAGGCTTAGTTGTAAATGTCGTT
The DNA here is from genome assembly GCF_057381915.1 of Diplotaxodon limnothrissa. Classification (NCBI taxonomy): domain Eukaryota; kingdom Metazoa; phylum Chordata; class Actinopteri; order Cichliformes; family Cichlidae; genus Diplotaxodon; species Diplotaxodon limnothrissa. The sequence goes on from NC_140602.1 coordinate 67,825,524, forward strand.
AACCCTGAACAGGTTACCAGTGAACTAGTCTTTGTTAGGTGCTTAATCTACCAGTAGCTCATTGTACCATAGCTTTCCTTAAGATCTATTAGATCTATTTGACTATTTCGTTCTATTTTTTATGTAATCCAGAGTATATTTTGTGGTTGTGTCTAGTTAAAGACAAAACCTTACAAAAGAATTAAGGATTAAAGATGGAAACATTCGTTTAAAGTTCCAAATATTTCACTAAATAAATATAAATTCACATTTATGGCAGAAATGGTCAGATGACGTCTAAAGTGAAGTCTGTAGCATAAGTTTATTGGATCTACTCACCGTGTGTGTGTGTGAGAGAGAGAGAGAGAGACGCAGGCTGCAGCTGTTTCTCAGACTCAATGACTGAAGCAGTTTCGTCTGAAAGCAGAGTTGATCCTGTTCTTCTTCTTCGTATGCTTTAATTGGATGGTCTGGGCTTCTCTTCAGGTAACCTGGTAACCCACCGATCTGCTGATGTCACTGCTCTCCATAATGAAGTGTGAGTGTATCCAGCCGCCTTTGTCAATAAGCAGGAGGGTAAATTCACAGGAGATAAGCCGGACAATGAAGGCCATGGCTGGTTTAAGCTGATCAGGAGACACTGAATTTCTCGCAAACAGGTGATTCCAGTTTATTCTCCAGTTTACTTTTGCACCTTTATTAACAATTCATCGACTTCAAACACAGATAACACTGATATTTTTTTATTATAGAATGAATTGTTATTCAAAATAATAATTAAAATGTGTGGTATTTTGGGTACATTTTAATTATTACTGAAAAGGGATGGGATTCATCACCAGTTAGTGATTTTAATAAGCACGAATGTCCACCACTGGAACAGAATATTGACACAAAATAAGAAAAAGAAGATTGTTTTTGACTCGAGGCCCCTTAGCAAAATTCTGAGAGCTACATTAGTTTAATTGTTACGTTATAGGTGAGTCTGAAGCAGATTAGGAACCCTTTAATGGATCATTTTCATATTTAAGGCCTTTGTTAAGGAGGTAAAATATAAAAGCTGTCCCATTTTGACTCCTGTGGATCAGAATTTTTGTTTGTTTAACTTCATTTATTTATTACCTTTATTGGATAGGAAAGTGTAGTGAGACAGTGCAGGAGAATGACACAGAGGAAGCAGCCCGGCAGACACTCAAACCCAGGTATCTAGCCTTCTGTACTTCAGCACATGGGTCACCTGCTCAACCAGGTGAGAGAAAGTGAAACAGAGAGCAAATTCACACCAAGTACAAACACAACAAATGGCATGATGGAGATAAAGCAAGGAAAGTAAATACACAGAAGCCACTGTAATTAAAAAGGAATAAATGACAAAATACTGCATGATGTTACATTAAGGTATAGAGAGAGAGTTCTTGCATTAGTGGCTTAGTGTAAAGCAGGGGTCCCCAGTCCCAGTCCAGGAGGGCCGGTGTCCTGCAGGTTTTAGATGTGTCCTTGATCCATGACAGCTGATTTAAATGGATAAATGACCTGCTCAACGTGTCTTGAAGTTCTCCAAAGGCCTGGCAATGAGCTAATCATGTGATTCAGGTGTGTTGACCCAGGATGAAATCTAAAACCTGCAGGGACACCAGCCCTCGTTGACCGGGATTGGGGACCCCTGGTGTAAAGGTTTGCAAATCCGTCTAACAAGTCAAAGATCGCTGCTCGGAGAAGACACAAATCCCCCATTTTAGGTGGAGTGAGTAAGATTTTTGTTGTAATTGCAGCAGAGTTGAAGGAGGATGCTGCTGAACACACTTTGCTGTTTGACCGGTAGGTCCTTTAGGGGATGTGAGGTGTTGTCCAGTATGTTCAGCAACAATCTTTGCCCAGGAAACACCTGTAGGGGCTCCAGAGACCCCAGAGCCAGGCCAATCCTAATCAGCTTCATCAGCTGGCTCTGTTGCTGCTGATGCCCTAACAGAAAATTGCACTAGTAATGACAGGTTAGTTTGAAAAATGTGCGGCAATATTTTTTTCCGACTTGTATTCCTTCAACTGATGTTCCCTTATTCATTAACGTTTATTTTTAATGAGACAGAATAAAATCACTAATGCTCAGACTACAAATGTGTCCTTCCATTGTCATCTCAGTGTCATCTGCAGGTGACAGAAAGTGGAGAGAAGATCTTGTGTGTCCTTAAGTGGGTGGGACATTTACACTTCAAAGAGAGCTTCCAAGCTTCTTGGCTCGTCCCTATCAGGTCTGTTGAGCCTTCACTGGCCTCCTGTAAATCACCCTCTGAGGTAGCAGCAATATAATGTTGACCAGTAAAATACAAGCCCGTAGATCATTTGTTATTGAAGCTTATTGTGATGGTACACTCTAGCGGCTGTGGTAATTATGACAAGAGCAAAGGAGAAAGTAAGTGGCGATTGTAGGGGGATGGATGGATGAACGAAAGAAATTAATCAGTCAATCTAGGGTGACTTTCTTGAGCTCGTTCCCACTCTGATAAGGATTGTTCTTCCTTTGCCCTGTGAACCTACAAGCTCTTGCTTCCTGAAGTTCTCCAAAAAATACTACTGAGTTCTCCGAAGGCCCTCTGAGCTTTTCACACAACCGGAGAACATTAAGGCAGGTCCTTTGACGATGTGACAACATAACAATTGGGATTAAAGGGTTGTAGAAGTTCAACAGAAGGTCCTCCAGGTGCTCTGCGCCATAGTGCACCTTTAAAAGGGACTGTTGAGATTAGGGTCCTCGTAAGGTCTTGGGAGCTTTGCAGAATAACCTTCAGAAAGGTCCCCTGAAGGTGCTCTGAAGGTTTCCCGAAATAACTTTCAGGGAACGTTTTCTGAAGTTCCCTTGAAAGTTCTGAAAAAAGAAATCCTCTTAAAATAATTATTTGTATTCAGCATTGTAAGCAATAAGCTAAACTCCATCGATTGTAGTTAAGGTTTGAAACGCTGCGAGATGATGGCGTCTTTTTTTGTCTTGAACCACAGAGCAGCCCGAATCCATTTTAGACCCATCGTCTTACATCATGAAGCCATATCGCTTCAGCTGATCCTGGAGAAACATTAAATATCCAACAAACAAACAATCTGTAGCTGAAGCGTCTATATCACTCAAAGCCAGTATCTTCTAATGTTTTCAAACTTTATTAGAGGTAGGGTCATTTTTGCTTATGAAATCAAAGTTTCAAGTCAACAGAGGCTCGTCGTAGTTGATGTTTTAACATCAGATGCTGACAGAGTGAAAATCTCCCGTTTTGTGAATGCACTGAGCTGTGCATTCACAGAGCATTTAATGAGGACAGTCTCTGGAGGCCTGAGCCAGCAGGAGAAGGCACCTGCTGAACTCGGCTTGATTGAGCTCAGTTTTTGTTTGAGTCGTCGTCTGTCAGGGGAGACGAGTGAGAGTCTCAGACTTGTTTGTCCATAAACGATTGTTTCTAGCTTTTAGATCATATTCCAACTGTGTAGAAAGTTAACAAGATCTTTTCTTAATAAAAACATAGAGTTTTTTGTGTTTTGTAGACTAAAATACATTTCACTTTCAGTGTGTTTACATAAGAAATAATGATATGCATTTCCAGGTCCATTAGTATTTAGAAACCGGCACAACAACTGCAATTTTGCCTTTGCCTACAGGGGATTTGAAATCAAACAGTGAAGATGTGGTTGAAGTGGAGAAGTTCAGCTTTAATCCAACGGCTTTAACAAAAATATTGCATTAAGTGTTTAGGAATTACACCCAAGCTGCTCTGCTGAATCGAGCTCGGGTAACTGACTTGGCGAATTGAAGAATATCCCCATTTCTTTGCTTTGACAAACTCGTGGGTCGCTTCTTTTGCAGTCAGCCTTGGGTCATCATCCTTTTGCACTGTAAAATGTAGTCCGATCGGTTTTGTAGCATTTTGTCAGAGTCTGATCACAGAGGGTGGCCTTGAGTGCCACCCAGTGCTTTGCAGCGTGTCCTAAACTTTCTGTATTTCCATTCAGTAAGACATCTTTGGTTTGTAGACCTTGACAGAGATACTCCTGCCTCCTTAAGAGTGGTCCTGGCTTGGTAAGCTGTTGTAAAGCTGTTGTTTTTAACCATAGAAAGAATTCCACAACCATCAGTTGTCTTGCATGGTGTTCACAGTGCTGCTGAGCTGTTGACATTTTTGTACCTTTGTTCATACGGTACGAAGAAATATAGTACTGCCCCAGACTGCATGCATGAACAAATGATGAAGCTCTGGTTATATTACAAAACACAAGAAAAACACACCTTTATACTGATTAGTACTAAGAATTGCAATTCTACTACTAGTAGTAATAATCTTATTTAAAAAATGACTTATTTATGTCAGCCTTTCTCCTGCTTTCCTCCTCTTCCCTCTTTTACAGCAGCATCACTCCCCGTTTCACTTTGAGATAAACTTGTTTCCTTATATAGAGAAATAAGTGTGATGGTATGCAGATTGCAGACAGCCAGCACAAACGATGCCGGTGCCCACTCGTCATGAATCTGGCAGAAGTTTCACGTGCGAGCTCGTGTCTTTCGCAGGGTAAAAACATTTACTGAATGAGGCTCATTCAGAAGTTCAAGACTTGGAATCAACTCTTTTATCCACTTCATTTGTCTTGGAATAATGAGTGAACATATTGACTGTTTGATTTAAAATCCACCATGTTGTTGTTGTTGTACTGAGGGAAAGTGTGTACTGAAGCTATGGACCTAACTGTATTACTCAGTACAGCTATCTTACAGAGGCTAAACTGTGTTTATAAAGCAAAAATAAATGTTAGAAAATATATTTTAGCATGTTTTGATTTGATACCAAAAATAATAATTACAAATCTTAATATACAGTATAATACAAAGTAATCTTATTCAATAATTTCCATATCAGAAGAACAAAGGGAGAAATGGTTATCAAAAATATTTGAATCTCTCTTTTTTTTTTTAAATGGTTTCATTTAGGGTACCACTGCTGAGCGCTTTCCTTCATTTTGCTGGGGATGGGGATTTTCTTTTTCAGGGTTAGAGTGGAGTTGACCTGCTCGGCCGACAGCAGGCTGTGCCACTGAGCCACCGGCCGTCGCGGGTTGGACAACATGTCGGCCCAGTGCCTTAGTTGGTTCCCTGTGGCATCACAGCCCAGGTAGATCTTCCCTATCGGATCATTCCTGGTCACGGCGTCATGGTCCCACACCGAGACCACCAGATTCACCCTCTGAGGAAAGAGATTCAGATTTAAAGTCGCCTCACTATCAGCGCAGCATTAAAGTGGTAGTCTTTAATATGGGAGACAGACACTATCTCTACTTTTAAGATTAGGCTTCAAACTTTCCTTTTTACTAAAGCATATAGTTAGGGCTGGACCAGGTGACCCTGAATCCTCCCTTAGTTATGCTGCAATAGGTGTAGGCTGCTGGGGGATTCCCATGATGCACTGAGTGTTTCTTCTTCACCTACTTTGTATTTATACACCTCTCTGCATGTAATTAATAGTTATTATTAACCTCTGGCTCAGCATGTCTTTTATGCTGTCTTTCTCCCCTCCAACCAATCACAGCAGATGGCCCCGCCCCTCCCTGAGCCTGGTTCTGCCGGAGGTTTCTTCCTGTTAAAAGGGAGTTTTTCCTCCCCGCTGTCGCCAAAGTGCTGCTCATAGGGTCACAGGATTGGGGTTTTTTTCTCTTATGTATTATTGTAGGGTCTACTTTACAACATATATAGCGCTGAGGCGACTGTTGTTGGGATTTGGTGCTGTATAAATAAAACTGAAAAGAAGTGAAGTAAATTTTTCCACAGGGATGCACCAATCCATTTTTTTTAGTTTGATGTGATACCTCAAGTGTGACTGTGTGCTTATAATAAGTGTCAGTCTTATAACAGTGTTAAACTAAAAAGCTGCCTCCCTCACTGCATACAGCTGAGGATCATCCCTTTATGTGTTAGGCTGCATTAGGCTCTTCTTTGAGAAAGGAGCTGAATCCCTACACCAGAGGTAGAAAACCTTAAAGCCTTCAGTGTGTGATGGTTTACAAAAGTGTGTGCGCCATGTTCATCAGAAAATCACAGCCACTCAGAACAACAGTAAAAGAGTAATTATCAAACATGTGAAAGTGGCAGGAGTCTGTTTCCCTTCTCAACAATGCGGCATGTATTATGTAACCACTTAGACCAGGACTGGAAAAATAGCAGGTTGAATTTTATTTTTATTGACACAGTGTATGCGTCAGCCAGTGCAGAAGTATAAATGTCAGGAGAGAGGAAAACATTCTCAAGTTAGTTCAATCCAGGATCTATGCTGATATATATTCTTTATATTCTAAACCATCATCACAAAATGTCTCCAGAATTACTGTTAAAATGTTTTGTGTTTATGTAAAATTAATATCGATGACCAGTCTATTGTTTCAGATCGTCTCAAATATTGTTAAAGATCTGCTTCAGCCAGGATGTCGTGACACTCACCTGGATTTGATCCAGTGACACGTCAAAGACGAACGATTCGTTGAAATAAGGGTTCAGCGTCTTCTTTTTGATAGACGTCTTTTTTTTCTTCCACTTCCTTTTGTCCAGAGCTAGCTGCATCTTCACATAAGGATCTACGAACACAGCATGGAGGAAAGTCACTCGGAGCACCTATAAACTGTATTTCTTCATGCAGATGCATGATGCCTCCATAAAATACCTGAGAAGAATTAATGGGGTAAAATAATAAGGTAAGCAGGAATCAAGAAACATGAATATTGTAACAGCTGTAACAGTATTGATGCAATCATGTCTGAATTGCATCAATAAAGAAATTTTAGATAATCATCCTTTTAGTTAAGATAATCCGTTATGACTTTCTTTAAATAAATATACAGCTAGATGTTTAAATTAAACATGGTCAGCACTTAAGCATTACTGCTCAAACCTGTTTAAGAAGACAGTTTGTTTAAAGGGGGAGGAGCTAAAAATATTATGATAAGATGCATTAGACCCCAGTGTAAGATAAACGAAGCTGCTGTAGTCGAGTACAGCTCCCACAATATGAAGATGGAAATGACTAAACTTCTCCAATCTTCACTGTTTCTGTAGTTACTGCTGTCAACCACTGTGAGGCAGTGTTGTCTTCTGTTACACCTCCAGTGATCACCCGTTGGTTTAATGGAGAGCAAATGTGTTCTTGGATTTGCTGTAAATTAGCACGCTGGAGCGTTTTTGAAAAGTTACATTTTTGATTAAGATCCCGTTTCAGTCTGACCTGAGAATCCTCCAACATCCATGCTCTTCAGGTTTTTGGCCTCCAGGATTACCACAGTCAGCTTGCTGGCAGAGGGAACATAGCGCAGGGAGAAGCAGATCTCTCCTAGATTTTCTTCCTGTAGCACAAACGTCATACAGAAATCTGTAGTTCTGACAAACTGAATCAGCTCTGATATATTTCAGTAAACTGAAATGAATAAAAATGCAAATAAAAGGAGGAAGCTGAAGGAGAAAGTGACCATCTACCCATTATGAGAGCCTTGTGCTAGTGACAGTACAAAATGATTTAAATAATATTCACATTCCTCTTGGATAACCTGCAAAACCTATAATGTTACTAACAAGTATAAAAATAAGAATAATACGTTTTATCTTAAGTGCCTTTCAAAATATTCAAGGTTAGAAGAGTTTAAAAAATGTAAAAAGCCAAGAAAAATGTCAAAGTGAATTAAACAAATATGCAGTATATAAAAATCATTAAGAACAGAGGATGCATGTGACAGGTGGAAGATGGTCAGAAAGAGTAAGTCACTTTAGAGAAATGTGTTGGGATTTGAAAGTGGAGAGAGTCAGGCAGGAGATGTCAGGTAGGAGAAAGCATCTGATGACTCTAACCTGAGAGGAGGGGGGAACCGAGAAAGGAGAACCTTTTATAACCTGGATTTGGTGCCAATGAGGGGGACCTCAGTTTTAACACTATTCAATCTGATAAAGTTCCTGGAGACCCAGGATTTGATTTCCTTGAGGCAACGAAAGAGAGAGGTGGGTGGGAGGTTTGGTGCACAGGTAAAGCTGGGTGTCATCAGCATAAAAATTGAAATTAATATCAAATTTACAAAAGAGAAGAGACCAAGTGGAAGTAGATTATTAATAGGAGAGGTCCCGGGACAGATCCTTCAGGAAGTGTCAATCGGTTGTTTTGAGATTTTTGAGTTGAATGAAATTAGTTTCAGGATGCATCAGTGATTCCGCTACAGGCTAGTGTCTCAAGAAAATGTATTGGGGTATAGTATAGAAAACCAGAATAGATTTTGACAGTATGAAGAGAAGAGTAAACAAACCAAGCTTGAAAAACTGCTAATCCTGCCATTAATCCAACTATTGGTCCCAGGAAGCAACATGACTGCTTTTTCTTTTTGAATGACACAAGAGGTTTGGATTAGGAAACTGAATCCTTAAAGAATATGGAAATACATTCGACAAAAATTGATTAAATCCTTCCTAGATGCCACCACTTGGACCATGAAGAATAAGGAAATGTGTGAAAGCAAACCTCAAATTTGGCGGGTGCTTCCAGCTCCTGCCACTCCTCGATGATGTGATTCCAATCAACATTGCAGAGCTGCACCCGGATCTCGCCGATGATTTCGTGTTTGGAAAACCGGTTAAAGTCAAACACTTTCATCACAGCTGTCGACTTCGTGAGGGTAGACTTTGGTAGCTGGGGGCATATAACTAAGGTTGGAAGCTCTTTCTTTTTTGAGGATTTGCAACATTGACGTTCAACTTCAATAATTCACCACATACACAACAATTTTTAATTATAACTGTTTTTTAAGCAAATGCAACTAAACAGGGCAAGTCACCAGGTCCTACCTGGAAGGTGAACTGCTCGTTGAAGACAGGGTTCAGCGTGCTCCTGAACACTTTGGTTTCATAGGTTTTGCTCTTTTCGGGGAGGATGTAGACTCTGACATATGGGTCTGAGGTTCCTCCGAGGTCCATGGCCATCAGGCTGCTGGCTTGTTTGATCCCCAGTTTGAGCTGTAAAGGTCGACAGGAAACAGATGGATATTGACTCATACCACAGCTGAAAACTAAAGAGGAGCTGAACAAATTTCACACATTCAAATGTTTAAAATAAGAATGCAACATTATAGAAGTGCAACGCTGCATGAAAGGTAAACAATTAGACATTCATTTAATCACCTCAGACAGAGGCCCATCATATTCCAGAGAGTAGAGCAGCTTTCCTCTCTGCTTTTTGGTTGAGCCATAATCAACATCTGCCACATCTGGCTGAACCTGTCAGACGAGCACAGGAAGCACATTAGCTGTCCAAGCCTTTTCAGGGGGTAAAGCCATGTTAAACTTTTAAACTAAAACTGTTGTATACTTTTAATTAAAAAAATAAAATTATGTCACACCCAGAACCAAATAAATCCAGAGTAACGACACAACATAGAACATCAAGTCTGTTCTTTGAGTCTGAAAAATAAAGTCATGTGGTGTCCTAGTGTGCATTACATCTAAAGGACAGCAGGGGTCACTGGAACTATGCTAAAATTACTCTACTGCTCTACTTGATCAATAACTTAAGTGAACATTTTCCTGATGAGTTTATGGCATTAATTGTTAGTGTCAGGTCTTATTTAACATAGTCTCATGTTGACTCAACGGTTTCTCTAAAGTGCCAACCGCATGTTCCCAGTGACGTAAAAATACAGGTTGTGCGTGCCAGTTCCTAACACCTTGATTGTAGTTTGTTGTGGACATGGACAACTGGAGACCCAACAACGAGTAGTCATTCCTGTGGCACATGCACAGCTGTAAAGTAAATTCTCCACAGACGAGTCAGTGGCATCGACCCTCGCAGTTACCAAAACGTTATTTCACTGAGCGCTTTCAAACCTATCAAAAGTAAAATCGAGTCAAAGGTTCTGACCAGTTGTTTCTTGACCCAAAAAGTAACTAAACTGTTCAGCAACTAATATCTGTCCAGTTTACAAGGAGCCTGTCATTAACCAAGGTCTTTTCACAGGAATTCTTGAGGGTTGGCAAAGCCCAGGAATACCTTAGCATGCTGAAAAGTAACACGTGAGACATTCCAATGGTTATTTCCATCTTTTATGTGTAGTCTGTAGTGTGTAGTTATAATCAGTTCAGTGGAAATAAAAAACAATAGAATACATTATGTTTTTGTGTTGTGGATCAGTCAAATTTATATCAGATACTCTGGCCTCTGCCACTCACCAGGGCTGTGGTTGTTTTTCCATTCACCGCCTTCAGATCGATCTGCTCGTTCTTCTTCTTTTTCTTCTTTCCTTTGCAGCAGCACTTGATGCAGACACACAGGCAGCAGAGCAGAATCAGCAGACCGCCAGCTGCAAAGATGGTGTAGATCGCCCATCGAGGCACTGTGGAGATAAGACGAGTCCACATTATCTCACCAACAAAGACTGATTCTGTAAACAAAATGTCCATTTTATTCTCATTGAAAATCTATGAAAATATTTGTTCCTTTGATTAAAAGTTGAACATATGAGCTTTATGGTAGAGTTAGATATAATGGTAAACTGATTACACATTCAGTTCACATTAAAATTATTTCTTTGTATTTGCAGTGACAAATCGTGCCAGTGTTTAAATCCTTTGATGTCCCAGTGCTAAAAGATGGACAAAACATAATTCATCAGAAGATAAATATAAATAATTTCTTTGGACATAATATTAATTGATTGAGTATGTTGAGAATGTAGTTTAAAGAGAATAATTTAAGACCGGAGATAAAACACTCTGGAAGCAGCTACGTCTCTAAATCGTACAACTCTATGCAGATGACACACTTTTGTGTGTGACTAACTTTAAGCCTCTGAGATCAAAGTCATCATTAGTGATAACTTTGACTCTAGATTTTGAAGAATGGCTAAACGGACGTTTTTGAAAATAAGAATAGGTTTTGATGCATTTCCAAATATTCATTTTCTTGGCCTCCTGATTACCGAGTCTTCAGAGACCAATTAAAAGAAAAAAGAAAAATGACATATTCAGATTGCAGAGGGTTCAGATTGAGGACATCAACAACGATGACATAAGAGACTAGCTTGGTTGTGCAATGAGCCTATGCACAACTTTGCAGAGCATCGTATACATGTAATAACTTTGTGCTATCATAAAAAATACGTGCAACAATAAGTTTGTGTGCTGCTCTTGTTTGTGTTGTTGTTGGTCCTTTAGGCAGTAGAAACTACAACATCTAAGTTTTAGTGAAATTTCAAGACACGTTCCAAATAACAGCTAAACCCAGGCATCTTATATTACAAGACACAGCATACAGCAGAACCAGGCTCAGGGAGGGGCAGCCATCTGTTTTGACTGGTTGGGGAGAAGGGGAAAGAAGCTATTATTGAGACCCTTCTCATCATTGTGTCTTTCATCAGCAGCAGGGGGAGATCACTAGCATTTGTATCTAACTTATTTGCTCACCTGACAAGATCAAAACACATATTTAACTCTAGTTATCCTTTGGCTACTTGGGAAATAATTCATTACTCACAGGGTATCCGGTCGAGCAGGCCATTGATGAAGGCAACAGCTGGGTCGGCAGTGGTGTTAGTATATGTGGAGATGAGGGTGGTGGGGTGATCTGTGACTGTGAAGCTTTTTGCCTTTGATAACAAGTTAGATTTCACATGGGAAGAATGTTGTGGTGGAAGGATTTTAGACATGATGAAGAGGATGAAGATTTCTGGAAGCAAGAGATGACAAATGTTTACATGTGTTAACAAAAAAGTCTCTCAGCCTTTGTGCTTAATGAAAAGTGGAGGGAATGGCTTCCCTCAAATTACCACAGGCTTGATAGATATGAGTCAAAGTGACCGCATGATGCACGTGCAGTCACTTTAAAAACACACACACACACACACACACACACACACACACACACACACACACACACACACACACAGTCCAACAAAGAGACGGTGGGTGGAACCTAAAATCTCAAATTTGGACTCATCAGACCAAAGCACAGATTTCCACTGGTCTAATGTCCATTCCTTTTCTTTCTTGGCCCAAACAAATCTCTTCTGCTTGTTGCTTTCACTTAGTCGTGGATTCTTAGCAGCTATTTGACCATAAAGACCTGATTTCCGCATTCTTATTACATTATATTGTATGGTAAAGACCCTACAATATTAAAAAGCCATCTGCTGCAATTGATTGGGTGTGACAGGCGACAGCTCATTGGTTCCTGAGGTGAAAAGTCGCCTGCTATCGTCCAAGAAAGCACCTAGTTAACAGAAATCCTGACCTTTTATTTATACACTGAGTTGATTTTGTTCTTAAACATATTCAAAACTCGCCACTGCACTATAATCTTATAAAAGTGATTTGTAACTATACCACTGGTGATACCCTGTGGTCAGATTACAGAGAGACCATGGTTTTACAACCTGGTCAAAATATCACCTTTTAACCCATAAAACTTTTCAGTGTTGAGATATTTTTGGACTTTAAAGGAAGTTTCCCAGCAACAGTGACGTAAAACAAATTTCAACAAACATCAGAGCCATCAAACTCTGCTGATACGACTGAGTGGAATTCCAACTACGGCCCTCCACCATGAACAAACAGCAGCAGCACATTAAACCACGGTCTGATTCATGCTCCGATAACAGCACTCCACACAATGCTTCAGTACTGTTTCTCTTTGTAGAAATACCCAAAAGCCAGGCATACATACTGAATTTACTTCTGCTGCCCAACTCCTCATCCTGATGTTAGTCCTTCACAGTCTGTGATCTAATTTTCACCCTAAAATTAAGCCTGGAAACCAACTTTTTTAAACATGTTGCTTAAAACGCTGGGTAGCGTACATGCAAATAGTTTTAATGGCGATCCATTAAAACTATTTGCATGTACGCTACCCAGCGTTTAAAGAACTGTTTTAGCAAGTGTTTTAGTGTTTTAGACCATCGCAGGGTTTCTGCAGCTTAAGGCAATTTAATTTAAGACTTTAAAAACAATAACAAACCTTTTTTTTGCCACTCAGAATGAAAATTATGAACAAATTAAACAACAACTCAACTTAAAGGAAAAGAAAGATAAATTCCTCTGAGTTAGAGATACAACTTAATATTTTTGAAATGTTTGAAAGATTGAGTTAAAACATTTAATATTAACTCAGGCCTTATTTTAACAGAACAAATTCAGTGCTTAGAAATAAATTTTAAGCACCAGCAGGATCCTTGCTAATCATCAAAGTTAAACAATGACAAACAAACAAAAAAGAAAGATTTCTGCTCTCTATTATGGGTCAAGCACTTAAAAATTGGATTCTCTATATCCTGTCATACAAATGATCACATCTCTTGTGAAATCGCTAAGCATAACGATTTGAAAAAGGCAAAAAAAAAAAAATTGGATAAAAGAAGTATTTTACTTACTTATGATGAATTTAACAAAAATTTTGACATCCCTGCTCAGTCCATACAGGCGACTGGCGAAGGCTGATAGTTTTCCGTGCTTTACCACTCAGATTAAAAAAAGTTCTGTTGAAGAATAACTGAAGAGGAAGGACGGACTCTCTAACAAAGGGACTTTTCCTAAAAACAATCTTTAAACTGCTGATTAAAGAGAGGAAACCTCTCCTCCCTCCAGCTACATCCACTCTGTTTTCCCCGTAATCAGAAGGGGAAACACAACAAAAGCTTCAAAACCAGGATTTACCAGGGGACAGGCCTTCTTCTAATCTATATACTTAAACTGTGGAAGTGCTTAGTGGCAAAAAGTCCACTTACTGTACGACTGAAGCTGAAAAACTAAAAGAGCTGTACTGACAGATCCCTTTATAAACAACGATAGACTCCCTTTGGCGAAACTCGTAGCTCCAGCTCCAGGGAGTCTATCGTTGTTTATAAAGGGATCTGACAGTACAGCTCTTTTAGTTTGATAAGCACACATGCAGGTCCAATTACATGATAATAAATAAAATTCTTGTTGAAGAGACATAACAGACTACATGGCCGTCTGTCAGCAATTAAAGTTTGCCGTCTTTCATGATTATTGTGACATCACTGAAAGGAGAATATACTGAAGCCTTAAAAACTGCTGTTCCTCTAGCAGACACGAGGCCAGGGCTGCCACCAAGGTGGGGCCAGAGGGGCTCCGGCCACCCCCCCAAAATTTGCTGGAGGTGTCCCTGCACGAGGCTGGTGACAAATGTTACCGAATTTAAAAAGCATGTTCACAGCCTGTTACATTTTTTTTTTTTTAAACAGACTTTGGATAGTTTTCCCACTTCATAAAAACAGTGCTGATGATTTTTTTTAAACATCACTGAGTGAGTTATTGGGCTATTTTGAGACACAGTTGTTCAGATGAAGGCAAATTTGGAGCTTCAGGCTCCAACAAAGACCATGGTGATGACTAAAACACAAATATTCAAGCTTTGAAATGAACAGTCCAAAACCACGGAGTGGCATCATGGAGGCTACTGAAAGTGAGGACAATAAATGAAACTAAATTAAATCTTGCCCAGTTATAGTCAGAGTGACCAAAGTCTCTGAAAGCTAAAACACTGCCTTTTCTCTCGCTCCTTCAAAGATCAGTCTGAGAGTTAAGATTTGATCTCAGGGTTAAAGTTGGAATTAGGTTTATGTTTGGGTCAAAGTCTGGCCCTAAGTTTCAAGGGTTAAAATGAGATGTAAGAGTTCCAGGAATTCATTAATGTAAATGAATGATGAACATGCCTGTGTCTGGGGAAGGCAGAAGTCTCTCTAACAGTTAAAAAAGGTTAGCCAGAGTATGAGAACCACTCATCCAGACAGGCTCAAATTTAACAATGCACTTATTCAGGACTCACAAGTTTCTAGCAGATAGGATGAACAGCGGTGTCCTAATAATCTGAAAGATTACTTAGATTAGTACAACAAGATTACCTTTTTACAAGATAACTAGTGTCTGATGTTGTTCTGCTATTATTGAAAGGGAAATATTTCTAAATATTCTATAATATGTCTCAAAGCGATCTTTGAAAAGTTGAATAAGGAGTGTGACAAAATGTGAAGATTTAGAGACGTGCAAGAAACGAAGACAAAAAAAAAGTACAAAAAAGGAAAAGCAAAGGAAGAAAGGACATGGACAGGGAAAGTTTATGACATTGGGAGGGTTACATGGAGAAGAAGAAGAAGAGAAAAGAACAAATAGAAGAAAGAAAAGGGAGACAGAGAAGAGTGTGAGTGGTGAAATAAAGAAAAAACTAACACAATTACAAGAGCAGGGTAGAAAAGAGCAAAGGAAACAGGAGGAGAGAAATGAAATGGGTCGAGCTTTCAAGATGAAAGTTTAAGAGACAAAATCAGAGAAGAAAATAATTTATGGGTAAACTAAGAATGTAGACATAAAGCACATCCCAGATTCTCCGATGAGATCCCAGAACAAAAAAGTAAAGAAGGCGATCACAGAAACAAGAGAGAAGAAATGAAAGAAAGATGGGCGAATCCAGCTAACAGTGAGTGTGTCTGTTATTTTCTGCAACTGATACAAACGTAATTGGACTTTATCAAACACTGACATTTCCCCTGAGACTCAAACAGTCACATAACACAAAATTTAAAAAAAAGAAGAAGAGAAGAATAGAAGCAGCAACAATACCCCAGTGTAACGAGGACTTTTCTCTTCTTTTACTTCATTTCTTCTCCAGTTGTTTACGGGGCTGTTAAACAGCTCGAGCCTGCAGAGTCTACGACTCCTCAAGCGTGGCTAATTCAACCTGGAGCAGCCGCCACACCTGCTGAACACACACAGAAACAGTAGTCAGAGTTTAAACAGAGGTGGAGTTAGTGAAATGCTGCTTACTTAAATAAAACATGCGTCATCCAGCAGCAGAAACAGCTACATGTTACTGAAACAGCAAAATGTGTTCAGTGAGCTGCAGTTCAGCTGTTAAGATGCTCTGATGATTTTACCACTAGAGCCGCTGGATGTTTATTTGTATGCTGCTGAAGAAAGACAAGGATTCCATTCTTCCTGAAACATTCATTCTAAAAGAGTAGCTTTGCATAATCCAGAGTTCATAATAATCCTCTGAGCCAAGCTCCCCTCAGTTCGTCCTGTGTCTGAAGCCCTTCGTCCTTTAAAGCCAGCTCTGATTGGCTGCCCCACGGAATCAGAAGATCTAAACTAAAAGTAGGTGGGGCTGCATACCAAGACAACTATAATCAATAACTTATTAACCTTGCTGTTGTCACCTGGACAAATACGATCGATCAGTTATTAGAAGATGAGTATGAATCAGTGTTATTATCATCGCACTTTCATGATCTTTGACATTTCAACTTTAACCATAATAACCACTCTTGCTACAGTACATACAGTCTATGTCTTGAGTTTTAAATGTTAACAGGAGGCTATTTAGAGTCATCACACTTTCTGCTCGTCACACGATCCACTTATCAGCTGCACCTGCGTCAGAATTATTACTTTACCTTTAATTTTACATTTTTGAGTTGCTGTTCAATATAATGTAGATGATGTCAGTGAACCATAGACAAAGAAACGCTTGTCGAACATGGACAAATGAAGAAGACTGAAGAAGACTGAGATCTTACCTTCCTAAAACTCTTTTTTAACATAACCGTGCCGCAGGCTTGAGCCACGCTTCCTTTCTGTGTACAGTTCCAATGAGCTTGAAAGTCAATACCTTTATCCTTCAGTACAACCTGAACTCTCTTAGGCGGCTTTCTGTTCAGGAATATTTCTCCAGGCTTGTTGAAAGATGTTGGCTGTATTTGGTTGTCTGTCAGGATGATTCCCCACTGCTTTAATAATGTTGGGCTCTGAGGAGGCCGATCCATGCCTGATAGTGTCCCACTGTGTTTTTCTATCCAGGGGTGGGAAACTCCAGGCCTCAAGGGCCGGTGTCCTGCAGGTTTGAGATGTGTCCTTGATCCAACACAGCTGATTTAAATGGCTAAATGACCTCCTCAACATGTCTTGAGGTTTCCAGAGGCCTGGTAATGAACTAATCATTTCATTCAGCATGTTACCCAGGGTGATTTGGGTGGGTACTTTTACTGCTTTTAATGCTGTTTGGGATCATTGTCATGCTGAAAAATGATGGGATTCCATGGTCTATCAAAATTTGATGGTACTTTTCTGGGTGCATAATTCAATAAATTTTAAAAAGATCTCCAACATTTGGGGTGGCTGTAGCTCAGGAGGTAGAGCCAGTCACCTGATCTGAAGGTGAGCAGGCTCCTCCAGTCTACATGCCAAGAATCCTTGGGCAATATAATAATCCCAAGTTGCATCCATGGGAGTATGAATATAGTTAGGAAGCACTCAGTTTATAAGAAAATGATTGGGTGAATGTAGCATAGAGCGCTTTGAGTACTCTGGGAGAGTAGAAAAGTGCTATATCAGAATCAGTCCATTTATGTCACTGGCTGAAATGCTGTCCCAAATCATAACAGCACCTTGATCTTTTACACATGGCTGTAGACTCTGTCCTCCAGTGATTTGGATCCATCACTCATCAGATCTTCTGCCACTGATTTTCAGTCTGGTTCATGTGTACTTTGGCATACCTCAGCCTGTGCACCCCGTCACACTTCTTTAAAAACGCCTTGACAGCCACTGATGTCATTTCTGATGAGGCTAGATGCATCAGCTGAAGGGCCAGATGCATCTCTCAGTTTAACTTCATGGTCCTGTTGCAGATCAGTTTCCAAATGCACTACATAAAGTTTAAATTTTATCCCCCCCCCCCAATTTAGTTTCACACTGCCCATCTACATTATCCAGTGTAAGAGCTGCTATCTGCACTGAAAGTTACTTCAAAAATAATGTCGGCACATGAAGCTACACAGCAGTGTCTGATTTAACTGCCTTTATTGGTTGAGATGGTGAGATACAGGCCAGAACGAATCACAGCAGAGTAATTTTAGTAGGAAACAGTCACCCGGCAACTATCAACAGCTCCCCTCCAAATGTGAGCTGATGTTGACCTAAGAGTCCTTCAGTACTTTAGTTACACAGGAAGCAGCAGCTGAGCCACATTCATTCTTATCACACATCTGTTTCTGCACAAATCTGTGACATCAGTCGAAGTGAACATGAAAGAAATATAAACTTAACCACCACCACACCGGCTATGAAGTCACCGATTTGAGATGAGCCAGAAATCCATCTTAAAATTGAAAACATGCAGATGTGAATCTTCGAGCAGCTCCAGTTTCCTGCTCTGATTACCCATCAGATGTGTTAAATTCCTCCATGCTGTAAAACAACAGACATCCCCGTCTCCTTGCACAAACAAAACAGCCAAAATAATATTCATATCTCTCTCTGACCTGCAAATGAGTGCATAATGCTCTGCTGAGAGCTTTTAAACTACGTGTGGAAAACAAAAAGCCTGACAGCAGTCAGTGTTTATTTACCCACCAAACCACCCGTTTATGATTTTATTGAACATTTAAATAACGTTAGAGCTAAACTGGTACAGTCTGGATGAACACAGAGGATCCCAGGTGGGTCAAAGTCAGAAGGTTTTTGAAGCAGACACGCAGCTTTTCTGTTTCTCCGCTGTCATGTCCGCTGAAGGTGCGACAGCGGCTGGCGGCTCAGAAGTTGATGGCTTTGCCGAAGGAGGCGGCCAAGTTGGCTTCTCTGAACGCCTCGGACACAGTCTGCAGGAGAAGGACGAAGAGGAAGGCGTTTGAAAGAACTCACGGTGCAACAGGACTTATCATTTGTCATGTCATTTCTCATATCTTTACTACAAGATAAACTAAGAACTGTGCATGTGCACTATGCTGTGTCGTGTGTGATAAAGAGAACGCACCGGATGGGCGTGGCAGACTCTGGCGACGTCCTCGCAGGAGGCGCCGTACTCCATGGCCAAAGCAGCTTCGTTGATCATCTCTCCTGCGCCCTGCACAGAAACACACAGCAGCGTCTGGTTTAGCAGGTCTGTAAACAGCAACAGCTTCACATGGTCTGTTACAACAATTAACTTTCCAGCAAGCAATTTTACTTGTCAGGTAATTACAATCAAATGCGCAGCAAGACAAACACAGTAGCAAACTTGGCCACTTAATTCAGGCACTTATCCCTGTGATGGAAAGGTAATGACTGCCTGAGAAAAAAAACAGTCCCTTGATCGGGATCATGTCCATTTTTTTATTTTATTTTTTTTACACATGGGTTCACTGCACCAATCTTCTGTCTAAGACTGTCCAGCAAATTTAAGGGGGGAGTTTGAGACGCATTCAGAAACATGAAACAAAAACGTAATTGTGCATGTAACTGAGAGCTTTAAGGAAAGCTGTGTTCCACTAAGACGTTTCTGGTCTCATAAAGCAGCGGTCTCCAACCTTTTTTGCGCCACGGACCGGTTTATGCCCGACAATATTTTCATGGACCGGCCTTTAAGGTGTCGCGGATAAATACAACAAAATAAAACCAGTACCGGTACCGAAAAAAAGAAAATTTATTCATAACACACGTGAACAGACCCAGGAAAACCAAGTTAACGATAAAAACGATAACAAAATAACGCTGAAAACCGATAAAAACCCTGAAAACCAGACATTTCACACCTGAGCCTCAACTCTCGCGGCCCGGTACCAAACGACTCACGGACCGGTACCGGTCCCAGGCCCGGGGGTTGGGGACCGCTGTCATAAAGGACTGACAGAGATGTTAACAGAGATCCGGACACTCCATGGAACAGGGTCACCATGAATGTCAGTCAGTCCACCTGCACTCCTCGGATCTTTGCACTGACAAATATCTGCTTTATTGTCGCCTCAGAGTTACTGTAAGTCTAATCTGAGCAGTACAAACATGGATGTCTCATCCTTGACACAGTTAAAGGTCATTAACGGGGAAGTGTGTTCATCGAGAGCCAGCCTGATGGTTTTACAGCACTCGCATGTGTCTGTCTGGGATTAGTGTTTATTAGGACAGATGCAGTAATGAGACAGACACACAAACCGTTAACTTCCATTTTCATAGGAGGCTGATATTCTACATAAACACTCCAAAGCTGTAAACACTCGATTCCCATCATCATCATCCTCCCACGTGCTCAATGTCTATTTGATTGGGTAGATGATCCTCTACAAAGACAGTCTGAGCCCATTAACACCCAGTCCACCCACACAGATGTTTTTACATTTAAGGCTAACGCGGGTCCAAAGGAGGCTGATGAACTCTTACAGATCCGAGGATGTGAGCTCCCAGCATCCTGTCGGTCTCCTTGTGGCTGAGGATCTTCACCAGGCCGTCGGTGTCGGCGTTGGTTTTGGCTCGGCTGTTGGCTGCAAAGGGGAATTTGCCCACTTTAAACGGGACACCCTGTAGAGGAGAAGAGAGGAGGACTCAGACTGAAGTGAAATGACACAGAAATATTAGTTTTAAATGTTGCACTTTTCACACATTTTTCCCAAGTTATGGGACGCTTCATGGCTGTCACGTTTGTGTTTGTCACTTGTACAATATAAATAAGCACAAACAATCAGGATGAAACCCTTCTTTTGGCTTGGATCTGGATTGAAATGTTGGGAAATATCACCACCAGGTGGCCGATGTCAATGTCTGAAGCAGCTTAGTTTTAACAGAGACACATATTTACATTTAAAGCACTTTGTGCAGCACATACCGGTACTTTGTGCATGATCTCTGCTACAATGATTTAGTGACATTTCCTTCAGTTGCCCTAGAAGAACAACGCTGCACCCAGAGAGCTGGCTATCCATCGTGCTGGAAGCAAACACCTTCCCAACTTTCACCTCCTCTTTGAGCTGCTCCTCGCTCTTGCCCACCCAGGCCACCTCGGGGTGCGTGTAGATGACTGAAGGGACGCAGTTATAGTCGATGTGCACAGCGCCGCCCGCCATGCCCTCCACGCAGATGATGCCCTCGTCCTCGGCCTTGTGGGCCAACATCGGCCCGGCAACCACGTCACCGATTGCATAAACGCTAAAAGAGGAGAGGAAGAAGCAAAGAGGGAACAAATGTCACTGAGCCGTGTTTTGCAAGGAGTGATACATATAATTTATTTTTTTGGTCTGGGTCATTTACTGACCCAGGAATTCAGCAGCTACATAAATACATAGAGGTTCTCTTACAGAGCAACAGAGCATCCCAGTGACGCGATCAAAGGCCTTTTCGTAACAGACTTGTTACTTTATTTCTCCTGTTACACCACTGTTACACTAATCTATTTGTGCTTACTATTTTTAGAGATTTTGATATTTTTAAACTTGGACAAAATTTTAGCAGGGGTAAACTGGTGAGGATGCACCAAATTGGTAAGTCTGCTTTCAGAGATTCAATCACTTCATTTTAGCTTAATTTTGGCAGCATGAGCTCGGTGGTACCTGGGGACTTTGGTCTGGAAGCGGTTGTTGACGGGGATGCGACCCCTGTTGTCCAGCTCGATGCCGACAGTGTCTAGGCCCAGGTTCTGGGTGAAAGGTCGTCTGCCGATGCAGACCAGCAGCACGTCACATGTCAGAGTCTCGCTCTTCCCTCCAGCTGCCGCCTCCACCCTGAAACACACATAATACCCACGTGGTTACATGACAAAGCTCCCCAGCCATATTTCAAATTTCATGAGTTTAGATAGCACATGGGTGTAAAACAGCCCAAAAGAAAATGCATCAAAGAGAGTCCTGAAAGTCTGAGTCTGGTTTTTCCACTCACGCCACATCGATCTTGCCATCGGGCCTCTTGGTTGCTCCCATGACTTTGGTGCCGAGCTTGAACTTGAGGCCCTGCTTCTGCAGGATGCGCTGGAAGTTCTTGGAGATCTCCATGTCGATGCCCATACCACCCACATGGCCCAGGAACTCCACCGCTGTGACCTTGGCACCCAGACGCTGCCACACTGACCCCTGCAGGATGGCAGGACAAACACACGTCTGACAAGTGCAACTCTCCTTTCTAAAGAAACAGAGCTGAGGCAGGAAATGTTGCCGATGAAGTCGACATAATCATGTGTTTGTGGGTGAATCAGTCTGTAGTGATGCTGACCAGCTCCACCCCGATGACTCCAGCTCCGATCACAATCAGCTCCTCTGGTACTTTCTTCAGGGAAAGAGCTCCTGTCGATGACACGATGGTCTCCTCATCAATCTAAAGAAACATATTTGAACACACTTCTTTTAAAAATCAACCCAGAATTATCTTTTAAAAATCAAGTGCATGTGAGTTCTTATGGAGTGGTGAAAGGAGGGTGACATGTGTGAGATATGATAAGGCTCTTGAGACGAGGACGCCTTTTGTTAGACACCTGCAGCACTGACTCCTCTCTTCATGTCCCTTCCTCGCCTCCTCCACCCCCTTTGGTAAATACAACAAGCAAAAAACCTGCAACTAGTGAAATGAAGTATGAACAGGTCACAAATTCTCATACCTGGATGCCTGGAAAGGGCGTGACCTCTGAGCCTGTGGCGATGAGGATGTTCTTGGTGTTGATGACCTGCTCTGTACCATCAGCTGTTGTGGCGGTCACTTGGTTCTTCCCGGTTAACCTTCCAAAACCATTAACGTGAGTAACCTGTGGGGAGTGATGTCACACCACAGACACTGTTAAAAGTGGTTCAGATGTAGCATCTGTGTAAACCAGCACTAATGCAGAGAGGGAAGACTGACTTTGTTCTGTTTGAATAAATGTGCGATTCCTCCAGTCAACGCTTTGACCGCCCCACTCTTCTGAGCCATCATCTTCTCCAGGTTCAACGAGATGCCTGAAACTGAAAGACAAAGACTTTATTGTCAATGGGGTCACAAATGTCAAACTAAGAAACCGATGGAAAAACAAGTTATATTCAATTAAAGCGTATTGTCGAAAACACACATTCTGTGCCATCAGTATCCAGTACTAAGGAATACAGACACAAGTGTTATAATAACGTATATGCTTATATTAAATATGGCTAATGCTGCAAATAATGACCTTCAGTGTAATCTTGGCTATAAAAAAAATCTACTTGAAAGGTTTAAAGACAATGGATTTCTCTACTGTAGTCATTTCAGGCACACAGAGCATGTACTGCTGGTCAAACCAATCATAAGAGGGTTGGTTGGCTTAAAGCGAGGGGAGCTAACACAGCTTGTTTCTGACAGGATTAACTGAGGGGCAGCACAAAAACCTCTATGACATAAAGAAGGATTATTTTGAACTTTGAATCATGCAAAGCTCTACTAGAGCTCAAAATTACAACACATAACTGGAAATGACCCCCCTTTAAGGATCAGTGAACTACACAAAATGTACAAAACGTCTCTTTAAAGCCTGATGGTGATTCTTACTTTCGATGCCTCTGCTTTCAAAGTCCTTCCCATGAGCCAAGTGGTACAAGTAGGAGTTGTTCAGCAGAGCCTGCAGAAACAAAACAGCAGCTTATTCAGCTGGAGGAATGACTTTATACACGTTTGCATCATTTTACGGATTCAATATAGTTTAATCAATCTTACGTTCAGTGCTCATCACCAAACTGAAAAGTTCTTTTTAGGTGAAGTTTGTTCTGCTTTCCTCTCTCTGTGAAATTTAGTCCTTATTATGAAGTGGAAAATGTTTTTCCCACTCTGCTTGGATAAATCCAAAAGTATTGGCTTATTTTTGAATTCATCAAGACAATAAAAAGATGCTACCGGTATGTGCTGCTATTCTTTCTGGCAAAATTTTTGGCTCTACTACTCAAATGTGCTCCATGGAAGCATTTGCCCTTTATAATATATCTATGGATAGAAAACCATCACTGGATTACTTTTATACGAAAGGTGTACAAGTTCTGAAAGAGAAACCAAACCCAAGATAAAAACATCCTTGGTATCTCCTTCCTGTAAAATGATCATACTGATCAAACCTCTTACAAACAAACCTGTGAATTTGTGGTGATTAAAAGCAGTTTGTTACCTTCGAGGGGATGCAGCCGACATTGAGACAAGTCCCGCCGAGTGTGAGATTTTTCTCGACACACACTGTCTGTCCAAAAATAACAAATGTAGAGACGGGGGATACATTATTCACCAAAAACTTCCACTTGTGACCATCTGTGGGATTTAGACAGCAGGATATCTGTCGAGCAGGTGGGTTACCTTAAAGCCGAGCTGTGCAGCTTTGATTGCAGCGACATAGCCTCCTGGACCGGAGCCCACCACTGTGACGTCTGCATCAACTGCAGAGAGGCAACACAGCAGCTTTTAGCATGACTTTACACCACCAGAGAAAACTACATGATTAAGGTCTGGTGTATGTAAATGAACATTTTAATGCAAGCTCTCTACCACCCCTCTTTAAATAGCCCATGAAGTCCTATCCCCACCCAAATCCAGCACCCGAGACTCTCTGCAAGTCTGAATTATGAGACTGCTTTGATACAAACATCAGAGATCAAACCGCACAAACATGTGGCTAAAGTTCAGTAAACACTGTGCCACAAATAAAGTCCTATGATAAGATTTACAGCACAATCGTACTTGCTGCTTTGTCAGCGTAGGTACGAACAGACAGCGCTGCAGCTCCGTGCACTTTGCAGGGCAGGTGGTGGCTCCGCTGTGAAGCAAACGAAATGCACAGTTAGAAAATACGCATGCACAATACAACTAGGCAATGCAACACAAAACAATGTTATAGTGCATCACAAGCCAACTTTGCAAACTAAAAGCATCTGTCTTCAGTGGCTTCTCTCACTTCCGTAATCTGCTGCTTAATAATTTCTATTTACGTCACTACTATTTCCTTTTAAAGCTGCATACTAAGATACTGAAGCCTAGTGAGTCACGAAGGAGCAAACTCAACTACTAAACTAACATTTGAATTTTCATATTTAGTTTAATATTTAGACTCATGCACTTGTTTTCATGGAATTGTACCACATTCAGCTGGTTTGCTGTTGCAGTGCCAGCTCTCAGCAAGGACACCCTCAGCCTGTCCACCAGCAACTCTGAAACTTTCTCCTCTAGCAGACTACCAAGTTAGCAAATAACTACAATTTAAGTGTCATAGAGTCACAAAGCTTCTAAAAGCCCCGAAACAATTCGGAATAATTTGATGCTCGCCGTGAAGCTGTGAGACAACAGCTGAGCTTACGACATAAATTATGAGTTAGGCAACCGCTGCTAAACAGCTAAGCGAGCTAACACGACACCAGAGTGGGAAATGTCAACTGTAAAGTCATAGAACCTAGATCCTTTTCTTCTAGCTTTGTGTGATTTAAGCCCCTTTAATATTAGCAGAATACAAATATCACGCTTCTTTTCATTGCAGGTTTTACTTCAAAATACTGCGGCAATATTTAACCAGAAAAGTCGTGATTTAGTTTAAATGTGGGGAAGGTTGTTAGTCTAACTCATGCCGAATTAAAATGAAAAAGGTATATGAATAGGAAAAACATCAACTGAAAACCAAGCAACGTGTTTAGACATCGATAACCACAACAACTCCAAATTGCATGTCTTTTCCAGTGCAGTCTGGTTCGCCTTCTGCTGTTAGCCGAGTAGCTAGCCAGGTGCGGGCCGCAGGTCTAAAATTTCCCCTATCCTCTAGATCTGCAGCACGCAGGACAGTTTACGACACATCCGGATTTCGCATACTGGTTATCGCGAAAATAATATGACTGCTTACTGTGGCCAGGGAGCGGTATAACTGTGTCCAGCTCTGCATTCTGTCGGTGCACTCTCACTGGATCCGTAACCTACAGCAGGCCGAGCAGCCAAGGACTCCTATCATTGCGCAAGCGCAGTATGGGTCCAAACCGAAAACTCCTCCGGGTCGCATCTATTACGCATCACGTCAAAATTTGCGACGGGTAAACAAATGTTATTTTTAAAAGCAAAATTTTTTTTAAACAAATCATATATATATATATATATATATATATATATATATATATATATATACACACTTCCTCTACACCCCCCCCCAATGTTTTTGCACATGTCGAGGAGCGTGTCAGGCTACATTTCACTGTGTGTTATACTTGTATAACTATGCATGTGACAAATAAAGAACCTTGAACTTGAACCTTGAACTTGGTGAACTTTATTAGTAACAAATGAGGTAAAAAAACAACAACCCCAAAACATACAAAACACAGAAAGAGGCTCTCAGTATTCATTAATAATTAGAAAGAAACATTCTGGTCGTGGATTTTTACAGTCTTAGTTCCGCTCGCTGTCATCATTATAATCATCATGATCAAAGGCGAGGTCCTGAGGTGGGCGGGGCTGTCTCTGGTGATGTCACCATGAAGGAACAGCATCTGGCACGTGTTGGTGAAACATCCCAGTACGCTGGTGTAGTTTCCTCTCCAGCTGTTTGACATGTGACACTTGAACATTAAGGGGAAGAAGAAAAAACAGTGTTAGGTCAGGTGACCACATGGTTTCTAAAGTAACTGACAGGAAGTAACCAGGCCGTCAGAAATGGATGGCATGTGTTTAGAGTTACTGGAGTTGGGTAACTGTACTTACCAAAAGCAGAAGCACACAGATGAAGGATCAGATGCTGAATGTTGCAGGAACATGCTCATGTGTGGTGGTCATTCAGTGCTGCTCCGGCAGGTTAGACAGTCCAAGACTGATATGCTGCCCATCTGAGAGTTTGAAAACACACATGCAAAGATTTATTTTGTGTTACAGTCAAAGTTGGATGTTCATTTTTGTCCTTTAAAAATGTTTGTGTATTTGAAAGCACTAACATTTAAGGATGACTTGGATCGTCTCCTTTAAAGGGGAGACAAGTGTATCCACTGATCTACGTCACTTTACCTGGATGATGACTCCTCTCCCCCTCACTCAGAAACACTCCTAATATAACCAAGCAAATAAATAATATTGAAGATTTACTTACATCATTACAAAAACAGCAAAAACATCTCCCTTTGATTCTATTTCTTCATTCCTGCTGAACATCAGGCAACAAATATCTCAATAAATCACAGTAAAATGTAAAGCACATGTTTTCTCTGCTTTGTCTAACCTCTGCAGAGCCTCTGTCAAGAAAAACACATCTGTAAGCATAAAACAAATATACATTCATAACACGTCACTGGACAAACCTCGGTCAGTTGATTTCCTCTGTGCAGTGCAGATGAGCATCAGTCAGCGAGTGACTCTGCTGGTTCTTCTGAGGAAACACCACCATCTCTCCACACCGTCACCATCTGTGAGCACAAACTGCTGCTCTGCCAGCATGTAGGAATCACATATCACACACAGGGGTGAAGAAACATCAGAGCTCAACTTTGGATACTTTAGATCTAAACAGATCAAAGTAGCTCTTAGTTTCAGCAATCAGACAAACAATGATACCAAACTGATTCTGTATGAATACAATATGGTATTTTCAATACAGGTGTCAAATTAATTTATTAAAACTAATACAGATATATGTATATATTTTTTGATAAATTAGTTTGCTAAATTATAAGGATATATTTTTATTTTTTTTTCATTTAACAATTGCAACTAAAAGAAATTAAATATTGAACAAAAATATATTGTCACATTCTTTGCATGCTCAGCACGCTGACAGACTTGAAGTTGCTACAGATTTTAAGAAGTGATAATTATAGGGAAGAAACTTCTCTTTTTCATCCGTTTAATCAAACATTTGATGCCTCAGCTGTCTCAGTCCTATAGGGTTCTGCAACTACAACTAACCTGAGGCTTGGATTTGGCTGCAGGTGCCCCTGTACATCCTTCTCAGCAGCACACATGTGGGTACCATTTAATCCCACTTCTTCCTGAGCTTTGCTTCATCACAAGACCAAAGGTGGCATCCCGTGTCACAGTCTTATCATCATCCAGAAGAAACATTTGAAGAAACATCATGGAGAAGAAACATTTACGCGCCTCCTGGTTTTGTTTTCTGATCCTGCGAAAAGACTGAGGGCAACAAAGCCCAGAGAACACGAGATACACAACATCCAACATTCAGACTCAACAGCCTCCATAAATGAAGAGCACCAGGTTGGTTCAGTTATAGTAGATATAAGCATACTTCACATTACTGGGTATGAATAATAATGAGGAGGCAAACTTTGACGATGCAGAGCATGATGTCCCATCATCAGACTGTAAACAAACATCCACCAGGCTTCTTTGTTGCCAAAATTGATGATTCTCCTATCAGGGATCAGTAGCGTGTATTAACCTGTGGTATAAGCAGCAGTCACTGAAATATTACTGTTTCAGATAAGAAATCTAGCACATAAAAACCAGGGTGGGAGGGATCTCTGCAAACTGACTTAGGTCTGCAAGTGTGAAGCTCAACAAAAATCTGACTCTCCAGTCACAGACAAACAAAAACTCCAGCTGGGAGAGAGAAAACGCTGTCTGGGTCCTGCTGGATGTTGCTGGTCAGAGTCCACACATTAGCAGAGTGCTTCTTGGTCCCACTGACCCATGTGGACAGCGACTGTGGAGAACTGTTCTGGAAAACAGAGAAGAGAATTAAAATAACAAAAAGTAGCAGCAGTTCAGATCTGATTTAATTTAATTTCCTTCACACAGCACATTCGTCCAGGCTGACAGGTAAACATAGAATTAATCTCAGGTAACATGACTCATAGTAGAGATTCAGTAAGAAAGATTGCAGGCTCTAATATTATTACCACACAATCCAAGGACACACCAACAGCTCCGATTTGTAGAACTATTTAAAGAAATGTCTTCTGAATATTCAATTCAGGTTCACAGTGGGAGGGTGGGAGGTGTCGTGGAATTTTTTAAATAAAGTCTGCAACACAGAAAGAGCTGTGATCAAGCTATTTATTACTGCGCCAACACACATCAAACATCACAGTTCAGTCATGTCAGCGCTGCCACAGAAGTGGTGCTCCTACTCCTTTATGCATTCCAAGGAAGAGGGAGGAAGTTACAAACGGATCGTACCACACTTCAACGGATCAATGGTTATGCTGTTTTGTGGCCTTATCAGCACCTGTAAAGGGAGTTGTTTTCTCAAACTGCTGACGCTGAAGTAAGTTCATCTAGTTTTAGAAACTTTCACTGAACAGTAACAGTGTCACAACTAAGCATATGCATAAGCACTTAAATACTTTAAATGAGAATAACAGAAAATTTCTATTACAGAGGCTAGAGCCTGTCCCAGTAGTCATAGGTAGAGCACACCTGGACAGGTCACCAGTCTGTCAGAGGACTAACACAGAGACAGACACGAGAGTAACAAATCTATTTAAAATTAATGTAAGTTTGCTGCAGCTGTATGTATGAACATGTGTTTCTGTGCTCACAGTCCACCTCTCAGGAACCTGCAGTTCACTTTTAGTCTACTTTAAACAGACCTCACAAAAGGCTGATGTGGCTGGATCAGTAGTCTGATTTAAGTACGATACCTTTGGCCAGGGATTAATCTGGTGCATCGCTTCACTGCAGTCTTACGTATTTTCCCCACACCTGAATAAAAAATACTGATATATACAAATAACAGCTTCAGCTGATGCAGCCTGACTCAATCCTAAATGTTCAGCACACAGAGACACAGAGGTGCCGTTTAAAGTTTAGTGTTAACCTGAGTCACTGATCATTTGCAGTATTACAGAGTCTGGCAGTCTTTGCATGATGTCCACGTCACTGTAAGTTTCTAGCTGACTCTCAGGTGTGACAGGTGTGCCAGCAGGAAAGAGTAATAATAACCTGCATCCTGAGGTTTGTCATGCAGGATTAAAGGAGCCAGGCTTTGTTCACACAGCTAGGATTGTATTTTACACTGATCCTGGGTCAGTATAAGTATCATACAGTTTAAACGAAGCACTGAAACTTGCACATATTTATTACAGATGCACTGAAGCTAATCGAGATATTTGCTGTCAATCTGTGGCTGCGATTAAACACTTTACTGGAAACTTTATCAACTAGTAACTTCATCAGTCATGACAGAAGCTAATATTTCTGTGCTAACATCGTTTAAACAGTAACAGCTTTACTCCAATATAAGCTAACGTTTACACCGTAACTTTAAGCTAGCACCATAAAGACTGTAAAACACGTAATAATATCTACAAATGCATCTTAAAGCTGTTATATTAGCACTCGGTGTATTACTAACATAACCACATTAACATTACTGACACTCGCTGACTTTTAATAGTCATTCTATAAATGCTGTCCGTGTAAATGGTCTTACCTGTACACACTGCATATCCACCGGATTCCAGCCAGAGTGGATTCTGGAGTCTTCCACGCTCCTGTTAGTGATCCTCCATCTGGATGGATGAGAACAACCTTCTGAACAATCTAGCAGGAGATGGCCCATATCTATGGGACTGATTTGTGCTAATAACGCCCATTGTATGGACTGATAACAGCCGAAGCGGGTGAATAAAGTCACCCAGTAGCTAGCTGTGCCATTACCCAGCATACATCACTCCCTCCATAAATGCAATAAACCATACAAAAGTATCGTTCTACCTGTTTTTCAGGTAGTTGTTTACATTATATAATTTATTGTGTTCTGTATACGTCACTACAATGTGATTTGGAAAATGTCTAAATATACCGACAACAGGCACTTCCGCGGCAATCTCTTCAATCGGAGGACCCTTCACGTCAATTCCCGACGCAGAGGGGTACCCTGCGCGTCCATAAGTGAAGCAGAGGGAGCCTGACCATGCGTCACACGTTTGACGAGTTGGGAGTGAGAACGTGTTGTCACTTCAGTCTTCAGCACTTCCTCAAAACATGAAGAAATCCTTTCTCCTTACAAATATCTCAAGGTTTTATGACAACATGATTCTTTGATGAAAATTCATTGTTTACGTTTATTGGTAAATATTGACCCTTGAACCACATCTTCACACTTCAACAACACTGATACACACTGTGAATGTGTATGCCAGTGTTGGTGGTCATCTCAAGTTCACTGTACAGATAAATCCTGTGAGTCTTTGGCACACCTTTGCGTTCATTGAACGTCTTCTTCCTTTTGATCAACTGATGGTCAAGTGTGTGGTGTTCCTGTGGATAACCAATCCTCCTGACATCACCACCGCGTTGCTTTTATAGGAAAATATGTGAAAGGAAAAATGACACAACAGCAACAAAGACAAAACAATGTTTACAATTAAATACATGAAATACTTTTAGGTTCATGGTCATTCAGCTGGCCAAAGAACCCATCTACTTATACAAAAATGATAAGGCTGTACGGTGAGTGATGGCTCAGATTTTAGTATAAAAATGTGAATTCTGTTTATTTGCCAAACAGTTTTCTTCTTTTAAACAGTTTTTTTTTTGGCCGATTTAAAAACACTTGGTCTGATAAAGTTCCTCAGCACTGTACATAATCAAAACTAACAGTCAAATAAAACTATCATGACTTTTATAAAATTTTAATTGTACACATTTTCAGAAAAACACAAACTTGTCATAAAAACCATTTTAAAGCACTAAAATCTTTGGAACAAAGTTTCTGACAGTTTGCTTTTCCTTTAGTGTTTGTAATGTGCCAGTTCAGAGGATGCTGTGGATGCTGGTAAATGTTATTTCTGTTCTGGTTTGTAGCTTAACCATTTTTGTGCTTCCAGTTCCATTTCTTGATCGCCACTGAATTTATTTATCTGTGATGGCTGGAACAGAAGTGCTGCAAACAGACTTCCTTACAACTTCTTCCCTTGCAAAAGGACATTTTATTTGCAGTTATTGAGTACAAGAAACTTCATCAAGAGTTGCTGAAACAAAGCAATTCTTTTTATTTGCTTCTCCCAGATCACAAACCTCAACATATACATGAACAGGACGGGACAATTAAGTAAATAATAAACTAAGAACCAAACAGAACATAGAATAATAATCAAAGATTCAGATTCTACAGAAATTCAAAACTCTGGCTTCGATTATTTACACACACACACACACACACACACACACACACACACACACACACACACACACACACAAAGAATCCATATTTTTTCCACATTTCCCTTTTCTGTGATGTTTAAACAGTTTTAACTTCCTAGGATCTGGTGTCTACATATGTGGACATCACATTTTGGGTCGTCTAGGGTCCGGTGGCGCCAGTGTCCGGCAGCCTCGCCTCTGTCAGTGTGCCCCAGGGCAGCTGTGGCTACAATGTAGCTGCCATCACCAGTGTGTGAATGTGTGTGTGAATGGGTGGATGACTGAATGTGTAAAGCGCTTTGGGGTCCTTAGGGACTAAGTAAAGTGCCTTGAGGCGACTTTTGTTGTGATTTGGCGCTATATAAATAAAACTGAACTGAATTGAATTATACAAATACAGGCCATTTACCATTTACCATTCAAAATACCTTATTTTGCTCTACAAGGGCCAGATGTCCACTTACGAGGCCGTGATACTGCAACTGTTCTATCGAAATTTAAATGTCCTCATATGTGGATCTCATTTTCCTCAAAAACAAAAATCAGGCTAAAAGAAAAAATCACGTATTTCTTTATTTTACATTCATCAGGTCCCAATCACCCTAAATAGCAAAGGGTCAAAGGAGCTTGCAAAGAAAAGCGTCTGGACTTCTTTAAGTTGCTTGAAGACGTCCCATCTGGGACTCTCCACCATTTGACCTTAGAACTGAAGAAGCTTCTCGGATGAGAGGTGAAACGTCTTCAAGCAACTTAAAGAAGTCCAGACGCTTTTCTTTGCAAGCTCCTTTGACTACGATGACCTGGATGACTGAGAACCTTCACAGACCTAAATAGCAAAGAGAAATTCAAAATTAATGCCATGATGGAGTTTGGGTCTTAGGAGCTTAAAGGAACTGCTTGTACATCATAAAAAAAGATTATGACACAAAATCTTGAAAAAGTTGATAAATATGAAAAAGGTGTGCACATCATTATCATTCTGGTTATTGTATTACGCAGCCGAACCCACCAGTGTGGATGTTATTACCATCATTGGAACAGGGACTGAAGAACAGGTAGAGCTTCTCAGCGAAGGAGCAGTCAGAGAAGGAGTAGATAAGAGCTGCAGTGCTGACGTCATAAAAGCAGACCAGACCCTCGTCGTAGTGGACGTACACGCCCACCTTCACAGGCTTCGACCTCAGGGACAGGTGGACTGCCGGCTCCGTGGAAACTACATACCCATCAGAGCACAAACATAAAGTCCAGAAACCGTTGCTAGAACTCAGCTGGACTTGTCCTTTCACATTATCCTTCCTGGTCACTCCTAAAGTCCACGTAGACCACTTGTCAACCTTGACCTCAAAATAAAATCTTCCAGAAGAGTAACCCAGATTTGATAACACACATCTACAATCATTCCCTTTATACTGGGGGGGTCTGGGGTGAACCGTATCAGGATCAAGCATGGCATAACATCTGTACCACTGGACTCTCTTCAGCTCGTCCTCAAACAGACTCTTCATCTGGTCATTCAGCTTCTTCTCCACCTGACTCACAGCTCTCACCACCATCCCTTCATATGAAGGTGGATGGATACTGGTGTTGGTCCAGTCTTTAGTGGGTGGAACAGCTTTCACAGAAGAGAAGTTGTGGATGAACTGGAGGTGGTCTTCTGAGCTGGAGAGTTGCTCCATCTCAGAGCTTCTCTTCGTCAGCTCAAAGATTTCCTGCTCGAGCTCCTTGATGACGTCTGCAGCCTGTTTCTCTGCTGTTCTCTGCTTCTCTTTGACCGCCTCTGTCAGCTCATTCAGACCTCTCTCTATAGACTCCATCAAATCAACAAAGAACTGAACACCCCCCTCCAGCTCTCTGTCTGCCTCTTCCTTACTGAGCTGCACAGAGCGTTTAACCTCTTGAATCTTCTCCAGTCTCTTGAGGATCATTCCTTGAAGTTCAGCCTGTTTCTTCACCAGCCCTGCCTTCTTCACTTTGTATTCCTCTTTCAGAGGAACAACATCATGGCACTTGTGGTCTGAAACAGAGCACACAACACAGACACACATCTGATCGGTCTTGCAGAACATCTCCAGCGGTTTATCATGTTTTGAACATATCCTTCGCTCCAGGCTCTTAACAGGGTCGATCAGCTGATGTCTCTTTAGGCCTGAAACAGTCTGATGAGGCTGCAGGTGAGTCTCACAGTAGGAGGTCAGACACACCAGACAGGACTTCAGAGCCTTCAGTTTGGTTCCAGTACAAACATCACAGAGAACTTCTCCTGGTTTAGCAGACTGTTGCTCTGATCTCCTCGTGCTGCTGCTGCTGCTGGCTTCCTGCTGAGCTGACAGCTTGAACTGAGCAGCCATCTCAGAGATGAAAGTATTGACATGGAGCTCGGGTCTTGTGTAGTACTTCCTTTTACAGATGGGGCACTCACACAGAGGACTGCTGTTCCAGTGCTGAGTGATGCAGTTCTTGCAGAAGTTGTGTCCACATGGTGTACTGACTGGATCTGTGAACACTTCCAGACAAATGCAGCACAGAAACTGGTCCTCAGACAGCAGACAGCTGGCAGCAGACATGTCCACACTGGGGGGATAAATGGAGAGAAAGGAAAAACTGTAACTGCATTATCGTTCAATAATTCAGCTCACAAAAGTCAGACAATGTGTGGAGGCTATAATTTACTTGATTTCTTTGTTATGTTTTCTTCCTCCTATTCACCTCTAATTTTGGAAGTAGAAGTACAAATACTACTGTTAAAAAAAAGTAATCTAGTAAAAGTTTAAGTACTGTTGTCAGAGTCCAGGAGGCCATTTATACGAACAGGGAACGACCATCTCTAAATCGAGGAGGGGCCTAAGGGTACATCTGTCATGATCTTACAATGCTGTGATTGCAGCCGTTCCCCAACTCTCTGTGAATGGGACTCATGGCCATTGATCAGTGGTTGTTGACTAATAGTCACGAGAATTTGCATTTTAACGATCATCATAATAATGATGAAGGAACTGACCTCCCAGCCCATTGTTCCTTCAGTGGGCTGGTTTCAGTCACTTGGATGAGTGACGAAACGTTTCTCCCACTGAAAACGTCCAGATGAACAGAATCAACTTTTGGGGAGTCTCACGCTGTGAGGTGTGGTTCCTAGGGGAGGAACCACACCTCACAGCTGGTCTGGGCTGCGGTGTCGCTGCACCCCCTTTCAACTGACGGTGCTGATGCACAGGATGGGGGAAGGGGACAATCCCCAGGTCTTCCTGGAGACCTTCCAGGCCACTGCAGAGGCATGACAGTGGCCTCTGGCGGAGTGGGCGCCACCACTACTACCAATACTGGCGGGAGAGGCTCAGACTGCGGGACCGAGTCTGCCGCCGACGTCGCGGGGGAACTGTCTGCTGGGCCATGCTGGACCTACTGGGCCTTTCGAGTGAGGTCCCATCATCTCTGGAAATTCCCACCATGGGAGATTTCCCACTGGAGCAGTCTCGTGATGACACCCTACGCTCAGCCTTCGACCAAGTGGTAGACATTGATGGTCATGTGGTGTGCCCTGAAGCCGTGTGGACCTACCTGCGCTTCGTATTGTGGAAAGATAGGTTATATCGAGTGAGTTGTGAAACACACCCAGTTGTTGGTGTCACAAAGCCGCCAAGAAATTATTTTCCAGGCGGCTCACTATACACCATGGCAGAGCATACGGGATATGACAAGACTCTGGAGTGAATAATGACCCGATTTTATTGGCTTGGAATCCAAGCAGATGTGCGCTGCTGGTGCGCATCCTGTCCAGAATGTTAACTTGTTAACCAGCCGGCCATACCAAAAGCACCTTTGCACCCACTCCCATTAATGGAGATCCCATTTTAGCGCATTGGCATGGACCTCATCGGGCCATTTTCTCAGAATGCATACGCCTATCGCTTTGTATTAGTTCTGGTGGATTGTGCAATGCAATACCCTGGAGCAGTGCCACTGCAATTTCTGCAAAGAGTGTGGTGCAGGCACTGTTTCAGGTCATCTCCCGAGTCGGTATTCCGAAAGAAATATTGACTGACCAGGGCACGTTGTTAAAGTCTTGCACACTGAAGGATCTGTGCGAGTTATTGAGCAATAAATTGACTGGGCCCAACGTCTACCACCCTCAAACTGACGGGCTGGTGGAGCAGCTGAATAATAATCATTTTGAGATGCAGCCTGGCATGTTCATGGCCCTACAGGCTTCCTGAACATAAAAGGCAAAGGGAATTGGTTGAAATGCTAAGAATGGGAATAATAAAAGAGTCGATGTAACCCCATCGTTCTTGTGGTGAAGAACGATGGGTCTACACGGTTCTGTGTAGACTATTGCAAAGTAAATGAAGTGTCACGCTGTGATGCATATCCCATGCCACGGGTCAATGAACTCCTTGACCAGTTGGACACTGGATTTAACCAAGGGCTACTGGCAGGTTCCCTTGTCTGCAGAGTCCAAGGAAAAACGGCATTCTCCACTCTGTACCAGTTCAATACAATTCCATTCGGCTTGTTCAGAGCCTCGGCCACATTCCAGCGCCTCATGCACTGGGCGCTGTGGCTGCATGCTGCATATGCTGCTGCCTACTTGGATGATGGGATCATCTATAGCAGGGGTCCCCAATCCCAGTCCACGAGGGCCAGTGTCCCTGCAGGTTTTAGATCTCACCCTGGGTCAACACACCTGAATCACATGATTAGTTCAATACCAGGCCTCTGGAGAACTTCAAGACATGTTGAACAGGTCATTTATCCATTTAAATCAGCTGTGATGGATCAAGGACACATCTAAAACCTGCAGGACACCGGCCCTCGTGGACTGGAATTGGGGACCCCTGATCTATAGTGACACCTTGGTGGAGCATGTGCAGCAGATGGCCGCAAACAAACCTATTTATCATGACTTGACACAATATCTGATTTAAAAACATGAGGACTTACATGTAAGCTTTAAATTTCCAGTTAATCAAACCTCACTGAGCAGTCCTTCCCTTTAAATCTACCTCTCTTCTTCTTTCTCCATCTCTGAAAGAAGTTAGTTCTATTTCTTTTCTCTCCCTGTGAAATACAGCAGCTGGACCTGTAGGGGCCATTTTTT
Organism: Diplotaxodon limnothrissa; assembly: GCF_057381915.1. Lineage (NCBI taxonomy): Eukaryota > Metazoa > Chordata > Actinopteri > Cichliformes > Cichlidae > Diplotaxodon > Diplotaxodon limnothrissa. Next base: position 67,862,444 of record NC_140602.1, read on the forward strand.
TGTGTTGTTACCTTATGTGTACAAATAGGGGTCACCTTTTGTGTTTTACAGTTTGGTGTGTTTCTGGGAATGTATTTAAGGTAGATACAATTAGCGCCAGGTGTTGCTGTTCGGAAAAACCACACAGTTTGTGACCACTGTTGTGATAAAAGACGTTGGATAAAGAGAGCTGTGCAAGAACAATTATAACTGATGGGATACAATACAAATGTTAAACAGACTAATTAAACATGAGCAGCTACAATACTAAATAATCTGAATCAAACAACAGAAGTGTCTTATTGAAAATCATTCCCACAGAGGAGAGCTGACCTCACCTCACACACCCACTACCTTTTTAAAGCTCCTCTGCCAATCACACAACAGAAGGCAGCAAACTGCCAGGTGACACTTCTTACAATAGAAACGTTGTATTTGAAATTACCTGCCACTTAAAAAGAAAGTAATTCCCTCATGTGCACTCTTCTTCAGTAGGGCTAGCTCGATGCTGAAATACCGTAACTTATGGACACATGCAGTTGTTCCGGTGTTTGCGTCAACAGAAAAACAAACAAACAAAAAACACTGTCCCACTTTGAACCCCTGACTATGGCACGCATCAAAAAACACTCAAGTCAAGTACAGATACCTGAAAATTGTACAAAATTCTAATTTTTTATAATTTTCCCACCTTTGCTTTTGACAGCAACTGAGAGTTTAATTTGACAAGACACAGCACAGAATAATAAACTTGAATTTTGCATCATTGCTGAATTTTCAATCCTTAAATTGAATCTGCTGCACTCACCGCTGTTCTGTAGAGGCTTTGCTGAGAAAGTCTCTCTGACTGACAGAGACACTTGTCTGCAGCCACCTGTTGGTCTGATAAACCCTCAGTTTCATTTCAGGAACATGACGTTGAAGCTCTTCTCCTCTTACAGCCGATTAATCCAGCTCTGTGCAGGGGCAGATCTAGAGAAATTTTCTTAGGCTGGCATGGAAAAAGTATTTTGGAAACTAACTGCACCACATGCAGCACTATTATTTCTCTCAGTCTCAGAGCAGCATTTCTAATTTTGATTGAAAGTGTCAGAGAAAACAGCAGCCTCGGATATTAGTTTACAGAGGCTGTTAGAATTACATGTGTAACGTTAAAATGTTGGTGACACAATAATTTCATCCTAATGGTACTGACATATTCATAGGGTTCATTTTTGAGACAATATATCATGAGGTAGTCATGATTTTGCAAATATCCCACCTTGTAGTGCAGTTTACACAAATTGTTTTAAAAATGCACTCAGCCTACAAACATTACTGATGAGTCAAGATCTGCACAAAGTGACAGAAACACTGAGCAGCTCCACATTTTATTCTTATTGTCATGTATGTCCTATTTGTCAGGTGACAGAAGAACCAACACAAAGCTCAGAGAGTAATGGTGACACAAGATCACAGGTGGAATTGGAGGATGACTTGATGGTTCATGACTGTATTTGAAGCACATGTATGTGGAATGTCTCACTGTTATTCATCAGGTGACAGAGGCAGCTCTGCCATGTTGTAGCTCAGAAAGCTCTGAAAGAAGCTTCAGTGCTCTCAGAAGACCAAAAACATGGCTAAGGTCAACAATGACTCAAATTTAAACAATGCTGTGTGTCCACCAGGAGACACTGATGTAAAACCAATATGCCAGCAGTTTATCTCAGTTAACGAGAGGAGCAGGCATGTGTTTGGCTCCTTCACATAGTGGACATTGAGTTGTTGTGGGACACCAGTAGTCCGTGTCTGTTGCTGTAACAGTAGCTCATGTTGAGAATAAAAAATCCCAGCTCACTGAGTTGATCGGGGCAATAGTGACTAAAATGTTGCATAATTTTGCTGAGAGATCTTTTACTTTGTGGTAATCTTAGACGAGTAGTTTTATGGACAAAAACCAGCAGGTCACTCAGTGTTTCCTTAGTGCTAATGTGTCAGAGATGTTGGTGTAATGTAATTGAAGTAATGTTGTTAAGTCCTTCAAGTCATATTCTTTTATTGTCATGACTGTATTCGAAGCTATTTTTATTTTTGTATGATACCTGATTTATATGGAATATGGTTGAAGTAAACTAAAGCCTGAAATACTTAGTCAGTCATTTGTTTAACAGTAATTTAACATTATATAATTCACATATAAAACTATGAATTGTAATTTTAAATGCCTTAAAAGCATGTAGAATAGCATGTGTAGGCAAGTATAATTCTCCTTTTTTTTAATCAAGAAGCAAAGACAAAAAGGAAAAAAAAAAGAAACGGGGCAGAGTTCGGTGCTTGAATCATCCGTCCCCACCAACGCCAAAACCAAATCTACACCCTTGCCAGGAAGTATAAAATCCAGAAAGCTGCACAACGTGTGGTGGCTGTCAGGAACAAAAATGTAAACGTAATGTTTGATGAGTTGTTGGGTTAACCCTGTGAGGTCTAAAATATAATTGGCCATTCTAAATTTAATCTTACATTTGTAGTTCATCTTCAGATGGTTTTATTTTATTTCATTTCATCGTATTTTGTTTTACCTTGCCTTGTTTGGTATCATTCTTTTCAGCTCAACCTCACATGTCTGAATTTACAGTTATTTTTTCACTGACATACTGTGTTGACACAAGTGATCCGAAATCACACGAAAAAACATAAACTCTTAGTCGTTATATATTGTTTTACTGTAAAAACTTATATTTAATTTTAATTGTTGCTGAGCTCAAAGTGTTAATGCCACCTTATTTTAATTTAATAATTTTAGGGTAGATCTGCCCTCGAGGCCACAGACCTGCACACGTCCATTTTTGCTAACATGAGTCCACCTGCACTGGCTGTGAAATCTTTATCTTTTGCTTCCACTCAGGGCTCTGTGGTGCAATGGAGAGCGCATTGGACTTTTAGAAGAGCAAAGAGGAAGTAAGTCAAAGGTTGTTGGTTCGAGTCCCACTTGAGTCAATTTCTATTAATTAGCACTTCATTGGTTCAGTGATGTGAAAGTGCCTTACCAATACTGTCTAACTCACCCTCTTTAGATCTGCCTGCAGCCTTGTGAACAGGCAATCATGTTATACACCTGACATGTGACTCATGTAGCTGTTTCACTTGGCACTGCTGAAGATATGTGGTACAGTCACTGAGCTTCCTTTTTAATTTCAATTAGTCAGCTTAGTTAACCACTAACAGTAAATATGTATTTTACATGTAAATCAGGAGTTGTGTTTTAAAACCTTTACACATTTTCAGAAAAACATATGACTGCATCTACTTTTAGATCATCCAGGGACCCCTTATGATTTGTTTCTATGTCCAGTTTATATGTGGAGAATCTAATGCATCAGCAGGGGTGTTGACTATCTTAATCTCAGTTATCTAATGAATTCATCATATTGACTCATCTCTAACACAGAGTAAAACTCTACAAAAAGTTTTTCTCAAAGTTTCCCAAGCAAGCATTTTGAATCAAAAACACACGTTCCAGTTTCATGTCATTTTTGTACTCCATTTATGCATGAAAAGGAAAAACATGAGCCGCAGTCATTTACACTGGAGCAGAGCATCATGGAGGACAGCCATCTGTGAACATCACACTCTGATGCTGGAGAACTTGAGATGTATATTTAAGGTTTAAAAACAAGTTCAACTGTGCTTCACTGTCAGATTCTATCATGCCCTTCTGTGGCTGCAGGCTGCTGTTTGGGATCATCTCCACTAGAGGGTGTCTTGAGCGAGCAGCTGCTTCTCACCTGCTCACACACAGTTACAACAAACATAACATAAAAAACCCCAAACATTAACATTATGTTGGTGCTGGATTTTTTAAAAAAGAGATTTGAAAACATAAGGACGGGCCTTATGTTTCAAATATGAATTTTCAACCCGTACCTGCTCGGCCATTCATACCTCAAAGTAATCAATCAATAAATAAACAATCAAATGACAAACTGAGCTTCAAAGGGCTCTGTGGCGCAATGGATAGCGCGTTGGACTTCTAGCAAAGAACAGAAGAAGGAATTCAAAGGTTGTGGGTTCGAGTCCCACCAGAGTCAGTGCCTGTAATTTAAGTTCTATTAATAAGCACTTCAATTGATCAGTATTGGAAAACAGCTTTATTAAGGTGGTCAGGTCAAACACAGACCCATCACTCACATAAACAAAATCATTGACAGATTCTATCACGCCCTACTATGGCTTCAGGCTGCTTTTTGTGATACCCTCCACTAGAGGGCATCTTCTTAGTGGGCAGAATTACTCTGCTTTATATACAAATATTATATTTTATGTGAAATTAACAAACTGTTAAACAGAACCTGCAAAGTAGAACCTTTGTGATTTACACAAACAACTACTAAAGCTGCCCCTAAAAGTTGAAGAAATGCAATCACACCAAAGAGAGAAATACAGCCACACTTCTCATCAGTGTCTCTCAGAACTTTTTTTTATTTCCCATGCATAGTTTGGATGAGTGTAGTGGAACTGAAATGAAAACATGGACATAAAAGTGTTGACATTCATTGTGATTTTCTCCGTTACAGACATCAAAGAAATCATTAAAAAAAAGGTTTACAATTAAACAAAGAAAGGTTTTATTCAAGGTTTAAAATCTTTCAGAAACGTCCTTCAAGGTAGAGCTAGGATGCATTCTGGACGGGAAAAAGTGCCGTAAAACATAAATACGTTACCAAAAAAAAAAAAAAAGCAGCTAAAACTAAAACATTCAGCACGTTTTTATACAACAGTGCAACGAAAAGGCGGCAAGATCTAAGGGTGGTTTCTCAGCACTCAGTTCCTCCATTTGTAACTAGGTGACATGACTGCAGCTACCAAAAACCTTTAGTGCCAGGAACGTCTTTCAAGGAACTAAAAGGTCCATTAGATCATTGGGTTTCTGCATTTCCACTGTGGTGTGAGGACCTGTGACGATTAAGAAAGTCAGGCCTCTGCATGGACGCAAGGAAGCTTTTACACGTCATTCCCCAAGCTGCAGATTATACAACAATGCAGACGACAATGGCATGTAATGTGAGGGACAGGGGACTGCATAACAGCAGTCAGCGTTGAAGAGATTCAACGATACTGCTGTTGCTCGTGATTTACAACTTTGCAAACAGTCACTGAAGGCATGAGCCGAGAAATGCTCGACCAAAATGAAAGCAAAATGATTTTAAAAGCTTTTGCAGATGCTGACATAGACTAGCTTAAAATGTTAGGAATAGTTGACCAATCATAAAAGTTCAGAAAGCAACTACCCAACCCCCAAAAAAGCTCAGGAATTTTTTGGGGTGGGGCTACCTCCTGAACAGGGACTTTCAGAGTTTAAAAAAAAACAAACAAAACCCCTAGAACTTAGACCCTAGTCCCAACAGTGAAAACACCCTGAGCTCCTCCAAAGGTTCCTGCAAAGTTCCTGCATGTTCTTCTCTCTACTTCGGGGTGGCTGTAGCTCAGGTGGCAGAGCAGGTCAGCCACTAATCAGAAGGTCGGTGGTTTGATCCCAGGCTGTCTCCTGGCTGCATGCCAAATATCCTTGGGCAAGATACTAACCCCATGTTTGCCTACTGGTGGTGGTCAGAGGGCCCGGTGGCGCCAGTGTCCGGCAGCCTCGCCTCTGTCAGTGCGCCCCAGGGTGGCTGTGGCTACAATGTAGCCGTTGCCTGTGTGTGAATGCGCTATACAAATGCAGGCCATTTACTTTTAAGACCACAGCAGTGTGATGAGTCTGGTGCACTGGTGCTCCAAGCTAAACAGGAACAGGTAATGTCTCCTAAATTTAAAAAGAACTGGAATTATGAAAAATTTATCTATATGATATAATCTTAAGTATGGAAACCACCGAGTCGGTATACGTATCCTTTAAAACTGCGCTGGTCGATCATTTTGTTCTACACTGTGTTATGTTACTGTTTTGGTCCAGTGTCTCTGAAACAACATCTTTAAAAAAACAGAGACCAACTACAAAAATGTGGATATTTAGAGGCAAAAAAAGTTTCTGAGGAGATTCTGAAGAAGAACACAGCATAAAAAAGGGTTCTGCTTTTAGTTTTCTAATCTTGCTGTGACTGCAGGATGTAAATAACTGCTTTGCCTTGTTTCTTACATCTTTAAAGGTTACTTATGAGAATTTTCCAGTGACCTCTGACCCCCAATATGATGCTCCTTTAGCCCCTTTACACCCCCAGGGTGTGGTTAGGTGCACGTTTTCCCCCTGAATTTGTAAACAGCTGAAGATTCTTAAAACCAGGTGATCCACTGCTTCCCTGCAGAAAAACCCCTTCAGTGTGGACGGACGCACAAAAAGCTTTCTTGGTGATATTACACCTGTTCCATTAACATCTTTGCAGCTCCCGGGACACCAATCAATCGGACCAGGTCCAAATTCTACTACTGCTTTAGTTCCACATACGTGGACTTGTGTCTGCGTTAAATGCAAAAACACAATCCAAGTGCTGTTAAGAGCATGCCAAACCAACAAGTTGGCAAAATAACCACAAGCTTAAAGTCGTGAAGAAAACCATGTAAACACGGGGGATCGTGACATTAAATGGCTCCTGAATTTCTGAATGAGGCCCATTTTCAGTCATCTGGAACCGTCTGCGAGGGGCCGAAAGCTGCATCTTAAAAAAATACTTAATGCGTGGACGAGACCTCAAACCAGTCGCGTCAGGATCACAAGACAGACTGTATATAAAGATGGACAACTCACACTGTCAAAAAAGTAAAGTGAAATTTGGCTGAATATTTAAGGAGTCTGTGAAAACCAGGGATGATTTTAGCTCTATTACTTTACATTTAGATTTGTTTCTTGAAGACCTGGCGGTGGGGTTTGTTAACAGTCTGCTATTTAAAACTGTACTTTTAGTGTCGCTTGAAAGTCTGAGTCGGTTTTAATGGCTCACAATGAAAAGAGCTAAAATCCTGAGAGATGCTGGGGGGGGGGAAATAAACGCTGTGATGTAGATGCAGATTTTTACCCCTCGGCATCTACAGGTTAGTTTGCATCAAAGTCGGAAAAATAAAAAGTAATTCACAGTTCTAGGTAACACTGTATTGCAACTGCAACAGCAGCACGGGAACATCTGGTGTGTCTGTGTACAAATGAGACACACACACACACACACACACACACACACACACACCACAGCCACAACATATGGTTATATGTGCTTACTTTTCTTTTGTGAGGTCTTACACCAACATGTGACTGTTCACTGTTTTGCCTTCATTGCCGGAGAGAAGTACAATCGTAATAATAAATATGCCTTAGTATGAGAGTGAAGTTTGCAACAAATAATGTAAAGCTGTGTGTGTGTGTGTGTGTGTATCTGAAGACAAACGTCTTACTGAAAATGTGGATTTTCGTGTAACCTAAAAATGTGGAAAGCTTTGTCACTCTCACCAAAGTGTGAACGCAGCAGCGTCCAACGAGCTCCCTTCAATGTTCGGACGTGACGGTCTGGAAACAAACAGCTGTTCTGCACGAATCGTGGGGTTAAAAACAGAAAGACAAAAAAAGAAAAGCTGTGCTGGTTTTCAGACGGCATCGATTATAGCCCACATTAACAGAACGAGAAATACTAACATGATAAAGTTCAGTGTGATCCCAGTGATTACTGTGAAAAGATATTACATATCTACACTTAGAAAATTCACTTCAACACACCCAGATCCAAACAGTTCTTTCCACCAGTATGAAAAATATACAAATAAAAAATACAAATACTCTCGGACACTAAGTAGGTAGTTTTCTGTTGACATGAAATCAGTGATGACTAAAAGATAAATATTTCACATCTTTTTTCTTCTTCCTTGCATTTTTTTTACAGAGAAAATAAAAATTTGTGTGTATGAAAGGAAAAAAAAGTCCCATTTTGAAATATTATCCTTCAGTAATAAGTAACATCATGATAGCACATATCTGTGTGTCAGCTAAAATGCCTCAGCTTCTCTAGTAAGCAGAAAAGAGCCAGTGTTGAACCCAAAAGCATAGAATTCTTTTCTTTTCAGACATCATACACTATGCACAGATAATAAAAACATCAACAATGATCAAGTCTTTTTTTTTCCACACAAGAGAAATGATTCCTCCGTTTAGGTCTGGGAACGTAAAAGAGCTCAGGGGGCGGGGAAACACTGGAGATGCACTATCATCATCATCATCATCATCATCAGTCAGAATGGAATTACTGCCATGAAAAGCTCAGTTCAGAGACAGAAAAAAGGTTTTGCTGACATACATCTATTTAGCGTCCCATAATAACACTACTGTGAGGCGAGGGTGTGGTAAGTGTTGAATCAGCGACTGGTGTACAAAGAGTGATCTTCGGGACGAGGGCACACCAGTGTGCAGGTAGCATGTGTCTCAGCTCTTAGTGTACTACACACTTTGACCCAAAGGAGGAATTTCAGTTTCTGTATGTGAGTAACACCACCTGGGAATTCTGCTCTGGAGGAGCCAGGCATCGGGCCTTGCCAGGTGAGTAACAGTCATTCACTGTCATTCGTGGTGATGCCAGCCGAGCACCGTTTTGGCACCTATGTGGGACACTGGCGGGGGAGGAGGAGGACCCTCTGAGCCATTTAAAACTTAGTGAAGGAAAACTTCCGCTCAGAAAGATGAAAGGGAAGGGAAAGATCAAAAGTGTCTTAGCTCACTTAACATGTTCGGCACTGTGGGAAGAGCAGTAGTATTTCTTGTGAGCTATGAACGTGGAGAGGCTGCTGAACTTGATGTTGCACAGCCGACAGAAGCGCGAGTTACCGTTCTGCACAGGGGAGATGACTGGGGTGGTTTTAGGACTGACGCTGGGTACAGGGATGTGGGAGGCCACGGTCTGGGCGGCCTTGTCCGGAACGTGTGACGATCCCAGCTTCTCCCTCAGGACCTCAGGCACAGGTGACAAAGTCAGAGACGGAGCCCTTGGGGGAGACACAGGCAGAGGAGAACTGGCTAACGGTGATCCGCCCCCGGCGGAGGGGCTGCCGTTCACCAGGGGCGAAACAGGGGAAGCGGTACCACTCCTACCCTGCCCGTTGATGCTGTCTCTGTGAACTCGAGAGACAAGTCTGGCCTGGTTGGTTGGAGTAGCTGAAGTCGCTGCAGCGGCTCCATCCCTGGGACTCAGGCTCGGGCTGCGGCTCGCTGTTCTGCCCAGATGGGGCAGAGTCTCCTGGGGTGGCTGAATGGTTACAACCAGCCCGTGGGTAGTCTTGAAATGGTCCATCAAGTCACCAGCGATGGGCCTGTTGGGACAGTATGGGCAGACCAGCTGAGCAGAAGCCGTGACCACGCTTTTGGCTCCAGCTCCTGGAGAGGCTGCAAGTGTGGTATTTGTATGCGAAGGAGATGCAGCATCCGAGGCAGGTAAGGCAGAGGTGTGAGGACTGGATGACGTGCCCTGAGCCTGGGCCACCCACTCAGCTGGGTGAGCTTTATTCTCCACAGGGTGCAGGAGATCCGAACGCTCCTGCTGAGGCCTGCTTTTTGGAGAGGTGGAGGCTGATCTCTTGAGCCTGTGAAGCTGCTCCAAAGTGTGGGGTTGGAGGGTGGTGGCAGGGCAGTAGTATGTTTTATGAGCCAGGTAGTTCTCAATACTGTTGAAACTGATGCTGCAGGCTGTGCACTTGTGGTAGTCGGTGAGAGGCAGGGCTGGGAGAATGCTGCTGCCGCCGCCGCTGCTGCTGCCGCTGCCGCTGTGCCGTGGAGCCTCTCTGAGACGGGGCCTCTTGCTCAGGTCGATTGGGCCATCTCCTTCGGGACTTGAGCCACCTGCACCACTGGGAGAGACTTCCTGCTTTACTACCAAGCCCAGAACCGAGGGGGATGGAGCAGAGGCGGCGGCAGTGGCTGCCGCTGCTGCTGCTGCAGCGGCAGCGTTAGCTAACGCCTCGGTTCTTGCCATGTGAATCTCATACATCTTCTTTCTTTTGCGTGTTCGGATGGGCTGCGGAATGAAGGCGGCTGTGTTGGTGGTCTTGGCCATGTGTACGGCTCTCTGGTTGGACGGGTCGTGGCGCGACGCACAGTAGAAACGTTTGTGGACAGTGTAGTTGTCGTGACGGCTGAAACGGATGTTGCAGGCTTCGCAGAAGGTTCTGTTGGGATCGTCGTCAAGGTCCTCTGTGGAACCGCTAGCAGGACTCTGGCTGCCTTCACTTGCTCGTCCTCCTCCGCCTCCTCCACTCATACCAGCACCTTCCCCTTCAGAAGAGGACGGGACTCCCTCTGTCCCCGCTGGAGGTTCAGTCTTCACCTCCAGCACCCTCCTGGATTCTGCTGCTCCACTTCCTGCAGGAGGCTCGGAGTCAGACGGCGAGGCAGAGGCGGCCCTACTTGATGCTCCGCCCTGAGGAGATGCAGATGAGCCGCGTGTGCCAGCAGAAGGCGCGGCGGCCGAGGCTGCGTCTCTAGTCAATGCGGGGCCCGAGGCTGAGGATGCACCTTCGCCTTGATGCCTGCTTGAGCAATAAAGCCTCTTGTGTGCATAGAAATTGTTGATGTTATTGAAGGTGATATCGCACTCGAAGCAGGTAGCTCCTTTGTGAGGTGGAGTGGCTGTTGCCGTGGGTGCAGTCGGTCCAGAAGGAAAGAAGGCTGCGGCGTTGTTCTGGGCGACCGTCTGGCCCTGCTTTAGGCGACTGTGGACCATCTCTGACATTTTAGCCAGGATCTCCGAGGCCTGAGGCAAGATGGCTGCCTCGGGGTTAAACATGTACTGAGGCAGGAACAGCGCTCCTCCTGGAACAACTGAGCCTGCACCTCCCATATGGGCGGGGCTAGAACCAGGGGTGGGACTAGTGGGTTCTGCCTTCACTGTTGTTGTAGCTGGACTCTTCGGCGAGTTCGATGTTTGGCTGGAGGAGGTCGTTTGTGCCTCTTTTATGTTCCTTCCTGCCTCTTGATCTACCTCCTCTCCACCCATCTCCTCCTCCTCCTCTCCATCCTCCTTAATCTCCATTTTCTGCTCTTCTGTGTCTGAATCTGAATGAGGCTCCTCTTTGATCTTTAACTCCATGATCTGGTCATCAGCAGGACTGCAGTCTCGAGGCGTGGCTGAGCCTCCGTTTGTGCCTGGACTGGATGAAGCTAGGGGTTCCTTCTCCTGGGGAGACGGTTGGGGGTGGTCGACCGACGATGGGGTACTCTGACGAGGAGTAGGGCTTCTTTCAGCTGGGACCCTGACTTCCAGGTGAGTTCGTACATGTTGCTGGAGCTGAGCAGGTGAGTCAGCGTTGTGGCCACAAACTTGACACTTCAGCACAACACCAGAGTCTCCTGGACTCAGACCTTAACAGGAGAGTCAAGGTTAGTAAATTAAAACAGTCGCTTACATTTGAATAGATTATTCAAATTTTATTCAAAATCTCAGATTACTCAGATTAAACATGTCCAAAATTTCCAACAATCTCAGGAGGGTTAAAGGACAAAAAAGGGCCAACGTGCCGGCTTTCCAGCAGTGAACCTTTTAAAGTTACTGCTACGTAATCCAAGTATAAAAAATAACAGAATATGACGGAATGACTTACCGATGGACAGGGGTAGCTTAGGGAGACCTGGCCCCGGAGAGTACACCTCACTGCGAGATCCAGGCTGGCAAACCATGTGGCTGGTGACCAGATGGCTGTAGAGGATGTCCCTCGTGGTGGAGACGAAGCCGCAGCCGTGACACACCCCGTTCAGGGTGTCCGTATGGACCTTAAGGTGCCGCTCACAGTTCGCTTTAGTGGTGAATGCTGACAGACAGATGAGACAGACAAATGGACGCTCGCCTGTGGAAGGATGGAGAAGGATAACAGTCAGGCCCAGATGCTCTGACCCTTTGTCTTTTATGCATAGATATAAATACTGCTCTCACCACTGTGTGTGCGCATGTGAATCTCGAGTGAGCTGGCACTGGGGCAGCTCTTGTTGCACTGTGGGAAGGGGCAGATGCGTTCATTGGGGTACGACTCCTTGGGTTTGTCTTGTGGAGGGGAGGAAGCTGCAGCTGGCTGCTTCTGACGGCTGGCACAATAGTACATAAGATGGGCCTGCAGGTTCCTCTCACTACGGTACCAGATCCCACAGTCCTTACATGGGAAAATGTCCTCTGTTCAGCAAAAACAAGTACACACCAGCTAGTCAGTCAAACACAGACACAAATATTGGTTCAAGAACCTGAAAAGCGCTGGTTTAATTAGCAAAAGTAAGGATGAGGTTAAGTTTGCCTGCTACAGTTATACAAAGTTTTAATTGTAGTCTAATTGTAATCTCACAGACTTGTGGTTTACAGTTTTGAGATATGTATACATTTTCAATTACTATAGACTATTTCCAAATTTACTCACTTCATTATTTAAACCAGTTCAACTGCTCGTCAACACACCAATATCTAGTCGGCCAATCACATGGCAGAAACCTCATGGATTTAGGCATGTAGCCATGGTTACATCAACCTACCGAAGTTCAAGTATCAGAACCTCTGATTTAGTGGGATTTTCCCACAAAAACATCTGTAGTTTAAAGGGAATCCAGCACATTGTTGCACACATGTCTGAAGGAAAAAGGAGGTCCAACCCGGTACTACCCAGGTGTACCTAATACAGTGGCAGGTGTGTGTGCACACCACAGAAGCCTTCAGAAGTCTCCTGCCACAGAGGCACCAGATCTACCGGTGTGTGATGATTGTGAATTATCTGACCATCAGTCAGACGTCACCACAGAAGCAACGGGAAACTTTAAAGTGGAAGGCACAAACTAATCAGCTGGTTTTAAAAGCGCTACAGTGCCATCTTGTGACTGAAGAGAACATTACATTTATATAACAAAGTACATTTCAGTAAATCACAACAGCTGCAGGTACCAGTTTGAAGTTCTCCAGAGGCCTGGTAAAAAACGAATTGATTCAGGTGTGTTGACCCAGGGTGAGATCTAAAACCTGCAGGACACTGAGCCTTGAGGTCTCGAGTTCTAACATGGCATATATCTGATACATTTTTGCCTCATTTGAAATTAATTGAAAATATGTATTGTTCTGCAAATAGCCGGCTGAACTTTTAACTACTTAAAATGCTCTTTTCGTGAATACGATTTGAATACAACACTCACTATTGACAACAGCAGTAGCCAAGATTGCTGCCATGCCAGCTTGCTGCGGGAGGAGCTGGATCTCTGAGTGCAGCGCCGCCGGGTACGACGGCTCCTCCTTCACCACAGGTTGTTTGTGGGCGACAAGGCTCAGTGGAGGAGAGCCTTGGGCCACCGGAGAGGAGGAGCCCAGTGGAACAGGAGACACGAACGCCACGAGCCTTTCACCGGCCGTAAGCTCTTTCATCACCTTACAGAACAAGTCCTCGCCTGAAAACAAACAGGAGGGAGTAACAAATGGAAATCTGGCAGCATAAAATGCACAGTTGTGTTTGATCTCAGCTTTCTGCTGTTTGATACACAGATTCTGATTTTGAAGGCAGCTAGAAAATAAATATCCTATTGTCGTGCATTAGAAAAAAGTCACCTTGGCTGTAGATAGAGCAGTTTGCTGCAGAGGCATCGGAGGTCAGAGGGAGGCGACTAATCCAACAATCTGGATCTTCACACACGACGGTCATCTGAATGTTCTGCACACACAAAGAACAGTTTTCATTGATCAGACTGATCACAGCCAAGGTTTTTATTCTTGCCTGTCAACCAACACACAACAAACACACACAAAGGGTTCTTGTTATTACTCATTTTGCATCATAGCAGATCCACAAGGCTGCAACTGACAACACACAAGTCGGTGCACCCCTACCGCTGGTCCAGAACGCGTAAATCAAACGTGAAGCATCAAGAATATTTTAGGAAGTTAAACAAAGTAACCAAATGGGTTCATCACAAGTCCCAAGATGCTGTGTTTATGAGTCACTTTTGTTTTTAAGATAAAACTGTTAATTTTCTCTCAGTCGGTCATCGGATCATTTCGGTTTTAGAGACCTGCTCAGTTTCTGCTCAGTTTCTGGGTGAGTTGTGGAAAATGTTCTGAAGCGGAGGCTAAATTCTCATAATTCTTTCTTTTAAAAAATTTATTCCATCTATTACGGTATCATTGTATATATGTATATGGACTCCTGACCGATTAACAGATCAATGTCTGTTTTGTTAATTGGAAGAATTTATATTTTCAAAATAAAAGTTAATTTATTGTTCTAAGCACTACGATAGATTTTTTCCTCCATAATGAGCTCTTTTATTCATGTATTTTGATTGTGGGGGATAAAATATCCAAACTTATGACTATATAATAGTAAAAGGAAAATCCTACTATTATATTTATCATCAGCTGGAATCACAAAGAACCTCTCTCTTCCTCTGGATTTATTCTTAGTGTAAAAAAACACTGCAAAATCAGACTATCAATCAGATCATGAAGCATAAAATTAAAATCTGACATTAAATGAGAAAATAAATAAATAAATTTTTATTTATATAGCACCTTTCAAGACAGAATCACAAAGTCCTGCACATAAGATTACAAGTCATAAAAACAACCAAAGTGTTTGTATAAGTGTAGCCCAATTTGGACTGATTCTCATATAGCGCCTTTCTACTCTCCCACAGTACTCAAAGCGCTGTATACAACACGCCTCATTCACCCATGCACTTCTAAACACAAGTGCAAACTACTCTACATTCACACTCCGATGAACACATCAGAGGGCAACTTGGGGTTAGCATCTTGCCCAACGATATTTGACATGCAGACTGGGGAAGTCAATGATCAAACCACCAACCTTCCAATCAGCAGCTGACTTGCTCTACCACCTGAGCCACAGCCACCCAGCCATAACTAGCTTTTGCTCCATGATGCTACATTTAAATTCTGGGCTTCCACAAAGCTTGAAAATGATCATCCAAACTCTGGTGTCATCACGTGATGATGCGTGGTTTACTCATTGTGACCCCCCCCCCCCCCCCCCCCCTCCCAGATTAGATATCTAATTTGTTTCATGATAAACATGAATAAACATGTTACTGGGGAAAACCCCTTTAAAGCATGCCCAAGCTCAAATTCAACCTGTCGCCTAAACATCACCGCCAAATCAAGTAAAACATCTGCTATTGTCTTCTTCAAGTATTACCGCTCTTCTTTTAACTACCAGCAGATAATCACCAAAATCAAAGCATTAATTGTAGCCAGCTGGGACGACACAGCCACACGTGAGTATCCAGTGTGCGGCCAGCGGTAAACACCGGTTTATGAAAAGGCCGTCAGTGAGCAGAGGATGATTACAGCCCCAGAAGGAAATGAGGGAGCACAAGCGGAACAAAGCAACCCCGAAAATGAAGAAAAAAGAGGAATAAAAGAGGAAGAGGGACCTCAGGAGAAAGGAGAGAAGAAAAGGAAGAGGAAAAAAAGATCTGATGAAGTCGACAGGCAGCTATTCAAAGGGCAGCCATAATAAGATCCACGGTGGATACACTGGACAAAGAGTGTAGAGTCAACATCCACTGTCTGTATGTGTGGAGGTATGACACACACACACACACACACACACACACACACACACACACACACACACACGAGTCCTGAGTACAATCCTGTCTTTGTTTATATGTGGCTGTGGGAGCACTCCCACCACATGTGTGTGTCCCATCACTGATAACTCTCAGCGAGGCCTTTCTTCTGTACTTCTGCACCAGCACATTATTCCTCAAACACCACCAACACCACCTTTCCTCCATCAGAGTTTCTGTTTAAGTATCATACTCCAGACATCACCACGAATATTCAAAATATAATCTTTCTACAACCAACAGAGATAAATAATAATAAAGGTGGATTTGACTGGGTTGTGACAGCTGCAGCGACTCCACGGGGAAGAGAAGAAATCTCTGATGCAGTGACCGACTGTCCTCACTGTGTGAGAGCTGCACAGCGATGCAGTACCGTTCACTCTCCACCAAGAGGAAGCATTCCCTCAGCACAGGACGTGACGGACCTCACTGAGCAGTTACAGTCGATGAGAGAAGCACAGAGAAGCTTCCTGCTTTATTTTCCCTGTCACGTTCAACGCTGGCGTCTTCCATGACTTTTGGTGTTTTTAAGTCTGATTTTCCTCCAAACACGCTGTAGATTTGTCTCAATGTTTCAGTAAGTTTCCTTTTTAAAAATATTTTCTGTTTGCAAAAAAATTCCAGATATGACCCGACCACTGGGCACCTTCTGAAAGGGTTCCCCTTTTTATCAAATTAAAAGTGGCATTAAATTTGAAACTGAAGAATTATTCATTTTATATTATTATAAAATGAATAATTAATTTATATAATTATTTATTATTTATACAGAATTATTCATTATTCATATACAGACTTATTCAGAATTATTCATTCTGGGAGGAAAAAAAGGAGGAAATTCATGGAAAGCCAGTGACGGGCTCTGCTGACACACTGCATGCACTTGGCCAAAGAAAAGATGAGTGAGGCTGATTCTCACTGCTCGTGTATCTGACCTTCACCATCTGTAACAAACCCGTCACATAAAAAAGTCCTTAAAATGATCTTTAGAGAGAACTACACTGACCACAGACAGCACACACGATCATCTATAATTGTTCTATTAGTGGAAAATGTTCAGTGTGATATACTGCATTAGTCTCAATTCATCAATATAATTAGTCATAAACTGCTGATAAACAAACACGTCAAATCACCAGTTTGGACCAGTGAGAGGAAAAAAGTTGTTTCTCCTCGTCTGCAGCAGGTCTGTGACATCACAGGATTATTGGGATTTTTAATCCTGCAACCAGTGAATAAATACCTGAAAATACTTTTTCATTGCGGCTCGATGTTAATGTTCAGGTTTCATAACTGCTGTAATTACTTATTTTATTGATTTATTTTTTAGTTTTCTGTAAAAAATTCCAAACACTTTGAATACAAATAAAATCCTCCTTACAAAAGCAGCGCTGTGATGTTCACCATCAGGTATGATGCAGGTTTTAGGAGTTAATACAAAGTTATCTTGCAGATATTAAAGAACTAATTAAACATTGATCAAGTAATGCAATTGAAAAAGTAGCGATTTCCTAATTATACAGCATTTAAAATGTGTGCATCTTTGATTGAAGTTATTTGTTGCTGGTTACATAAAGTATGATTATTACTCAACCAGTTCACAAATCTATTTATTATATTATGTATGTAATTCAGTTTAGTCTCATTATTCTGCTTGTTTAAGTTTATTTTTGTAACTGTGGACAGGTGTAGTATTTATCACCACAGCAGTTTGTATTACTGTGTTAAAAAAATGAATAACCTGTACTGTAGTTTTATATTTTATGTTTGTTTTATAATCATCTCATTTTATTTTTATACTGAAATCTTGTTTTTAATCCAGTGAACTAAAATGTCATTAATAATAATAAAATTAATGGAGAAACATATGAGTAGGAATAGCAAACGGCTTTGTTACTGATTAGTGAAGCAGATAATGACACATTCAGAGGAAACATTTCTCATGGAGAAATGCAAATAGCAGAAAACAAACTGAGATTCTTGAGAAAGCCTGCGTGTGCAGATCAAACCATCACTTTAAAACCTGTGTGTTTTTAACAAGTTTGATTTGATGTTCACTTTTATTCTTGTGTAATTTGTGACACTGACCTGTTAGCATATTCAGTACTTTGTTAATGGTCTTATATTATTCATGTTTTAAGCTGCTGTTTTATTGTGAAGCACCGTTGGTTTTTAAATGTGCTATATAAATAAAGTTGTATTGTATCGCATAAACACTGATGCTCTGGTGAGAAGACACCGTGCAGTGGCTTTTTCACCTTAACTTTGTGTGTTAAAGATGTTATATATGTCTCACCACAACTGAACCGCAGAGGACAAATATGAGGTAAAAATCAGGAACCACTTACGTGAGGTTTCAACTGTTTTAACTAAACTCTAAAAGCAGAAAATTCAGAATTTAAACTTTTAACTACAAAAGGAAAAAGAGAGCGCTGCTTCTTTAGAATTACAGGCTTGTTTTAGGAATTACTTTCAGATGTTACGCATTCATGTGAAGGCCTTCCCAAAAATATTTCAGAGCTGCGCTCCTCTTATCATCAACCTCAGTGCAGCTTAGCGTGAGCTCCTCCAACAGCTGCTGCCTGTTCATTGTTCAGAGGACATTTTAGACCAGGCTTAACTACGCTCTAATATCAGTTTGACTGCACTGCAAAAATAAAAGACTTGGGTTAAAATTACACAAGGTTAGACTGCTGTTAACTAAGCTTGGGAAAAATCAATGGCTCGTGCACACAGGCAGCTGGCTTTGTTTGTCCGTGTGAGTGAATCTATTCTCAGAAGCTCGTATACACAAAGAAGCCAAAAGATTTCAGCTCTGCTGTATGTATTGAGACGTTACGCCACAGAAGCGTTCAACACTCTTTGCTTATCTCTATTTTTGTGTCTGCTGGGGTAAACACTGCTGAGCAGGTATTATGTAAACCAGTTGGCCATTTTTGTTCTTTAAAAGCCTCCATTTACCCAGAATTCTTTGTCCCACTTAACATAGTCAATGACTAAATTTAGACATGTGCCAAACTTGTAATCATTTGGTTTGCCTCAGCCACAGTCGAGGTCTGTATTGGTGAAACTGGCCCCTGGTGAAACCTGAAAGAGTGGTGAATCGCTCCCTGCCTCTCAGGGACGTTGGTTTTATACCTAATCGTGTTTCTCATTAACCTTATTAGTTATGAGGTGCTGCAGCTAATTTTTTAAGCACTGCAACATTTTTCCGTTCTTTTGTTGCTCTTTTCACAACTTTTTACAGCAATTTATCTCAGTTTTCAAATAAACGCATTTGCAATTTCATTTTGCACAGTGTTTTTTCCCCTTATCTCTCTCTTTACATAAAGCAGCTATAACACTGGTTTGGTCAATAATACCTAACGTGAAGTCTTGCCACTGTTAGCTGAAGACATCGGGCAGTGTGTTATGATCAGACAGCTCATTGGAATATCTGAAGAAGATGGATGTTGGAAAGACAGTGAGAAGAGAGAGGGAAAGGACAGAAGGAAGGAAGCCTCTCAGTCTGTTGCACGTTAAAGATTGAGGCAGAGCGTATTGTATTTCATGGGGGACTAGCGCTGATGTGGAGATACGGCTGTTTTTGTTTTAATTTGTAACCCAATGCTGGAGCCGTCTGAGCTGTAAGTACTGCTAATTTGCTTCAGACTAATTCATCACGGCCACGGCTTTGGAATTCACCATGATAGGGCAATGGGGAGAGCTCACTAGCGCGCAAGTGGAAATAACACACACACACACACACACACACACACACACACACACACACACACACACACACACACACACGCATATTTTATACATATAAATGCACAAATAGCAAAAGAAAATGGAAAACACACACACACACACACACACACACACACGCTCATCCTTTAAAGATCTAAAATAAATATTAAATAATTGAAGAGCGTGATGCACTCCCTTCTCTTCTTATTTCAGAACTAATAACACTTCAGCCTCTCCCCGATGGAGTTTCCTCTCCGACCACAACGACGTCAACAAGCTAGCACAAAAGAAACATGATAATAGAATATTTGTTTTTGGAGTTATTGATTGAACGTTAACGTCATAGATGTTGTGAAATGTCACATGCAATTTCCATTTATTTTCATATCTGATGTCTGACCAGATAAATCATCCCAGTGAGACGTGGCAGCTTTTCCACCCTCATGATGACTCACACTAGGGGCAATTCTCAAAACTATTCTCTACCATACTTCTTTGTAATCCTGTCAGCATGTAAGCCAGCTGCATGGAGGACACTGTAGACCCGAAGAGCCGAAGACTAACCAAGGCTCGATTGTTTGATGTGGGTCATTAATACCATCCCAGGAGGGCATGTGGGGGCAGTTCCAGGTTTGCAGTAGCAAAGCTAGCAGATGTGAAGCAGGTTCAGTTATGATTAGTTGTGCTGTGTTTTTGGTTTTGTTAAGTTATGTCATAGTGTAAAAACAGGTCAACTGGCCAGCCTCCAGATGTGAACACAGGAAACCTGAAGGAGTGAAGAAAAATATTTGTATTTAGGAGCACATCCCACATCTGTGGTCTCATTGGAATTCAGGAAACACTGCGGGAGCTACAGTAGCATGCAAACGCCTGCACGGGCTGTGTTAAAACTCCAAGATTACTTAGAAATCTATCAGTCATTCGGCCTGCTTGTCCTTGGTATGCCCACAGCTGAATCTAAAGGAGATAGAGATCAATTGTTGTCCTGCAGATGCTGCTAGTTTTTGCTTGGACAAAGCTAAAGTAGATGATTCGGCTCATGGAAGTAAATCACAACGTCACCTAATACCAGCAACGCTAACAGATAATCTGCTGTGTCAAACTGCAACAAGGAGAACACGCTACTTTACACACTTTACAGTCACACACACACAGTTTCACATGAGATAATGAGAGTCAGCGAGGCAGAGGGCCAGATCACACTTTGTGTGTGTGTGTGTGTGTGTAATTAACCAGGCCAGTAGAGAATGCAGATGCCAGAGATGTGCGAGTGAGTTAAGGAGAAGGGAGAGGCCACCGGATGTTATCAAAGCCCTTTTCACTTCTCTTGGGCTGAAGCCGATCACAATGACTCAAACGGCCAACGTTCGCCTCTGGAACGTCTGGACCAACAAAGAGTCAACCTTCTCAAGTTTTCAGAGCAGCCAAACACTATTATCTAAAGGTGGATAATGAAAATAGCACAAACATAAGAATCTTAGAAACAGCCATTGTTTCATGGCCGCATCACCTCCCTGCTTTTACTTGGTTAGCAAAGCAAGGGCCTTCAGACGGGTAAGTTTGAATGCTGAAACATTGGCATTGACACCACCTTGCAGCTAACTGAGACACAGTCCGTATGTAGCATAGAACATGGAAATGTACTATGAGTGTTTCCTATTTACAGAAAGAGCCCAGAATAGAAGGTGAGGGTTTTCAGATAATGATACGTGCAAAATGTGCTGGTATGAACAGTGTCTGTAAAGGAAAACGAAAAAAGAAGAGAACTCAGAGACGAGCCATTGTTTCATGAAAGCAGCACGATCAAATGAAGATCAGGAGATCCACACGGATGTCGGTGTATCGAGTGCAAAAACTCCTCGCCGTCTTTCTTCTTTCTTTCCCGTCACCTAAATAATAATAATATAATAATAAACTTTATTTATAAAGCACACTTAAAAACCAAGGGTATGCCAAGGTGCTTAACAAGTAAAATAGAGTATAGGAGGAGGATAATAGAAATAGGACCAAAGCAAGTACTAAATATGCAAACAGATAACTGTCACTAATACATAGGAAAGCAACAGGTACAGAGCAAACAAGAATTTAAATGAGCATAGAAGTGCATGATATAAAATCATAAAAGAAATATTAACTAGAGGGAAAGGCAAGATTGAATAAGTGGGTTTTTAATCGTGATTTGAACAGTGCAATGGAGTCAGATGCGCGGAGGTCGAGAGGAAGGGTATTCCACAGTACCGGGGCAGCCAGAGCAAACGCACGGTCACCCCGGGACTTCAGTCGAGATCTGGGTTGGGTCAGAAGTAGTTGAGTGGCAGATCTGAGTGTTCTAGCAGGAGTATGTGGTTTGAGAAGTTCACTAAGATAACTTGGCGCTAATTTATTAATAGTTTTGAAAGTAAGGAGTAATATTTTAAATTGAATACGGTACTTTATGGGCAGCCAATGCAGGCTAGCTAGGACAGGGGTAATATGGCAAAATTTCCTGGTACCAGTCAAAAGGCGGGCTGCTGCATTTTGGACTGTTTGCAGTTTAAGAAGAAGAGAAGAGGGAAGACCATAGTACAAGGAGTTACAATAATCCAACCTGGAGGTCACAAAAGCGTGAATAAGCTTCTCCAGGTCCTCATGCGGAATATAATGCCTAGCCTTAGAGATAAGGCGCAGTTGGTGAAAGCTAGATCTCACTACAGCAGACACTTGCTTATCGAGTTTGAGCGAGCTATCCAGCAGTACACCCAAGTTACTGACATAGTCACAAGAAAAACTAGCAAAGGAACCCAGGGCAGCACAGAGTTGGGCACGAGGGATTTTACTGTTGAACACCACAATCTCAGTCTTCTTATCATTTAAAACGAGGGAATTACTCAGGAACCATTCTTTGACCTCCCGCATGCATTCTTGAAAGTAGTGCAGGGACACAGCAAGGTCGTCAGTAAGTTCAAAATAGATCTGTATGTCATCGGCATAACAGTGGAAGGCGATATTGTATTTTTCAAAGATTGTGCCTAGAGGGAGCAAATACAATGAGAAGAGAATAGGGCCTAAAACTGATCCTTGAGGCACACCACAACAGACCGGAGCGGAGGAAGAGGAGAAGGTGCCTAAGTGAACTGATAAGGATCTATCAGCGAGGTATGATTTAAACCAGTCGAGGGCAGTGCCTCTAATACCCACAGTGTGCTCAAGTCTTAGTAATAAAATGTTATGGTCTACCATATCAAAGGCCGAAGAGAGGTCCAGTAAAACTAGGACCATAGAGCGTCCAGTATCAGTGATTACAAGAATATCATTAAGAACTCTAACCAACGCTGTTTCAGTGCTATGCAATGGCTTAAAGGCAGATTGAAATTTCTCAGCAATATTGTTCGTGTCCAAGTACGCCTGGAGTTGGGAGAGAACTAGTCTCTCCAGGATCTTGGACAAGAACGAAAGCTTAGAGATCGGTCTATAGTTTGAAAGGTCATAACAGTCAGAATTTCTTTTTTTAAGAATCGGGTGGACTACAGCAGGCTTAAAGGACAGCCTAAACTATCCACGCAGCCCTCCATCTATCAGTGGGATGTCAGGCCTCCGCGGCAGAGCTCCATCTTGGTTGAGAGCGCTGCCTTAAGCCCCATCAGCCGGAGGAGAGTCTTTGAGCTGCAGTCTAAGCCCCTCGCCCGGACCCTGGTCCCTTCATGAATATTAACCAGCCCCGAGCCCGGCTTTAATCTGCCTGATTCCCGCACTGCTGCCGCCGCGACGATAGCGAATCTAATTATTTGGTCTGATATTAACCCCCCACCCCCCCGCGCACACCATTCCCACCCCCAATACTGTGTCTCCACTACAGCTTCTGTAACATTCATGTGTGTCAGTGCAAGCACACACTGACTGAGCTCTCCAACCACTTTTTTTTTCTGCCAAAGTCATTGCACATATAACATCCATTCACACACCTCTCTCTCTCTCTCTCACCCCCCCTCCCCTGCCCGCCACCTCCAGCGCAGCCTGCGACGCCCTCTTCTTATCAGGTCCAAAAACGCCCTCCTCCTATGCTGATAAAACTTGAATGCAAATGATGCTGGGCTGATTTCATTTCTTCATTTTCTTCCTCCACTCCCTCATTCAGTATCAGAATGGCTCCTTGCTCAACCTCTCTCTCTCTCTCTCTGCAGACCCAAACACCACCGACGATGATGATGATGATGATCATCATCATCATCATGGTAACAGCAACTTTCCCAGAACTATCCCCAACACCTGACCCCATGTCACATCGCCTCGTGGTCTATGTGTATGTCAATTAAAGCAGAAGAAAAAGACTAAGAGCCGCCCTCATCTCAGCACCTCCACCAGCAGCCTGTAGATGAGCAGATTAAGATTTCTCTGCGCAGCTGTCAACTGCCACAGTTTTACTGCTACCACTGGGGAATAAGTATGTTTGTATATGCAAATAACCTCTGGTACATCAAGCACATCTATGTCTCAATGCTGGATACTGTTTCACGTCGTCTAATATAGTTTACATTGCTGTAAAACAGACGGAACGTGACCGCGGGATGGTTATTAAATGTAAAACAAGTCAATAATGATAGACACAGATCCGTGTTCTTAACAGAACCCAGATTACCCAGATTATTCCACACTAAAACGGCTTCTTTAGATAAAAGATGGGAAAATGTCTTTGTTTTATTGAGCGTGGAAAACAAAACATAACAAAAATGGACCTTTTCTAGTATTTATGACAGTCTGTAAATGAGGAAGAGAGAAAATTCATGATTCCAGGCCAGGAAACATGCACCAATTTTCTTGCTGTACTTAATGCAAACAGAACAAAGTTTTCTAATAGTTTCAACTCAGGAAAAGAAAACCTGAGTTTAGAGATGGAAGTGATGCTTGAGTCACACTAAGGTAAAAAAGAGACAAGAACAAAAGACTTGTAACTGCCCGGTGACTGCATGGACTTTTTCCACTTACACCGACTCGATTGCAAGTCGTCGCGACAACCAACTGGTCGCCCAGAGTCAAGTCAAGTGGCTTTTTTGTCATTTCAACCATGTGCAGTGGTACAGTACACAGTGAAATATGAGAACGTTCCTCCAAGACCCTGGTGCTACAAATGACATATAACAGACAATCAACACAGGACTACAGAAAGTGCAAGTGTGCAAAAACTGCACAAAATGCAAAAAAACTAAACAACACAAAGACAGAGCAGAACGATACAGACACAACAGTGCAATAGAAAAGTGCAACAAGGACAGAGGGTTGTGCAAAAGACTGAGCTTTGTGCAAAAAGTAACTTGATGTATATGAAGGTTTGTGTGTGTGTGTGTGTGTGTGTGTGTGTGTGTGTGTGTGTGTGTGTGTGTGTGTGTGTGTGTGTGTGCGTATGAGATTGTGCAGGTAAGTGCTATATAACAGGGTTATACTACCGTTATAATGCACAGATCACTCAGTGGTGGGAAACCTCTCCCCAAGCAATCACAGGACGACTCAGACTAACCGCAAACACTCAGACCGACTGGAAGATTCATATAAACACACTGTTTCACTTCTACGGGGTTCTGGCTGCGCTCATAATGTAAGTAGCTAATTGGAATTTCTGTTGAATGTAGATAGCAACAGATCTGCTACCTGATAGCATTAGATTTGTATTTTCACCAATTTATTTTTGGTGCATGTAGTCACCAGCTTGACTTCATTCAACTGCAAACTGATAGCAGAGTCCATATTACTGCTGTTTTACCACTGTCTGGACACACCAAACTCACCACCTTCAAAGCAACACACCAAAGGCGACAGGACTGCAAGTTTATTCCACATGGTTCCAATAAATTTGTTATGTTTTTCCCTTGTGCAACTTTGGTTTTTGACATAGAAGGTATGTCAAACAGCTATGTTATATAGAAATTAGTAATAGCAGTTATTTTATGGAAACCAGTGCTGTGAAATACACTTCCTGTTGTATTTATTTGCCCCTTAAAGCCAATCAGAAGAACCTGGCTAAAGGAGAGGGTGGCATTAAAGGGGGAGGAGCTAAAACAGCTTGTTTAACAAACAGAATGAACTGAGCGGTTACAAAAAGCTCCACTGAAGTGTGAATCATGCAAAAGTCCTATAATAGAGCTCAAGAATAAAGGACATGGGCCTGGGAATGAGCAGAAATGATCCTGTGTAATCGTCGGCACTAGGCTTCTCACATGTGCACAATAACTCCTTTTCAGGCCCTAGATATCACTGTAAAGTATGAATTTCTTTGGGTTTTGGACTGTTGAAGTGTAATGGGCATATTAGAGGCCTTTGAGCAGATCACAACATACTCAAAAAAAGCTGCAAAATCCTCTCCTACATTAAATGCTTCAAACAGTTTGTGGGAATTTAATAAGCTGCTCTGCTCCTTTCCTGACCTTTTCAACCATGGCCGTTCATTCACTCCCCTCACAGAATCATTCATTCAATCATCCCAATTCACTCTCTTCCTCCCTTCTCCACTTTCACTGTCTCTCCTGCACCGCCTCCTTCCTTTTATGCACCTCTTTCTTTCTTAATCTCCGATTCTTTTTCCTCTCCTCTCCTCTCTCATTCCTACACTTCCGTCCGTCCGTCCATCTGCCTGCCCCTCCTTCCACCGTCCTATCTCTCCCTCTTTTCTCAGTCCGTCTCTCGTTCTATCTCTCGGCCACAGGAAATAGTTTCTTTTGCAATCCAGAGAGTTGGAGGGGTGTACTCACTGTCCCAAACAAAGAGGTCACTGTGTGAATCCTCCAAAAATACAAAGAAGAAAAGGAAGGCAGATAAAATCAGAAACCTACTCTCATCCGCCTCTCGCATACAAACACACATGCACACACTTTACCTCCGCTGTACTCGAGCAAAGCATTTCCCTAACATTCAACAGAGACACAAGATACTTTTTTCTTTTTAATGCTGTGTATTCTGCACACACAGGATAAATGCTGTCAGTACAGTATACAGCCAAGGCTAGGTGGCAGCTAGTGAAAGCTTATTCCCTTTAGCAGGGGTGCTCCTACACAGCCGCATGTATCGCCGCACACCTCAGAGAAGAGAAGGAATGAGGAAAAAATAGAGGGAGTCTGGTTTGATGAGCTGCATGCAAATGACATGTAAAAATATAAAACTGCGATACTTAAAACGGGGGCTGAGATAAGAGATTTGAAAATGAGGCACTCTTGGAAAGCGGGCTCCTGAACTGCAGGAGATGAGGCTCAGAGATAGACAGGATAGAGGTTTTCCCTCTCCTCTTCTCTCCTCTCCTACGCCACCACCACCTCCTCCTCCTCCTTTTTCCATCCTCCTCCACCCTGCAAAAGCCGGTGCAGATGACAGCGAGATGCAGATACCAGCCAGTCACTGCCACTGAGTGATGAACACATCCTCCCTCCTTCTTGTTTAACCCTCGTCTTCCACGGTTTTCTCACCTCTCTTCCACTTCTCTCATATTTCTCTTTGTTCCTAATGTTTTGTTTCCCTCCTTTCTGTTCGGCCATCCTTTGTTCCTTCTCTCTGGGCCAACTCTATCAGTATCGGTCCATTTTATCTTTTTTGAGGGAGTTTTTTCCTCTCTCCTGGGGTGATAGACTCTTCTGTCAGAGCCAGACTGACAATCAGACAGCTACTGTCACGATGTGGGGAAATCATATGACAGGTGAGGGTAAATGTAGCCAATACTGAGCACGCTGATTCAGTCAGATGGATGCTGGTTCCCCTTAATGCCATGATGGTCAACATTTTCAGCCATAACGTCTATCACTCAAGGGTTTTACCCCCCCTTAAAAGCTCTAGTTGTTGACATATTTAAAGCTACAGTATAATGTCAGCTCAGTCAGGACCACTGTAGTCAGAAGAGCAGGAATTTATATCTAGAGTTGTGAAACCTTCTCATCCTTTCACACATTATTCACAACAGATGACAATAATTAAGATGCAGCATTAAAAGGTGGGAGGTGGGTTGCAGAGTGGCTTGCAGCAACTTAAATAAAAATATGATAGTATATGATACATGAGAATTGGCAATTGGATGTGTAGAAGAATATCAACTGATCTGCAGGAATTACAGCTGAGCTTAACTTTGTCGCCTGGCTGAACTGATGCTATGCTCGACTTAGAGCATGCTTAGCCGTTTGTGCTGCGATGCATTTTCGAGTGGAAGGATTATTTCTAGAGGGACTCAGTCAGACGTGACAGAATCAATTAGGGAATAGGGAATATCTAGGCAACCACACTGATCTCAAGCAGGGATTAGCACTACCTTTGAGAAGGCAACGATACGTGTGTTGTTAAGTTTGTTGTGTTTTCCGTTTGACGTGCAGTTACTACTTGCAGTCCTTACCAAAATGAAATTAGCTGAATACAAAGCTAAGCAAGAGCCAGTTTAACAGTGATATTCGATATTTGAAATGGTTGTTTGTGGGAAAGCTAACATAACGTGGACAAAGCCAGCAGCAAAGGGTCACCATGCCAGCAGCTTTTCTTTGTATGATTGCAATAGCTTTTGATTACACTGGCCAAGATACCAGTCAGAGGTCCCATGGCAACCTATGGTCACTAGTGACTGCTTAGTGAGTTGTTACTGTAGGTTGTTGGCTGTTACTGGGTAAAAGTGCTTGCAAAGATAGTGCTCCAAAAAAACCTTCTTGTAATTGCTTTGGTTGCTAAAACTTCTGCGACTTATCTGTTAGCGACCAAAGCAATCGTAAAGAGGTTTTGGATTTAGCACCGTATTCTGCCAACAAAGTGCAGCAAATAGTCGGGGAAAACACATCCAGCCATTTAAGCTTGTGTGACCAGCTGCTGCTGTTGTTGGTTCATTAAACCGCAAAGAGAGTGCAGTGCAATACTTTAAAATCCAACAAAACAACACCAAGGTGATGCGATTCGGCCATGACCACTACTGGCGATCTTTGGGCTCTGCCATTGTGGAATCCGCCCACACCTCCTTCAACGGTGTCCTTGAGCTGGAGTTGGAGGATGAAGGAGAAATAAATGAAATGGTAACCATGCACTTTTAGCAATGTAAACAAGGGTTTTGCCAAATGATATTCAAACACAGACTTCCCATCCATGATATTTCTCAGCTAGCTACTACAAGCCACGAGCCAACAAAGATAAGCATGGCTTCATATCACATTTGACTTCATTTTTGTGTATGCCTCAGGGTGCGGGATGAGTTATCTCAAATATTTAAACATTTTACTGCAAGATAGCACAGGGATTCGATATATGAATACTTTAAAATGCAGGTAAAGGGAGACGTTTAAAAAACATTTTTTCCTGTGTCTTTAATGCTAAATATTATTGTTGTTGCACTCTGCCTCTGTTTTAGGAACGCCACTTATGTCTCACGTTCTTCTGGGGGGCATCACAGAAGGTGTCTCAACACTCACCGTAATCATCGATTTGTCATCTTCTGAAGGAGCACCATTTTAATTAACATTCTAATTTGATGGGCGGAGGAGAGAAAGAAACACAGAGGCTGAGAAACACTGTTGATGAGTCCAGATAAACTGCAAAAGATCAGAATCAGGATGTAAACAAACCGATTCAGAGTCAACACACATACACAAAAAAAAGAAAAAGGAAAAACGAGGAGAAAACTGCTTGAGAGACAGTAAGGAGGAGACGGTGATCACCTTCACTCGTCCTTCTCGGGGAGTGAGGGAAAGAGGAAGTGGAGAGTAGATGAGGTAGAGGGGAAGAGAGATAGAGAGTGAGAAGAGACTACCCAAAAAGTGTTTGAAAAGCCGTGGGTGGCGCGCCTTATCGCCCCAGTTCTCCTGGAGAGATTATTGGGGGATTAGTGCGAACGCTTGTTTCTAAAACATGATGAAAAGACGTTTGGCGCGTGATAACGCTTTGAACTCCCCTACTCTACTCCTTCTAGGATCGTGCCTTGGGGCTGCCTTTCCACGAAAGACAAGATTGGGGTGGGGTGAGCTGTTGGGTGCTGTTGAAGGGGGGGGAACAATAGGAACGATGTAAGCGGAGTTTCTCCTGTGGTGCAGACTTCTTCTAGGACATCTGTCCTTTTGGAAGACGCAACAGATGCAGCAAACTCTGCTCCCTCTTTAGCATCATCACTTCATCCTTCATTTGAGCTAAAATTTCACAAGTCCTACAACTTCTATCCAATCGCACGCAACCGCACTATCAGTTAATTAAAGCAGGATCCAATCAGAAGAAGCGGAGATATAATATCAGATCTGTTATGTGCGATCCAATCAGAAAAGCAGCAGTGGCGTGCTCGCTCCTGGGTTGCCATGGGAGGCTCGCCGAGGAGGACCTGGTTGTTCACTCAACCAAAAACTGTGAGGAATCAGCAGCCAGCTGATCAGTTGATCAGTAAACATTATTATACCCTGTTCTAAAGTCCAACAGCCATATCAGCCAGAATATATTTAAATAGATAAATGGTTTTACGCCTCTTTCTCAAGAGATGCAAATGGCAGAATTTCCATATGACACAGGCCAGTTAACACGCTGCTAATCTAATGAAGGAGATCTGTTGGAGGGAGAACGAGAACTGGATCTCATCTGCCTCTCTCCCTCGCTCTCTCTGCCCCACCCTGATTTCTCAGAACTCACACCCATGCATAAAACAACACACAGCTAAGGAACCATCAAAGGCGCAGTTCGACAAAGAAAAATATCTCTGATGTTTCTGTACGTGTTTCTGCACATCCAAACACAGTGTTTGTCATGGTCCTGGGTCGTTGACCCAGCGTTTTGTGTTTTGTGACTATTTCCCTCTGTTCTAGTTATTCTGTGTCCTCCCCCCTTGTGTCCGGTTCGGGTTCTAGATTTCCTGTTTTACTTTGTAGGTCTGTGTCTCGTTATGCCCATTAAGTTCCAGCTGTGTCCCCTCCTGTGTGCCATTTCCTCATTACCTGGTGTGTGTATTTATAGTTGGTGTCTGCCTGTGCTCCTCGTCGGCTCGTCTGCGTTCATCCATGTATCACTGCGTTCCTCCGTGTAGCTCTGCATTCTATGGTGTTTCGTTCCTGTCTCTGCGTCTCTCTGCCCCGCACCCCTTTTGTATGGTCTCAGGTTTGTCTTTAGTTTCTCCCAGTTTAGGTTTGTAATTGCTCATGTTGAGTTGCCTGTTTTTGCCACCACCACCACCTTGTAAATAAACGTCATTCGTATCATCAGTTTGCTGCATTTTGGGTCCTCCTTTTCCTCCACACCACACGGCTCCCTCCCCCAGCCGTGACAGTACGAGCCGACCAACATGGACCCAGCAGCATTCGCACCTACCCAGGGGTTTCGGGAGGAGGTAACCGACACGGTCGCAAGGTTGGTAAACCTGTGGCTCGAGCAGGAGGAAGAAGAGTTCCACCGCGCTGTAGAAGCCAGGCTACAGCAGCTACTCTCGGCACACTCCTGGCTGCTAGACTCGCTTCACCCGCTGGCACGGGACTTCCTCCTTCATGAGCTGCACCTTCACCCACCAGCCGCTACCGCTTCCCAACCCAGCCCGGCGGTGGAGATTTTGCCCGGCCCGCCGGAGGTTTTGCCCGGCCCGCCGGAGGTTTTGCCCGGGAGGAAGCGACGATCGCGCCGTCGGCGCGTCGCCCCACAGCCGGAGATTAGGACTTCGGAACTGCCGGCTGTGGTGAGTGGAAAAGACACTCCGTCTGTTTCGCCAGCTCGAATGACTGTTTATTCCGGGGCTGTGTTTGTTGAGCCAGCTGCCCAGCAGGTAGCTCAGTTAGCCGCCCAGCAGCCACTAGCTCTGTTAGCCACTCAATCGCCACCTCCATTACTGTCACAGCCAGACCTATTAGACACTTGGTTACAATCCATAGCTCAGTCAATAGCTCAGTTGGCAAGAGACTCATCAGCTTTATTATCAGCTCAGCCACCTATTCAGCCACCATCTACACCAGCTCCGCCTGTACTACAAGTCCAGTCCGTCCAACCGGAAAAGCGCTGTTTTACACCTGTTCATGTCAAGCAGAGAGACACACCACATAACGCAGTTGTCAGTCCGCAACAGCTGGCCAGCCCAGAGACTGTGACGCACTCCAGGGCCTCCCCAGAGGCTGGGTCCCAGCCCCCGGCTGACTCTGGACCCCTGGAGATTAAGAAGCCAGCTGAGGACTGTATCCGGCTGTCGCTGCCTGAGCTGGGTCAATGCTCTGTGCAGCTGCAGTCTGCCTTGTGTTTGCCAGAGGCCCATGCGCCTGCTGGTTCTGATCTGTTCCTGCCAGAGGCCCGTGTGCCTGCTGGTTCTGACCCGTGCCTGCCAGAGGCCCGTGTGCCTACTGGTTCTGTTCTGTGCCTGCCAGAGGCCCGTGTGCCTACTGGTTCTGTTCTGTGCCTGCCAGAGGCCCGTGCGCCTGCTGGTTCTGAACTGTGCCTGCCAGAGGCCCGTGCGCCTACTGGTTCTGACCTGTGTGTTCCAGGGGCCCCGGTGCCCACTGGTCCAGAGACTGTTTTCGCTGGGGGGCCCGAGGAGCCCGTCCAGCCTCCTGCTTCGCCTGCTGGGGGGCCCGAGGAGCCCGTCCAGCCTCCTGCTTCGCCAGCTGGAGGGCCCGAGGAGCCCGTCCAGCCTCAAGACTCGTCAGCTGGAGGTTCAGGAGAACCTAGCCAGCCTCCTGTCTCGTCAGCTGGGGGGCCCGAGGAGCCCGTCCAGCCCCAAGACCCATCATCGCCACCAGCTGCAGCCTCTGTGTCTCCATCCTCGCCAGCTGCGGCCTCTGTGTCTTCACCCACGCCGTCGCCTGGTCCGGCCTCTGCTCCAGCCTCGCCTGGTCCGGCCTCTGCTCCAGCCTCGCCTGGTCCGGCTCCAGCCTTCGTGTCTTCAGCCTCGCCTGGTCCGGCTCCAGCCTTCGTGTCTTCAGCATCGCCTGGCCCGGCTCCAGCATCCTCGTCAGCATCGCCTGGTCCGGCTTCTGCTTCAGCTTCGCCTGGTCCGGCCTCTGCTTCGGTCTCGTCTGGTGCTGCGACGGCCACGCCACCTTCGGGTCCCAAACTGCCGCCTCGACATCGGCGGTCATCTGCCAGGCCGCTGGTGGAGCGTCATCGTCACTATGGACGACCTCCTAGACGCCGCCGTTGCTGTCCGCACGGTCGGCCGCCTGAACTGTTTCCTCGTCACCGCCGTTGCTGTCCGCACGGTCGGCCGCCTGAACGGTTTCCTCGTCGCCGCCGCTGCCGTGTGCACGGTCGGCCCCCTGAACTGCCTCCGCTCCGCCACCGCTGCCTTCCACTCGGTCGGCTTTCGGAGCTGTGTCGCCGACGTGGCCGGCCTCAGAAGATAAACTGTCCTGGACTTCTGAGCTGTGAGCCTCTGGGCCGGCCTCCTGAACTGTGTTTTGTCCTGGTACTCCAGCATGTGTGTTTTTGTTTTGGACAATTCCCTCGGTCCGCTGGAGCTTGTTTTGTTCGGTGTTGGTCCCTCCGTCCTGGGCCCCCGCCGCCCGCCCTGGGTTGGTCGTCTGTTTTTGTTTTGGGCTGTCTGGAGCCAGCCCTTGGAGGGGGGGTACTGTCATGGTCCTGGGTCGTTGACCCAGCGTTTTGTGTTTTGTGACTATTTCCCTCTGTTCTAGTTATTCTGTGTCCTCCCCCCTTGTGTCCGGTTCGGGTTCTAGATTTCCTGTTTTACTTTGTAGGTCTGTGTCTCGTTATGCCCATTAAGTTCCAGCTGTGTCCCATCCTGTGTGCCATTTCCTCATTACCTGGTGTGTGTATTTATAGTTGGTGTCTGCCTGTGCTCCTCGTCGGCTCGTCTGCGTTCATCCATGTATCACTGCGTTCCTCCGTGTAGCTCTGCATTCTATGGTGTTTCGTTCCTGTCTCTGCGTCTCTCTGCCCCGCACCCCTTTTGTATGGTCTCAGGTTTGTCTTTAGTTTCTCCCAGTTTAGGTTTGTAATTGCTCATGTTGAGTTGCCTGTTTTTGCCACCACCACCACCTTGTAAATAAACGTCATTCGTATCATCAGTTTGCTGCATTTTGGGTCCTCCTTTTCCTCCACACCACACGGCTCCCTCCCCCAGCCGTGACAGTGTTGTTGAGTCACTGGGTAGACCTGGTATTGAAATCTTATGGGCCCAAGTTAGTTGAGGGAGGTTAATTGAGAAAGAGTGAAGAAGGCCAATACTGCAAGGGGTGGGGCTGAGAATGGGCCGTGCCAATCTTACCAAGAAATGAAGTGAAAGCATGTCCAAATGCCAGTACAGTGCAGTGGGGAGGGTTGTGTCAGGAAACGCCTCGATATCTGAGCCAAACGAAAGGCAGATCAGCCAAAAGAAGAAGAAAGAGTACCTTCCTCAGGTCTGATTCAATAAGGTGTGGCACCAGAGCAAACTGGGTTTGAAAATGTCAGTATTTACAACGAGAGCGTGGTGAGCAGACTCAGTTGCAATATGAGTTTCTGTCTCACACACAAAATATGAGGAAAAGTATATTTAGTCTTACAAACTGACTTACTAATGTTTGCGACACACAACTTCCATGAACTGCGCTGAAAAAAAGAAAAGCATGTCCTATGTTTTAGTTATTTATTTTTGTATTTGATACTGAAACAAACTGACTGCCCCTGAGTTTAGGAAACAGCACGACATTTGTAAATTGCCCTGAAGAGGGGAACTCACACACGTCATTTTGACCCGTTTATTTAATCCGGAAGAATGAAAAGTGAAAGTTTTACTTTTGTTTGGTATTTTATCATAAAAATATTATTTTATTCTTATACAGAAACCACCAGGACGCATTAGAGAATGGAGGAATTGTGGAAAACTTTGGTCCCTTTCTATTATCTGGGAATAAATTACACCGAAAGTCAAAGGCCTACTGTAAGAATAAGACAACACAATATTAAACAGTTTTCACATTTTCTGTTAATCACTTTTTTTTTGGGGGGGGGGTTAGTTAGAAGTTCAAACAATATCCAATAAACCTGTGACACATCCAATGTGATCTCCGTTATTGTTTGTTTTGTAACAAAAATACTTCATCTATAGCAACAGCGATGATAACGTGACGATTAGTTGAAGCTAATGAGGAAATACTTCAAAAGCTGACATTTGAGATGATTTGGAGGTGGATTAGTGCACATGACACAGGGAACTAGTTTATCTTGGAAGGAAGCTTTAACATCAAACACTGAAGTTATGTGAGTGGTATACAGTGCAACCCACATAACCTTTATGAGGGAACGCACTATTTAAGGAACAATATTTGTCTTTCAAAACTGACATTTTGCTCTCAAAATACTCAAAATATCTCAAAACACTGATATATATCCTGCTAGAGATTCCAACTGTTTTACATAGATTTGACAGAGACATCCTAACAACTAAGAGGCTGTAGGCTAACCCAGATTCATTATTAGTTAGTATGCACTTTCAGACCCAAACTCACATCTAAAACCCTGATGTTGGCCAGCAGAAAAGATACATTTAAATGATAAAAGCCATGAAAACTGTGCATTTTTTTAATTCATAAATTCAAATAAAAGCTATGTGAAATGAGTTTATCATTAGCATTGAAAGTGTTTTAGGCTCACACTTTGGCAGAGCAGAAGAAGATGAGCAGATTTCTCCTCCCCAACAGACTAAGGAGGATAGCCCTGACCCCTGCTGACCCAGGAGGGAGGGAGGCGGGGAAGGATTGAGGGTTGGATAGAGGGCGGGGGTGGAGGGGGGAATGGAGTGACAGGGGGAGAAACACAGGAGGAATGTGAGATTACGGCCACTATCTCCAGCAGATACCGAAGGTCCGTCTCCTCACTCCTTTAGTCCGCAGATAGGAAGGGGGGAGAGGGGAGGAGTGGGGACAGAAAATGAGGAAGAAGAGGGAGAAAATGAGTTTTTAAGAGTCAGGACGAGATGCTTTCCATATGAATGCCAAGACCTTAGAAGAACAGAAAAAGACTATACAGTTTAGAGGAGGAATAGGACAGTATGGGCAGCGGAAGGGGAGGGGAGGAACAAAAGGTGATGGGTGAGCGTGTATGTGTGTGTATGTGAGAGTGTTAGAGCGCGCGCGCGCACACACACACACAAACATCTATCTGTACACTCAGAACCACACTGATAATAAACGAAATCTTAGAAATGAGAGCCTATCAAGCGGGAATCAATCACTGGGGTTTGTTGTCCAGGAGGATGGCGCCATGTGGAGATAAAAGACAGGCGGACGTCTGGGGAGGGCAGGGAGGAGAAGAGGGGAGAGGATGGAAGAGGATAGGACTCTGATGGAGAAAGGCCAGGATGTGTGGTATAAACTCCATCTAAATTTGAACGGGAGTCTTTTTGTGGACTGATGAGAAACTGGTTTGGATGCAGATGCGCACAAAATGGGCTAACCTGACGCCTTTAAAAGCTGAGAAAAAACTGAAGATCAAGCCACAAAAATCAATCAATCAGTACAAGAATTTTGGGCAGGGAATGGCTGTGTGCGTACAACCCTGTGTGTGTGTGAGGCTTAGTGTTCGTATAAGAGTGCGTTCCATGCCAGGAAGCCTCTCCCAGCATCAGTATCATATGATTAAGATGGACTTGCGCATGATGCACAAACCCATCCTCTGATAGGGCTCCATCCGGTCCCACACACTGTTCCCAAGGAACACACACACACATAAATACATTGCACACATGGCTGTTTTCATTTCCAACCACTGTCTCACACATGATAAGATTTGTACTCATTGTCTGCAACCATCTGACCTCTGACCTGACCAGTGGAAATCCCTTCAGTCAGGTTTCTCTGTAGTGTTTCACTTCACCCTGGTTTGCCCTCAGCTCTGTGTTACAGTGCAGAGGTGGTATAGATCAGCATGCTGAAACTCTAACTTTAAACTTTAAATCCAATAATCACTTAGGCTTA
This sequence comes from Diplotaxodon limnothrissa, assembly GCF_057381915.1. NCBI lineage: Eukaryota > Metazoa > Chordata > Actinopteri > Cichliformes > Cichlidae > Diplotaxodon > Diplotaxodon limnothrissa. The sequence continues at coordinate 67,898,546 of NC_140602.1, forward strand.
GATGGTTTCAGAGTTCTATAACAACATATTGCAACCAAAAGGCAAATTATTTCTATTAATTTAAAAGAAAATTAGATTTGAGCTTTGGCTGAGAAATAATGTTTATTTATTTGGACAGCTCAACTTTTAAAAAGAAAGATTTATTACAGCAGCTGAATACAGTTTGATGCCCAAGCTGGTGGTGGTTGCAGTTTAAATAAGCCGCCAAAGTGGGAAGCTGTGAACACGACATGAGGAAAGGGAAGCCTGACTGATGTAGCTTGCAGGCTTGGCTCCATTATTAACATTGGTACACTGCAGAAAACAGACAACTGGAATAATGAGCCTATAAAACATCAACTCTGCTGCATGACATCAGCAAAAGTGGCACTGAAAGAGAATAAGGCTAGGCTGCTTGCTGCCACCACAGATGTCCCGGGACCAGCAACACAATCACAAACTAGTTGACTAAGACCGCTTTCACTAAGGTTAACTATATGAGGACAGCCCACATTAATCGTAGTGTTACTGTAGCCACAATAAAGAGCCTTCAGGAACCCTGAGAAGCTCAGGACTGGACGAGGACTTTTTTCATTTATCTCACTGGACAAAAATCCTAGTAGCTGACAGCGTATGAGGTCTTCACACTACTGGATAAAATACTCCAATACTGGACCTGTTCCTGCGTAACCTGCCTGATGATCTCCTACTTCAGTGTCCAACGATGCTAAAAACAAAGCTCCATGTAATAAACTAGATGGTAGGCTGTGGTAGCAACCATCTGAGAAATTCAACCTGCTTAATGTGAGTTCTCACATCAACTTGAAAGTTGCTTTAGAGCCACAAAAATTCAATATTCATTATTTTAGCAGGAAAACATAGTCTGGTAGATTTATTGTATCCAAATCCAAACATAACAAAGTCATAAAGAATATCACGTCTAGCGTTTAAACTTTTAAATGATCAATCCTCTGTTGGTCTCTGAGCCGTCCATGCTACACAAAGTTTACTCGTGCTTTCATGTTGCAGAGACGGCGGTTAAGCCAACACTTTGCTAAGCAGTGCAAACACAGTAAAATACACAGGAATCGTTACCATAGACATAATTCTATATTTAAATCTTAAACAGCTCCATGCTGGAAATTCAGCACAGTGCCAGAGAACTTTAAGCCGTGGTAACCACACTGGACGAGCTCTTACCTCGGTCTCCTGCTCATCGGTGCTGCTCTGTGATTGGACGATTCCTGGGTAGGGGCCCCATACTGTGTCTGGAGAGAGGTCTCTTACTGTCAGCACACTGCTGTCGCCACCTTCATCACTTAGCTCCAGGTCATCTGGGAAGCAGGTGGGAAACAGAGGAGGAAATAACATTAAATAAGCCCAGAGTGGTTTAAATATTCATGTGCCGAAGAGATCATGAAGAGGTCTCTTCATCGGGAGCATGATGTAAAAACCTTGAACTCACCATTCATCAGAAAAGCTTTGAGGGTCAGTGCCACAGTGCAGGCCGTATCGGTGGCTCAAAAGACAAAAAACTCAATCAGCATGTGGCTTGAACTTGACCTGAACCCTCAGAGGAGCTCAGCCCAAACAGAAAATACTGTCAGCAGCTCAACAGCAGGGGGAGTTTGATACAAGCACAGTGCTTTCTGTCCTGGCCGGTTCAAACAGGGGAAACTTCTTGTGCACTTCCTCAAAGTGAAAAGATAAGTGCAGAAGGATGGCAGTGACAGCTGTGGTCTGAGCCCGCTGCAGCCCAGATAGAGGCAGATAGCCGGCAGGCACGGAGGACTGAACCATCTATTTAAAAACTTAGAGACAGCTCGGACTGTGAGAGTCTCTCGTTTAGAGGAGTCTCTGAACATCTGAGGATAAATGAACGAGACTGCAAGTGAGTGCTGTAACGGGAACTCTGACTAGATGGGATTAACAGCAGCAGTTACACAAGCAGCCCTGCAGTCTGCTTATTGAGGAGTTCTCTTGTTATAACCGTCCACCTATTTCTCTGATCAAAATATATACAAAATCTGCCTGCCCTCCTCTCCAGCTCCCCCTCAGCTCAACCAAGAGCTGTTTCGGGGGGGGGGGGGGGGGGGTCGGTCTAAAGTGGCGGGCCTGATAAGAGTGTTTGTCTAACACTCTCCATGTCAAAACACTCATCTATCTTCTCTGTATCTATCCCCACCAGAGAACAACGGACAGACGCTGATAAAATGGCTTTCCCACAGCCGGTTGGGGGTGGGTGAGTGGGTGAAGGAGGTGATGTTGGTGGGTTTGGGGTTATGGAGGGGGAGGAAAAAAAGCAGGAAGAAGTGCGGTTTGGAGAAAGAAAAAAAAGTAGACGTTAATTCAATGAAATGAGTCCTTACAAGCCAAGGAGCGGTTGGAGATATTGTTTTTGCTGTCAAAGAGAGTTTTGTGGCAAAGGCGCACAGGAAGTGGTGTTTTTCTCTTAACTCAGAGCTCAGAGTTGCAATTAGACTCAGCCCAGTATGACGAATAACACACAGGTGCTATACTGAGAACATTCAATAGTAACTGATGGTATCAGTTTTATCAACCTCAGGTTGTGCACTCAGAAAACACACCACAACCAGCCGTGCTTTCTCGTTCTTCTGCCCCTGTGAACAGAAGAGTGTGATACTGATGCCTGATGCCAGACGCAACAGGAGCTGGCCCGACCTGCTGTGCTTGGGTCAGGTTGGGCTGAATTTTTTATTGTGTGACTCGGGTTCTTTTTTTAATCTCTTAACATCCACCAGGTTACCAGTGACCTGCTTAGGTTCAGATTCAGGGTCACACCTACCCCTTTATATAGAATTTGTTCATATTTTGGCATCCAGACAACATTCTGAAAAAAAAAACGCATATTCAACATGTGACTAAACTGCAGCTTAACTCTAGTTCTAACTGATTCACTGCGAGTTAAATAGTGCTTAAAATTTGGGCTACATGCACCAAACTAGAGCTGGGTATCGTCACTGATTTCTAGAATCGATTCAATTCCGATTCACAAGGTCCCGAATCGATTCGATCCACGATTCGATTTAATTCGATTTAATTCGATTCGATTCGATTTAAATCTGGGAAATTTTGACAGTCAGAAATATTATAATTCAGATCAGTACATTTACATATTTTTGTATCAATAAAAAGGAAGCTGACACTCGCAAGACTTTATCAAAGGTGTGAGCGTCACAGCAGATGCCTTTGTGTCAAAGTAGCTGAAGATAAAACACAGAAAAACATGAAGGTGATTTTCCTGGCCTAGATTTTATAAAAATATTCTGCAGTACATCAAAAACGAAAGAAAACCATTAATCAACATATGAACATTACCTCTGAAGTTACAGCGGTTTTATTAGAGACACGGTTAAGCGTTTTGCATTTTGAATAATTTTAAAAAGTTTAAATTTGTTCAGTATTGAACAGCAGAAATTAGGTTTTCTTTTCGGAAGAATGTAAAAGGGAAAAAAACAGCGGCTGACAGCGCTGTAAACAACAGTAGACTTGTGTAACAAGCAAGCGAATAATGCAGAAAGGGAAACTGTTCTTGAAGTACAGAGAGAGAGAGAGAGAGAGAGAGCTGTGCATGGCAGTGGAAGCAAAACAGTAAAAGTCAGAGTGAATTCATGACGATGTTTATGTGAAGCGTTTGGATCTTCTTCTGCTGCTGGTTCGGTCAATATTGTTTGGAGAGAGATCAAACTAACAGCTTTAGAATCTGCTCATAAAGGGCGTGAACACAAAGCGCGGACCCGCCGACAGATCAGAATCAGCGAGCTGTCGGCTTTCAGCCCCGACCGTGAGAAAGGCGACATCTCACTGATTCTGATCCGCGGGTCGCGCTGTGTGTTTAAGTCTATGTGCAGAATCCGTGTACCTGCTCTCATTTACTGTCTTAACTGTTTGGTGGTTCTTGAAATTTTGTGAGATGTCACCAGAGATTCTGGCATTTCGGGCAAAATAAATTTATATTAAAAAAATCGATTCAGGATTTTAATGAATCGATTTTACATTATCCAAGCCAGAATCGATTTTAATCGATGAATCGATTATAAAAACCCACCCCTACACCAAACCCTGGTTCGGGGCATTGTTGGAGGCAGAGTGGGTCAACGTCAGGAGGGGACTTTCACAAATATCCCACAGTGCCGCTGCAGATCAAATTTAAGGACAAAATGGTTAAACAACTAACGGCTGCAGTTAGCCGACGCCTAACAATCTGTCCCTTAATTCTGGGGACAGATTGGCCGAGGTTTAATAATCTTTAGAGCAGTGCGTAGGGATGTGCTCACGACCTTTAGCGGCGTGTGGTGCCTGCGCTGCACGCGATGACGCAGGGTTGTTTGTTGCTGTCTCTGGGGACAAGGAGACGGCAGGGACTTCTTGTAAGCCCCTTCTGGCTCCAGTGGTTCACTCCACAGGAGACCCCACTAGAGCGGGATGACACCCTAGGAAGAGGGACGACCCAGTTGTTGATGCCTGAAAGTCGCCAGGAAATTATTTTCCAGGCGGCTCATTACAGCCCCATGGTAGGGCTTGTGGGATACGAAAACCTCTGGATCGATTCATGGCCCGATTTTATGGAGTGTCAGCTGGTTAACCAGTCGCTGATTCCAAAAAATCTTTTGCACCTGTTACCATTAATGAAGGTCACGTTTGAGCGCATTGGCATGGACCTCATTGGGCCACTTGGATTGAGTACACTTGGATTGTATTAGTTCTGGTGGATAATGTAACACAATATCCCGAAGCAATGCCGCTGCATATCATTTCTGCAAAGAGTGTGGCGTAGGCAGTATTTCTGGTCATCTCCTAAGTTGACATCCCAAAAGAAATACTGACTGACCAGGCCACATAGTTTATGTCTCACACACTAAAAAGAGCTGTACAAATTACTGGGCATTAACTCTGTTTGGACCATCGTCTACCATCCTCAGACTGACGGGCTGGTGGAAGTTCAGAAGTTCATTCATGAGGATGAACTCAACTGGGATCGCTGGTTAGACCCTCTGTTGTTTGCAGTGTGGGAGGTGCCCCAGGCCACTTTCCAGCACCTCAGTTGTTGCGTCCACAACCTGCAAATGCTGCTGCCCACTTGGATGATATTATCATCGACACTAACACTTGGGCGGAGCATATGCAGCAGGTGGCCGTGGTCCTGGAGTCCCTGAGGTAGGCTGGGCTCACGACCAACCCAAAGAAGTGTGCAGTTGGACAGAGGAAGGTACAATATTTGGGGTACCACTTGGGAGGTAGGCAGGTGCACCCACAGGTTGGGAAAACAACAGCCATCATTTCTTTCCCACACCCCAATACAAAAAGGGAAGTGGTGGGTGTGGCTGATTACTACCGCTGGTTTGTGCCTGGTTTTGCAGAGCTGACCAGCGCCTTGAGTGATCTCAGCTGAAAGGGTGCCCCAGATCGGGTCCAGTGGACAGAACAGTGCCAGGTGACGTGAAGTAGGATCTCTGTGGGGAGCTGCTGCACCACACCTAACTTTTCCCTCCGTTTTATCCTGCAGACGGATGCCTTGAACAAAGGGCTTGGGGCGGTTTTGTCCCAGCAGTTAAGGGGGCTGACCGCCCTGTTGTGTAAATCAGCCGGAAGCTGTCAGAGAGACCAGATACAGCACGGTGGAGAAGGAGTGTCTGGCCATCAATTCGGCGGTTGACTCTCTTCGCTATTACCTCTTGGGCTTGGCCGCATGGCTCTCCAGCCTCAGGTGGGTGGTGGAGGTATGTGGCAGAGGTGTGGTCTGCAGGTCCACTGCAGAGGAGGGGTGGTGCAGTGGGCTTGAGGGGGAGGCTGGCATTGCAGCTGGGAGCAATTCAGTAATTACACTCTTCTATTTCAGTGATGCTGAGACCTGGAGGAAGGGAGGACAGGTGGAGACAGCTGGAAAGCTGTCAGGACGATGGACTTAGTGACTGAGAAAAGCACATTTAAATAAAAACACTGTCACAAGCACGCTGGGTGTCTCGAGTCTTTACTGGGGTCACGCACATAGAGTCTGAAGCTACAAAGTATAGCTGGTCTGGACTTGAGACACAAGACAGGTGTCAGATTCTCTTTGGACATGAGATTTCCCGTTTTGAAATCTGATGCTGAGCCAAAAATGAGTCCTCAGTCTGTCCTCCTGGCAGCAGAGTCTGAAGTCCAGTAATCTCCTATCACCCAGTGGGGCCTCAGTTTGGTCACTTTGACCTCTTCCTTATCTCACCACTCCATCAATGTCCAGCCACTCTTTGAGCCATTGGCCAATCCCAACCACATGGAACGCTTATCAGGCTGACCAGCTCTGCTGACCCTAATTGTGAAACGTCATGAGCATTTGACCTTAGTAAGCCAATGCAGATATTAACTTATAAACAAGGCCAACACAAGGATCACGTTGTCAGGTATTCAGCCTCAACATGTTCCAACATTTCCTTTCATGTTAGCTTTTGATGTTGTGACGGGGTCGAGGTTAAACTAACTGTCTAAATGGTTTATAGGATCTGCATGATTGATGTGCAGAGATAAATCAAATACACTGCCTCACAAGTAGCAGACAAAAAAGGGCAAAAAGTCCCATTAAATATGACACTTTTTTTAACGCTTTGGCTTACTGTGAAGTCACGTTGATTACACGATTAGGGGACCCCGCTGCCATGTTCATTGTTAAATTATGTGATTCTGCCTGCCACCGGGTGCATGCTCTTCAAAGAAAATGAAAGCTCAGTTACACAACCAAAAGAGGAAGAGGGTGAGACTTTAGTTTTCTGCAGCAGCTGTCAGTAGGTACCCCCGGGTAACTGAAAGAGTGGATGGTGGAGAAAATGGAGAAACTGTGGAAACTCCACCCAACAAAAGAAAAGGAGCATTGTTTTAAAGATCTAAAGGAGTGAGAGCTGGGGTCTACTGAGCCAACAGCAAGCTAGCCAACTGTTGTTCTGTTTGCTATCAAACATTAAGATCAATGACATAATGGCATGATCAGAAATGGTGGACAAAGGTGAGGCTTACATAAGATAAAAAGGAAAAAAAAGAACTTACTCCTCTCACAAAAAGTGCAGTATGGCCAAGTAGGAAAAAGGGAGGCAGAACTCAAAATGCCAAGCTCACCAAACCTGCAGAGCTTATCGCCAAATGGAGGTTAATATAACGGACTGGGAGTTTGTTCACAGGAAGGATAGCTCGCTGGTCAGTCAGTAAAAAGTGTTATTTATTCAATTCTTGGAAAATGTGGGTGTGTACCCTTATATGTGCATGGACATGCTTTTATGTGCATGGACATGCATGGACATGCATGGACATGCTTTTATGTGCATGGACATGCATGAGCCCATGCTACTGCCAAAAATAAACCTCAGTTCTATATGAAATAGTGGAAAGAAATCTGTGTTTGGCTTTTTTAAATAAGAGTGAGGGTGTATTGATTGTGGCTGGCGTAAATCTTTGACTTTGCATAGTTCTCATGTTTGTTACATTATCATCTAAACTCACAGCATTTTGCTGTTTAATGGCAGCAAAAGGTGCAAAAGGCTTGTTGGTCCATTACTGGCACATGCTAGTTGTAGTAGCACATTAAATCTTGCCAGCCAGTGGTAATTACAGCTTTTTAAAATTGATGTAAAAGATTTCCTTCTAGGAAATCTTCCCACTGGGTATCTTTCACAGGTAAAAGCCTCGATTCTGTGTTTTTACCAATATACAACATTAATGGAAACCAAGTGAATGTAACTTGTTAACTATAGTTAGCATCAGTGATGATTCTGTTTAAAAAAAACACTGCCTTTTCATTTGAGAGAAAGTCCTATCGGTTCACTCCACTAATGAGTGCTTCTCACTAATCCCAACAGGTTAGCTGTCTTCACTGGGGTAACATGAGGCCTCCTACAATCCTAATCCCTGTTAATTACACTTCCTGCCCACCACAGACCTGCATAATAACCCACCGCTCCTTATCAATATGGCGGTACTCGCTGCTATTACACTTTCTGCTCCACATGATACTACCCCACATTGTAGTCCACACACACACACACACACACACTTATTTTGTTGGATGACCCATTCCAAAAAAACACAGGCCTGGAAGGGCTCGTTATCAATATCAACCAGCTTCTCAGTATCCATGCTGCCCCACTCATTTAGCTGACACACACACACACGCTCGCTTTTTCTTCCACACACACACACATACACACAGGATACACACAGGTACACACATCCAGCATGCACACACCAATACAGCCCCTGTCACCAGCTACCCACACAAAAGCTTATCAATACGGACGCTTCAGCAACCACTGGGGCGTCCAGACCTCTTTGACGAGCCAACACAATAAAACAATCAGTCCGTCATTAATGAAATGACTAACGCAATTAACCGATGAGTGAGGGGAGGGAGAGGACGCACAGAATAATGGTGAGACAGCGAGCCGAGCTGAAGGTGGCAGGCAGCCGTTAGAAGAGAGCAGGACAGTTTTGATTATGTCGTTACAGGATTTATGGATCAGTGCTGCTTTTCTTGTCGTCCCGACAGTTTAATCAGCGTGTTGTCGATGGAAATTACACAAATCAGCGTTATTACAGTTTACAGATTTGCTAATGAGTTTGATATTGATGTATGTACAATATAAAGATGATTAAAACCATAAAAGACGGCACCATCTATTGTTGACTTCATTGATGACTGAAAGGTGAAAAAGCCTGTTGGTCAATAAATGAGAGGATTCCCCCCATCCTCATCACTCTCACAGAAGGCATGTATGTGTTAAAAAGACAGAAGCATTCAAAGATTTCAGTCCCGGGCCATAATGCCCGAGGCAGCAGCTGAGATTGTTTAGCACATATCGTTAAAGATTTAGCGGTGATTAATTTGGGAGGGGTGGAAGGTTTATGGCTGCCTTGATGAAGTTATTGGTTAGACATGCTTTAGTCCGCAAAGGTCAGTGAATGTAACACTGACTCATGGCTTTATATTGAGCTCATCTTTCATGTTTTAAAGAGATAAAGCTTAAAACGGTGCCACATACCTCACAAACACTAAACATTTGAAGGAAAAAAAACCAAACAAATCTGAAGTGATTGTGAATCCATCAAGTCTTTAATGTTGCTCGTTCATTTTATTACTTTTTTTTGTAAGATTCATTTGCTGGGAAAAAAGTACGAGGAACAAACGTGTTCTTCTATGCTCAGCTGGTTAGATTAATTGTTGATACATCTTCAGGTATATTCAGCTTGGAAGGAAAATTAATTAAACCTGCAGGTGGGCTGTTATCTTAAATGATATGTCATATTATTATTAAATGCTTACTTAGTGGAAACTGTCCACAACTTTGGGAAGGATCCAAAACAGAACTCTCGCCCAGAGATGGGGAAGCAGATTTTGCTGGCTCCAAGGCATCAGAGTTTAATAAGATACTTCAGAAGTTTCCAGTCCGTTCATTTCTTTCCTGTTTTGGAAACAATAACTTGAGGGGTGGCTTTTAGTTGTATTGGAGGCCCAAACTGAAGAAATGCTGGTTTCACAATGAGTTTTTATACCATTGAATCTTTACAATGTCACCGACGGGGGGGGTGTCCTTATATGGTAATAGCTATGGCTGTTTAAATTCTCTGATGATGATGAGGGGTGCCAATCAGAAGAAAGTGTTCTTAAATGGCTAAGAGCTAAAACAGGTTTTTTGGGACAGCAGAGAGAGCGAGGGGCTGAATTGGCCCTAGGATAATACAAAGAGGAATCATTTTGAACTGTTAATCATGCAAAGCTACCAAGGAAAAAAATTACAGTGCTAGAAATTATATAAGGTCTAATTTAAAATGATCTGCTACATTTTGATACACATGGATCAGGCTTAACATTATGACCACCTGTCTAATACCAAACCAATCCTGAACTGTCTTTGTTCCATTTCAGGGAATCACATTATTCCCGTGCGTGTACACCTGCAACAATGCTTAGTTAGGTGATACATGTCAGAAGGTTGGCTAAAGCATCACAGGACCCGCTTGCCTTTTTCCCATAGTTGAGCCTGATGCCAGGTGTTCCCCAGTCAAAGGAAATGGGATTCATCAGACCAGGCCACCTTCTTCCGTTACTCTGTGGCCTAGTTGTGATGCTCCCGTGCCCACTGTTGGTACAGGGGATGGGCACCCTGACTGGTCTGCAGATATGCAGCTCTATGTGCAGCAAACTGCGATGCTCTGAAACCGTTCTATCAGAACCAGCATTAACTTAGCATCAAGCTCATCTGTGTGATTCTCTTCCCACATGCATCAATGAGACCTGACACGTGACCCTTTAGCTGCTTCACACCGTTCCCACACTCACATACTGACCGCTGAAGATCGGGAACACCCCACAAAGCTCAAGCTTTGGCGATATTCTGACCCAAACATCACAACTTGGCTCTCACCAAATTTACTCAAGTACTTACGCCTATTTTTCCTGCTTCTAACATTAACTTTGAGGAAATTTTTTCACTTTCACTGCATAATATATCCCACCCACTTACAATTGCCCTGATGAAGAGATAATCAGTGTAATTCTCTTCACCTGCCAGTGGTTATAATATTATGCCTGATCATTATAATTACTGCATGACTGTGAATGACTAGATTTTCTACTGAGCCCTGTCCCCTTAAATTTAGATTCCCAACAGCTAAAAATTACTCTGGTTCAAGGGAAGCCTTTCTTTCACACAAACAAGTTGTTAAACAGAATATCTTTCTAGTTTATTCTGTGACTTTCATATATTATCATTTTACATAATGGGAAATGATCAAAAAAAGAAAAAGCAAAGCCACATGAGAGCACTGTACCTGCTCATCCGAGGGACCGAGTATCCTCAACAAACAGCCTGCCCTTACTGGATATCAGTGAAGAATAAGTGGTGAAAAGAGAAAGGTGTAACCCTACACTGATGTTCTTCTCTATCCGGCCTAATTGATTTTTAAAAAGACTATTGTTGATATCAAATGAGCACATCGCACCAGAGCCATTGATTTTTTGACACCATACAACAGGAAATCTTTATCTGCGTGCTGCTCCGACCCCGCACTAATAGGTGGGGTTTAACCTCTGCTGAATGACAAATCCCAACACCTCCCCTTCCTTACACTGTTCTCGCTTCGGCCCTTATGGGAAACACACAGCAAATACTTCAGTTTGGTTAGTATTAGAAAAACGAATGGGGCCTGTGCTCTGTGTTTACACAAAGTGTTAAATCATTACTTTGTCTGCCAAGTCTGCAGGTTGAAAACAATACAGAATGCATTTCAAGTCCCCAGAGAGCCATGTGCTGGACCACCAACCTGAGGAACTGAGTGCAGACTGCAGAAAGAAATACATACTGAACACAGAGACAGCTGACAATCAACTATTATACAGCACTAAACCTGAGTACAATCTAAACATAAATGTTTAAAAAGCACCATGTTAGTTCAAGCAGGCTCAGCTGATTCTACTCTACATACCCAGTTGGCAAATCTCAAAGGAAGCTTTATTTAAGCTACTTGAGCCTGCCTCCAACCGTACGTCACTGCAAGCCACTTTGCACCCCGGCTCCTCCTTTCATGCTGTGTCAGTCCTAAACAATGTCATATCTGTATATCATAGTCATATCAGTCTTGCCTTTATCTACGTAAATGGGTGGAGAAGCCAGAGAACACAAATGAACCACCAAATATAAATTATTAGCTGACAGAAACGACAATCTTTGTTTGACTGAAGCTTTTTCTTTGTAAAAGGTTATGTAAGTATGCAAGGGAAACGTGGTATCCCCCCTCACCAAATAGTCTGTATTGATTATGAAACAGTGGTGAAAAATTACCTCTAACATATTGTATTGTGTCATATAGTGGTGTTTTTCAGATATAAGCCAGTTAGATGCAGGTGAGTGCTGGGATCTTCCATGATTGCATCTTCTACAAAGAGTAGGCCGTCCTGAATGAATGACGTCAGTATGCATCAAATCACATCCTACATATCACATTAGACGTTTACATGAATGAAAAATACATATTGATTGAGTCACCTTTATGTGGTGAGCGTTTTTCTCAAAAATTCAATTTCAGTTCAATGAATTCTCTCCAGCTTTTCTCATTAATGGCCACTCCTGTCATTTATAAAGCTGGCTGATAAAAGACCTCAATCTTACAAGAAGCATGACCTGATTGCGCGTCCTTTTCTCTTTCTCTCCATGATCTTCCACGCTGCACCCCTGGGTCCCTGGAGTCCAGCAGGCTCAGCTCAGCAGCAGATAGACATTTCTGGGATAGGCATCTACTGCTCAGGACCACGCAATCATTTCCATTTTACCCTCTGTTGCACAGGCAAGATAAGACACCTGCGTAGTCTCGCTAATCAGATGAGCTTCAACAGAACTTTATCATTGACATTTACCACTGTTTACCCAACTAATTTCTCTTAACTGCACTGCTGAACTTTTATCTACAAAATACATACACCACCAGAAAAGAGCAAGAAGCAAACATGCAAATTCACAAATATGCGAAGAAAGATAAACTGTGTGTGTGTGTGTGTGTGTGTGTGTGTGTGTGTGTGTGTGTGTGTGTGTGTGTGTGTGTGTGTGTGGAAGGGGGGGGAATAAAGCAGTTTTCTGTTCAGAGGACGAAGGGGGTGACAGGACTACTGCTGATGAGATGAGTCCTCCACACCGTCCACCTCAGTGGAGACAAATGAATGCAAAGAATACCGACATTCACATGCAACGACTTGATTTTGGAATTCAGTCTCCTGACTGTTGGGAAGTTTTATTGCTGATAAACCATCTCTGTGCGCCAGTCTGAGAGAAGAGCAGCAGCATCATCCAACCGGTCACAAGATCGCCCACCGACAGCGTGGGAATCACCGTAAACCATCACAATATGTTGCAACAATATCACTATACAATGATTCTGAAATACCAGCTGCAGGATGATCTTCTTCTGCGTGTGCTTATGCAAGTAGCTAAAAATAAGCAACCTCAAATAGTGAGATAAGTGTGTAACTCTAAAATCAGCAGCTTTACCTTTAGGTGAAGCTTGTCACACTTACGATCTGGTGTGTGAATATGGTGGGTAAAGCTCTACTTTCCCACACCTTGAGTATTTTTATGCTTAATCTACAAACAGAAGCCGGGTGGGACTTTTGAGTTGTGTGGCTGACATCCCAGTATCAGCATTATCTACTCTGTGACATCATACAGTTGCAAGAGTAGAAAAAAACTGTCTGAAACAAAGTGTTTGGAGCCTGAGCTTTTGCCTCGTGAGGTTTCGTTTTATATATGTTGAACTCGTTATCTGACATTTTGACCGGGACCTGAGGAATCTGTGTTTCATTTATATTGTGTCGATGGTGGAAGGACAGTAAAGCTGAGTCTGATTTAGTACGAGCAAAAGAACACAGAACTAGAACAGAGAAGGAGAGAACAGGTTCCCTTTAAGATTCTGAAATGATAACAAACTTTATTCAAATGTCACCCTGAGGTCGAAAGTTGCTTTGACACACATGATATCTTGATGATATGGTACACCCATTTTATGTTTATGAACTCATGCATGGCTGTTAGTGTGGTTAACCACAGGGGTCCCCAGTGGCCCGGTGAACTGCTGGGAAAACACTGGTCCTCTCTTTTTACCCACGACTCTCTGTGTCGATCATGCAGGGCTCTTTCTAACGAGCACCGCTCATTTTAAATGGAGAGTCAAAGCATATGGAGGCGTTCGCTGCAGCCTGGCTGGCCCGTTCCTGTTATCGAAGCTAAATCCACCATTTTTCAAAGGCTGCTGAGCGCTGCGAGACGCCGCCTGTTAAGTGTGATTAAAACAAATGAAGCATCAATGCGGCTCATAATTTATTGTTTTGATTTAGAGAAATGAAATCTAAAAAAGCCTGTTCGTTTGTCCGTATCGTCTGCACGCCAGGTTCGCATCTTGGATATGTGATGTGCATTTTAAAAGGTCAGGTACTGTTTAGCCTTCAATGACATGTTTTAAGCCCTCGATGTGTAGACACACAGATAGAGCGCTCGATGCTGCTGCTAGTCTGCTACTGCTCACAGTAGAGTAAGCAGAGTCTCCATCCATAGAGTCATCATCTTCAGTTCTATTTCTGTCTCTTTTTTTAAATAAAATGTGTGCACCGCTCGTAGAGAGTCAGTGTAACATATGTTTTTGGGGTTATTTGCAGAATGGGCAGACTGGGTTGCAATTTTCTCAAAGAAAAAGAAAAAGGTATGAAATATAATAAAAGATTTCACATCCAAACACAACACGAGTGAGTGACTGAAGCTCTTTGCTCAGGAAACTGAAGTCAAAAGAAACAAAATTAAAGCCGCTGTGGACGACAGCTGCTGGCTCATAGAGGCTGCAGAGCAGAACAGGGATGACTGTCATTGGATTTCCAAGACCGTCACGTTAGAGTTCAAAAGTAGGTGATTATTTGATCGGCTACTTTTCACCAAGTACTTATCAAATAAAATATGTGCGGATTTATTACAGAGTCATTTAATATTTCAATTAAGAATGGCTTGTGCCACTGAAAGGAGCCACATAGGTATGTGCACGTCTCTCCTCTGAATCTGAAACTGTCAGAAATGCAGTTTAACGTCACTGTGGAAGAAACGCAGGGGACATTTTTTAACCAGTATATATGAGATAACTAACCTCAAACTGATAAGTTGGATTGTATGAATGGCATCAGCTAAAATCAGGTGGAAAGACAGAGAGAGATTTCTCAAATTACTAGTTAGATGGTTCAATTTGCTCCACAGCAAAACACCGACTGGAGAGTCATGACTCGATGAGAAAGACTGACATCTTGGAAGTAATTTTAAAGCAGAACCGTAATGTGGAGGAAAAAACCCTCAACTCTAAGTGTGTGTGTGTGTGTGTGTGTGTGTGTGTGTGTGTGTGTGTGTGTGTGTGTGTGTGAGGGCACATACTTCACAAGTATAGCCTGTCCCTTATTCACTCCCACCTCATTCTCTCCCAGCCATCTCCCTCTCTCTGTTGCAGCCTGTCACAAATTGAAAGTGGAGACCTTCCAGAAACTACCCCTGATAATCACACATAAATTAATTAGAAAATGTTTCTTGACATTCTCTATGCACAGATGGGGAGAGGAGAAAAGACTGAGGCAAAGCCACAAAATTAATTGTACGGTATGTGACTCCGATAATTAATTCAATCATTAATTCATGTCTGCTTTAACAACTCCTTCTGGCTCCTGCAAAAAAGGACATTTCAATCAGGCCGGTATCGGCAGCGCGGGCGCGCAGAGGAGACGAGTAAAAGTTAAAGAGTGATAGACCAGCTCGATGCACTCGGGGTCATTTAGAGGTTTGCCAATTAAACGGAGCAGGAGAGCAGCTGAGTGAAGTGAACAAACAGAGGGAACATGAGGAGGGATGTAAAACACTGATTCACTGAGTACACAAATACTGTTTGCCACAGCATCTTCCTGCAATATATGTGTTTAATGGCTGAAAAGGAAGCCTGGACACAGAGAGTGAGAAGACTTTATGATTTGTTTATTTTTGGCCTGACCTACATAATCTTGACTTTATATTCCTGCTGCTTCAAGAAAACCACGTCACTTTAAAGCAATAAAAGGTAGCCGAGACAGAAAGCTGTTTTTTTCCTTTACAGAATTCTTCCTGCTCTGCTGCTGTAATCCAACATGTTTTAGCTGTACAATATTTGTTTTACTTTCATTTTAAAAAGTAATTATAGCCAGTATGCAGCACTGAATGGCTCATTAAGAATCAAAGCTGTAGGGTAGATGGGGTGGGGCAAATTCCCCGTACTATTAAATGTTGAAAATATACGAAGTTATATACGTAAATTCTTCCGTATTGTTAGCTTCTGTTGTTGCAGTGGTCGCCCTAAACCGCTTGCTTGGGAAAACAAGTGATTGTTGTCTAATAAAGGAAGGAAACTGGTGAGCAAGAGATACTGCAGAGGAGACAGAGAGAGAGAGAGAGACAGGACATGATAAGAGAGAGATATTGCAAGGATGGGGAAAATGAGCAGAAGGCAGAGGACGAGTGTGTCGGGGATTTTCCTCTCCATGCTTCTTTTTTACATCATGCTACAGCCTCAGTGGAGCAGAACAAAAAAAAGTGAGGGGAAAAACCCTCACAAGCCTTGACATTTGTTTTTGTTTTTACTAGTATGATGGATCGATCTGGCATGGTTCCTATGAAGTATTAGTGAATAATGTTTGAGCATCAGCCCATTTTTGGGCTTTAATTCTTGTTCAGGATCTCGACCCGACCCCTCGGTTCATCCTATGCCTGAAAGAAGATCTGCAGCAATGCTTAAATGTGAAATACATGACACGAGGGCTGGTGTGTAGTACGTTATGAATGAAATTATTAAAGAACAACTCCTAAGTTATTCTATGAATTTGGATAGATTTCTGTAGTTTGCATTGCATGAAAATATCATTTAAAAGCCATCTTATAATATTTATTAGTCAGCCATCAGTATTGCATTTATACATCCCATTTATTGCAGTTTTAATATCTCTTGTGATAACATATGTTCTCTTATATCTGTTTATCTGTTTATTACGGGCACTGAGCAGCGTACCCAGACGCTCCACAGATAGCACAAAAAGCTGGCAGAATATTCATAAAGCGACGGCAGGTGAACGTGCAGTTACGGCGTTATCAGCCTTTATGTCCACTTTACTACAGTGACACAGTTTGGAAGTCTTGAACTTTACTCCGAGTTCCAACTGTATCCACCGGAGGTTGAAGCAGTGTAGCTGTCCCCGTTCTAAATGGGCATGGATGGAGGCAATTGAGCGGCCTGGTGCGTTAAACACAATCATGTGCCTGAGTGTATTTTTGTGCGAGAGGAAGGTATGCAGATTGTAGTGTGGTGGTTGCAGAAGAGGCCAAGCATCTGATAGGCAGGTAATCAAGCGTGCCAACATCCTGTCCCAGCCACCAGCACCAGGCAGGCCTGCAGTGGGCTCACACATTGGGTGCACGGAGAACTGCTGGGCTGATAGCAAGCCGGACAGCACAGAGAAATGTTCCTCTAGATTAGGGCCTCGTGCCTATCAATCATCAGGAATGGAGGAGGGGAGAGACACATCGCAGGCAGGCTGGAGAAAGGAGATGGGAGAGGAGAGTGTGACAGAGTGTGTGTGTCAGTTAGAATATGTGGTGTAGATCAGGAGTGGGTGATTGAAACGAGGGCAGAGCCTGCTGCTGGCTCACGAGCGTCGACTCCCAAGTTTACGAAATACAACTTCTCACTGCAAACGAGTTTTCCTGTTGAGTTTTGACCTGGCAAACGTAAGAGTGGGAACTACTTTGTGTTACAGTAGCCTAAAAGTCACCAAACTGGATGGATTCATGAGACAGAATGAGACACCTTCTCCAACAGTGCAGAGTGCAGCATTTCAGCGTGTCAGAATGGGGAAATCATTGTCTATTTCTTTAATCATTAAAACAGAGCTACAATCGGTGGCATTACAGAGAACTGAGGGCTTTTTAAAATTGTACATTAACCAGACCCAACTCAACGCAGGAGTAGAGAGTTTAAATTTGAGTGTTTATTTTTTCTCTTTTCTAAGATAATGAGTAAAATTTACGACATTTCAAACTCAAATCAGTTCTCGGTTATCCTAAAACCCCCAAACAGCTGGACTAAACAAACAAGTAACAGGATGAAGTGATTTTCAGCTACATTGAACTCTCGTTTGTCTGACATATAGTAAGTCTCCAATGAAGCCACGCAGGAGCAGCAAGTTTAACGTTTCAAGTATCCGACGTCCAACTCTGATTGGCCTTTATTTAACCGTTTAATATCCCAGGTATGCTCTCCCTGTGTCCGTGTCCCAAAATCCAAAAACATGCAGTTAGTCTTTGGAAGAGGATGGATGGATGGAAGAGTCTTGACTTGAAAGATAACATCTACTAGTTTCAGAAGCTGCACTCGTTTAGCATGTAGCAAAAATCCACCCGAACCATAAACCTACCAGTAACCTGGTAGATGTAAAAAGGTTAACGTAAAAATATTCCTTGAAATATTTGCTTGTTTTATGTTTGTTTTATTGGGTTTGTACAAAACAAGCTTCCACCAGGCTCCTTTCTGAACTCTGAGGGGAATCAAACTCGCTGACAAGACATGCCCGGTGGACACATGACAACCAAATCATCACTCTAAAGCATTGTGACTGACAGGTGAAATTGACAGTGAGCTTGCAGGGACACCCTCCTCCTGAGAGACATGGGAGTCTGCTGGCTGCAGATATGGAGGAAGGTTAGGGAGCAGACGGAGTGAGAGTACAGTACGTATCAAGTGAGGGACAAATGGGCACAGGTCAGCCCCGTTTTACCTGCACCCGCAACGGATCGGTGAACAATACTCTGTAATTCAATGGCTGAAAATGAGGCACCAGTCGTGGCATCCCAACTGTAACGTTTAGCTTCTAACTCAGACTGTCCAAAACAAGCAATGAGGTTTTGCCTTGTGTTACTCACATAAAGAGAGTCGCTGGAGTCTTTCACGACCATTATGCAAACCACAAATATCTTCCCCCCTAGCAGCCAATGGGAGAACTAGGCTACTTCCTTAAAGTTTAGAAATCCTAAAAGTTTGGTGACTGAAGCTGATGAAGCTTTGATTTTACAGGAACATCAGGGGCATCAGACTTGGCCGCAATCCATCAGACCAGGGGTGGGCAACTCCAGGCCTCGAGGGCCGGTGTCCCTGCAGGTTTTAGATGTGTCCTTGAACCAACACAGCTGATTTAAATGGCTAAATTAGCTCCTGCAGTTCTCCAGAGGCCTGGTAACGAACTAATCATGTGATTCAGGTGTGTTGACCAAAGGTGAGATCTAAAACCTGCAGGACACCGGCCCTCGGGGCCTGGAATTGCCCACCCCTGCATCAGACGCTGGTTAAAGGAGACTTGCTGTGCTCATTTTCAGCTTCGTATTTTAATTCAAAGCAGCTTTGGATGATTTATGTTTAATGTAATCCTTACTTATCTTATAATGGATCTCGGTGAAGCTCCTGAGTTCATGCAAGCTGTTTTAGCTCCACCCCCTTTAAAGCCATGCTTCCTTTTAGCCAGCTTTCTTCTGATTGGCTGCCTCTTGCAAACAGAGGGTTCGATCAGCAGATGGACGGGGTTTGTGTTTTTCACAGCCATAAATCGAAGAGCTGGAGATGTTAAATATGCGCAGGATATATAACAGAAAATGTAGCCACAATGCCGACAAAGTCTGACTCTTCATGGAGCTCGAGGAAAGCTAGAGTCGGAGGGCATGAATAAATTAGCAACCCATCAAACAGCTGTTGAGATATTTCAAAATGGCAGACTTACTCCACCACAGGCAGGTCATCCCTAAAGCCAAGCCTCTAGCATGGCTACAAACTGTATTTTAACCCAGAGCCAATGGCTGACTGTCATTTCTTCATATTATCTCTCTGTCATCCCTCTATCTCTTAACCTCACTCGCTTTCCTGTTCCTCAATTCTAATTTCACTATCTGAATTTTACCTCTTAAAATCTCTCGCCCCCCCCCCCATCTCTCGCTCTCATTGATCCTTAAACCTTAACCCCTCTTTCACCCTTCATTAGTTATCTCTGCACTCTAAACTGAATAATGTACTTCTACATTCTAACCCACTCCGTCTTAAACCTCCCTCCCTCTCTTTCTACTCACCTGTCTCCATATTAATTCTTTCCTTTCTTCACGCCGCCCTATTTCCTTCTTTCTTGAGCCTATTCTAACCCTTCATCCCTCCATCCCTTTCACCCCTCTTAACCTCGACGATGGAGATGATATCTCGTCTTTGACACTGGGAGTTAACCGTCTACGCTCCTGGTTGACCAGATAACAGATAGCACACAGGGAAATAATAATAATAATAATAATAATAATAATAATAATAATAATAATGGATACTTTATTGATCCCCATGGGGAAATTACTTGTTTTTCTCTGCATTTGACCCATTCACTCAGTGAAGCAGTGGGCAGCCCACTAAGCAGGCGCCCGGGGAGCAGTGTGTAGGGACGGTACCTTGCTCAGGGGTACCTCAGGGTAGCCGTTAAGTGGATTCGAACCGCCGACCTTCCGATCATGGGGCGATGTGTGCAGAAATGCACACATTCACACATTTAAGCCCGAACATAGAGCGCGTGCAGCAAAACACACTGTACCAAAATGTGAGGAGTGTCTTAGAATCAAAGTTTTACCTACACAGATATTTGATAAGGAAACTACTGAAAAGAAATTCAAAATAATTTGAACTCGAATAATTTCACATTCCTTTAAATGCACCGAAAAGGGATTAAAAAAATACAGCTGGAAGACAAGATGAGACGAGATATGAACTGCAACTTCACTGCTTGGTTGAGGCAATTCTGAAATTCTGTTAATGACTTAAGCTGCACACTGGAGCAAGTTTCCCTGTTAAATTACAGTAAAGTGCTGGCAGCTACATACGCCGGTGTTATTTTACGGTGTAGCTACTGTAAAAACATGAATGTAAGCTTTGGGGAATCAGCTGGACAGCTGTGTGTTTTGTTTTTGTGGTGTTTTTACTCTTATCACCATAAACAGGTTTTTAATGTGACGAGTGTGAAATATCATTTAATTGTGACAGAAGCTCAGGATATGTTTCCATTTTAAATTATCAATGTACTGGTTACCAGATGTATTTATTTAATTACATATTCAGCTGTATATTATTTCTGCTTTGCACTTGCCTTACATTGTATTTATTGCTGTATACATATTTCTCTGTATATGGCACGATTCAGAAGGAGAACAATGCAGACAGACTAGATAAATAAATATTAGTACACAATATCTGAAGTGCAAGTATGAAGATAAATATATGCATGAGCAAATTAATTAATTTAATTCGTGTCTAAATTCAGTTTCAACAAGATTTTGTGCATGAAGAATTAATTATTAAATCATTGATTTATGTATTTCTGGTGATTTTAATTCTGAAATAATAATGTGGACTGAACACTGCAGGCTGCTGCACTGCATTCCTGATGACAGTCTATAGATATCAGACTCTGAGGTCCAGGATTTGTATAAATAGCTCCACAAAGAGACGGGCGAACCTGTAGCAGAGCAGAAAAGTGGAAGCTTTTACACAAACATCTTATCCTGCAGTTGCTGCATTCAGCCATCCATGACTAGATGGATCAAACTGAGAAACAAAGGTCTTATCACATGTGGACAAAGTGATGAGGGAGCACCTTGTGCTGCGGTGATTTTCAGGGAGGGGTGGGCCTGTGGGGGTGGGGGTGCTGCCATGCTCAGTATGCAAATGTGACACCACCAACATCTCCCGTTTCTCAGCCCAAATAAATTAGACTCTCAGCAGTGATAATATGCATATAGTGCGACTTCATGCTCCATTATAATTAACTACTGCTTGATAACCCAACACCCATCCACATTACACGCACAGACACACGCATGCAGCCACACACAGTGCCTGGTAAATAATAATAACCATTATTACGCCTGCCATTATAATGCTTTATTGGAGGTAATTTACATAACTCTGCAGAGAAGGATAAGGACCGAGGAGTGCTGGACAAGCAGGAAAGCACTCGCCTCGCTCAGCTGGCTTCTCGGGGCCTCTGGAGTAGACAAGATGTCAGAGGGTGAGGGGACCTTCTTTGTAATCTGTGCTGCAAACTTTAAGCGGCTCGGAAGCAACACAGAAAATGCAATTTGCTACACGCTTTTCAAATTGAACTGAAAAGCTTAGAATTTGATGAAACATAAGTAAATAACTCGTGACTGTGCTTTTATTTACAAGACCTCACTGTGGAGGTCAATTATCTTCTCTGTCCCAGAGGTCTCCGTACAAGGGCCAGTTTTTTCCCCTGATATTAAAACACAGTCCATTTTTAATCTATGGCACATTCATCAGTGAGAGTGGGGCTGGTACTTCACTAAGAGTCACCGACTCGTCACAACCAGCCTCTCATCCAGTCTTGAGAGCGTTAATTGGATGAGGAAACATTTTACTTTTGGCTGGAAGTTTTCAGATCACGTCACGGCTCGTGACGGAGATTTAAAATGTTTATTAAATTTCTCTGACTCATGTGGTTAAGGGTTGTTTTGGCCTTACAGCTGCGTAACTGTAAAACTGATCGTTATGGTGGAAACAGCCTCTACTATAACAAAATAAATACTGACGATGAGCTACTGCACCATCTCACAGCTGTCTTTGTCGGCAAGATGTACATAAACCTGAGTGCTGTGATTGTTACTTCAGTTAGACCTCGCCTGCTGTGGTGACGTGGTTTGTTAAATTGTTTAGCCAGCATGAGGACTGAGAGTCTTGCACCTGCCAATCACCTGTGACGAGCACTCATCTTTATGGTGATCGTGAAAACATGGCAGCATTCCCGTAAATGTGCGGCGCAGGTATTAAAGGACTTACAGCAAAGGTTGAAAGAAATGGGAAGCAGGTAAGCAGGTAAGCACTTGCCTGACTTGTCATGGAGGTGAAGATGAAAAGTGAACTACCTTCATGGTGAAACCCGCATAAGGAAAGGTGGATTTATGGTATAAATCTACAGTAATCAACAGGAGATTAAAGTAGGAGTAGCAGAATAATGCTAACCAAACACCTGGCAGGGTTTATCTTTTCTTTACGACGAGTAATTCAACATTTCTTACTGCAGAAGCTGCTGTTGCAGCTTTTTGCAGGTACACTATAACAGTGCACGCTGGCAAATGTAGCTACCAGTACTTTACTGTACGTTAAAGTTATAATTTGCATCATGTCTTGCTCTGCTTTGTGATATCATTGGATATAAAATGTCATTACTGGATCCTGTTAACTTTTTAGACCTTTTAGGTGTAAATGCACACGATTCAAGGTACTGGAGGTACAGTCAAAGTGACCTTTGAGCACCAGATCTAATCACTTCATCCTTGAGCCTAAATGAACACATTTAGGAGAAAAAATAATCAGAGACATTCCTGAGCTACTGTGCTCACATGAACGGGGTGGGACAGTGTAAAGCCCAACAACATAAAGCCGTCTTAAGTGACAGTGAACCTTTGTGGTTGGGGGCAGGGTTACGTACTAACTTCATCACATGCCGAGATGTAATTTTCTTACATTTCCAAGTATTTTGGAGCCTTGTTAAACTATGACTCACATTTTCTGGCCTTTTACAGATGAAGCATTTAATTCAGAAAACAATCAAAGCAATGAGCTGATTGTTTGCTGCAGCTGAAGACCGATGGCAACCTGACCGTAGGGAGAAAACGCTTCAAGATACAAAAATGTATTTTCTAATTTATTATTCTGCCATTTAGCCAGTTAGGTGTTTTTTTAATAAACTCAACTAAAACAATGAGTTGACTTTCACAATAGCTGAAATGAGTTTTCTCTCAATAATTGATTTGTTAATTAACTTTGTATTAGGAAGACTCAGCTCAGTCACTCGGTTTATTGGGCACCAGCGGGTACACGGAGGATCCTGGCATGATGTTTCTATGACAGGAAAGACATTTAAAGTTCATTTATTTCGTCCATCATCACGGATATATAGCACATCAAACTTTTGCAATATGCTCCCCTTGCCCAGTGACAATGGGTTTATATACAGCATGGCATGTGGGGAACACCAGCCAGCCAGCGAATGACAAGGGATTACTGTGACATCCATTTGCATATCAAGAATTTTAAGCAGTGAGGGAGAAAATATCAAACCCTCCAGCCTGCAAGGTCACTCAAATGAGTTTTTTCTTCTCTTCATAATTTATTTTGCATATCATGCAGTTTGGACACACTGTAGATTAAAAAGGCGGCTTTAGCATATCATACCATCCCTGATAGGAAGCAGCTCCCACCTAGACTTCTCCTAGACACCATGCCACCACCACCCTCATCAAAATGGTTGAGGACACACACACCACACACACACACACACACACACACACACACACACACACACACACACACACACACACACACACACACACAGAGACATCATCTTGATTGTTTTAAGACGAAAAGAAATGGCAAATTGCTGAAGCCTCTAATCCATTCCCAGTTATCATCTCTTTAATTTTTTTTTCTTCATATCAATAGAAGCCACAAAGCCAACGGTTTGATAGCCGCTGTTGGCAAAAACAGCTAAAAATGAAAAGAGCGAAACACAAAAAGAAGCGGCTCGACTATCATCTATGACTAAGGAATTTATTCAGATTGACATATAAACAAGTCATTACACACCGAGAAGACTGTGTCAAATATGTGGAGTGAAAAATGTTGTGTCCAGTAATGAACTGTATTATCTCTAAGCAGGCACGGAGGATGAATGGAAATCTTCTGTTGTTGTTTTCTCTGTTTTTTATGTTAATATCGGTCTGTGGGAACAATAGTAATGACCGCAACAAAGACTGATTTGAATAAAATGTTTGAATAAATTAAGAGATTATTATCCCAAGGTTTAGTTCACAGAATGTGTGCGAAAAGGGAAATTAAAAATTTCATATCTAGGAATTACTGTATTTCAGACAAGAAGAATTCATCTTTTTTTAGCTTCCAAATATAATTAGCAGATTAATATTCAATGAAATTAAACACAAGACTGCATAGAGCTTACACGTAACAGACTGGCACTGATATATAACTTACTGTTATGGATTTCTGCGGTGTATGTGCAGGGCGCTATAGGTGGAGCTATAAGGACGAGGCCCACTCTGAACTGAGATAAGAGCAGGATCACAATGTTGTGGGACAAAAAAGGACATAAAGAAAAACTGGAAGGGGTCAGAGGTCAGCTGACAGGAAGGACAAATGACAGAACAGAAAAGTTTCTGTGTGCGTGTTTACATATCTTTGTGGAGACCAAAAATTGGAAGTTTACTATGCTTGTGGGGACCAACAGCCCTTATGGGGGCAAAATCCCAGTCCCCACAAAATGTGGTTTTAGTGTCAGGGTTACAATTAGGTTATGGTTAGGATTAGGGTTAGGATTAGGCATTCATTTTTAATGGTTAGGGTAAGGGAAAAGCATTATGTCAAAGTGTGTGTGTGTGTGTGTGTGTGTGTGTGTGTGTCTGTTTTAAAGGGTACAGCCCTCTTTCCAGGTCCTGTAATATGATTTGATGTGTAAAATGAGTGTTTGGCACAATATGTTTTACAAAACAGTCGATAATCCAGTCTCACAAATGATTTGGAGATTAGGCGTGATAAAAACATTTGCAACTGCCTAAATTTCTGAGTAACAATCATACATTTCTTAGCTCTGCCTTCAGAATGCCAACGACTGATCGATGCTGTTGATTGTTTCTAGATGAACTTTTAGAAAAGTAAGAAAATGGTTACAAGTTTGTAAGTTCCCAAAGTGTAAAGTGTAAGATAGCATGTTACTCAATGCTAACAGGTGTTCTTATCCACAGAGAGAAGGTTTAAAGACTTCACAGCTCTGCTGA
This sequence comes from Diplotaxodon limnothrissa, assembly GCF_057381915.1. Lineage (NCBI taxonomy): Eukaryota > Metazoa > Chordata > Actinopteri > Cichliformes > Cichlidae > Diplotaxodon > Diplotaxodon limnothrissa. The sequence goes on from NC_140602.1 coordinate 67,923,985, forward strand.
AGAATCATCACAGCGCTGCAAACCAAACGTCTTTAGGATCGACTTCACAGGTCTGTGCCAAATACCTCATATTTGCAAAAGTGACTCATTTTTTTTATTTGCATTACGACATGAGCCAATTTAAAATTTCATAAATACCCATTTTATGTAGAAATAATCTTATGCTCAGCGACACAACCGGACCAACGGCCTAAAGCAGCTAAAGTGTCAGATTAAAAGCTTCCGGTTCCAGGAATGTCTAAAAGGTAAAACTGGGAGGAACAAGTGGAATGCCCAAACCCCTGTTGATTTCCATGCACACATCTCTTCTCAGCATCCCATGTCCCATACATGACGAATGTTTCATACGAACAGGAGCGGTGCTTGACAGCGACTCCAGTCCGGCCGTGACATGCAAGACAAAGAAGAAACAATGAAAAGATGGAGGGAAAAGAGTGAGAGATGCACGCTCCCCAGGAGGTGGAGAATGGAGAGGAGGGAGGGACTAGTGGTGATGGAGAGACCATAGGAAGGGAAGGTGGATGGATGGAGGGAGGGAGGAAGGGGAGGTGGAGAGGAGGAGGAGGAGGAAGGGGGAGGGGAGGGGGGCTTGACGATAAGAGAAAAATTCAGACCGGTCAAAGTTTCCTTTTTGCCAATCGTGCTCCTGATAAAGACAGCGCCTGCTCCGGAGCTGATAGAGGGGCTATCTCTCTCCCTTACTCTCTCACCCAACCCCTCCTCCTCACCCCCTCCCTCCCCCGTCTTACTCACCCGGCAGTTAGTTTGTGAGGAGGAGAGGAAGAGAGAAAAAAAGAAGAAAGAAAGAAAGAAAGAAGGGCCGTATCAGTGCAGCATCATGGTGCTACCATCAACCAGCCACCACGCTGCAATTAATATCGCTCCAATTACTGTTAAAGGGACAAGGCTGGGACAGGACGATAATGAACACATCCTCTCTTCCCCAGCAGAGGAATTAAAACGCACACACAAACACACCCGTAAACACACACTCGGCACTACATGCACAAACGTACATAAAACGTGTGCAGCTTGAAAAGGAAATAATGCGAGATAGTGTGGTAATCTTCTTGCATTGTTTAACTCATTGAAGACAACGGACAGAGAGAAATAAATAACCAAACAAACCTCGATAAGAGGGGAAATAAATAATAAAATTATGGCGATTTACTTGTTATCTTCTCTTAGCCGTGTGTGTGTGTTTTTGCTACGACTTGAATAAATTTTCCCCCAGCCTGTCACATCCACATCTCCCCTGCAGAACAACACAATGGACCCTGAAAGAGCCTTGCGACAAGTGACTAAAGAACGTCTGAACGCATACAGAGTTTGGCCGATCCACTCATGAACACGTGAAGAGCTCAAATGATGGTTAGTTGGTTGGAGTTTCTCAGTATGACGTTGGAGGTCACTGGGACTGGCCAATCAAAGCAGCCGTGCTTTTAAAGCCAACTTTAATCTTTATTAAAATCCAAGCTGGTGAGTAAGAAAAGAATTCACCGACTGCACAGCTGGTATTAAGGAGGAAATGTCCATAAAGACCAAACCAGAGTGTTTTTGCACCACGCTGTAATATCTTACTATAATATCTGCCCACAAACTCCTCCTGCACGATCAGGAGCAGCCAAACTGGGCTCACAGGTACAGATATTATGACATCATCATGTTGTCCACCTCCCAACAGGCAAAAACGACCACACCTCTATGTGCCCTGCCCTATTAGAAAGCCATCGAATTACATTCATTTTGATCTCTATGAAACTGTTTCTGACTGACTATGAACCAATGCCATCGTAAATGACCATAAAATAAATTCAAGAGCAGTGACGATCACTTCATCTGTCTAACCTTACAAGCACTGACAAACATACAGCTTCCAGAAGTGAGTTAGCGGGGACGCTTGTGGTGTTGCAGCTTTTCAAAAAAGTCCACAACAACTTCGGATTTCCTCACTTTAGTGTTGCAGACGTGATGTCACTGTCAATCGATGGAATAAAAAGCACCCCAGACTAATTTTGAACCAACTACAGACACACATTTACAGTATCTGTAGGTGTGAGACTGACACCTCCGGTCACTGTTGGCCTGTTCTGATCTTTCTATGTGTTATTTTGAAACAAAGAATTGTTCCTGTTTCTGAAACGTCTTTAAGGTCCGTGTTAGTCAGCTGTAACTCAGCAGGATTACAGATGTTCGGGGTCACATCTGTCCAACTGTGGTTTCAGATAACTTACTACTCATTGGGAAAGTTTTGCTGTATATTAACACACACACACACTCGTGACAGACAGAATGACAGAAACTAGTGTGAGTAAAATGGACTCACACATATGCTAACCTTCTTTATTGTGTTTAATATGTAAAAGACAGTTGGGGGAATCAGCTAACATTACTGCGATAACAGGCCAGCTGATTACCAGCTGAGCTCTGAGGAATATGTTGATTATACTGGTTTATTTTTCTCCCTATAAAGCTTTGTTAGCACTGGCCGGTCTCTGGTGTCAGGTGGGTTTTCCTCCAAATTGAATTAATGATTCATAATGTTACTGTCATCGTAGGAAACAGCAGCCATTGCTGTGCACCACCGAATCCTGTTACATATCAAAACGCTTTCTGTGAAAAAGGCTCGTTTAATTTATTGCACATTAGCGTGACTGAATTTGAAAGCGAAGAATAACTGTGAAAAGCCCGTTCCCGACAGCCTTTTTGCACGAGCAGTTACTGTCATTTCTGAAGCAAATAAGATTTTTTTTGAGCGATATGATTTGTTGAAACCTCCCGCGATGTTTATCTAACTGAAGAAAAACAACGGGACTCGTCAGACCAAGAGTTCACAGCTCTGTTGCAACTCAGTGATGGAAATCTTGCATGTGTACTGACCTGGACCCCTCCAATGTAAAACCTCCTGCTCTTCCTCCCTTTCCTCTTCCTCCTCTGCTCCGCTGTGCGTCGATGCAGGCTCCTCCCCTTCCACGTCTTTATCATCCGGGCCTCCTCCCGAGTCCTGCGTTCTGGGCTCTAGATACACAACAGAAAAACTAGCGATTAAAACAAACACCCTGACTGAAACCTGTGTGTGTGTACGTATGTGAGTGTGTGTCTGGAAGCCGTCGTTCCCGTCTGCTGATCAAAGGCCTCCCTCGCCGTGTAACACAACCCCTCGCCATGCAGAGATGGACCCTTTGATTTTCATTACAACTCAGGAGAATCAAAGACTCAACATCTTCACCTTCATCGCTGCTACTTTTCTCGCTCTCCCAAATCTTCTCCCAGCAGCTTTCCATTTCCTCCTCATCCACCCTTCCCTCCACTTCTCTTTCACTGAATGTAGGTGGGTCTCCGTCTTATGTACTCCTCTTTTCCTCCTCTATCTTTCCATCTCCTCCCGCAGGCCTGTCACCCTCAGCAGAGACTGAGGCTGGCTGTGTTCCTGTAATCACTGCTGATATCCCTGCCATTGATCAAGCTGATTACACAGCCTCCTGCTCACTGATCAAAGATGTGCACTTCTGCAGGTGGTGTGTGTGTGTGCATGCTTCAATATGAGTATCTGCATGTGTGTGTGTTTATCCAGAGATATGTGAACCCTGAACTTTGCCTGTGCAGCCAGTATCGGGCAGTTCATCGGGCCGCTCTGTCCCTTCTTCTTAACGGGACTCATGATTAGTTAGATTAGATTAATAGTTACATCACAGCTCTTCAGACTATCTGACCTGAAGATCTTTCTCTTCTTGCTCTCTGCTCTTACACCATCATCAGGCCAAGGGTTAGAGTGACTCAAAAGCTGACTGCATGGAACCAGATCGCAAACATCTCAATATTCAGTTCAGTTTAAATTCATTGCAAAGCACCTGTTTGCTTTTTTGTGACATATGATATGAAGGAGAGAGCCCCGCTCATTCACGATGATATGCAAAGTGATTGAAGCTGGCCAGTCTTTCTAGAACATGAAAGAAACGAATGATTCTGAATTTGTAAAACTAAAATATTCTCACGAAGAGATTATGCATCGATTAGTCATAAGTGTAGATTATTTACATTTATTAACGCATGTTCAGGGAAATTGGTTTGATAATAGTTCCAAAGTGACCGAGCCCACTGAGTAATCCTGCTTGTGGCAAACCCCCCACTCTGGGTTTTTTCTTACTGGTCTGGTTTCTGTATGACTTGTGAACAAGTGGGTACTGGAACACACCTCACCAAGTGGCTCTTACTTCTATTTTTAATGCTGAAATAAACTTAGAGTATTTTGAACACTTTACAATTTTAAAAATGTATTTGATTCTGCGTGTGCATGAATTTACAAACCATAAGCAGGGACGGGGGAGAAAAAGGTCAGTGTACCATGAATGAGTCTCTCTTTTTATTTCAAAGACATTTTCTGATCAGCTTTGGTTAACAAACACAAAATCCTCCCAAGTTCTGCTTTTGCTTTAGTTCAACTTCTCCCAGTGTGAATTAACTGGAAGAGCACAAAGCTTTAATGAAGCTTCCCCACGACTGCACGTTTTGAATCGTCGTCCTCACAGCTCCTTTTCTCTTCCTCATTCTGTCCTCTCCTTTCCTATCTCTTTCCCCTTCCCCAAATCCCGCCCCGTCTTCACCCTCCACCCCGATAACGCCTCAGCTGTCTGCACAAAGGCCGTGTTTACCCTTGCATTCCCGCTCCGATAAACAGCGATAGCACCCGATCGATACCAGCCATAAACGCCTCGTGACCACGTGATGCCCTCACACACCGCCATTATTAATGTAACAGTTGAGAGGCTGGGTGGATGTGCACCGTCAAATAAATCCACACACACACAGGATGCACATCCAGTTTCACGTCACGTCCACCTTTCAACCATATCCACACGCAAACACTCAGCCAAGACATACTGTACACACACACACACACACACACACACACACACGCCGCGTCCCCCTCCCCCACTCACACCCCCGCCTAAACAGTGCCATTATTTTCAGCTATAAATCACATTGAATGGCACATTGATTTTATCCTGCAGGGGCTGAAGCGAGGGAGGGGAGCTGGAGACACAGTTATTGCGTTTAATATTATCAATATTATCTCCCATATCATCTCAGACAGGGAGGCAGGTATCAGGAGGAGTCGACAGACACTTTTCTGCCAACCCCCCCCCCCCCCCCCCCTCTCTCTTCCCCTCACCCCCCCTACCTCCCCTCCCACCTCTCTCCCCCCCAACAGCGAGACAGTCTCCATCAATCTGATAAGCTGAACTTCCTCTGTCACACCTGCAGGGCAAAGTCACCCAACAATCCCTCGCCTCCTAACTTCTACAGTCTTCTGTCTCGCTTCTGCCTGATAGTTACAACAGCCATAATTATAATGGTGTCGCCTGTTTATTGACACATCCTCCCCTCGTGTTTAAGGTCCAACTAATGCACTCAGACAGTCTCCGTGTTGGTGGAAGGAATGAAAGTGTCCTGAGAAAGCAGCAGCTGCAGCCGTCCGTCACTGAACACACTGGATCCACAGAGCTGCTGCACGCCAGCACTCCTCCGAAGACGATCGATAATGCACGTACAGAGACAAAAATAGGAAGTTCCCACATAAAGAGCAACTTATTTACACATGCTTCAAGCTGAAGCTAATCTCCTACAGACAGCATTAAGGTTGCAGCAGGGGATACCTAAAAAACGGTCCACACCAGGGGGCAGTGTCAAAGACATGCACCGCAGATGGTAACGTGGGCTACTCTTGAAAGTGTGTTGTTGTTCCTCGAGCTTAGATTTAATTTTCTCAATCCTTCTAAACAGTGTTAATATCTTTGATCAAAACTATTTGTCATCATTTTTGTCAGCGACTTTTTCCCCCCTCAACAAAAACAAGACAATAACTAAATAAAAACCAATGTGAATGAAAATATGATGAAAGATGAAAATATTCTGGAGAGACAAGTTGTGTAGAAAGGTGGGAGGAGTTTGGACGTGATCCAATCAGAAGTAATCTAGACTAAATTTGTCCCTCAGAACATTTTAAATCAATTCAAATGTTTATGATACATTAAAAATAAATAGATAAAAGTCCTGGAGTGGAAGCACAATGCATGAAGCAGTGTGTTAAAAGCTAAGTGCTATCAGCGGTCCTCTCATGTCTTTTCAACTAAACGTAAACACTGTAGTCATCCACGTCCATCCATCCACAGGGAGGTGAAGCTGGGAAGCAGCACATCCTCATGATGTAAAGATTTGTGTGTCAAAACAGAAACACTGCTAAAAACTCAGTAATCCAGAAAAACTCCCAAAGCTGCTTCAAACGGAAGCGGAAATACAAGCGTAACGAAAAAAACAATAAACAAAACAGGTGAGACGATCAGGAAAGAAGGAGAAAAAAGACAACAGCAGGAAGTGCAGAACTTCCCTTCAAAATAAAACAAGAAAGGAAAGGAGGAAGTATGTGAAAACACAAAAAGTGACAATTACATGCTTGTTTCCTTTCTGTCTGTTTGACATGCATCAATCAACTTTATCTTTATGTTAAAATATTTTTAATCCTTTGAAAGTTAGTTTTTGTCAACGCCCCGAGCCGTTCCTTGAAATGAAACCAGCGGAGAGCGCCGCCTCAGTTACGTCCGTTTATGCATCACACACACACTTTTCTCTATCACCGCTAATCAGATTCTGATGAAAAGAAGAGAAGAAAAAAACAGTTTACAAAAATCCTTCTGATTGGCTCAAATGAGGGCATGACAATTAGAGGTCAAAAGGAGGTAACATTACTTCCTTATCAGCCCAGAAGTGGATGTTATCGGGCTTCCTGTGATGTATAAAAATGATTGCCTTGTTATGAAAAAAGGAACTTTGCTCGTTTCTGTGGGTCGCTGCAACTGTAGAGCAATTCTGAGAAGAGAGAGGAGGGAAAGGGAAAAAAAATATCACCACAACAGAGAGAAATGTACCAAACAGATGCTCAAGTGTGTGTCTGTGTGCAGCACTTCTTTGTATCAGCATTAATATTACTGGCTCTGGCTGTCAGGTTGAAAAGACGGGGTGTTATGGAGAGAACAGAGTGCTCGGTCCTGTTACTGCTAGAATGTGTTTTTCTTGCTAAAGTTATCAGGGCGGTTATCGCCAGTGTGTGTGTGTCTGTGTGTGTGTGTCTCTCTCGCTCTCTCTTCCAGATGGTGGATAAGAGGCCCTGCCTTTATTAGCCAGCGCTGGCCAGATAACGACCTGGTATTGATCCCAGGTTGAAAGAGCAGGTTCGTCAAACATGGCTGATTTACAGAGAACTGATAATGGCAGCGCTGGGCAACTGAGGAACCCCAGAGAAGAGAGAGAGGAGTAAATCAACAGTGTGATGGAGAGGGAAGGTGTGTGTGTGTGTGTGTGTGCAAGCAGGGGTTAAAAAACACACAAAAAAACTGAGAAACAAGTACACAAAGCAAGGTTGCCATGGACAGACAAACTTCCTCACATGTGCAGTATGCCTGACTTCCCTCATCTTCGTCTTATACAATCTATTACACACATAACCCACCCCTCAACTCAAACACACACACACACACACAGTCTTGGAGCTAATCTCTAATCTCGTCTCGATTAGCACCTGACAGAATTTCCATGGGTTTATCAAACCGAGCCAACCAGCAGACGCTTATCACTCGCAGCCCCCAAAATTTCACAAGAGCAGGAATTTTTGAGATTAAAAAAACACAGCTGGTGAAATCTCGAATAAGTCAAAAGAATATGACTGAAAAACTCTGCTATCACACGGCGGGGGTGGGGGGTAGGCTCGGGATAAGAGGTGCACGACAGGGGCGGACTCACTGAAGCCAACAGAATTCTTCTTCTTCTTTTTTTTTTATCTGTTATCCATATTAGAGATAAAAGAGTGACACGTGTGTGGAAAGCTGCAACCTCCAAATGGTGCCGCAGAGTTTTTGCATTGTCTCTGGGTGACGTCTGCAGACAGATAACAGGTAGACGTCAGTCGATTAAAGAACGGCTTGATGAAGAGATTAATCTGCTAATAACCACTAATAACTGCCAGTAAACTGCATATCTGGATTATTTTACTTCAAGAGGTGCTCACTGTTGACGGATGTTGTAAGTGTGCCACTGATATTGCGGAAAATGTGATATAAATATTTTAAAAATGAGTGAGAACACAGATTTTTTTACAGCCTTTGCTAAGGCCGATGACGTGTTTTGTGTGCAGAGCTGATCTGCTGGCAGAAAGTTCTACAGCAGATTATCTTTGTACCATCTCTGGAAAAACCCTGTGTGTGTACGACAGACAAATCTCTTGAATAATACACTTCTACGTTTTGCAGTCATGTCCAGGGCAGGATTTTTTGTAACAGTACTACCTATTGGAGTCTTTGCCAGGCCGATGCTGACCCCAGGGCCTCATGTTTGACACCCCTGTGTTAATGCATGAAGGTCTTTGGCTAACTAAGGGAACATTTTTAAAGCTAGACACATATTTATGGTACAGACATGTGGTTAGAATCAAAATATAGAAAGTAGATCTTAAGTTTTTAATATCTCTTTAATACAATGTATCAAATGAAAATTGGGATTCAGCAGCTTTTTTTAATGTTATACTGAAAAAAGATATAATTACTCCATCATGTGAACAACCTGCAGAAACAACAGATGCGTGTGAGTCAGTGCTGAGAACGAATGTCTTCAAACGCCATCTTTATGCACGTAAAACAAGTCCACGTGAACCACAGCCTGCAGCTCTGCATGGCTCTCCAAATATAATTCATGTACATTTGTAAGTTACCTGTCACGAAACAGACTTTTGTAACACATTAGCTGTCCTAATGGCTTAACTGCATTTGCAGCGATGCTAGTTTGTCACTTGTCCCGAGCTCTTTGTTTCACTGGGCATGAACATCTGCTGGTTTTAAAGAGAGATCACTTAAAAATCAAACGTTTCAGACTAATTGCTGCTGCTCGTTTTTCTTTTTCACATTTTAAATGAAGGAAACTGGAAATTAGACCTTGCAAAAAAGGGAAAACCAACTGAAAAGTGCATGGTTACCACACTAAATACAAGTGTATGCAGCCCGTCTTCATGACTGTATATTATACATACAGAGAACACAGTCGTTCTCTCAGGAAGTCTGAGACTGACCTTCTTTTTTATTACAAACCAATGTCGGTACTACTATCCTCTGTTAGAGCTCAATGTTTCGCTCTTCTTCTCACCTTCGTTGTACAATGGTGTGTACGGAGGCGGACTGGAGCTGTCGCCTTCTGCAGAATCGTCCGGGTCGGAGGCTCCGCCCTCCTCTCCTGATAGGCTCAGGTTGTCCGGTGTGTTTTCCTCGCCGCCATCGAGATCCCCAAGAGAACCTGTGGGGAAGAGGAGAGGGCTAATCAACAACTGAATGTGTCCATAGAGTGTAAGGGTAGCAGTCTAATGTGAGTCTAATCTACAACATCTGCTTAAATATGCTGGTTGGACTCAAATAAGATGAATAAAAGTAATAGAAACTAATTAACTGGCGCTGAGCTCTGCAGCCAATTAAAAGACTGAAACAGTGCCACATTAAAGTGGGAGGAGCTAAAGCAACGAGTATCAGACAGACGAGTTACTCAGTACAAAATATGGTCTAAAAGTAAAAAATATGGTACTGGACATGAGCAGAATAGACAAAAATTATTTCCAGGAACGCTTTTCTTACTCTGCAGAACAAAATGGGTCGATTTTTCAGTGGAACTCCTTCAGACTGGATCTGTGACCCCCTACCTCGCTGGCCAAAGCGTGACAGAAGCCCTGAAGTGTGTCTGTAAAATACACCACTCAGGAGAGTGTCTGCAGTCACACAATAACACCACCCCGAGGCTTTCATCGCCTTCCCGAGGGCCTCGAGAGTGGCAGGAGAAGTGGAAATTAAAATGAGGTTTAACAGGCTCCGTACGGTTGTATGGATGTATGTAGACAGGAAGGAAGAAAATACCCTAAACACAGAGATATGCCCCCCCAGCCCCACTTACTGGACTCATTGAAAAACGGTTTCAAGAATTGGACACGCTGAACGGTCTAATCCAGAAGATTAATAGCCAAGAAGCCAAGGGGGACCTTAAAGCCAAATTACAGTATACCTAAAATTGCAGCTAAAAGAGTGATTAGTGCAGGGCTGATCTGTATCAATTACAGTTTCATAATCCCTGCTGACCACAGTAATTATACAGTACTTTTGATCTATTTTAGCCCGTTTGAAGATTACATCCAAAAATGAAGTGAGTTAATATGGATTTAATGTGACTTTTTTTTTAAATTGCTTCATTAATAATATTCTGACTATAAGATGAACGATTGAACGGCACGTTAAGAGCTCCAAACCCCGAAATATGCTCACATTCAACCGTGAGTGTCAGAAATGCTCGTCTGCATCCGATGACACGCTTCATTCTCAGTCCCCGAGAGGTAGCCACGACAGAATTATTAACTGGGGGTGAGCGTTTCTTTTAAGAGGATTACGAGCGGCAGAGTGAGGCAGAAATGGTTAAGATGCCGCCGAACGCCAGGGGAGAAAACAGCTCGCGTGCATAACGACGATGTCCTGGAAAGTCAAGGAGGGTGGGCACATTGGTTCTGAATAACTAAATCAGCCTGACATTAATACCAAGAGAAAAAAATCCAGGATTTTTTTCCCCCCGCTTTCATTTCTCCCTCAATCCAGACAGGTTGTAAATTAATTTTCATTAGGTTGTGTCGAACGAGCAAGAGGGATTGTTTCGGAGCTAAAGCCGTGACTGGGGGCGTATATATTTACAATACTGTAACAAAAGGAGTCTATAATCTATACAAAGCACACAACAATACCCGTGAATAAAGAAGCTTGTAGAAAAAGGGAGAGGCAATTTTTCTAATTCTGTTAATTTCACTCACCAAAGCAATTAAAAGCAGGCAGAGATAATGCTGGGAAACAATCGCCGGCTGACAAAGTGTTTCTGTCTTTGTAAATGAAACATCTTTAGGCTAATTTCAACTTCCACGCCTGCATGGTTCACTCTAATTTCAGATAAAATTAACACAGCTAGATTTGGACCTTCATAAAAAATGTTTTTAAAAAAAAGAGGAGAAAGACAAGGGGAAAAAAAGCGATCGATCCTGTACACAATATTTTTAGAATTAGGTCCGTGTCGCTGGAGCTTTGCTAGATCTAATTTTCAGTATCTATAAGGACATTTTCATACAATTAATTTTCCTTTAATCATAATTGTACAAAGGGACTCCTCTGTATAAAATTCCAATTATATTTCCTGTTTAAAATGTAAGTTTGAATTATGATTTCTTTCCTCATTACGGCTCTGGTTTAATGAATCAATCGCTGCATCACTGCTTTCAGACATCAAATGGTGCGGAAAAAGTTTCAGCTCCACTTTCTCCCCGCTTTTATCCAAGGAGAAATATTCGCCCTGTCCCCTTCTCTTCCTGTCTCGGATAGTTGGCAGAAAGGATAGCGGGGCGTCTTGTGATAAGTGCACCACATTCTACTTCATTTGCCAGTTTTAAAGTTAAAGCCTTTAATTGTTACGGCGTGATATCCAAGAAAATTGGACTGAACTCATTCACGAGATGAAGAAATAATAAAAAGACATAACCCAAATGTGTATCTCTGTAGGAGAGACATCAATTAAGCTGAGACTTATCCAGCAGCGCCACATCATTTTTCTGGGCTGTGAGCTAAAGAAGGACCAAAAAAAAAGAAAAAAAAAAAACCCTGAAGCTTGCATTTGTTCACATTTTTAAACTTGAGGCTCTCCGGCCAGTAAAACTCGAAACTTTCCCCGAAATGTTGAAAGTGCTTTTTGATGAATTCCTCAGTGTGTGTCTGACTGGAAGTTGTTCCTCGTACACCAGCCTCCCCTGACAAACCCCAACAGCTCTGGATTAAATGATCAGTGTTATGAGTTTTGGTTCAACACTTGGCAAAGACTGATGAATACCCTTGTTTCTAAAACTTGTAGCAGTTGTGTACGGAGCAGGCAGAAATGAATGAAACCACGAGTGCAACCGAGGTCAGAGGCGTTCATAAGAAACCACTGAAGAGCCAGCCAGCTCAACCTAATCTCGCTACATTACACCTGCAAAACCTTTGTAAACCCTACACCGTGATCTATGGCGTAAACTGACATGCACGTCACTAGAAATGTGGGATGGTTGCAGCATAAAAGTACTGTGATTGGCCCGTTCAGTTCCACCAAGTTGTCTGGTGCGTTTTCACTGCACTTTTTGAAATGAATGAATCATAGCATCAACACAAGGAGTCCCAACTTTCAGCAAATTTCTGAACAGAGACTGCTGAAACTGAGTGACTGCAGCTGGCATGATATCAGATTGTTAATGATTGTCATGGTCAAACACATACCAGGTAACAATATTATCACAGAAATACTGGAAATAATAATAAAACTTTACTATTAATACATTATCCAAAGGATATCATCAAACTTTGTATCGACAAATCTATCAATAATCAGCAGTCAAACTATGATTTGTGCAGGTAAGAGACAAAAAACTGGGACTTATTTACAGCGTACTGTATGAACAGAACCATAGAAGTTAGCTAATTATTTCTAGGAATATGTATCTTTTCCACAAAAAAGAAACTATCAGCAGACTATGACAAACCTCTCGATGCCTTGGTGTCTGAGTCTTAACAAAAAGTAAAAAAGAAAAGTCAGAGATTAGATTAGGGACTATCTGATCACATGATAACTGAGCAAGCTGATAAATAGTTTTGCTAGATGCTATGGTCACATTTCACTCAGCACTCACAGGTATTTATGCAATAAATGATTAACAGCACTCTATAAAGAGAAATCGTTCAGGTTGCTTTCAACCACAAACTTCTGCTTTTCTACTGTGAGAAATTTTTTGTTTGGACATATTTCAAAAGATGAACCAAGCTTCATATTGGGACGGCACTGCAAAGGTCCCGAATTACAGTAACAACCCCAATTTGACAGAGGAGCGATCCAATCGCCCATCGAGATGGGACCGGCACTGACGCGGCGCTACAGGACTACTTAAGCTCCCTCACGGAGACCGCAGCTGTCTGTCTCGGAGGCGCGAGGAGAGGCAGAACAAAGTGCTGCAGCTGATGAAGGCGCCAAAGATACTGCTTTATTAACTCTCCGTCCACATCAAACCTGCAGCGAGCAGCTCGCTGATTAAACACAGAGACAACACACATCAAACCTGCATGCTCAACAAGCTGATTAAACAGACGAAAGCCTCGCCGCTCTCACGCTAATAACCCGCCGCACAAAAAATACATTAGAGCTGAAAGCAAGAGAAGGAGAGGGAGAGAGGCGCGCTTGTATCACAAAATCACAGACTTGTGAAGAGAAACACTAAAAGAGGATATTTAGAGAAAGAAAAGGAGGAGAGAATGGGAAGGAGGATGTGTGAGCTCCCTCTTCAGAGAGAGAGGGAGAACCTGAGGTACCTGACACAGAGTCGCGCACTGGAGAGGAGCCACTTATTGATCAGAGCAAAGAGAATTACCCACCACAGAGGAAATACTTTTAATCAACTTTGCACTTTAAACACTCTCCTCGACGCTGCGTGGGCTCTTATCGCTCCTCCAAGGCCACTGATGGCCTTCTCTTGCTTTCAGCCCCGCCATCAGTGCTCGCGCCGCGGGAGGAAGTGTCCGCGCAGGCCGCCGTTTCGATCCGTCGTGTTCAGCTTCAATAAAAATCAGCTCGTACTCCTCAGCTTTTAGCATCAGAGCTGAGCAGCACTGTCTGTTGATGTGCCCGCTTACGACAAACTCAAGCAAAGCAATAGAAACTGAAACTCTGGTGACTTATTGATCATCTCCACACTTAAAGGCATGTGGGAGGGGGGGTATAAAAGACCACAGCGGTGCATGGGCTGACAGTCCTGCAGGTCTGCAGAGCCCCCGTGTCCTAAATGCTCTGAAACGAGTTGGTATTTCTGTTTTCAGTGAGACCTGCATGATGAGTCAGAACAGTCAGTTTCAAAATGTGACTGATAGAAACCTTCTCACAAATCAAACAGTTAATCAATGCTCAGTATGTTTCATCATAGTGCTGCTTTATATCTTTATCATAACCATTTGACTCGGCAGGTTGAGCACGCTCACAGTTATGGTTTATGAATCTGAGTTGTGTATTGACCGTCTGAGACTTCAGCACACACTGACTTTCACTCCTTTGCTGAGATTTTAATTTCCAAATCTTCTTTCATTGCATTTAGCTTAAAACATGAACAGGATGGAAGAGAAACTCTGACGCGATGCCGTGTCCTCAACAGTCCATTATCAGTAACACTGCAACAGCAGTTTGTGGAAGTTTAAGTTCATTCTTTACATTTTCTGCAAATATCACCAAAGTATCAACTCATGTAAGGCTCAAGTTTATTGTAGAACCATAGATGAAATTATAAAGAAAAGAAAAGAAAGGTAGGAAACGCCCATCGCGGCCATCAGTCAGGCACACGGTGTACTGGAAGGCTGATGATGACGCTGCAGTGGCGGTGAGGTGAACCCGGCACGATAGCGAACATCAAAGGCCTAAACACTCATGAAGAAACATGCTACAGTGTGAAAAAAGGGTTTTTTCTGAGAGCCTGTTTCCTCAGCCTCTCTGTGAAACTCAAATTCTCTCCATCTCTTCTCTCATCACTCATCTCAACCTGCAGTCTCTCCTTTATATTCTCACTTCCTCTTCTCTTTCTGTCATTATCTCTCATCCCCGCCACCCCCACCGTCGCCGCCGCCACCTCTCTTTCTTCTTCTCCGTCCCCTTTCGATATCACTTGCGCTCTCTCCATTCCTTGCACTCCATCACCTTCCCTCTGTCTCTCTCTCCCTCCCCTCCACCCCCTTTCCTTTTTTTTTCTTCCTTCCCGGTGAAAAAGCGGAGTGACTGGGAGCGTCACTCTGTGCGGATAGCTGGGAGCCGTTGGCGGTTATCGGCTCCTGCAGACTCTCTCTGCCGGTCTGATCTGTCTCCTCTTCATTAAGCAAATACGCCGACGTGGAAATGAAAACATAATAGCTATTTGATTTCCAGCGAGATATTTTGCATATTGGTTCGGAGCTGATAGCGGAATTTCATCAAGTCGTTTTTTTCCCTCTCTCCTTCTCTCTTCCCTCACTCTCCCGCCACCGCAACCACCCCCCTCCACCACCTCCTCCATCCTCATGCTTTAAAAACTGAATTACTGAGCTGGGCCGGCTTTCAGCAAAGATCTCTTTACATTGGTGGGAAGAGGAGGGGGACAGGAGGGAGAGAGAGAAATCTAGTTCCCGAGGAAGACTACTTAAACGATTAAATATTCCCCATTCCCATCTTTTTTTTTCTCTCCCTCTCCCTTTTTTGATAACAAGGAAGAAAATTTAAAGAATTCACAGTGCTTTAGGTTGACTATACTAATCAGAGATAGGAGGGAGAAAATTAACTCCTTAATGAGCAAAGCCGTCTCCCCGATAAAGGTCCTGGGGAGATGGCGGGGTGGGACACCGTCTGAACCATGGTGCAGAGACAGAGAAGACAGAAAGCAGTGGACAGACTGATGGAGTGTAATGGAAACGGACTGAGAGGCTCGACACCAAGCCGGGGCCAACAATTAGTTTTCCTCCTCCTCTGAGGAGGAGATACTTGCTTTGGCCACGATGTGGGCAGGTGGAGAGATAGCACACAACACCGCCCCCACAGTGGCACAGACAGCCACAGCGACTCGCGGCCTTGATGGATGGCCCGGCGGCGGGGTATTCTTCATGCCCCCCAGAGAGAAAAACTAGCCCTGGAGGAGGAGATCAGTAGCCCCTTCACAGCAGGCCTATCTGATAGTCCGGAGCCTCTCAGGAGGACTATTCAGTGGGCCGAGCTCGCTGAAATAAATCTCCCTGCTGCTGCGTTACATGTTGGAACACCGTGTTGCTTCAGACCTGATAGCAGCCCCGCCGTGTTACTGCTACTGTACACGCTCACACATACAGTGGAGTAGACACACACCTTTATCACAGGGCTCTGAGGCAAGGAGAGCAGCCTCGCTAAGGATCTGTTAACCGAACGGGTCAGATGCTGCTCTCATCAGCGTCCCTATACTCCCTGCCATGCCTGCACTGTCTGTGTCCATCAGCTCAAACCCGGAGACAACACAATTCTGGAAAGTTTCATTTTTCACACTCATCGGGAACTACAGAGAGCGGAACAGAGCCAGAGCTGATCTGGGAGAGCCGTCCCCTTTTCCTATTAATCCCATTGTTGAGAAACTGGCTTCAGTTCAGCAGGGGGCGCAGCAGAACTGAGTCAGTCCTCTATGAACAGAAGCTAAAAGAATGATTTACAGCTAAATTATTATTTACACCTGCTTGGAGACAAAAAAGCTAAGCTGATGTGGCCCATTAGGGTTCTGTTAATGCTTGCCGATTGGTTCTCAGAGGATTCAGGGCAGAACGCGGTCCCTTCATGGTATCCAAAAAGCAGCAGACGTTAAAAGTGTAGTTAGACCACAACAGAAACTTCCACGTGTGTCGAACAAGCAGCTGGTTGTGGTGGCTGAGGGTGGCTGCCACTAGATATTCTCTCCTGGTGATGGAGTCATGCCTGAAATCAAAAATGGTGGGATTTCTGTCTGAGGAGGTGCAAATAATTATTTTAGCCCAGCTAGTGAGGAAGCATCCTGTGAACACCTCTCCTGTGTCCCCGACTGAAGTGCAGAGCAAAGGGCAGCAGCAGTTTGTGCACTTTCACTAATTAAAAGTGTGAGAACTTTGTAACACTTGTTCGAGGCTAGACCGGACTTCTATTTATACAAGAGAGCCAAAATGTCCATTTCAGTGGTCAACACGTCAAAAACTTCATGTTTAAACCAGAGAAATGAAATAAAATCAGCGACTTGTCCCAAAAATTACCCTCCAACAAGCTTTTCTCTATGTTGCACTCCTGCTATAACTACTTTTATGCAACACTAACATGCTTGCATCAGGGATTTCTCCCTGCACATTTCTGCTCTTTAATTATATCTTCTTTTTGACCGTCTGCAGCAGGTCACAGTAACAATTATGGCCAATTAATTCACACTTTGCTTTCTTTGCTGTGTGTGAATTGTGAGTACAACTGCACCCCTATAGGAGAGAATAAATGTTTGATCCTGGGTCAGTTTAAGAAAAACAAAACAGCGTCAGTTAATCCCAGCAGGTCGCTGCACCATCGAGGAACGAAGCAGCACACAGCGTTTCAACAGCAGCGAGTTAAAACTGAACTACATGACTGAGATTGTGCGATAACATTTTGGAGATGTTGCATTTCAGCAGATTTCATCACCTTTGACAGAAAGATCCTATCAGGCTGGTGTGACTAATACAAAGTCACCTCTCGCCTTCTCTGAACAGCGCGCCTGCCTCGTTGTTGCTTTTGCTCAGCTTGCTGCCATTTTGGCTGCATTTTGCACACACTTTAACGTGGGGAGGTATGTTCCCCAAAACGCCGTATTTTGGAGTGAAGACTGCACGCCGCGCAGCAGGCAGATCTGTCTCAGTGAGCTAAAAGTTTTATAAGCTTGTTTTTTGCAGCCGTACGCCAGAGACGCTTCGTACACCACACGTGCTGTTGAGACACCGCATGATGTGTTGGATCAAGTCCTCCCTTTGGCATTCTGTTTCACAACCGTTTCTTCTCTGGCAGCACTTCAGACGCACTCACCCTGACAGACTGTTTCATTTTCCTCAAGGACGCCTCACTCCCATATGCATCGCACAGGAACCTCAGTCTGCAGCTTAAATGCAGCCAAAGCAAGCGGTGCATTCCTTTTAAAAGTTAATGAAAAGTGAGCGTGTGTACCAACTGGTTGAACCATGCTCCACATGTTAGCTGAGGAAACAACAGCACCAGGCAACAGCTATCAGCCTAATGAGCTAATGAAACATTTCACTCTGAGGACAAAATAGGGTTCACTTTTTCATCTGCTAGTCCCCGTGAGACTTGGATCTTTAGTCCACGACCATAAAAAGTAAAAAAAAAAAAATTACAAAAATGCTTTCAGATGACTGCCACAAACCTGCCAACTCGACGCATCACTGAAATCATGTAAACGCTTAAACAGGCTTCTGTTTGCAGAATAATTGCAGCTCTGCTTCATGTTGAGTCAGACTAAGATTCACTTCACTGTGAGCGGTGACCCCCAAACCACAAAGAGTAACAAAAACCACAAGTGTCTTAAAACCAGACAGCGACTAGCTTTTATGGATTAGCTAATATTTTTAGGCAGCAAATAATCAAAACAAAATGCCAGGAAGGATTACTTTCATTACTTTCCAAAGATTTTACTTATAGAAATATATTTTTTCTAGTCTGCTATCAGGGAACGGGGCTGAAGAGTTACTATGTAACAAATCCCATCCATGCACAGGGATGTGAGTGAAAAAGAGAGATGTTTGTTTTACTTAAACAGGGCCTAAAGCAGAAAAATGGTGTCATTACATATTTTGTCCAGCAGAGCGGCTCCAAACCGCTGTTTCTGACTCCCTCTGTGCTGTCTGCAGCACATGTAGCATCAGGGATTTGTTTCCTTCAGCCAAAATGGCTGAACAGACACACACTCAACACACGAGTGGAGAGTTAACAAACAGTGCCCTCATCATTTTCCCTTTTAATTCACAACTGATAGTAAGAATATCAGCAGGTGTGGGTGTCTGAAGATTTACTCTCAAAAATCTGCATTGGTATACATGAGTTACATGTATATACATATATTCTTTGTCTTTTCATGCTCTGATGATAAAATGTAGAGAGGAAAAAGGGAGTAAAAACAGGTGGCATTTCAAAAAGGAGGAGTCTGAAGAAAAGGAGTTAGAAAGCAGTTACCATGAAGCCGGAGCTGAGACCCTGGACTATTGAAGCCAGGCATGCAGACGAGAAAGCCAGCCGATAAGCCTGGCTGATAAAAGATAGAAAATAGCAGCAGATTTGAACTTTCCCACCGTCCTACGATCCACAGGGGGAGGAGGGGTTGATTCAACTACTTATTGAATCCCCTCCTATCTACAACCAACACCCCCTCCCTCCTCCTTTACCTCCCCAAACCCAACAGCCAGGCAAGGCCAGCGAGTGGAGCGGGAACACAAGGCTGATACATTCAAAGGCACTCGTGCACTTTCCTCACCCGAAAAAAAGAGTTACAGAGCGGCCAGAAGGTTTCTCAGAGTGGACAACCGAAGGTCAGGAAGTGCTAACTGGTTTCTCTAGACGCGTACACACAAACACACACGTGCCTACACAAGGTCATACAGTATGTGAAGTCTACCCATCATCGCTCTATCCTCAAATCATATCAGAGACCGTGTTTCTTTCCATATCTCTGCTCCTCTCCGCTGATATAAAGACACTTGGCCTTGAGTAAACGCGTGAGAATTTTCACCCACACATCTACACACACACAGTTTTTTCAGTGAAAGGTCATCCATGTACTCATCGTGGTAGTGAGACGCATACGTGGATGCACTGTGGAGAATTACAGACGGGACTCATTCATATACTCCTGTAATCCACAGACAAGCAGGACTCAAACAGCACGGTACAGGCGCGATACGCCTCTGTCTCGTATCCAAAAACACTCCGAAGACGGAGCAGGGCAGGCTGAAAAGCTGCCTTTCTTTTCTGATTAAATAAGGGACACAATTTAATCTCTCTGGTCAGTGACAGTGACATTGTCAGTGACTTATCTAGGGCTGGGGTTAATGTCCAGCTCTTTTTTAAACATTGTCTTTGACCCTTTGTGAACATCCAAATGGAAATGCATTTAAGAGAAAACAGCAAAATGTTAGGCACTTTTAGTTTCTGAAAGTTGTGTATCTATGTGTAAGTATGTAAAACAAGGCGAAAAGGTCGAGTTTTCAGTACACATGTAACAGAAACCACAGAGCTCATGCAATAAGGGCGGCTGATCCAAAGATTAGATGCTACATCCTAGCTCTGCTGCCTGTGGACAGAACAGTGAAAAGATCACGTGCTTTTATCGCCGGTCCGACATACAAGAACTGGTCATCTTGGGCTTTGCAGGAAATAATATCTGAAAATGAATTCTACATTTCCATGAGGATGTGAGTCTTTTCCTGTCTTTAAATTACATCCAGAAACCTGAAAAGCTTCACTTTTGCCAATTTTTTAAAGAAATTGCCCACTCAGTTCCTGGTGTCTGCCTATTCGTGCAAAGTGCGGTTAGAGCTGGCTAACGGCAGGAGCTGAAAACTGCAGGAGACATCAGAAGCAGGTTCATGCACAGCCTCAACAGCAAAGTGTGCGCATGTGAGAAAAGCAGTGATCGTGCATTTGTTTTGATTTAACTTTTAGAGTGATTAGTGGTCAGTTTCACTGCCAATGTGTGTGCGTGTTTGTGTGACTGCTTGTGTGTCCACATGACATCTCGATCTCAACTGGAGATGGGAGGCAGATTCGAGATTATAATGGTATGCAGGAGGAAAGAGACCGATGTGGCCCTCCCTCGCTCGCCCTTCCAGTCTGAGTGACCCCAAACGCCGCGTCGTCTTCTGACATGAACCAGCTCTGCACACCATGTTGTTAACATTGTAAGAGACAGCGGTTTATTATTAAAACGCTTAAAGACGCCTCGATTTTCTTCACTCTTCTATTCGCCTTTTCGTCATCGGAGTCTTCGTCGAGCTTTGACTCTAACCCCGAATATCACTGCACGCTTCACTGGAGGAACAGTTGCACAGAAGGACTGAACACAAGAGACACACACAGATGTTTCTGTTAATATGAGACTAAACACACTCTGGGAGGGAGGGAAAACAGCGACACAACAGAGACAAAAACATGACAGAGTGCAATGAAAACTGCTCAGGGGAGGCTTTGTGTCTGTGTGGAAATGATGTCATTTATAAATGATGCATTTAGGTGAAACTACTCTCAAGACATCTGCAGGCATGACCTTCAACTATTACAGCAACTTCCAGCACACAGTTGAAGCGTCTTCTTCTAATCTACATGGGCTTTCAATGCTTTTCCTGAACGAGTCAAACTGGTTTCAAATATTTCGGGACCTTAAAAGTTGTCAGATTTATGTGTGACCCATAACTCGGCATTATTTTGGTGTTTTCTGAAGATAGAGGGCAGAAGAAGCAAAGTGAGTCAAAAGTATTTAATTAAAATAGAGACAAAGCAGCAACCTTTCCTGCTGAAGAATTAAGCTGATGTAGAAATGAAAAAACTGTAGGTTAGCTCCACAAACTCCACAGCTAGTTAAAAAACAGCCTGTACCCCTTCATAACAACTCTGTGGTGGGCGATTTTTTTCATTTTTATTGTTACATTTGAAATCAGGGGTGGGGAACTCCAGGCCTCGAGGGCCGGTGTCCTGCAGGTTTTAGATGTGTCCTTGATCCATCACAGCTGATTTAAATGGCTAAACGACCTCCTTAACATGTCTTGAAGTTCTCCAGAGGCCTGGTAATGAACTAATCATTTGATTCAGGTGTGTTGACCCAGGGTGAGATCTAAAACCTGCAGGACACCGGCCCTCCCTCGAGGCCTGGAGTTCCCCACCCCTGCTTTAAAAGTCTTAAAGTGTCTGCTTTGATTGGCAGAGCTAGGCTAGGCTTCACCTCTGCTAACTGGACTCACTGAACAACTGACGTAACGGTAACTACAATCATCAGGCTTTTATCATTTAAACATATTTTAGAAAAAATGAGGTTTTGAGGTCTGTTTGCACATGTGCAGAGGTAAACAGTACTTGGACAGGCAGTGAAATTTAATATTTTCCCTCCTTTTTTGTGCAAAGACAACAACTGTGCTTTGATTTATATGATTTAGACTATTCTTACCGGTAAAATGAAACCCAAGAAGACATTTTACACATAGACTGAACTTTTATAGCACTTACCATGGTAGGGTTGCATGTGTAATGCGTGGACATTAGCCATTTTTTAATCCCGAGTATAAACTCTGTGTGACATCAGATTGTAGCAAATAGAGGGTAAAAGTCTGGTTTTTATCCCAAGTGTTGGCAGTCTGGGGTTAGAGTTGTCACCGATGAAGACTTGATGAACCCGAGTCATCGGTAACCCATCTACAAACACGGTTCTGTTAACCCCTGAAGTTTGAGACGGCTCATGGTCTCTGAAAATGTTCCTAGAACAAACCCGAGCTCAATCATAGACGATTACTGGTGACGTGGTGGGTGTTCAGAGATTTAATCTTTAGCTGTGATCAGTAAAATTGAAAGTTTACTTCGTAAAAGTAACGCTTATCAGATGCTTCTTTTTGCCAAATAAGAGAAGAGTTACCTCAGTGATCTGATCATTTCTCTTGCCTTGGTTCTTATCTGCAGTTTGCCCTGAGACATGACTCTCTTATTATCCTATAAGCAAAGGAAACACTTCTAAATGCTCTTTTTCTCACACATTTCTTCTATAATTACCATCGGGGTGTTGATTTTTTTCCCCCCAAGTTAATTAAAGGATGTAAATCATCTTAATGGTCTGATCCGTCTAACAACTATACTCTTTTCTCCTCCCAACACAGCTGATTGCTCCCAGATTGGATTTCAGGAGCTTCTGTGCTGTCACCGGTTTAAAAATGTTTCCTAACCTGCACTTTTTCTCAACACTGACGATTTCTCGTGTGAGATATATGCTGCTTTTCTCTAGCAAC
This sequence comes from Diplotaxodon limnothrissa, assembly GCF_057381915.1. Taxonomy (NCBI): domain Eukaryota; kingdom Metazoa; phylum Chordata; class Actinopteri; order Cichliformes; family Cichlidae; genus Diplotaxodon; species Diplotaxodon limnothrissa. The sequence continues at coordinate 67,946,631 of NC_140602.1, forward strand.
CTGTTTGTTTTTGCTGAATTAAAAGCACGTCATGAAACCGTGAGTGGCCTACTTGGATTAGTCTGTCACAGAGGCGAAGATCAGCTATGATTTTTAGGTTTCTAAACATACAGAAAGCTTCTGTCCAAACGTTGCTCTTTTTTAACCTGAATTGACAGTAAATCTGCACGTGCCTGTTGTAACCGAGGGTCAAGTGTGACGAGGATGTGCACAGTAAATAGTCACCAAACAAGGCATTAAAAGAATTCAATATGCCACCGTTCCACATGAGAGAATCCCACGGTGTCGTACATCTGTGTGATCTCCGGCTGCCTACTGTAAATCTGCCTCTCCGCTGCCAACAAGAGGAAGCTTCTAGCAGGAAACCCTCTCTGAGAAGTCAAGAGAAATACCACGAGAGAGAGCGAGAGGAGGGGTGGGAGGCGAGATAAAAGGCCAGAGAAATGATAAAGATAAAGACTCAGACAAGCAAAGTAAAAGAAAAACAAGAGGAAGGAGAGATGGAAAGATGAGGGGGCAGTCTTTTTGTTGAAGAGAGCAGAAATAGAGAAGGAGAAAGGGGGGTACGCCACTCACAACTTGGCTTTGCATCTGTTATCTCCGCCTCCTGTCACAAGGCTTAAAATAAAAATAAAAATAAAGTGAGATGGTGGCAGCAGTGTTGTTGCGATAGCCCTGTGGAGCATGAAGAGGGGATGTAAAGGAGATAACTGGTTAAATATAACCCGCTGCATGGCTGGCAGCAGCAAAGAAAGGGGGTATTTTCAAGAGGCAGGGCATCAGTGGAGCCCTCACTACCCAGATAACATCCATGTTAAGTGTGTGTGTGTTCTTGCAAAAGACATATCCATAATTACTCTATGGATCGAACGCATGTGCCCACACGCACACACAGACAGAGGACCAGAGCCAAGAAAAGATGCGCTCGCTCACATCTATGTATCTCTCTGCCTCACCAAAGGAAGTATCAGCAACCCCATTCCCCACACCCCCCACCCATCTCACACACACACACACACACACACACACACACACACACACACACACACACACACACACCCCTCCAACGCAAAAAGTCACAACGGGATTTCTGATGGGAAAAATGTGCTTTCCTCAGATGATGGTCAGATAGACGGGGAGTACAGCCAAATGTCAGAGATGATAAATGGAAGGGTGCTGAGACAAGATCACACACACACACACACACACACACACACACACACACACACACACACACACACAGCAATACTCTCTTCTTCACTTGTACAGCCACATGCAGATACACACACAAACAACTGTTTCTTCCACAGCTGAGGGATGCATCACCGTACAAGATGAAATTAGGCAAACTTTCCTCTGACAAACTGAGCCGCGTTTGTTTGGCAGGTGTTTAATTGTTCGGCAGACCTTCATCTACAACATCTACAGAGTGCGCTGAGCTGCATCATCTGCTGCAGCTGATGACTGTTCTCACGAATTCACCGGTTAACCCACGACAAATGAGGCAAAATTAGATATTCACAAATTTTCCAGCGCACTGCAGCGGCGTCATTCGATGAGAAAAAATCTTCCAGAGCTATTTTTTCTCTCCTCTGCTGTTTGAATGATTACCTTAACTCTAATTTTTAAAACTCAACATTTCTGTCACAGAAACGCGGCCATAGAGTCAAAGAAAACACAAAAATATGTTCTTTCTGAACTGCTACACACATTAAAAGTGCAGACAAGACCAACTCGCTGCACTCTGGAAATAAAGTTGAAGGTGCTTAATATTCATATTTTTGGTTTCAAAATGCCTCACACGTTCTTAAATGACACCTAAACTTCTTTATAATGGAGATGTGATGCTGTAATACAGGAAGAATGTGGTTTGGCATTATCTTGCTGAAATAAGTAATTACATATCATCAGATCTGCTGGTTAGTCATGCCAAACACCCGTGCACTCACAGACACTCACTTTTAAAACTAATAATAGGCCAGAAGGTAAATAAACTGGTATTTATGTATCGCGTTCCTGCTCTGGCACAATCACCCATTCATGCTGTGTTTATGTAGGGTTGGATAACTTGGCAAGCAAGTAATCAAACTACTGATCTTCCTATTAGTACAAGTCTCGCTCTACCTTGGCTACAGGTGATGATTTATGCACGACTTACAAAGAGAACTTGAAATTTTGAGGGCTCGGACCGCAGGACGGTTTCCCAATTTGCCTCCGACTTTGACACGACTGACGCCAGTTCTCAGATGCACTCCACAGAATCATGTCACGTTTTCAATGCATCATTAATTTGGAATTCAGCCAGAAGCACAGCTCAGTATTTTATCACGGTGTATGGAGGGCCAGTCGTGCAGTAAGAATTCTTCAGTGCTGAACTAAAAGGACCATTTCTGTTTGTTTATTGCTCAGTGTGAAGTCTGCACTGCTTGGATCTGTAACTGCAGCAATCTTGCATACAAACACACAAAAATAAATGTGGCGAATGTGTTCGGCATCGAGCTCTTAATCATTCCCAATGGCAGCAGGTTTCAGAGGTGATATGATAAAAGGCAACAGCGTGCTTCCATGTAACATTTCCAGAAATTAGAAGATCGTTTCCATGGTTTCCTTGATAAAAAAATATGTCGCTCACTCTTAGAACAGATGCTTAGTAGGACTTTTTACAGACGCTTAAACATCACACTTTACATACAAACAGGTTTCCATAGGCTACCTCTTTTATTTTATATTAGAAGCTAACAATGTGAACCGAAAGCAAACTTCAAACTGTGCTGAACACTTTGCTTCAGTGTGTTTGTGCTTTTGTGGGATAGCCCTCATATAACCATCTCAGGCCTGTTTGTGAGCACATCAGCCCGCCCACACACAAACTCTACTTTTTGTTTAGGAGCTAATACTGACTGCTTCAGACAGAGGATGAATAGAGGGGCTGCATCGAAGCCCACTATAAGCCAAAGAAGTGTTGTTTTGAAGTCTGAGTCATTCAAAGAATCTGTAGTAGAGTCCACAAATTAAAAAAACAGCCTGTGAATGATCACAAGACGTTCCCCTTTGCAGTGCCTTTGTGTGTAGAGATGTGTAGAGAGCTAGGGTTTCGTGATTAATCAGCCTGCAATTCATTATTTCCATACATAGACCATACAATTTTCCAAACAGTCAAAGTCTTCAGATTGCTTTCAATGCACAAAACACAGAAAAGGTATAAATCCTCACATTTATCCACTACTCACCAGTCCTGTTATTGACACTCTTTAAAGCCACAAAAAGGGGAGAAAGCTATAACCCAGCCATGACACGTTTTTCTTACTGGTTTTTAAATAAACCTTTAATATGACTCAGTGGGAGTGTAATGTTAAGTTGATTAAGGAAAAAAGCAGGGAGAAGTTTTCTCTCTGCTGTCGTGCAAAACAAAGTGGTGAAAGACACCGGAGCTGGCTGCAGGGCTCAGAGTCTTGCTTAAAGGCACTTCTGCTCACTGTAGGCTGCGAGCCAGTAGTAGCAGCAGAGGGAGGACGCTCTCTCCTCCATTAAAGCATATTATTAGGTTATTAGGTGGTGACATCCATGATAGCATGTCTTGTCTTCCTTGGCCTGGCCTTGCCTCGTCTGGTCTGGTGTCTTATAGGGATTTAGTCTCCTGATGCCTAGCCTAGTAGAGGTCTGTGTGTGTGCATGTGTATGTGTGAGCGTGTGTGTGTGTGTGTGTGTGTGTGTGTGTGTGTGTGTGTGTGTGTGTGTGTGTGTGTGTGTGTGTGTGTACGCGGATGACTTCAGAGATAATTTTAATATCAGGCCGGTGTGGATTGCTGATAGTGTTTTAAGGCAGGGCCCGGTGGACCGAGCGCTGGTCGTACCTATCTGTAATTAGTAACCATTCCCTATCACTGATAAGATAAACCACGCCTGACCTTTTCCATTCAGTCACCATAGCAACCTGAAACCCCCACCCCAGCACCGCCACCCTCCCCTCCATATTATTTTAGTGATTAAACAGCAAATAGTGCTGAAGATGTGAGGAGCTGATAAGGGCATGATTAATAATAGTCCTCCACATGGTCCTCTGAGGTGTGTGTGTGTGTGTGTGTGTGTGTGTGTGTGTGTGTGTGTGTGTGTGTGTGTGTGTGTGTGTGCTGAGGAGGGGCCCATCAGTGTCAAACAGTCACTGTGAAAAGCCTCGGTTTGGCTTTTTGTGGTGAATAATGGAAATTTAAGACGAGCTGAAAGTGAAATAAAAGCAGCGGGATGAGGACGATAGATGTCTCTCTCTCTCTCTGAGACGCTCTCTGAGGATAGGGAATATTAGCGTTACCCACACCCACTCAGCTTTTACCCACCGTGGCCCTTACATTCTGAGGGGCCGCCACGCTGGTGGAAGCGCTATCTGTCGATGAATAATGAATGCGGGACTCCAGGATTACCTCGTCCCCACTTTAAAACGCTGCGCTGTGGTTTTAGAGAGAGGTAACCTCTTGATCAGAGAAGCTTGAAGTGCAGCTCGCATTTGTGACAAACGTCAAACGTCCCCTTCAGTGGAAAAATCACTCACTCATTGTGGAGATGGTGTGAGATACATTCAGGTGTGAATATGACGAAACACTTCCTTAAAAAATATCAGTTTCTAGAAATGCTGAACCTCCACCACATTACATTTAGCCATTTCACACACAGTGTTTGGCCACACTGTGCATGCAATCTATATTATTTAATCATTTGAGAAGGAGGAACAGACCAGTATCTGGTACTTTTATCTTCTTATAGCCTCTTGAAGCCCGTCAGCCTCTCCGCCACCAGCTTTGAAAAAGGCTTTGTAAGTGTTGTAATTATTTTTAGGTGACTAATGCTGTCATGCAAAGACTAAAACATGTATACATAGTTTTTAAGACCTGAACCTAACATGCTGGTATTTTATTCCTTTTCATAAATGCATTTCCAAAATTTTATTAGCTGATTTTGTCATAGAGGGAAAAAAATTAACACCAGATAAAAATTGCTGCTAAAAGCTAACTAGCATAGCTGTGCAAAAACATTTCAGGGAGAATCTGAAAAAAGGAAATATAGTTTATTTTAAATAAACCAAAAAATATGGCCTGACACAGCTACCTGCTGTTAGACACGCTTTTAATTAAAACTGATGCCACAGGGCAATTGTAAAAGTTTAAATGTATAAAACAGAAATGGGCCAAAAAGAAAAATGCCCTGCAAAAAAAACACGTTTTAGCACGACCACTCATACAGAAACTGCCTCTGCGGTTCCCCTCAGCCTTTCACCCTCTTGTTCAATCGTTTGGTTGGTCTGAACTGCAGCAACAGCAACCAAACGCAGATTAATAAATAATATAATAAGAAGTGTACACAAACAGCAAAATCTGCCCAACAGTGAAGAAGCAAAAAGCTTGTAATTATCGATAAAAACAAGGTAGGATTCAATTTCCTTCCATTCTGGCTCTGCACAGGTTCAGTGAACAAGCATGTGTCTCTGTAGTGCAGTGGAGTGCATTACAAAACACATGTGGCGTAAAAACCCTCCAAATCCAACAACTGAAAGTAAATTCTGAATTTACTAGTTCCTGCAGTACTCATGAATGTATTACTGGCAGGGGGAAACTGAAGGAGCAATCTGATCATGACCCATGCACCTTACACATACATGACGATTAATACACCCAAATCTACACGCCAAACTTCCCAGCCCAGTTAATGATTACTTTAAAACGGTGGGCCACCCAACGGCTCTCAGTACTGCGCTCACTCCTAGGAACTGCAGCTCTATATCTCCCTGCATTTGCATGCCACCGAAACGGTGAGTAGGTATGCAAAGCGGCGCGAGTTGACTGAAAGGTCAGTGTGGGTTTGTTAAGGCCACGAAGCCCAAAAAGCTAAGCAGAACCTGGCCGGCTGTTATCAGTCAGATCCCTGAACTGATACGGGCAAAGGGGGAGGGTCGGGGATTCTCCTTCCTTATACTCAAAAGGGAAGTCTCCCTTTTACCTCTGCTGGTGAATTACAGCAGTACAGGATGTCCCGATGCACTGCAGGTCCACAACAAAAAACTGGAGACATCAGCAGAGAAGCAGAAGGTGATAAACCAACCAAATAAACCAGCGTATTTCTCCCACAGGTCTCTGCCAACATCTCTGTCCAGGTGATGTACAGTGTCGTTTCAGGATAAAGGAGATTTCTCACCAACTTGAAGACATTTCGAACTCTGTCATAGATTCTGAAATTACAAAAAATCCTATAAAAATAAGCGAATGACCAGAACCGTCACCCTAACCCTAGACGGGTCACCAACGACCTTCTGGATGTTACAGGTTTGTTTTTATTTGAGCAAACTGACCTTTTAATTCTTGGGCGCCATATAGATTTTTTTGTTTGTTTAGTGCACCCTATCAAATATCATTTCCACATTATGTCTTTCTGGAGATGACCGGATTAATACGGCCACTATTCTGATATTGTTTCTCACACAGGGCTAAGCTCCACAATAAGGACCGGTCTCCTGACATTACAGTCGATGGGGTTGTTTGGGGGGGGGGGTCAGTGGAATGTGCTTGCTCCAGCGGATTTAGCCAATCAGATGAGTGTCAGCCATCCAGAGATATTTTAGAGATAATAAGCATTCTGCGATATCTCTGGAAAATTCCTGCCCCTTACAGTGGAGCAGATAATGAATGCCATACAGTGCTGAGTGATGTGGACGGAGGCAGGATCAGATTTACACAAGCAACATACACCACACACACACACATAAGTTTATATACACTACTGCTGCTGCTATAAGCACTTCCCAGCAGCACTTTGAAGGCTGTGGTACTTTCACTCACACAGACACACACAGGGACACGGCATGTCCGCATGATTGCTTGAGTAAGCGAATTAGCCTCAGCGATGGCTGAGGAGGCAATAAGTTGGCAGAAAAGAGGGATAATCTTTTATCTTTCACCCTCCCAAATGATTTCTTAAAGTCTGTATCACTTCCCTGACAGTTGACGCTCCACTTTTTCCTCTTTCATTATTTATTTATCTATTTTTGCTTTGTGTGAATTCAGCTAAAATACTTCTAAAGCGCTTAATGGCCCTATCGCTCGCTCAGATCTGCTGCCACATGCTGCCTTTTCCCCCCGCTTCCCCACATTTTCGGAGATATTCTCCGGCCCGGCCCCCGAAGAGCCGGCGCTTTATCAAACCGTCTTGACGAGAATGACACGGCCAATTATTGACAAATTATTCCTTCACAGAATGACAGTAAGACAGTAAGACAAGGAGAGGAGTGAGTGAGGGGGGAGAGACTACAGGCTTGGTGAGTGGAAGCCACCCCATCGCCCCCCTAACAGGCCTGAGGAGACAGGCGTCTATCAGATTCTATTAAGAGCTCGGCACTTTGGCGAACAAAGCTGCCCGCGCCCCGCCACGCATTAACTGCTATTATACGCTCATGAACTTTGTCACAATCACAGTTGTTCCCCCCATTCTCTCTTTTGCACATTTTTAGTCTCCTTTTGTGCGCTTAAGAACTGAGAACCGCTTTCCTTTCTGTGTGTCTCTGTGTGTACGTGTGTCAAAGACAGGATGTAGGCGACGATGATGTAAATACATAAAAGGGGAGAGTGAGCGAGCTCCGATTTATCCTGGAAATTTCACAACTTCAGTGCGTCTTATTGCACGATCGCACGGAGTAATTGTTACGAAAAGTGCACAAAAGCCAAAAATGTCGGCGATTCTTAAAAGTAGCATTTTCTGGTTTTGATGACATTTATCGTGTCTGCCGAGTGAAGCGGACAGTCGGTATGTAAGTGGAAAAATGTGGGATCATTGTTAGTTAGAGGAGCTCTGCACAGCTTGTTAACCGTGTAACCAGTAAGTCTGCGTAAGACTACTTGCAGCTCTACTTAAACCACTATTACCCTGCACTATTGGTATGTACTGTATGCACTGTTGTAACTTGTTCAGCAACCAAAAGGCCACAATACATACCCAAACTGTAGGTCGTTGTAAATTTAGACACGACAAATCACTCGGAGACACATTTTACAGCTACAGCCAGTTTGCTTTACTATAAAAAGCACAGAGTAGGACAGCAGATAAAGTAAAAGCTCTCGTGTCCATTGTAACACGTTATGTGCCTGTACCTGTAAAAAAAAAGACTTGCACAGGCAGAGAGCTCCATCCTGTATGACCACTCTTCTTCTTGTGCAGTCAGAAATTATCTAAAGATGGGAAAACCTGAATCAAGGACAAATTTTCCCTGAGACTATTTCAAGTGCTCAATATTAGCAGCTCGGCATTTTCCAATTTTTCCACGTGGCAGGCTTCCCTAAAAGTCATAAATACATTCAGACTGGCAGCTGTCCAGCTCGTGTTTCGTAAGCCAACAGCTCTTTCCTCAGATGCGCACCACCTTCCAATAAACATCCCCCACGCACTTCAAAATAGAATGAGCACAACAGATATGGCGAGTTTGAACTGGGCCACTAATCATTAGTCAACTAACTACCTAAAGCTTTATCAGTTATTTATTCCGCCTCTCTTATCACCTCCATCAGGGGGACTTTGAGGCCTGGCAGTTTGATGGCGAGATAGAAGCAGTTTGTTCAAGGGGATGAACTTTGACACTGACGTGACCAGCAGGTGAATAAAATGGTAACGCAATCACATTAAAAATAAAAAATGAAATCGTCCCTTTCTTATGATGCAAACAGCAGCAGCACAACCAGTCACTTTTAAAAATGTCATGAATGATCACATCACAAGAATCGCATTAATGAATGCAGCTGCTGGTGCATACGGTCCTTCCCTCCCTCAGCCTCTTTTAAGCGACCCATCGAACTTTCACACTAAGGGGAAAAGCCAAAATGGTGTGCAGTATAAAGCCAACATTGTGAACCCCGAGGTCCAGCTCTGGTCCAGAATCGTAACCCTAAGCTGTGTTTTAGACACTCCTGTGGAGCCAAAAATGCAAAAGGAGACATCTGTGAAAGACCAAAAAACCCTTTATGTTACATTAGCCAGCTTTGCAAAACAGTTGTTAGCATTTATGAATTAGTGTCTTCTAAAAAACTTGTGTTAATATTGTTGTGTTATATTTGTTGCATAATTTCTGCTGCCCTCTTGGTCAGGTGTCTCCTTTAAAAAGAGGATTTTTAATGTCAGTGAGACAGACAGGATATACTATACTGCACAGGTAAAGGACCTGGTGTTTGTGGACAAGCAGCAGCAGCAGCCCACCGGGGCCCGACCCCCCTCCCCGTCCCACGGCCCACGACTGATGCCAAGCAGACCTGTTTTCCCTCTCCAACTGCCGCCACCCTCCTCTTTTTCCCTTTTTCTCCACTTTCAACCTCCTGCTGCCCCTCCCTATCGCTGAGCTTTGCCAAGTCCACATCGTTGGTAACGAGGGTGTAGTTTCTTAACATTCATCATCGCTGAACTCTGAAACTTTATCAGCTCCGGAGAGCGGCGCCACAGCCCCGGCCCCGGCTTTCTCAGCTCTCAGATAGGGCCGATAACGCACTGATAGATTACAGCAGATTGTTTTACTTCAGGGGACACTGCTGCTGCAGCTAATACTAATACACAGACAAGAAGACTCGCCGGTGATAGGAGGGGTGGAGGTGGAGGGTAGGGGGCAAAGAGGCACAAAGAGGTAAGGGCAACGAAACCGCGATGGGGTGGAGGAAATTAGAGCCGATGTCCCATATGTCCTTATCCTGCAGTGAAAATACGAGTTTGCAAATCTGGAAACTCGCTAATGTTCTGTGAGCTGATAATACAGACTAAGAGTGGCCGCTTTAAATATTGATGCGAATGAATGAAATGTAGATTTTTAAGCCCTTTCTAAAGCGTATGCATGCATGAGAGAGTGGTTAGACACACACTTACAGGGGTAACCTGAGCTTGCAGGGAGGAGTGGTGGTGGTGGTGGGGGGGCAGAGGGTAGCTCGCCAGGTGACCTCCGGTTAAAAACAGGGTCAAGTGTGAAACACAAGGACCACTTTCTCCCTTTTCCTGCCTCTCCAGCACTCTCTTTTCTCTTAGCCCAGACTCACAGTTTACCACCTAATAAAAGCCACAGTTCTTAAAAAGATCTTAATCTCAGCTGGAATAACCTAATAAAATCTAACCTCAGAAACTAAGAAATATAACCTCATAAAATATCTTCTCAAAGACATTGAATTAACGGTTTATCGCTCTTTTATTTCATTATTCTTCCCACAGTATTTTCTCATTCCAGTTATGGATTTTTCCAGCCTATTTCTACAGGTGTACTCCATCATGATAAAAAAGGGTGATCCATTATTGTATTAAATTACTACAAGTACCACTCATGCAGATGAGCATTAACTTTTAGGAGTTAAAGCCTCAGCGGGCGGGCTCCCAGCGCAGCGATACATAACTGTTTAGTCCATCATTTGAGGAATATTTACCGCCTTGCCAAGAGTAAATAGACTGCATTTATTTGGAACATTTCTAGTCTTATCGACCATTCAGAGCGCTTTACACACACACACACACACACACACACACACACACATTCACACAGTGCCTTTTCTATCACATCGGTAATACACTGGGGGTAATTCTGGGGCTTCAGAAGCTTGTCCAAGCATACTCCCTTCAACACTCAGGCTGGAGGAGCTGGGGATCAAGCTGCCAGGCTTCCTATTAGTGAACAACCAGCTTTACATACACAATTACGGACCAGGACTGACTGCAGATCAGAACGTTATAGGCTACCTCTGTAACTTCAGCCTGTTGCTACTGTAGAAAGTCCTCAGAAATACTGTTTTTGGTCATTTAGACATACTGACTCGTGATATTTTGGTCCATAATGCCACGCCCTCCTATGGGCAGACACTCACTTAGAGGGAACATCACTACAACAAACACAAGGACCCACACAAAGCTGTTCCAGATTTCCAGTATTGCAGTACAACATGAAATTCCCTCGGTTGGGTATGGCCAAAGAGCCAAACCGCTCGGCAAATCAAAAATACTTTTGTAGTAAAATATAACAGGAACTTCTTGGTACACACAGCCCCACCACCCCAAAGAAACAGTCTGCTGAGCATCACAGTGGCAACTCATCCTTTGTCCTTCAAGATGGAGCACATGGGGTTGTTTCTTTTGTTGTCACATTTTGATGGCGCAAAAAAACAATCAGCCAGTTAAATGATTGGCTGTTTGCATGTCACATGTAGCATTCTTCACTGTCAGATGATCTGATAGGCCCTTAATGAGCAAAGAAGCGAGCTCTTCCATAGAGTCATTGCATCAGAGTCATTTTATGGCCCAGGACTATTTCTATGTAAAGTTAGTGGCAAGCATTAATAAGCTAAATTAGTCCATGAGAAGACAAGTGATGGATGAGCACACACACACACTCAGTGTGTGAGATGGGAATTCAGAGCTATTGTGTGAAGCACAGGAGCAATTAGGGATTGAGATGTAAAGTGGGGTCAAGCTGCTGGCCTTGCACGTCTTTCACGTCTTCTGTCGGGACGCCAGCGGACAGCTAGGTGCCGCAAAGCGGCCGATTCCTGCCGCTGTTGCCATTGTGGAAACTCAAACCTGTCCGCCGCTGGTTTCTGCCTCCTTATTAGCGACAGATTGAGAACTGAGCTTATCTGGGCCCACCAGAATGTGTGTGTGTGTAATGAATTGGTGTCAGGGAGGGCATTAAATGAGGTCTAATCTGCTAATAGCAACAGCAAGAAATTATCAACGCACAGCTTGCGCACAATGCAAAAACCTTTATACACATATTTTTAAAATAACAACAACACACAAATAACATTAAGATAAACACGCACAAAAAAGAGCCTCCATGTATTTGGTCTTAATTTCGGCATCAACATTTTATCAGCCAACCCCCATGAATAATCCGCACGGTAATTTCTTTCTTTCTCCTCTTTTTGTTCCTGGCATTTTGGTGGAGCAAGATAAGGGCTAAAAAAACAACAGAAGGGCTCACAGAGTGAAAAAAGACAGATAGATAACATTGATATCAACTCCTACACAACACAGTCATTCTCTTATCTGGGCTTTTTATCAGTTTCATTTTTTCCCTCTATTTTCTTTCATTCTTTCTTTCTCAGGCCTGTTCTTTGTGGACTTGCCGAAGAAAAAAGAGAAAAAAGAAGCCCTGGCCTTAAAAAGTAAAGTCAGGTTTTGGTATCAAATTAACCTTTATGGCGATTTTCTGCATCCTCCTCATGGTTAATGTGTACAAGGCGGCGTGCGTGCCGTTGGAACAGATAGAACTGGTCACATATAAGCAAAGCAGACTGTGGGCTGGGAAAGAAAATATATTTAGATAAGTGATCTCGTGAGGTGGGAGGGGAGTTGCTTATTAGCAGACACAGACAGGAAGATTGGTTGGTAGAGGCAGACTGACACACACACGCGTGAGCACGCACACACACAATCACATGCACATAATCTTGTCCTAGCCTACACTGCAGCCATATTTCTGAGAAGAGGAAAAACTATTTCGCACACAGACTTATCACTGCTGTGTGTCAGACAGAAAAGCCTCTCTGGGTCTAATCTATCAAGGTCAGCGAGTGTGGCCCGGGCAAGCAGCATGTTGTTCCATCCCGCTGCTTCCTGCTGGAGAACACAACATCTGACTGGCTCGCTGGAGAGATGACTGAGCTATGACTGTGCGACAAGCTGACCAGACCTCTCATGCACTCACAGTGAACAAAAAAAAATGCTGCTGTCTAATGATGAAGCGATGCGAGGTTGCTTTAAACGGAAGTGAAAGCTGTACCTGCCGTGGTTTTAATGGATTAAACTTTGAGTCTGTGTTTCATCAGGGATGCACGGCTGTTAAATTACCCTCATTAACACGAGTAGACCTGCTGTAACTTTTGGGTAGCATATAAAAAGATCAAATCAATCAATCAATTCGGTCTGTGGGCAGATTATTCCATTTTATATGGATCATTACAAATATGGGGTGTAGTTATACACTGATGACGTAGTGTGGTTGGTGTATATACAGATGTTGTCTGTACCCACCCAGGTAATGCAAATGGAAACTACAACTGACATTTGTTACAGGGCATTTTTGCTTTCATTACATCAACATACTGTCATATTTTTCAACGCTGTCTATGTAAAGATAGACAGAGTTACCATTGATATAACCCCGTGGTATGAGCACGCGTTTTGCCTATGGCCATGTTGTTGTTAGGTGCTAAAAGTGAACATATTTGGACGAATGTTACAGTAACAGCTAATATTTGGTTAGAAAACTGTATCCATAAACTACGGGTGCACCCGATATCTGTTAATTAGTGATAAGTAACAGACCAATAATAATAATAATAATAATAATAATAATAATAATAATAATAATAATAATAATATACACAATTTAATGAACAAACTGAAGCCCACTGTACCCCACAGCAGGTCATATTCTTTCGGATCATTTTATTATAAAGCTACTGACAGCACAAACATGCTAAACAGGTGCAGTTTGGTGGATTAGTGGAGGTTAGATGGAAAAAGCATCGACTGGTCATGTGGTGGAGGCGGAGTATGTCATCTGCTAATCAGAAAGTTGGTGGTTTGATTCCTGGCTGCTCGGGGAAGAGATCCTAAACTCAGAGTTGCTGTGTTCATCCAACCGTGAATGTAAGATAGAAAGCACTTAGATATAGTGTAAAGCACATATCTAATAACCAGTTCAATTAATAATCCACTCAGACACCAACTATGCATGCTTGCCCCAGGCGTAACAAAAGACTGTAGCTGCTGATGTCCTAACTCGGGTTCACAACATATGCAAAAATATTATTCTTTTAAATGCATTTATTTTGAAACAGTGGTTTAGTGCATCCTGATGACTTTGCATTAAAGCTCTCGTGGCTGCATACAGATACTTCTGGGACTCTTCAACTCTGGCCCAGATATGTTTGGATTTATTGCAACTTCACATGGAGGCCAGTCGATTCATACAGCGTGAGATTTCAAAGCTCCTCCTCCAGGAGGCGAGTATGCTGTAGGACCATCAGAGGTGAGGAGGAATGAGGATGGTGCAGATGGGGGATTTCTCCTCATGGAAAGAAGGGAGGAAGAGGTGAGGAGGAGGAGGGACAGAAGTTCAGTTGGACAGACAGAGAGCTGGAGAGCTGAAGATAAGAGAGGGGAGGGAGATAGAGGTTGTGTGTGCGTGTTCGGGGGGTGGGGGGTGGGATAAAAAGCAAATGGGTTAGAGGATTTGGATGCAGGGAGCATATCCATCAGGGATCTTTCCTGGTATCAAACTGGAGCGATCAGCGATAAAAACTCAACCTGGAAACGGCTGTAGCTGCAGTGGGAGTTCATTGGGCTGCAAATAGGCCTGTCTGCCCCTAATCTCTCTCCATCTCTATGTCCCCCACCGCCACCACCCGCCTCCTCCAGCCACTCTTGTTGGCTTTATAATGACTCGAAAAGCCAGTAATACAAGTTCTCTTTATAGTCGGCCTGGTACAGATGGCCGCTCTGCACTGATCTCTGTGCCCAAGCCTTTACTGTCCACACGATCTGCAAATTTTATACAGTCGCTTCAGTCATATGACCACTCCTCTCTGCACTACGTCTCCCTCACTCACTAAAAAAAAATCTTCACAAAAGAAAAAGAGAAATGAAAGAAGAAGCGGGTTTTTCTTCTTTCTGCTGTGCCCCACCCTTTTCTAGATAGAGAGAGAGGGAGAGGAGGAGAAGAAGAAGGAAAAAAACATAATTTATCTGTGTATTATCAAGAAAGGCAGACACTTTAATCAGTCAGCTATGAAGTCAGTATTTCCATTCTTATCTGTCGCAGGAGTGGAAATGGAGAGGAGATAGCGTTCTGGGAGCCCATCGGTGGGCAGGAATGATAATGGGGGGTGGGGGTGGAGGGTTTAGGGGTGAGGAAGGCGGGGAAGGGGGGGGGGGGCAGGGCTAGGCTATTGGACCGCTGTGTCAGCGCTATCTGCACCCATTATCAACAGGCTTATCGGGCCTACCATCAGCCTCGCTGTAATGGGGCCAGTTCAACTTTCCACATTATCATACCGCCAAGACCTGGTTCGCCAAGGCTAGGGGTCTGGCTGGAGACACAGAGAGAGAGAGAATGAAAGAAGGGGCGATAGAGAAGTGAAGGTGGAAGGCTGGAGATACAGGGAGTGAAGTTGAGAGAAATAGTGGTTGGTAGAGAGGAATTTAAAAAGGAGAAAAATGAGAGAACTGATGGACGAGCTGGAGCTGGACCGAAGAGTGAGAGCGTCAGAGTGATGGGAAGGTCCCGAAAAGCCATAATAAACTTAAGAAGAAAAAAAGCATTCAGGCTTTGTTATTTACGCAGATATGCCAGTGACATTGTGTTGCGCTCCGTTGTTGCGTCTACACTCAGGAGGACTGTTTACGGTCTGACTTCCTGCCTCTGTGAGCTGTTAAGTTATATTAGATCACACGCCCACAATAAATGATGTTACAGTGGGGATTCATTAATCTGGAAGATTACATGAAGTTAGTTTTTATAGCTCACTCAATCTTTATCTGCGTCTTTATCATGGGAAGATGAAACAATGTGTCAGGATTTTGCACAAATGTCTTTTTCCCAACAGTCTTCACCATAACGTATAAAGACAGAATGGAAAAGCTGCTGCGTGCTGATGCCATTTGCTCATCACTGTTGCGGCCAATATCGACTCTTTATAACTTTTAACATCTGAGCCTTCAAATTAATGTTTCCAGCAGGGTTGTTTTTCTTATGACGTTGGACGAGATTCTGTATCAAGCTAAGGGTCACATTTTGAGCCATACTGCACAATTTTCTGTACAAAGTCTCAAAAACTAGATTTCCTTCACTGCAGCCAACACAATATTTTTATTAGAGCTCATCTTAGAGGTGTTCAAGCTGACCCTGAAATTGGTTTTGTCTTCCAAAGTCAAAGTTACATTCAATGAGCTTCAGAATGAGGAACAAAGGTGATTTAAGCAATTTCCCTGTCAGCTGTCAGCTGGACAGGAAACTGAAGTTACCCTCATACTCACAGACACTAAAAGAATCGGCAGGTGTGTCTAAACCGCACGGATGATTTCCGTTAAGATGACTATACAGATGATGTGATATCCTACATCAGCGTCAAGTTTTAGAGTGAATTCCAACAACAGCAATCCCTGGTTCATAGCTCAGAAGGCGGTTTAGCGAGACGGTGAGAGAGAGGCTAAACAGCAGCCCTGGAAGAATCTACGTCCACACTAGCCCGGATAGATTTGAAAACGGCGTCTTCGTCTGAAAACGATCTGCATCCACACTAGCGTTTTCAGTCATTTTCAAATTTGCTCGTCCACACTAAGACGGACGAAAACGCTGACGTTGCAGTTCCGCGCATGCGTGAAACGCAAGACGACTCGACCTGCGTCATTTCCCTCTGCGTTTATTTATATTCCGGCTCTTTGAAACGTGGCGGTGAAATGGCAAGACAACGAGTCACCAACGAGTACAAGGTTTCCAAAGCAAGCGAGAACATCGACCGGGAGATAGGGCTAACAAAATTGTGAGCAAACAAATCAACTGCTGTCCGATGCCGTCCACCATCTTGGTTTAAGTGGTCACATGACTGCATCATATGACCAACATGCGACATCGTTTTTGAAAGTCTGCGTTTTCGAGTGTCCACACTGCAGACTTTACACAACTATTATAACATTCAGAGTACTCCACATGACTGGTACACTGACCTTTCTGTGCAAAATGTCAGAGTAAGACTGCTCCTTTACTCAAGTGTTTAAGTATCTATGAGTGGTTCTGAATCTATTATATCTATACATCAATATGAAACTACTCTCAGTTTCAAACTAACTAAAAAAAAACATAAATAGGTGGTGACTACAAGTGATTCCAGGCTCGTTGCCTACTGACAAGGAAAGTATTTTTTAAACAGAAACAAATACTTCTTTAGTTTAAGTTACTAAGTTATAATCGTGTATCCAAAACGGTCATTAGTCGCACTAGTAGGTCAGTGTCCTCTTCGGTAAGAAGCAGTGGTTTGACTTGAAAACGAGTAGTATTATAAAATAAAAAAAGGACAGGCATGAATCATTCATTCTCCTAAGCTCTTAGTAATCATGGGATAGGCTCTCACCCTTTCCAGTGGATCTCACAGGCTGTCTGAATGTTACAGTCTGCACCGGCACATTTCAGGAATTAATTAAGACAGTAATCTCAATCTTCCCAACCCAACAGCTCCAATATGCATGCTGTACAGTTAGAGCTGGGCGATATGAGATTTTTTCATATCACGATATGTTTTTTTCCATTTCAGGCGATAACGATATCTATCACGATATAAGCCAAATAACTATATTTGTAAGATTTAAATGTTCCGTTGCTCACAAGTAAAATGTGAAATTATCAGCAGCTTGTTTTTAAATATTTATTTCCCATAATAAGTTCAACAGGGTAGATGTACTTAAGGAACATGAGACTTTTTCAGATAAATAAAGGCAAATATTGCAAACTACACAAAAGGCAGCCGCTAAAGCGTTTAAGTTTCAAAATAGAACAAATGAAACAGACTAAATTGTCAATTCCACTTAGAAACAACATATTAATTCTAAAAATAAATCTTAGTTTGTTTTACAGAAGAACAGACAAAACTGACTAACTTTTGTCAGTATCAAATAAACTGAGAACTAAAAGGAAATTCTCAATCTCTCCTTGTTGTATAGCTGAGCTTTTCAAACAGTTTTAACAGTTACTTTAGTCTGACAAAAGCCGAATGACGAATTAGCGCTTCCAGTCAGAGACTGAGGCTACGTCCACACGTACACGGGTATTTTTGAAAACGGAGATTTTCCGTTCTCGTTTTAAAAAATAATCCCGTCCACACATAAAGGCAGAAATGAAGGAAAACGCTGTTATGAACATGCCAAAGCAGCAGGTGGCGCTAGATTCCTAACCGTGCAGAAATATTGGCCAATCAGAAGTCTAGAAGCCTCGGTGGGAAAAAGTAAACAAAGCTGGGGCATAGAAGCAGAACCGAGTCGTATGTGTGGAGGGACAGTAACTGTGTGTATATGTAAGCATTTAAACACTGCAGAGAGTAGAATTAACAGTAACAGTATTGTAGAAATTCATTTCACCGAAACAATAACGTGGCGCACAGTGTGACGCATGCACCAGTTTATTGTATTTCCAGACTTGCTTTCGGCACATTTACAGTGCACGCTACTCTGTTTTTTGTCAGACTTGAAATAGCCGAAATACCTTCACACTACGTAACTTCTATGGCTCTTCCGTTCGACAATCTCTCCGGCATTGGAACCATCATCTGTTTTCTCTTCGGTCACGCTCGGTTGATTTTTCTAGTCGGCACACTCATTTCCTCCATTACCCGCTGGCTGCTTCCCAAACAAACACACGTGCGGCTTGGCACTTGTGCTGTACGTAACAAGTCACGCGACGTGACGCTGCGGCTATGATTGGTTCGGCTCTGCGCTACTGAATTTGGATCGGCTGACCTTTTTTTTTTTTTTTAAGACGACAAGAGCGGCGAGGTCTATCGCGATAGCTTAATTTCTCTATCGAGTAAAAGTTATATCGCGATACATATCGTTATCGTTCTATCGCCCAGCTCTATGTACAGTCTATGACCAAACTGTAAAGGCCAGGCACGCGCGCGCACATGCACACAAACACACACATGCAGGCAGTTGATTGGCAGCTCACTTATCAGCCAGGGAGCCAGAGCACCATGGTTTACACAAGCACAAAGCAATTCAGAGGCCCGGATCACTGCAACACTACTGGCTCACATGACTCATAATGTACACAGTGAGTGTGTGTGTGAGTAAATGAAAGTACATCTAAACATGCTGTCCCTGCTTAAAACATGTATAGATTCTAGAAAAATTTATAACAGTGCGCATATTTTTAGTTCAATACACCGCCTCCACCCATATCTGGAAAACAATTTTGTGCAATTCGGGCTCCACGTTACTGGTTTATATCGGCAGCAGTTGGATCATGATTGGCCCTGAAATAGCAGAGATGTTGCTGCAGGTTCAAGCTCTCAGTTCTTTTCTCTTTCTGGTCAAATAGACTTCTGCAGATCAACCACAATATATTTTTTGAGGGAAAAAGGATTTTAAATGGAAAAACATTTTCTTTGTGACTTTTATCATCCTCTGTTGGCAGCCAGAGGGAACTGCAACAACATCTGGAATAGTTTGCGATGGTCCACATTTCCAAAAGACTCTCATTTCCACAGCAGAGGAGTAAAAATGGCACAGAGCACGTTTCGAAAGCCCGAAATCAGCCGTACGAAGGTAAATGCATATGATCCAAGGTGATGATGCTGTTTTTATGTAAGCAGATAGTTTGTGTGTCTGTAGGCAGACAGCGAGAGGAGCCGCCGGTCTAGACCTCCTCTGTTAAAGAGGCTCCCACGAGGATCCTCCAGCATCTCCTCTTTCTATTCGCATTGTCTCGGATGCCGAGGCGCCCTTATCACCTCCTCGCCTCCCGTCCTTCCCGTTTCTTCCTCATTCCCTCATTGTGTCCATCTTCTTCCTCTTCCTTCCCCTCCTCATTACTGGACATTAGGTGGCCGTTCTTGTGTTTCTTCCTCATTTCCCAAACTCTACCTTCCCCTTTATTCTTTAATGTTATAACCAGCATCAGTCCCTTAATCACCCAAGCACTTTTTTACATGAAATCACATAATGCAATCCAGTGCGCAAGTACATAAAAGAATAAATATGTACCGAAGAAGATATAAAAAACTGCACTCACTATGAAGCAGGCTGAGCCGGTCACTGCCTGCATTATTAAACTGACCTCACAGCTGGCTGCAACAAAATAAGAAACTCATTTTTATAAATTATTTTAAAAGTAGAAAAGTCAATCACCTTGGTCTGATCTGCCTGCAGCTGCTCTCTCATCCCCTGCTCACACTCCCCCTCCTCAGTATCAGGCCTGAAGCCCATCTGATTCCCCGCTCCAGATTAGCAGATTATATTATCATTATTATTACTATCATTATTAGAGCATCGATAGTTTGACAACCCCCACAGTCCACTACCGCAAACATTTTGCTGAAGTCTCTCAATCACAAAACTTTAGAGTTTCTCTAATTTAATTTCAAAAAGAAGAAAGAGTCACTGGTTCAAAGTGCTAAAGTTTAAGGATTTGATGTGTTTGCAGGGCCAAATTTCCTCAATTTTATATGTTTCATTAGACAAATGATTAATCTGGCTACCCAGAAAAATGCTGCAGATTAGTTGATAATAAAAAAGGTCAACAGGAAATTATTTTTTTGTCATGGTAATGTGACTCTCACCATGTAGCATTAAATAAAGGAATTCTATTAATGCTCTAAAATGCAGATGGATACATTTAAATTGATTAAAAAACTGTAATTACAAATTTTCGTTTTTGCTTTAATCCATGGATAACAACTCTTTATAACTAGCTAGCTGCACTCCTGGTTTGCATACTGGCAGCAGGACCAGGTCCTCATCATTCAGCTGCCTTTCCAGAGACAACCGGCCCATGTGCCGCTAATTCATTTACGAAAGCACGGGTACGCACATACAGGCGTGCACACACAGCTTACAGTCAGGTATCCCAATAAGCAATAACAGAGTGACCCTGAAGTAGCAGGAGGTGCATCAGGAGTGAGAAACTGAGGCAGCTATATTCAGCTATCATCTATTTCATTCTTTACACCTGTGCTTTACTGAGACATGTCAAAATGTCTCGTGTGCAAGATAGGAGGCCTAGCCCTCTACTGCTTACCCACAAAGTATGAATAGAAGGAGCACGTTTACGTGCATTCTCTCTAAGGATGCAAGTCTGCACATTACCGAGTATGTGCCGTGTGAACAGCTGTGCAACCTGCAACACTGGATAAATGCTAATCAGACTTGCATATAGATCGCCATCCCGCACATACCTATTAGCTCCTACGGAATGACCGCAGACTTTTGGAGAGCTGAGAATGGGAGTCAGGTTCATTCCTGTGTGTTATGCCAATAAAGTTTATCTTGAATTTGGTTATAACATTTCTCAAGTAATTAAATGTAAGCTGCTCATAAAACAGTTTATGGACTCAGTGTATTCATTGCAGACTGAAGTGACAGAGAAGAGAGAAAATACCAGAGAAGTGGGCACCGATTGTATCACTTACCAACACAATGATAAAAAAATTTCCTGTCTGATTAGCTTGAAAACAAAATGTGAGCAATAGTTTATTCTGGCTCTGTATGTGAGGAAACTGCTTTTTCTTCAACGGTAGTTTGCCCCATCATAATTTATCATTACAAATTTGATCATTGTTTTACTACAAAAAAAAAAAAATCACAGAAGATGCTCAATATGTTTCTTACATCTTTAATATTTTACCCAATACATCAGGGGTCGGCAACCTTTCTGATGGCGAGTGCCATTTAAAATTTCCTCAGAAGTCAGTGTGACATATGATTGCATTAGCAATAAATTTAATAACGCTACACAATATATAGAACCACTTTACAGAGCTATATTTGTTTGCAGATGTTGGCAGCTGTCAGCGAATAGTTATTAGCTATTTTGAAACAAAAAAAAACACCTTTTATCCATAACAAGAACTCATAACAGCAAATGAACTGGCCTCCTCACAACAATGATAAGAAAAATAAACTGGGCCAATATGGCATGTTTGTTAATACAGAGACAAACATGTTAATGTGATCTCTGGTCTCCCACTCAGAGACACAGGTCTCCAAGTGTCCAGCATTCAGACGGCTACTTGAGGACACTCATGTGAGAGAAAGTCTGCTCACACAGACATGTAGAGCCAAATCCTGTCAATAAGGCCTCTGCAACGTTCTGAAGACAGTTAAACTTGTCAGGTAGTGATGTCCAGCAGGTGAAAAGGCAGCTCCATGAACACGCACAGCTGTGGATTCCAGCTGCTTTGATGTTGCATTAACTGGTATTAACTCAGCCAGTTAATGCGAGACAAATCCAGCTGCTCATTAAAGATTTCTGGTTTGTTCAGAAAATAAAACATTGGTCCAAACACCTGAAAGTCCCAAAAACGCCTTGTGTCTCGAGTCTACGGATGTATCCGTGTATCTCCGTGGTGCTGATGCTGCGCTGAGCGGAAAGCTGCTGAAGCTTTTGAGGTGTCAGAATGTGGAAAGCTAACAACGTCCCTCTCACCAGTAGGCTAAGTTATTTTTAACCAATTACAAGTTGAATCTGGTAGTTGGGGTTGTTAGTTAAGATACCGTCATTAAGAAGCAGCACAGCTAATGTGTCTATGCGAGCTGATTTGCGATGTGCACCGCTGGTGTGGCCTTTTATTTTTTTGATGCACCTTCTCAGATTAATTCACTGCGTGTCGTGCCCAGAGCTGGACTGGGACAAAAAATACAGCATTTTAACTAGAGACCGGCCCCCCAGGTATTAAAGCCATAAAGCCTTTGAATGAAAACAAACGCTGTTGTTACAGTGATGTTCAGTCTTGTTGGTATTTAAGTATGATTTCTATACATTTTACATCAGATAAAAACTTTGGTTGTAAGATTCAGATAATTATTTAATAACAGCCAGACATTTTAAATGAAAATAAGAAAGTATTTCTTTGTGCCCCCCTCTCCCTGTTAATGCCCTACCTGCCCCACTGGCAGCACTTTGCTAGACCCGCCCCTGCACAGTTACCAGCTGTCAGCTACTTAGAAAAGGATCCTGGTGTTATTTGTCTCTCAGAAACAGTTCATAACTTCAACTCATTCATGTCACCTAAAAGGTAAACCTGTTTCTCCATCACAGCTCTGATGATCCAGTAAGGACATCTCCTGGTTTCATCTTCATGTTTCCCTCTCACCACATATCCAAACAGACATCATGACCAGCAGCTTTACAGCTGTGGCTCCAGCAAACATCAGCTGATACTAGAAATTAATATTAAATACATTCTAACAACAGCTGATCAAGCTTAAACATGCTGCTGTTGTTTAGCGCGACATCCGCTGGTTTCCTGTTTCTGACACAAAGTGGGCGATAAACAAACAACAGAGACGATCAGCTGATCATTGATCAGTTTCATGATTAAAGTAGCAACAGGAGAGAGAGGGGGGAGAGAATGAGAGAAGAAGAGGCAGCTGTGCAGCGTAACGACAGAATAACTCCAGCTTTGTGTCTTTTTCCATCCTAGAAAAACTGCGTCCCTTCTCAGCTCAACACGAAACGCGTAATGCTTTCTCTGAATGCGGGACGATTCCATCTTTTTACGGGACAGTTGGCAACTCTAGTAAATAATCTTATGAATAAAATAAAGTTCACTATCAGTAACATCATAGCACCCACCCAGCTGTATAAACTCCGTCATGCTAGCTAGTACGCAGTACGAGTTATTGTAACTGACTGTGAAAAGTCAGCACAACGAAAATAAACTCCACCTAAACTTGGTTTATATCTGACCCAGAGAGACTGCAGGTCATAACTTCTGACCTGAAGTTCAGTTCACCTCGGGTCTCTGCTCCTCCTGCCTCCCCTTTCCCTCATCCACCTGCTGGCCTCCACCACTTGTTAATGTTACTGAATCTGTAGAAGCTCCGCCATAGCCACCACCAAACAACTGAGTTATTTTTACACACCGGCCAGCATCTGGCCAATCCACCACCTTTCATTGTTTATACCGTTACAAAAAAAAAAAAAATCATCGACCCATCGAGCAAATGCCCGGTATGCCCGATGGCCAGCCCAGCTATGGCCGTGCCATCAGTTAACCCTTCGCGTGCCTTGGGTTGCCGACCCCTGCTGTACACTACAGATTACTTCATGCATAATGCCGTGACATGAATATGGAGCTTTGTTTTAAAACTGCCTGCATCAGGGAGCGTCACATTATACATGAATAATGGAGTTAAATAAATGTTATATTAGTAATACACAAATACAAACGTTGGTGTGTTTTTGTGTTTTTCTGTGGTAACAGGAACTCGTGGTTTTGCATATTTACCCCCAAAAAAGCACTAAAACAAAGAGAAAAATGATTTTTTAATTTCTATTGTTATTTTACTAGTGTGTGTGTGTGTGTGTGTGTGTGTGTGTGTGTGTGTGTGTGTGCGTGCGTGTGGTCGTTTTTCACTCAATATCAGACTGCACTGGAAGCAGGTGCACACAGGGTCAAAGGTCGTTGTGAATGAGTCTGTGTGTGTACGCTAAGCGCTTCATGTTCTGTCGGGGGACACAGTGTTTTATCTGGTCGGGCTTCTGTGACCTTTGAACCTGGCACTGTTCACCGTTTGGTTTCATATCGGCGATCTGGGAATTCAAGCTTGCCAGCTTCAAAATACACTTTCATTTATTGTTGTTCAGGAGAAGAACAGTGTGTGTATGTGTGTGTGTGTGTGTGTGTGTGTGTGTGTGGCTGTAAAAGCAGGTCAGGCGGTGTTGTTTGCCCAGGTTGCCTTAACACCCCGGAACAGAGTGCTCAGCACAGTAGGCGCAAATGGTCTGTCTTATCACTGCTGCTGGGGGGGGCTTGTCATAACACTGGTTATGACTCTCCTTTACACGCACGCACGCACGCGCGCGCACACACACACACAAATCTGCACAAATACACTGTACTTTGAGTGTCAAGAATCGTTCTGACCACAGATTGGAGCCACGTGGCCCTCAGGTACCTCACACACACACAAACGTCTGCTTTGCACTGCAATAACTGACCTCCATGTGATCTTTTTGATACAATGGGGTCACGTGATGAAGCGGCACAGCTGCTTGAGGAGAAGGTGTTTGGCTCCCCGGGTTGTAGAGACCACAAGTCCTCCCAAAGCTCTGTGGACCGAGCTATCAGACCTGTAATTACTGCCAGAGCAAACAGCCGGTACGCTGATTACGCTACTGTGCGTAATACTTTCTCTCCTCCCTCGAGCGCAGAGGCGTCGGCACCGAGGTCAGGGGTGAAACCGTTTACAACCGCGCTGGGCTGGCGGGGTCATAATTCACCACAAGGCTGTCCCCGCGGGTAAATAGCAGGAAAGGGTAATAACTCATCCACGCATTCAACACAAACGGTGTTTCCTCTGTAACCTCGCCAACTTCCTCCTTTGGTATATCTGACCATACACACACACTGTCATCATTGCTCAGTTAGCCACAATGCATACCTACATACTCATGAAAAGAGCAAATGCATATAAGGAGAGCAGAGAGCGCTCTAATCCATCAGGCATCTTCACCAAAAACACTCAAAACTGCTGCTTTCATCAGATCACTATCGCTGGATTTCAAACGTCTAAGAAGAAGAGAACAAATCAAGTAGAGAAAGTCCCAAAACCACGATCTAACTCCAAATAAAAGCATTTTTTAACCTTCCAGAGCCGGAAGCCGATCGAATCTGCTTCAACTGCCAGCTAAGAACGGGATTATTTCAATGTTTTCAAAGTGTTCACAGTATTTTATCCACACTCAGCTCGGGCACCGTGCACATGTGGCCATGACTGACTGCAGTCACATGCGGCTCTCACGCTGAGCTATCTGATTGTCAGCATGAGAATCTTTGCCAGTTGATACCCAATCAGTCACCATGTAGCTGCTTTAATATCAGTAGAATCAAGCGAGTCATCCTGCTGACGCTGTGCCTTTCCTCTTTTTCTTCATCTGCCGCCGCTTACTGTATGCACCCAAAAGTTTCTCGCCTTTAACAAAGGAGAATATGTTTAAAACACAAACAGATAGTCATCAAATAAAATTTCCCAACATGTCTGTGCTATCACACGCACAATCTGGAAAGAGTAATACGTGCTATTAATTTGAATTAAATTAATCGATGAGGACGCTTGTTAGGGAGGAGAGAGAGTGCGAAGAGATTGAGGGAGAATAGAAATGCATTCACACCTATCATCTAATTATACAACAACATTAATCCCATTAGGGCTGGAACTGATTGCCAGGGTCTGGACCCCGGCTGCTCCTGCCTGGGCCTGTTGTTATTGCAGCCGAGCCTCTGCTCCTGCCTGCTCCGGCCTGATAACAACTCTAATCATGCTTGGCAATCTCTATCTGCGCCGGAGATCGGGCCCCCGCGGCTTATCTAAAGTTCACATCAAGCTAAAAGCAGAACAAAGGAGGAGTTAAAAAAAAAAAGCACACTGAAAGAGAAAAAAAACAAAAGGCAAAGCCACCAAGGCGCAGCGTGACTCTCCTGGCTGTGTGTGGAATTTAGACAAGCTTGTGTGTTTTAGTTTCATCACTCACAAACAATGAATTAATCCCTCAATGTGCGACTGTATGGAAATCACGTGAGCCGCACCCACGCATTCCTGTTACACAATTTTAGGTTTTTAAAACTAGCGTTCAAAGTTTCAAAACAACTTTGAGCAGAAAGAGAACAAGAGAGAAAGAAGACGAAGACTAAGAGGAGGAGGAGGAGGTCAGCCCGGTGATTTCCTTGTCTGGCCTCTGCAGGCGTCCTGGTTTGCTTTCAGCTGTGGGAGGCAGCGCATTATTCATGCTGACCTCTGAGCTCTAGCGCTGATGTCATAGGAACCAGGCGTTCTCTCACTCTCACACACACACACACACACACACACACACACACACACACACACACACACACACACACACACACGCAATCAGCAGAGTGGATCTGCAGGTTGTTATCTATCTACCATCTGCAGGCCTCCTTATCAGCCCCAAACATCTTTCTCGGTAGAGGGTGGGGGAGCGGCAGAGCAGGCTGGCTGGGCTGCCATTAAAAAACACACCACAACACATTCATCTAGCAGCACACTTTTTCACTATTTTTCTATCTCTTTCTTCCCACTATCTACCTCCACTCCCTCTCCAAACCCCCTCCCCTTATCACAGCACTTTTTTCCCAACCGCTCTTCCCTTTTCGCTTTTCTCTCTCCTTCTTTTAATTATCTAGACATCCAGCCCTAGCCGATCGCAAACAAAAAACCACCAACAGCAACGGCGGCGCTGGTAAAAATGGCACACAACGTCCACATGTAATTACAATGCGCCCTCCGTCCTCCATCTCTCCTTCCATCTGCCCAACCTCCCCTTCCTCCTCTCCCCCCTCTCTTTTGCTTTCTGCGATATCAGCAGCAGCGATCGCCGCCAAGTTTTATCGCGTCTCCCATCTCAACCGCCAAAATATAAGCCCAGGGATCCAGCCTCAGTGGGCTGCCTGCCTGCCTCCTATCGCCCCATCAAGAAGAGCAGCCATATCAGGCTGAAAGATCACAAACCGTTGGGGAGGATGACGCACAAAGAGACACAGACAAATATCTATCTGCTACACAAACACCCCCTTCTCCTCCTCTACTAAGGGCCTCCAGAAAGCTCTGGACTTGGACTGCTGTTTGGCAAAAAAAAATAAAAATCCAAACCTAAAAGAGACATCCACGCTACACTGTCCTAATGGAGCACTCCAGTGTGTGTGTTTGTGCGTGTGTGTGTGTGGGTGGGTGCTGCCAGTGTTCAATTGTTGCTTTTCAAACCACACCTGACTCTGCACAGTATTAGCTACTGTAGCTATGGGGGCGTTTCCAGGATTCTTGATTTCCTAAATGGAACGGGTACGGGTGGGTGGAGAGGCAACCAAACATGAACGGGGAGGCAGGGGGGGGGGGGGGGGGGGCTACAAATAAAATTTATTACTAAAATAAATAGTTGAAACACAAGATTCAGCCATGAGGTAATACAGCTAATAACAGTGTTTCCAGTTTTATTAACTGTAATAAATTATGTTTGCAGTGGTTCATGTAGGTTTAACACTACTTTTCTTTGTTTCAAACACAAAAGTTGATGTTGATACAAAGAAACAAAGAAAAGGACAACAAAAAGATGTCATCTCCATCGATTACGACACATTAATGCCGATATTTACAGGAAAAGTGAAGTAGTCTTAACATAAACATCTTCAGTGTGGTACGAAAGGCAGGAATACTCAGTCACTTGGCTTCATGGATGATTCTAGACCACCTGAGGTTTGCTTTACTGTAACTGCACCACTAATGAGTTGGATTATAATCTGCACACATACGAAACCACCCCGCTCATTCAAAGTATCCCCACTGATTCATTTAGTGCATTTTTCACACACACTCTGCAGCCCTGAACCTTTTAAAGCATTACCTATTGGAGGTTTATGCAAGAACTCAAACATCCAACTCAGCTGGACCAGGTTTCACCTGCCAGCTCACCTGTAATGTTCGTTAACTGAAGAGTCGATGTACTGACGACATTTCTTTCATGATCAGTACAATAGTTCATCATACTATGAAACTGAGGGCCAGGGCCAAGAACATCTATATATCTTGCATTTTTTCCAGACATCTTCAACCAATAAAATAAATAAAAAAGTTACCGCTTGTGAAGTCTTTCAGCTCTTCATCACACTGCGTTTAAACATTTAGCCATTAGCCAAATTGATGCAGTTACACTAACATCACACACGAGCGCTCCTCTTTCCATCACACAAATGTAAGCCTTCCAAAATGCAAATGGCTAAATCCACAACGTGAGAAACTATAACACACAAACTTCAGGAGACGTCAGGAGAATTCGGCCATTAGCTGCACTCAGATGACTGGAAATACACCAACTGTAAATCAGCAATTTCCTTTTAAATATCTTAAACACGTCAAGCTCTCACGTCTCCGTCTGTTGAAAGCTTTAACTGGACACCAAATAACTTTTACAATAACAGGAAGAGCTGTATTGAGAGCAGGTCACAAGCTTATTTGTAGCTCCAAATGCAACGTTAAAAAACGAGTGGTTTACCTTCAGCTGGATGAGTAACTAAATGACTTATCGAAGGCGTGAATCAATTTAGGAAACAAAGTCGGTTTCAACAATGAAACGGCACCCAACACCACTGTGACCTGGCTGGAATTTGTCATATCACTATCAGCAAGCAGCATGCTCAAAACAACATGGTGGTTCAACAGTAACAGTAGTGGTAGCAGCTCCTACCTCATGAACCCCCCCCCCCCAAACACACACACACACACACCCCAGCTGAACAAAGTCCTTATCACTCCTCACTCTTTCCTATCAAAATGTCTGCCAAATCACAAGAGAGTCACGGGGCTGAGAGCCTGGCCGGCCTCGACCACAGCCGGGGCCTGGTGCACAGGGAAGCACGGTGGACCAGAAGCACTGATAAAGATGGCCATGACACCCCTGAGACGCGCACATATACACGCTGTCTCATACACACCGGGTCTAGCCTGAGTTTATCAGCCTTGGGGTCTGGAATACATCTCCAGGCCTCGCTGCTGGCCTTACTGGAGGTGCCTGCTGGGAGCTCACTGCCTCTCTATGGGAACCGATGTAGGAGGGGTAGGGTTAGGCATCATCGAGAGAAATTCCTGATGGAAATCCATGACCAAGACGGATGCCGTGGATGAATTAGAACACAAACAGCTACCACCAACTGTATTCTCCAGGTACTGAAGACATCATCATCATCATCTGCCTTCATTAGTCCAGGTTAATCAACAAACGGTTTGTTGAAGGGATGATTTAAATATCTACTTACAGCATTTCTGGATCCAAAATGAAAAAGAGAAACTTTACTCCAAGTGTGCCGCACCATTTTGGACTAGATGCTTGAATCCAACTGAACAGAGTCTAAGCACAGCAACAAAATCTGAATCTGGAACTTGATGTACCCAAGATAAATTAGAGACATGGCACTCAAAGAGGTAGAAATTGGAGGAGGAATTCCACAGGAGCAAACACTTAATGAAACCTTATTTTCACAAAAAGCCAGCAAACTTTAAGCATTTATTAAAGATCAGATTTATTTTTAAGTCCTCGCAACGAATGAAGTTAAGGTAGATGCAGCTTCAAAATGAGTGTGTGTGTGTGTGTGTGTGCGTGGGGTGTCAAGACTTGCTTCCAGGACTTTGGACAGAACAAAGCAAATCTGTCTGCTAATAAAACTAATACTAATAATATTACACATGATAATAGTAATAACAATAAAAATACAGCCGACATGTGGCGTTACTAATGTTTACAAATGGACAAACTGTAATGACAGCACTGACTCTGGTAAGTCCAATGTACCTGCAAGCTGGAATAAAATATCAATATGTGTCATTACTGTGTCGATTATACATCACAAGAGGAAGAAGTGTGATGAAGTTGCCATGTTAATAATTTCCTTTGGCTTCGTTCACATGGATTTTAAGGAGAGACACGTCAGACCGTCTCCAGGTCTATTAATGACTATCTGCAGACAGTAAAATCAGTTTACAAGGATGTTGTAGTTTGGCAAAGAAGTCCTTGCATGCATGGCTGGTTAGCATTTGAACTTTCTAATAACCAGCCTCTCTGTGGTTGCTATGTTTGGTTTCTGCACAAGAACAACTGTTTGATTCATTTAAAAAGATCCACAGGTTTTGGGGAGGTTTTAGGTTAAATAGGACACCGTGACACAATCAGTGACGACGCTGCCAAACAAACTTATGTCACGGTTTCCAGCTGCTGCTTCCAAATATTTGTTCTTCTCCAGCAGAACCACATTAACACTGAGAGTCCCCACCATCCCCTCGGTGTGCAACAGGCAGGAGCAGAGGTTAATCACAACATCATTAATATGCTCTTATATCAACTCTGAATATCAGTTAGCAGCGATAAACCCTCACACGTTTTATAAACAGGAAGAGCTCGTCAAGCACGGAGACCAGCCAAGCGCCAGACCAAGAAAAGGGCCTTTCAAGCGGCCCCGAGATGCATTATTGAGTTAAAAGGATAGATGAAAAAACAGATCCAATTGTAAGCAGCTATCAGCGGGAGAGATCGGCCATGCGGCCTATCTCACGCCCCATCTCTAGGAAGGAGAAGTGAAAAGCCAGGAGGGGGGATGCAGCGGCGGCCTTGGCGCTGCCTCAGACAGAAAACAAATAAAAAAGATCCAATTTTAATCTTTATCTGCGCTCACATCGGATCGCTGCTTTATCTCAGCTCACATCGGCTTTTTGCCGAGAACACTGACGTTTCCACAACAGAATTAAACAGGAAGCCCCGGCCACACTTTCAGCTGCCAATGCACAAAAACATTCCGCACAGGGTAATAAAGAAAAACTTTTTGATATTCCAGCACAGCCTTACAGCGCGGAGGCAGCTGCCGAGGAGCCCCTTTAATAAAGGCTGAGGAGGACAGGAGGGGCTGGAGGGGAGGCGACATCCTCCGGTTATCCCGAGACAACGAGCTGCATCTGAAACTTAAAGTCTTCAGAGTCAGCTGTGCTTTCTAATTTACGCACCGATGAGGGAGGTCCGGGCAGGGACGCGCGTGCGGCGCATCGACACACGAACACTCAGAAGAAGAAGAAGAAGAAGAAGAAGAGGGGAAACTTGTGTCATGCTTACGCTTTATCTGCCGGGGTTTGCTCTGCTTCCTCCGGGACATGCTGCCTCTGCTCTCGGGCTGAGCGGCAGAGAAGTGGTCAGGCTCTTCCTCTGGTTTCTGCCTCCTCTTCTTCTTCTTCTTCTTCGTTCACAGCTGCGACGCGGCGCTCCGAGCAGCGACCGGAGAAATCCTCATGACCCGCGTGCGCTTTCACAGCTATCTTGTGCCACGACAGCTCCCGCGAGGCTACCTGTAGCTGAGTCCCCACCTGTGACCGAGGCTCTTCTTCTCAACTACAAATATCTGCCTCCGCCTCACCTCTCGCTTTCCTGCAAACGTTACTCCGTTACCGGGCGCGCCTCCGCTGTGTCCGCTGGCACGTCACTCAGCGACACGCAGTAAATGTGTGTCCCGTGGAAGCTCGCGCTGATAAAAGTGTCAGCTGTGGAGGTCAGCGGCGCGGCTGCTGTTTTCTCTGTCAAGTTTTCCTCCGGCTGGTCCGCCCCCTTGTCTGCCCGCACCGCTTCTAAGCCAGGGAGCCACTTTCAATGGAGCTCGAGCGCTACAGTCAACTCCGCTACTACACCGGAGCGGACGCGCCTCTGACACGCCCCTTGCGTCTGACGTAGAGCGCCGCACTCGTCCCCGATTGGCTCCCGTCTACCCCGTTGTAAAGCGCAATAAAACAGAAAGTATGCCTTATAATTCCACCGCGTGATCGACTTCACAATACAAATATCAGCAGTGTATATAAATCCTCAACTCTAATTAAGTAATGATATAATATTGCTTTATACTGTAATTATAGATGGATAATTAAAACGATACTAACCGTGATCACTGTGTCCTTTAAAAAGTCTGTAAAGTTTAGTTTCTTAACTTTTTTCTTGCTGTTTTGTGGTTCTTTTCACTTCTTTCAGCAGCACAGTGGAGTGTAATGCTGATGTACACGCATGACAAATATGTCCCGTGCTCTCCATCCATCCTACGGCTATAAATAAGGGCTATGCTGTTTTTGTTTACTTGTTCATTTAGTAGGTGTAGTTTTTGCATCAACATCTGTAATCTATCATGGGAGCCAAACAGTGGTGACTGTCAGATCTTGGTGTCTAATGTTAGTAATGTTAGTAGACTGCATAAAATTTCAAACATAGTGTGATGCAGAGAGTTAATTTTCGTAAATAGGGGACAAATAGCAGCAAAACAAACAAACATCTGCTGTTTTCCATATGAAAAATTATGGAAAAATGTAAAAGCTTTAAGCAAACGTAGAAATTAATACTAATTAATTTATTCATATTATTAAAAATTAATACTTTTTCCAATAAAACGGAATAAATGATAAATGAAATTGCCCAAATAAGTAGAAACAGATTAAAGTAATACATTTTTTTCTATTTTATGAGCTTTGATTTTTATTTAAGTGATTTTGTAGACTGCTCATTGATTGACCACAAATGAAGGCAGTCCAATTATAGAAAACGTATATAAAATGTTGACTTTACTCAAAAGATAAATGTGTCACTGCCCTGCAGCAGACCCCACCTCTCACCTTACGACCGCTGGGATACTCTTAAGCACTCCACCCGTTTTCTTAACCAATGTGTTTATAAGCGGTGGGTAAATTATTCAAATTTGTTTTCTTTTGTGTTACCTGCGTGTGTATAGTCTTCTGTGTGGCATTGCTTTCATTGTCGTGCACTTTGTTTCTTGTTCAAATGTGATACAGACATGAGATTAGCCAGGATTTACTTTTGGACTGACGACAGGCTGCTTCGGTTTCCTGCATGAATGACTCACGTTGAAATGTTTACCTTATAAGAATACCTACAAAGTGTAACAGCAGTGTTAGGCTGTGACATAATGAGGCTTTCATGACACATGAAAAATGAATATTAATAACATTAACACTATAAGAGCAGACTGAAAAATGAAGAGAAATGCAGAGTGCACTCTTCTTTCCTTTTAATATTCTGTCTTTTTAGATATTTAGCTTATTTTAATAACTTAAAATAAAAGAGTCTAAAGATTGTTTTAGGTCGGTATAGCTTCATCACTTTTGAAAAATAATAACCCTAAGAGTGCATAACTGAAAGCCTCCTTTGACTTTGGATAGGAGCATTCAGTGGCTCAGTTATAGAGTGTTATTCTATCCAGGGATTTCAGCCAGCAACCTCTAGGTTACACACGTGCTTCTCCAAAAATGCATGCTGCCCTCAACAAGAAGATGGAAGAGGATCGAGATTAGTTTCTTCCCAGCGAAATTCACTGGCGCCATCTAGTGGGCACTTTTCGAATAACCACTGATTCCTCGCAGGGGAGCAGCTCGCCCCTCTCCTTTCCTTTATCAGTCCTCGATTCCTTTACTTGGCTCTTCTGTTAGCGTCCAAGTCTCCATGTCTCCTCTGCCCTGCATGCCTCAATGTCCCCTTAATTCAAAAGTGACTCCATCCTCATAAACTTCCAAGTTAAAAGCCCAAGAGAATATGCTTTAAAACACATTTACAGCCTGAAATAAAATAAAAAAAAATAGCCTCTAGTTGTATAGATAGTTTCACCTTCATAAAAATAGTGTAAAATGTTTTGGATACTGGCTGCTGGCCATCTGTCAGGCCTTATATCCACTAATTGGACTCACAGAACTGGATCTTGTCACCGTGTTTGTGCTGTAGGTTTATTTTTGGTTTATTTTTAATTGATGTATCTGACAAATAATTGGCTTTCTGGATGATATTGCCCATCAATAGTTTCAGGTTTGGTGATAAAAATTCTAGCATTTATAGGACTGTTTCTTCGAGCTATCTTAGCGCATATTTGTGTCCGTACACTTTATGCTTGTGCCTGGAATACCAAGCTTGGGACTTGCCACCAATTGCACTTAGAACTGAAGAAGCTTCACAGATTAGAGGTGAAACATCTTCAAGAAACTTAATTAAGTCCAGACGCTTTTCTTTCCAAGCTTCTTAGACTACGATGATCTGGATGACTGAGAACCTTCACAGACAACACTGCACTTTCTTGTCTAGATATGAAAATTATGTTGCCAAAATCAAAACATGGCATGAGGTAAATTCAGAAATATGTCAGGTGCATTACATTGGCTACATCTATCTTCATATCTAAAATGAAAAACTACGGATTAAAACTTTAATTCATCTAAGAACTATCAGCAATGACTTCACACCTCTGACTCTCAAAAGCCACAGACACACTATTCTTTGATTTTTTACTATTTCAAAACTCATTTGTGGAACCAACCAAAAGTCACTTTCTCAGATACACTTAGTTTTTGTTGCATCTGCTAAGTTTTGTTATTGGTTTTAGAGAATGACATCATATCACCACAGTGCTGGTTTCCTGTGTGTTCATCAAGTGGGCTACATTTAACATCTTGCTGTTGGAGGGCCAGGTTTAGTGCTCAGGCCATTATTTGCGTCACTGTTGTGGTTTTTGGTTAGACTCAAGATTCAGACACTTGAATCTTGAGGTTTCTTTTTATACTACTACTATACGCTACTTTATGTCTTGCTGCCACAGCTGCCACAGTCCTTCTGGTACTGTGGGAAACATGCTAAAGAGGCTTACATATATTCAGGCCATCTTTTCACAGAGTTTCTCAGGTTTCTTTAATTTGATGGTGTTGAATTGGTTAACAACAGCTTTATATCAGTGAATTGTTTCACAGTTTAAACTATGAGTTTGTCAAATTGCTGTCCAGCACTGATACTTTGGAGATTTGTGTGGATTATGGGTAATTTCAGCCATTAATCCAAATTCCAGACTGTTTATTTGGACCAAGACGTTAACTCTTTATTTCAACCGAGGTCAGCTGGCAGCATTTACACATTTTGGGTGTTTATTTTTTCTGTCGTCCATTTTTTTCCCTATTTATAAACTGCAGTAGTTTGATTTTGCAATCAGTTTTAAAGCAGCAACACAGCAAAGTGGTGGCTAGTTTTTGGCTCTTATCACTTTTTAGGTTATGGTCCCCCTTAGATAAAGTCTAATTTATTTATGCGCCCCACATTAGAGATTGGTCTCTTACTACCTGGATTTTGGACTACCTCACCGACCGACCACAGTATGTGAGGACTCAGGGCTGTGTGTCGGACAGGGTCGTCTGCAGTACGGGGGCCCCACAGGGAACGGTTCTGGCTCCGTTCCTCTTCACCATCTACACTGCAGACTTCTCCCACAATTCCACCCAGTGCTTCTTGCAGAAGTTCTCTGATGACTCTGCAATAGTCGGCCTCATCACTGATGGGGACGACAAGGAGTACAGAGGACTGACTCAAGACTTTGTGGACTGGTGCCAGCTGAACTACCTCCAGATCAACGCCAGTAAAACCAAGGAGCTGGTGGTAGACTTCCGCAGGCACAAGCATTCTCCACTGCAACCACTGAACATCCAGGGTATGGACATTGAGGCTGTGGACAGCTACAGGTACCTTGGTGTTCATCTGAACAACAGACTGGACTGGACTCATAACTCAGACGCCCTCTACAGGAAAGGGCAGAGCAGGCTGTACCTGCTGCGGAGACTCAGGTCGTTTGGGGTGGAGGGCCCACTCCTGAAGACCTTCTATGACTCTGTGGTGGCTTCTGCTATCTTTTATGGCGTGGTCTGCTGGGGCGGCAGCATCTCTGCTGGGGACAGGAAGAGACTGAACAGGGTGATCCGAAGGGCCAGCTCTGTTCTAGGATGCCCTCTGGACCCAGTGGAGGTGGTGAGTGACAGGAGAATGGCGGCTAAGCTGTCATCCCTGTTGGACAACGTCTCCCACCCCATGCAGCAGACTGTGACAGCACTGAGCAGCTCCTTCAGTGGGAGACTGCGGCACCCACGGTGTGGGACGGAGAGATTTCGCAGGTCTTTCCTCCCCACTGCTGTCAGACTCCATAACAAAGACTTTAACTGAACAAACACACACATCCACACATGTGCAATAACACTAAGTGCAATAATCTTTTCTGGCATCGTTGTATTTTTACTCAGTTGTATATAGCATTCGTATTCTATTTTTATCTTATTGTATATTTTTATTCTATTTTATTCTACTGTATATAGTATATTATTTTATTCTATTCTGTACAGCTGTGTACTGTATTTATTCTTATTGTATTCTAATTTTTGCGTCATAACTTTTGCACTGTCCACTTCCTGCTGTGACAAAACAAATTTCCCACGTGTGGGACTAATAAAGGTTATCTTATCTTATCTTATCTTATCTTAGCTTCTATTCAGTCTTTTATTCTGTTTCCCCAGTGACCTTCAAAATGTAGCCTGTTAGCACACCTGACAATAACATGTGGATGTTGTGGTGTGAGAACAAATGGAAGTCTCTCAGTACAGTATGTGAGTTCACACAAGGCATTCGATGCATTTCTGTTTTTGTCTCCAGTGAGAACGTCTGTCCAACTGTTTTGCAGGAGTCAGGTTTTGCACTCACTCAAAGGTTTTGTTGTTACTTTCACACGTGGCTAAAAATAACTGCTAGCAGCCAGCTTGTTGCAGTTGTCTGATAAATGTGTTTATTGTTTGTTATTTCTCTAGTGTAAAGTAGCCTATGTCAGCTAAGTAGGTGGCACTTCACTGTGGCCAGTGATGCATTTGCACACAGGCAGATAAAGGGCGGTAACCACACGGCCATGTGAAAAAAAGGTTTTCTCAGGAGTCCTTTGAAAAACAAAGTTCAGCCTTACTGCTTCTATAGGAATGAAGAAAGGGTCAGTTATACCATAACCCTAAACCTGTGTGTGATACAGTTTGTTGCCTTGATTTGATCACAAGCAGGGTTTAGGGTAGTGTTAATGCGTGGCTCAGTGTCTGCAACCAGCTGCAGTGTCATAGTCATTGTCTTACTCAGAGTGTAAGCTCAGTTTCTGTGAGCTCGGCATCTTCTGAGGAGGCTGACTTAAACTGACCTAGAGTGCTGCTGCAGCAGATGCACACATACCTGGAAGCATTAATTACAGACAGCAGGGGTTATGCATTTCCAGGACTTGTGTCATACTTACTGCCATCAACTGTGCAATATTTCCTTGTCTTGTCATTATTTTGCAGCTTGTTGCAGGAAAGCAGGTTGAGGTTGAATTTCTGTAAGCCCTTCATGCTCCCAGAACAAGTTATCAGAACTTGGCATGTTTGCTTGGCCTCTTGAAACTCTGTTTTTCTGCTGATTGTAAAAAGGTAAACACACTGTTGCCTAACTTGACCTTTGGGGTGGAAGACTGCACTGACACGCTGCTCACTGTTTACTCAGACAAACCTTGTAACTTCTGAATTCTGTTTGTAACATCTGCCAGTCTCTTGTTATCTTTATTTTTGTCATGCTCACATACTCCATTTGTTTTATTGCTCAAAGCATGTTCTGCTTTTTTGCACCATACTGTAAACATCTGAGGTGTTTAGGCAGCAGGTCCGGTAATTTGGAAGCAGGAACAGAGGATAAAACTGGCTTATTCTCATTCCCAGGGAGTGAAACAAAGTTAAAGTACCAGGTGTCCTTGGGTGGAGCTGTGCAACCAAACGGGCTATGTCATCGGCGAGATAGGTATCCATGTTGGATTTTATTGTTCTAAAGGAAGGAGTTTCACCCTAACCAAAAATAGTGACGTGAAAACAAACATAAAAACACATAAAAACTAAACAGACCAGTGAGTTAACTGGAGACACAAACCAGGAACTCCACCTGTCCCGCCTCCTATTGAAGACTGTGTGTGTGAAGTTATATTATACAAAAGAGAACACACTGAATAAGATTTTTAATCTGAATCTATGAGCAATCTGCTTCCTATTATGGTCACATATACAATCAGCCACATTACAAAATGGTTTCAGGTGTTTCAGGGAAGAATTTGTCCTTATAGGTGATCAAGAGGATGCAGATGGGGGAGGATTACCTAATCAGAAAAAAAAATCAGAGTGATGAGTGAACTAAGTCTACAACCTGTGTTCCCATGAGGGATGGAAAGTCTTAGGTTCAAGCTGTGCAACCACAGTGTACACTTTTGAAATGTGGTAGAGTGGTTGACAAACTGCTTGGCTGAAGAATGTGCAGTAATCATATTATCATATTATCTCTTGGACAAAAAATTTCTAATGTTTTATCAAAAACCAGGGCTTTATAAGACCAGTGGTTGGCTAGGTAGCGTCCCAGGACACATATATGGTTTAGGGACTTTAGATCTACATCCATGCAATCCTGTCAGTGTGGCATTTATTTGTCTCTTTGTTTTTCTTTCTTAACATGAGAGAAAAAAATCTTAAATCCTGAGCTGTTAAACATGGGGACTCAACAAGAGCCGAATGCCATGTGGCATGTAGAGGAGTTTGGGATCTTTTGAAAGTTGTCAAATGAACTGAGCACACTAATATCCACCAACACCGCTGGGATGTCAACATGCCAATTCTAAATGTACTATATAAACTTCAACAGATCGGAGATTTACCAAAGTATTCAGTTGAAGCATGGGGAGCCTCACAGCACGAAGGTTCTGCGTTGGAACTCGGTGGCCAGTTGGGGACCTTTCGGTGTGGAGTTTCTGTGTCTGCACGTGCTCTGACTCCTCCCACAGTTCAAAGACATGAATGTTAGAGGTACTGGTGATTCTACATTGGCTCTAGGTCTCTTAGGCTACGTTCACTTCGCATCAAATCATCGGATTTGATGCGCTTTCGCCTGCAGTGTGAACGTAGCTACGATTTTTTTGACCCTATGCAACCCATATCCGATCATGGTGTGACAGTGTGAACGGCACAAATCCGATATTTTCAAATCCGATCTGGGTCACTTTCGTATGTGGTACTGAATCCGACACATATCTGACGTTTCTTTTTTTTTTTTTTTTTTTTTTTCCTGTCCCATTTGGTTCTTTAGCCATCAGAATTGTTGTCTGAAGACCAACAAGGATACCCAATGGATTTACTTTGCCAAATGGATCATCGTGGCATTGCCGTATTGGTCCATTTGGTCGATCTT
This sequence comes from Diplotaxodon limnothrissa, assembly GCF_057381915.1. Lineage (NCBI taxonomy): Eukaryota > Metazoa > Chordata > Actinopteri > Cichliformes > Cichlidae > Diplotaxodon > Diplotaxodon limnothrissa. The sequence continues at coordinate 67,985,968 of NC_140602.1, forward strand.
TGTTTTTATTATTTATTATATTTTATTTTCAGATGTTACAGACGGGACAGACATGAGTGAGGGATAGGAAAGGGAGAAAGAAAGAGGAAGGAAAGGAAAAACAGAAGGGGAGAGGGACAGTGAGAAAGGGGGGGAGAAAAAAAATAAAAATCTCCTGGATCACCTGTTGAGAGAAGAATAGAAAACAAGCAAAAAAGACAAAAAAAAAACAAAAAACAAAGCAACATACTAAACACAACACCATCACATTAATCTAGCTAAGTGTAAACAGCAGTAAATACTAAATATTCAATGTTGTTGTGCAGCACGCAGGACTGATGTGCTTCGAAGTAGCAGCCAAGAAAGGTGTAATTTGGGTCTACGAGCAGTGAACACCTGTGTGCATACCTGTGTGGATCAGCGCGCTTGTATTCCAAAGGTTTCTCCATGTAATGATCTGCTAGGGAGTGTGGGGGGGCCACAGCCCCGTCCTCCGGGGTGTGAAGCAGGTATGGAGGAGATCAAAACTCCAGACATCCAGAGGCCCCCAGAACACAAGAGACCAAGGAAGACCAACAGAGGGGCAGCCACGCCACTGTCCCAGAAAGAGCTGAGGAGAGTCCCAGATGAGGGCTCACTCAGCAGCCGCGGAGCAGAAGCCAGGGGGAGTTGCAGTGACGCGCCCGTGAGCTCCGCCGGCCGCCAGCTGTGCCTGAGTGACCGAGCCCCCAGGCCGAGAGGCCGGGGGCACCCCACCTCCGAAGGGGCCCGAGCGAGCCCCAGGCTCCAGGCCCCGATAAGCGGCCGCCAAGGAGTGAGCCGGTGTGTACCTGGACGCCCATCCCCAGACACAAAGAACCACCAACGCACCGACACCTGAGGGAGTCCGCCACTGGCAGGGGAAGTGGTGGTGGGTGGAGATAGGCCTCCAAACCTTGGAGGGTCTGAGATGTCCCCAGAGAGGTGGCGCCTGACACCCAACCTGACATATAGACACAGACATACAGGCACACACAGACACAAACATCCATTCCCCCCCTCATGCTCTCATATGCACTTACTCCACACTCAACCAACGTGGAGACAGACATAAAGAGACGCTGTACACACGATCACACTCCCCAAGCGTACTCTACAAACCGGGTCTAGGTACCCTTACCCCTGGAGGGGGAACTGCACCCAGACCCAGGTGGTGTTACCCTTTTCCCTGCGGTGGGGAGAGGCAGACCACCCCGACTCCGTAGCAGCAGGGAGGCCCCACACTCCAGACCGCAGTCGGACGGCCAACTCCTCCTCCTAGCCCTCCCGCTCCAGCAGGCCGCAGAGAATGGGGGTGAGAGAAGACTCCAAACCTCCCTCCACCCGCTCATTGTAATGTTGATGCATGTGTGTTCTAAGGTGCAATTAAAACCCAGGAGGGCATGGAGCTACCTGCCAGAGAGCAGCAGGTAAGCGCATAGTCCCTCCTGATAGCCCTCAATGTCTAAGTGTATTTAAAATTGAGAGGTGGGCAACGACGCCAGGGGTGAGGTGTACACCCTGATGGTAATTTGGACTCCGTGATTGTTCCCACGCCCAAGATCCTATATGTATGTGTAATGAGAGTGTGAATAATGTGAATGTCTAAGTTGTGGGATAAAATTGAGGCAGAGGCAGCCAGAAGGGGACAGAGGGGGGGGGGGGGGTAGCCTCCTCTGCACCCTGGTGACATACCCCTACTCCAAGGCCCTGCATGTGTGGGTGGTTGTGGTGGAGCGGGAAGAGGGAGGCAGCTGGAGATGGGGAGGGAAGGAAGGGAGGGGCAGGTAACCCCTCCCTGGGGCCAGCTCCCCCGCTGACCCCAGTAGGCACTCCCACACTCCGCGACCCGCCAGGGAAAGGGGGCCCAGGCCCATCCAGACTGGGGCCCAGTGCAGCAGCACCCCCCGGCCCCACAGAGCCCGGGACAGTCCACCCAACCCCACCACAGAGAAAACTGCACCCACCCCACCATCCACTCATCTTCCAGACTATATAAGACAGTAAACGCCCAGGCTGAGATCTTCCTCCACCTCTCCTGTATCTCCCCCTCCTGCAGAGAGAGTTCCTGAAGAGAGGAAAGCTCCTGCAAGATGTGACAATCTTCCCCACCAGTTGAAGAGCCCCCCAGGTGGCTCGACGCACCGGCGGCACCCTGCTCCAGGGCTGGGCCCCCATGCACCCACCCGCCCACAACCCCGGCAACACACCAACCAGGACCCAAGCCCCCGAGGCCCGGCCCGGGCCCCAGCCCAGAGACGGAGCGCCCCCAGAACCTCACGCCCATCCCGGACCCACCCAGGGCCAGCCAGGCTACCAGGTCAGTAACCCACGTCCGTCAGCACATATCCGACGTTTCAGAAAGCGACTGCTGTGTGAACGGTCATGTCGCATTAAATCCGTCTTTTATGTCACTGACACAAGACAGACGCCAATTATCAGCGCCAGAGAAGCGCCCGAGAAGACATCGCGAACGCTTCCTGGCCATCCGGTGAGACTGCTGGGAAGACAACGTTGGAGAAACGTGAACATTTTATTTGTACTGCATAACCTGCAGATTCTGACAGAAATCTGCAGCTATCCTTTGAAGCACCGCTCCTCTAAAACAGCAATAAGTATCATTATTAGGTTATCTACATTATTATGTAAATAACAAAATAACTTAAAGCAAAAATTGGGAAACATGAAGTCCGAAGTCTTTATATTAAGGCCATCAGTCAAACAATATAGTTTGTTCTGGGTCTGAACAGAGTGCGTTGTGTGTGACGTCTTCTTTTGCGCATGCGGGCCGCTTTGAGCGTTCACACTAGAGCGCGTTTGCTGTCGCATTTTATTTGTAGTGTGAACGAGCAGACAAAAAAATCGGATTTGATCAAAAAATCGGAATTGAGCATTAAGACCTGCAGAGTGAACGTAGCCTTAGTTCTGGATTGCAAGTCAGCCCAGAGTGACTTCCTGTCTCTTGCCAAATGTCTTCTGGGAAAGACTCAAACCCAACCATAATGCTTAAAGTACTCAAATATTTTAAACTGAGAGGCAATTATTGTACTTTGTACTCCAGTTGTCATATGCTGTGGGAGTGTCTGGTTGGGCGTGGTCCAGGTTCCTGTCATTTGTCCCTGGGAGTGGAGTTGGCCAGCTCATCACCTGTTGTCAATCTCCGGGGCTCCACCTAGAGGGTTTTTAAGCCAGCACGGCCTGCCACTCCTCGCCAGTTCGTCCTGCTACCATCTGTGGTAAACTCGGCCTCCTCTGAGCTCTGACTCTGTATATCTGGACCTTGGGTTAATATGTTTTTGTTTCCTGTATTCTTCAGATTCTCCACCCATCGCACTCACCAGTAGTGCTGTTTTTGGTCTCCATCCTGTCCTCCCATCTGCTCGGAACCCGAGGATTATATACTCCACTTCTCCTCAGCCTGCCCTTCAGTCTGTATTCTCCACCTCCTCGGAATCTGGACCGGACTCTCCACTCTTGACCCTCTTTGGAATACACCCCTGGCAGCCTTTTCCCCGTTAAATGACTAGGGTCGCCAAGTAAGCCGAAGACTATTCACTGGCACTCCGTACCTTTGTCCCTTACTCGTTTGTTTCCCATTCAGTAACATTTCTCCCCTGTGTTTACAGAAGTTCCCGTTAGAAGTCTCCCCGTGCTCTACGCCGGTTTCTCCGCCCACGGATTTCCTTTAGTTTTCTGCGTATGGTTTTTGTTAAACCCAGTTCCGTTCACGTTTTGTTCTTTTCAATAAATTATACACAGTTCTAAGCAAATTGAGTCTGCTCTTGAGTCCACCGCATTCTCGTCCGTGACACCAGTAGACTGAATTTGGTATATTTAGATCATTTACCTTCTTACATCTTCCTGTCTGACCGTTCTTTTCCTATCCTCAAAACCATTTATCCAAACCTCTCCAAACGTGGTAGATCTAGTTCTTGGTAAACGAGTATGCAGAGTGCTGAATTTGATGTCTTTTGGATGTAGTTTACTAAATACTTTAATATACTCTCAGAACAAGACCATAGGAGCATTTGTCTTTGATTTCAACTCTTCTATTTTAGTCATTATAGCAGACTAAACCTTCCTCACACTGGTAAATATAGTTGGTGTCAAGAAATCCTACCTAAATAATGCTTAAAATACATTTAAACTGTACATAAATGAGAATTACCAACATCAGAACTCAAGCAATTCTTTACAAACACAGTATTTGACACCAGCGACGCCACTTTACTGTATTTTCTCTTAGTCTCATTGGGTTTACGTTGGGTTTGATGGGGACTACACATGGTCTTTAAACAGAAAGGTCTGTACACACACTGACTCCAACACTTGTTTGCTCAGTGAAGCACATAATGTGACAGAAAGCCCTCAGCTGTGAAAATATTATGGCTCACCTTTAAGTGACTTTTACAAGCACACGAGGAACACAAGTGATGCAAGAACCCACAGCAGCTTTGCTCCAAGGATTTCTTTCCCCTTTTTAGTGCGTTCACTGCGATCATTCACTGAAGGGCCGCGGTAGAATGTGCACATTTCACAGTTATTTGGGTTTGTTTGTTGCATTTCACCTCATGTACCTCCTCTCAGTCTGACAGCAGTCTGTCCTAGAAACAGAGAACAGTTTGCATTTACCCTACTGTTAGGAGTATACTAGTGAGATCTGAGCGGGGTCAAAGAGCAGCATTTCCTCATTTTTGACTCTGCGGTCAGAGTCGTGCGTGGAGTTTAAATCAATAGACGACTACAATATTTATGCTGAGTGTTACGTCCCTCTGCAGCCCCTAATCTCCTCAATGTTTTCAGCTGATGCTAATTGGCCACACCTAATCAGGTGTGGATAAAAGCATACCTGAGGCAAGCTTCCAGGGAGCTCACTTGTCTTTGCCTTGGTGGCTCCAGCAATTTTAGCCGACCTGGTATTCCAGTTTAAGAAAAATCCTCTTCTCACTAACACTCTGGTGTTCATCTTTTTTTTTATGTTGCGACTTTTGAGCCGGGTCGTAGCACTGAGGCTATCGCATATTGAGTGGGTGTGAAAGAGGTTAAAAGTCTGTGTACTGGCTCTATGTTTTGAATGCTTGTGTGTTTGTGAGTGTATGGGAGGTGCTAAAGGAGGGCAGGATAGGGGAGGGGGGAGTCGAAGGCTATTTCTCTGAGACTGCTGTAATTCAGTCCGTCTTTTCTCTGAGCCTGGCCAGGATGAGAACAGCGCTGTTTATTGTTTATGTTCTACCTGTGCTGATTGTGGTAGCACAGGCAACACCAGGTGAGACAACGCTTCATTTGAGCTCTTTTCTGGGAGGCACATGGTAATGTCTGCAGACAGATGGCTGATTCATGGGTTCACCACAGAATATTATAGTATGTTAGCAGAGCAGAAAAGAAGGATTGTGTCAGATAAAGTATAATCATGCTGATATTTGACCAAAGGAAACAAGTTTGTTTTTGATGTTTGCTCCATGTACGCCTTCATCATTTTGCCCACCCCCTTGAAAGTTGGCAGGTGTGTTGGGGAGGATTTCAGTGCCAGGTCTGAGGTTTTTCTTTTGGATTAGTTAAGCTATTCTGGCTGAAAGTAGTTCAGTGTTTCCATGACAGTGAATGGTGTCTGCTTCAATCTCTGTGCAGGAAGAAAACCACACACACACACACACACACACACGCATGCTTGTGGGGCTATTTTTCTGTGCACATTTCTTAATGCGTTCCTAAACCAGTTATCCCAAACGTTAACTACCACCCGAAGAAATAATGTGGGGTTCAGTTTCCATGAAAAGGCACTGGACTAGTAAAACCAAAACCTGAGATCAGGCACTGATTTCCATCACCGAATTATCCCTGCTTTAACGCAATGTTGCCCAAGGCACTGTCCATCCAATAAAGACATTGAGCCTGGACCCTTGGGCACAGAGATTTCACCACATTCTCTGAATCTCATAATGATGTTATGTACCGTACAGTCTTCTGCCTCTCTAAGATCCTTTTTTTACCCACTCACGTCACTGACCTGTAACCAGTTACCCTGGTTAGTTGTGAAATATTCTTATGGTTGTTTCTTTTAGTCACGATCCTGGGTCTTTGACCCTCTTTTGGAGTTGTGCTGTTTTGTTCAGAGATGGGCAGTAACGCGTTACTTCCCAGATTAAAGTAATCAGTAATCATAATCATAATTACTTTTTTCAAGTAACGAGTAAAGGGATTACTATTGCAAAAACGGTAATTAGATTACCGTTACTTTCCCGTAGGAGCGCTGCGTTACTGCGTTACTAAAACCGTGATTTTTTTTGCGAGAATGTCTCACGACAGCGACGTAAGCGAGTGCCCCGTTCGTGACAACAGCTGTGTGCAGATCAACAATGGATCACATATCGATTGTGGGAGAGAGTATGAGCGTGCAGCGTTTAAAGCGTGGAAGTACTGACCTTACTTTGAGTTTGATTCCATAAAAAGTGACAAAAACATTAGTGTCCGCTGTGCGTGGGAAGAAAACTTCTTTTTACAGCGAAAAAACCCCTAAACCTCCGAGCAAGTACCGAGTAGCTACGACGTAATGGGAAACTCACAGAGAAACTCGCGGATTCTTCCACTGACCGCGGCACACCTGCACCAGGGTAAACCTCCGCCTACCGCACTCCTGCTTTACAGGTGAAAATAGAGCAACAGGACCGCTGAGTCTTTGACTTTATTTATTTTCTGCTGTGTTTTACTTGCATCTATTTGAAAGACTGAGTGTAAACACAAAAAATATTTTATTTTATGTGCTGGAATGTGCAGAAAATAGGTTTCAATGTTAAACTAATTTATTCAAGTCAGAGAATGTTGCATATAATTAAATTTTTGCTTGATGCATAAAATTAAAAGATTAAAACTAATAAAACAAGTTTTAAAAAGAGACTTTTCCATTTGATTACATTTTGTATGATGGATTATGCAGAAAAAGTAGAATTGGGCTGAAAGATCTATCGCTTTATCACCTCTTCAGGTTGTAAATCGTGTTTTTAAAAAGTAACTAAGTCATTAATTACTTTTGAAAATAAGTAATCAGTAAAGTAACGGGATTACTTTTTTGGGGAAGTAATCAGTAATTAGTTACTGATTACTTTTTTCAAGTAACTTGACCAACACTGGTTTTGTTTGGTGTTGGAGATTTTCATATTCCAGCTATGTATTGGTTCTCTGTCTTTAGTTCCTAATGCCTCTGAGTTTTCATTCTTTACATTTCTAATTCTGTGGTTCTTGTTGCGCCTGTTTGGTCCAGTCTCACCTGTGTTTTGTTCTTCCTTCTGTCCCCTCCCCTACCTGTGCTGTCTCCATGGCACCGTGACACTGTTGTAGTCCTGTTCCTGTGTTCTCCCTTCATGTTGCTTTGTTCATTTCTGTGTTCGTCTCCATGTCTGTTTCTTGCCCAGTCCTTTTGTGCTCCCACTCGTGGTTCAGCCTCTCGTTATCCTGTGTGTGTATTTAAGTTCTCAGTTTCACTTTGTCCCTTGTAGTGTTGTCCCTGAATGCTCCGTGTTTCCCTCTTTTACTCTTAGTTAAGGCTTGGTTTTCTCCTGGCCTGAGTTTTTGTATGCTTGTGTCAGTGAGTTTAAGAGTATCGTGTTACAGGTAATAACGGCGTCTTCTTTAGTTCACTCGTTTTGTTGTCCTGCGTTTGGGTCTGACCTCTGCCGTCCACACAGGACTACGTCATACTTTTTAGTCAAACTTACAAAGCGTCGCTGCGCTCGTTTTAATCATTTGACATATTTGACTATTTTCTGTTGTGAACTAAATATGAGTTTGAGATTCGTATATCATTGCATTCTGCTTTTATTTGTATTTTACACACTATCCAAAATGTTGCCTTTAAGTAATTTCAGTTTTCCATGTCAGTGTGTCATGTAAGTGCAACGTAAAATGTTAATTTTAAGAAAATAAAGTGTACTTGTTTGACATACATTCAGTTTATACGGAGCATATTTTTTTTACTTAATAATTAATTATGCTCTTGTGTTTTGGCAATGTATAAATAAAACTGCATTAAACTGAATGAATAATGATACTTTTCAGTCATGTGACCTGCAGATATAAATCTGCTTCTTACACCTTGAACTTCTACAAACAGAGAAACTAAAAGCTGTTAAGCGGTTAAGTTAAAAGACTTCTTCAGACTTAGATGCACAGCCCATTAACGGCACACTTCTTTCTTCAGCAGGGAGAAGTGACCTCGTGGTCTCGGCGAAAAATGGTCAAATCAGAGGAGAATATGTTAGTGTGAAAGGCACGGAGAGGAGGGCAAAGTGCTACCTGGGGATACCCTTCGCACAGCCGCCCGTGGGAGACCTCCGCTTCTCTGCTCCGCGGCCTGAGGAACCCTGGGAAGGTGTGAGAGACGGCACACAAGAGCCATCTATGTAAGTCACCAAAGAGCAGAACATTTTAACAGCACTCTCATTCTGAATCACACACTCTCCCTCATCTGTCTCCTTTTCAGGTGTATCCAGGATCCTGAACTAGTTGTGAATGTTTCAAAAACCATGTCGTTCGAATTCATCCCACCAGCAATTTCAGAGGACTGTCTGTATCTGAATGTCTACACTCCAGCTGAAGCAACTAAGGGGAACAAGCTTCCAGTGAGTAAAAGTGGCAGGGTGCAGGGATACAGAGTATCATAGTCTAATATTTTATATAGTATAATACAGCACTGATGCCATTTTCTGCACTAGATGAGTTTGGTGTCCTGGGCTCTTTTCCATTACAACCCTACTCCCTCCAGGTCAACAAATATTTACCACCTTAACTGAAGCCTCACAGACAGCAACACAAAGCTCACCCCAGACCTCCTGTTGCATCGTCCAAGCGACGCCTTCTTAATATGTGGGGTTCATGTTGCTCCTGAGTGGCTAACACTTCTAACAAAGCCTTTCTCCCATGGCTACACATTTTAGTAAAACATGCTCAATAGAGGAAGCATAGCAGAATGTTGTGCATTGTTTTCAGGCATCTAAATCCAGACTAAGGAGGTATCTCGCTCAGAGTCCTGCTATCTCCAAATATGCCTTATATGTTCTTGCAACAGTAAAGGTTAAGCAGTCACATACAGATCTTTATGGACACATCTTAGTGAGAGTCCCCTGATCCCCACTGACACGGCCACTGCAGGGACGACAGAGCCCGGACACGAGGTGTACGACTCGCCCATCAGTCACTGAGGTCACCAAGGTTTTTAAAAAAACTGAACTGAGGAGAGTCTGTTTGATAGTGAATATCAGATTCAGGTAGAACAAAGTCCTGCAGAGTGTGCTTCAGGATCATGGGATATCGGGGCCATTGCTATGGGCCAACTGTACAATTAAAGTGAGAGCTTGGTTTGCATTTCCAGGCATAATGTTCCTAGTGGGTGTTGGACTCCAGCAGGGGTGTCCTTTGCCACTGAGTCTGTTTCAAACTTTTATGGGTAGAATGTCTGGTTACAGCCGAGGGACAGAGGGTGCCACGACCGGTGGTTTCAGGATCTCATCTCTGCTTTGATGATGCGGCACTGCTGGCTTCAGTGAGTGATGATTGCCAGTGTGAAGTGGAGATTAAATTCTGAGTCGTGATTTTTATCTGAAAGAGGGTGGAGTGCCCACTCTGGCTTAAAAAAAAATAAGTTGATGGCCAGAGTGAAGGAGACCTGAAGGGTTCCCAAGTACCTGTGGATCCATCTCAGCCCTTAAGCAAAGCAGAAAGGGCTGAGATGAGAGCCGAGTCATTTGTGGCGGTTCAGTAATCAGATTTGGTTATGTCTCCTAGATTAGAAGGATTTAGGCTTCGGGGATTGTGAACTTGGAGGATACCCTGGTGTGGGTCCAGAAATGCTGGTGATATTATCTCTCTTGGCTTGCTCGGGAAAGCAAAAGAACGCTGAAGAAGTCGAGTTGGCTGTCGAGAAGGAAGTCTGGGCATCTCTGTTTTGACTGATGACATGGATAAGCAGCTTTCCATTTGACCGTGTGCTTCTACTACTTTTACTACCAGCGTTACCTTTTTCTTTTCCTCCAATCGGCATCGGTCAGGTGTGACATGCAGGTTCTTTGGCTGTGTTTCAGGTGATGGTGTGGATCCATGGAGGAGGTCTGGCTATGGGTGCAGCTTCACAGTATGATGGGGCTCCACTAGCTGTTTATGAAAACATAGTGATGGTTATTATTCAGTATCGACTCGGCATTCTGGGTTTCCTGAGGTAAGGAGTTGTTTTCCTTAACCTTTCAACATCCACCTGATCACATTAATTAAATTATTTCTAACAAAAGGTTGAGCTAACTCACAATCTACTGCCAATAATAACTCCAGCTGGTTCATCAGTCATGTGGTGGATATTATGAAGTTAAAGCAATCCAAATAAATTGTATCAACTCTTCTTCTTCCGAAGCACTGGAGATGAACACGCCCAGGGCAACTGGGGTTTCTTGGATCAGCTGGCAGCCCTGAGATGGGTGCAGGAAAATATTGAAGCCTTTGGTGGCGATCCGCAGACGGTCACAGTGGCTGGAGAATCTGCTGGAGGAATCAGTGCATCCATACTGGTAAGGAAGAAATCAGCATGTCAAATCAACCTGCTAAACATTTGTTTAAGCTCAAATATGAGCACCTCAAAGTTAATACTGAGTAATTCAAGTGTTTGAGTATTTCATAAGTGAATTTTACATGCATACTGTATGTCTCTTTTTGAACAGACTCTTTCTCCACAAGCAAAAGGACTGTTTCAGAGGGCAATCTTTCAAAGTGGAGTAGCAACACTTGGAACCTACACTACAAATCATCCTTTGTCTCAAGCGCAGGTGCTGAAATTTGAATGCGAGGAATTTGAAGTAGCTCACAGTGACTGCTCCATCAGCAGATCAACATATCTGCTTTGTAGCTCCTTTGAAGTAGCATCTAAATCTGGCCAAGAATGAACAGTTAATACTTCAGTGCTAATCAAGTCTTCACCACTATCTGAACAGACATGCATATAGATGCATTGTCCATGTTCAATTAAAAAAGAAATCCCGAGATGGTAACAGTGAAATTGCTCAGTTTAACCCTTTCATGGATGAATGATGACAATCACAAGTATTTTTATTCATCTTTACTCATGAAAAAAAGATTTTTGAACTCCTTTTTTCAAACATGTACTTTTCAAAGAGTTTTTTACATGTCCACTTAGGTGGACAACACTGGCTGACCAGTGGGTGGCAGGGTATGGAGTCACACATCAGTGTCCAATGTAGTGTTTTATGTGCAAGTATACCATCAACACTGACACAAATACAAGGAAACAGCCTTTGAATAGCTGTCCACTATGCGTGAAAGGGTTAAAGCTACACTAACTTCACTAAAGTTGGGTGAAGTTAGTGTAGTTGGGGCAGCAAGAGATTGTGTTGTTTGTGATTGTCATTCATGTCCCCCACATACCCAGATTGTTGCGAACCATATTGGATGTAACCACAGCAGCACAGAGGAACTGATCCGTTGTATGAAGGGGAAGAGTCAAGATGAATTAGTAGCCGCAACAAAGCAGGTAAATGATTGTGTTAACACGTGCAAGCAGATGTACTCTGAATTCACTGAGTGAAAAACAGACAATGAATCTGATGTTGTTCAAGCCAATTGTGTGAAAACCTGCTGGATTAGAGATTAATATCACGTGCAAGAATAATACTTAATTAAGGCCACTAGATGGAAGCATTTAAACACTCTCAGCTGGCAAACTCCAGCTTCCTGTATCCATTTGACCTCTGTTGGAAGTCATCAACAGTCACTTCTGTGCAGATGAAAATTTTCCTCGGGGCCGTGGTGGACGGCGAATTTCTGACTGACTTGGCAGAGGCTCTTCTTCAGAAACACGAAGTGCTGAAGGTTCCGGTACTGATGGGAATCACAAACCATGAATTTGGCTGGATCTTACCTCAGGTCGCACAGATACCTCTACACCACAGTCTCTGTGGCTGATTCCACTCTCCTAATGTGTTTCCTGTTTAAAGTCTTGATCTAAATTGTGTTTTTGTGGATTGCAGAGCTTCGCCGTTCCTGGGTGGGAGAATGGCATGAACAGAGAGACCGTGCTGGCAGTGGTGAACATGTTTAATCCTCCAGGGGTGAGCACAGCAACAGCTAGGCAGCTTTTCTTTATATCATTGATTCAATGATTTGATTGAAGTTGTGGTGAAGTTTTTTTTGAGCTCAGGTTAAAATTAGGACTAGGCGCTATAATAAAACTCACCTGATCTAATAGTTTCAAAACCTGTTTCTCTGTTCCAGGCCTCCTTTGTTAACAACCTCATTGTAGATGAATACCTGCAAGATGCTAAAACTCCAGAGGAGATCAGAGACAGATTCACTGAAATCATAGGAGACCTGCTGATGACACTGCCTGTTGTCCGAGTGGCCGGGTACCACTCAGGTTAGAGAACGGGCTAACTCATCCAGCATGCCTTTATATTTAAATATTAGAGCAGGTGGACTTCCAAGGACTCCCAAAACCACACATATAAGTGCCAGAAATGAAACACTGTCATTCAGTCAGTCTCGGGCCTCTCTATCAGAGACATTATGTGAAATGGGACTCAGCAAATCCTGAGCAGAAATCCAAACAAAACCAAAAAAACCAAACTGCTATCCTGGCCTTGCTTCCATACATCCGAGGCCAGGTCGCATCCCTATCCCCAGCCACCTCCTCCGGCTTATCAAGGGAACACCAAGGCATTTCCAGGCCAGATGAGGGGTGTAATCTATTCAGCATGTCCTTGGTCTGTCTCGGGGTTCTTCCTGGTGGAACATGCCCAGAACACCTCACCCAGGAGTCACCTGGGAGGCATCCTTGTCAGATGCCCGAACCAACTAGACCCTTCCGGCTAGTCAGAGCCACTCTCGACAGAACGCCTTATCCTATCTCCAAGAGAGAGGCCAGCCACGCTTTATAGAAAGCTAATTTCCACCACTTGGATCCACAACCTGAGGCTAGGGATGTAGATTGACGGCTTTGCTTTTGCACTCAGCTCTTTCTTCACCACGACAGACCGATACAGCATCTGCATCACAGCAGCTATGGATGAATATAAAAAAGGTGACGATTCTACAATATATATATGTCTCCCAGGAATCAGATGATCTCCAGATGATCTCCAGTGAGCAGCACTTGGCGACAGCAGGAACTAACAGTCTCTCTGCTGAAACAGACTCAGGGAATAGAAAAGAGATGACACAAGCACAGGAGCTTAGAGACCATCCATGGTTTTTCAGTGGCTGGTTGGTTAAAGTTTGTGGTTTTGGTTAAAATAAACGCTTTTATCTTGTTAAAATCAATTCACAATGCGGCTAGCTTCTCTTTATTTCTGCGGTTATCAGTGTACCTATTTGTCAGCTTAGTTTTTGCTCCTTTAATCCAACTATAACTGATGCAAGGAAAGAAGCTCCTCAAAGCTTTGTGCCAGTAGTGAATAGTGAGGGAAAAAGTTCACTTTGTTCTGTTTAAGCCCAGCATAACCATGCTCCTCTCATCTTTTGTCTCCTTGGCTGTTCAGACGTGGGCGTTCCAGTTTACATGTATGAGTTTGCATACCAGGCTGAGATATACAAACATAACAGGCCCAGCTTTGTGAAAGCAGATCATGCAGATGATGTCAGCTTGATGTTTGGTGGATGTTTCTGGAATGGAAATATAAAAATCTTAGGTAAGTGTGTGTAGTATATGCCCTATAATACATTTTTATTGTATCACTGATGGGGGAAAGTTGTGGCTAACAAATGGCTACAAAATGTTGTTTAAAAGGGACCTATTCTGCTTTCCCTTCTTTTCTGTCAGATGTGCATGACTTAATAAATCAAATAAAATTCCCAAAGTTCTAAATACTGAGGTCAGCACATGTACAGTAATCACTACGAGCCAAAAGGTGTAAGACAGCTCCTTTTCAGATAGTTTTTTCTATTCTTGCATCTATATGATGTCACAGAGAATGGATGTCCCTAATATGGGCATGTCGGGCACATAGCTCTGGCTGGGAGCACAGAAGCTCCACCCACATGCGGTTTCAACTCTGTTTATGTCAGTCAAAGGGGGAAGAGTTAGACCAGCTTGTTTCAGACAGAAGATCCAGATTATCAGAGTCCAAGAATAAAACTTTTGAGCTGAAAATGGGCAGAATACATCAGCTTTAACCTTAGAAGACTGAAAGTCAGAGGGCAGCTTTGTGACTGACCTTCCACTGTCCCATCTTCAGGCAACATCACCAAAGAGGATGAGAGATTTTGCAGGACGATGATGTCATACTGGGCTAATTTTGTCCGAGATGGGTGAGTAAAAACGGCTGCAAACCGCAAAACTACAGACCCTGTACTGTTGACTTCCTTCATGACATGCTGACTATCAACTGGTAGCAACTGATACAGGGCTGATGATGTACGGTATAGTAGAAACAGAAAAGATAACTCTTGACTGGCCTCAACAGATCTGCTTGCTGTTACTAACAACCTGTCTGGGTTTATGAGTCAGGTTCAGGTTGGCGTCTGATCCAAATACAACACCTAATGGTTGCACGTTTGTCAGGGGAAATAGGTCACAGGTCAAGTCTATAACAGCACTAATGAGGCCGCGGGTTTGATCTCTGTTACCACCATGACGTTATCGAGGTTTTTCTTTTGGGATATAAGAAACATATCTTATCTCAGCTTTTCTCCTTCCAGCACATCAGCTTCCAGAACCAAATGCTTGACAGGAATTATTGCAATAAGTAATCAGTTTAATTAATATCAGCTGTGAGTGGCTGACAGGTGACTGCAGTAAATTTGCTGGTTGGAGTAGGAAATATTTAAAGGATGCAACCCACAAGGGCACACATGAGTGCAGTTGCCGTATACAAATGAAATGATGATATTTCTGCAGAATGAAATCGCAGGGAACATATACTGATGATCTTCTCTGCACTGACATCCCCAGCTCTCCCAATGGTCCTGGGCTGGTCAGCTGGCCTCAGTACAACAGGCAGAACCAGGAGTACATGGAGCTGGGCCCGACTCAGACCGTGAAACAGAAATTGAGGAAGGATAGGGTCCACTTCGCTACTGTCACCCTGCCTCTGAAGCTCAGAGAGTTGGAAGCAGCAGCCAAACTGGTGCCTGGAAACTGATGACTGATAAAGTTTTACAGCCCAAACTCTTTTTTTCTTTGTTTAAGAATAGATTAACTGAGTGTCTTTCACAACTCTTGTAATTCTAAGTGATTTGTAACAAAACTGTAATTAAAAAAAATGTAATTAAATTTTTTTAAATAGGCATTGTTGATATAAGATAATGCTTAATGAACTTTGAAATGAATTTTGAAAGCAAAAAGAGAATTATCAGGTCTTTTAGGTTATGTACTTGATTTGCTGATTGATTACTTTCCTAAAATAATAAATTAATAAAATGTGCCACTTATAATTTAAAATGCAATCATATTAAAAGGCAAAGGAACAATCTTCACATCAAGAGTTTTGACTATTCCATTGCATAACTAATTCTTACATAATATCTAGAATGAAGGAATATATCTTATTATCATGTATTTAGTCCTGCCCACACTCGGTGAACTCTCTGAGGACTTTAAAAGGACACTAAAATAAAGTTGAGTAATTCTGTCTGACACTTGAATTACTGAAGGTCTTACTGGGCAAAGGTCAGAGCCCCAGTTTTATGTTACAGGTAACACCGTATTTCTTCTATGAAAAATCAGACAGAAGACACAAAATACCAACAGCAAGGTTTGAAATGACTGGAAAACATAAAATGATTAAATGAGACATAAAACCAAAATGAGAAACTGAAACTAACCAAGAAAATGTCAAAATAAAATCAACTCAAAAAATAATAAGTAAAAATAATTAAAGTAACTGCAAATGATGCAAGACACCCTCAAAGACACAAATAAAAAAGTGACTTAGTAACATCAAGGGTGTCAAGTTCAGTTTGTAAGCACAGAGTCACTCCGCTCAGTCTGAGCTGCCAGAATATAAAACTCCAAAGACAAACCTGCACTACATGAAGCCTGTCACGGTTCAGCGGCTGCAACAAGTTTTTAGTCCAGCACAGAGCCCTGTCCTTTATACCCCATATTCATACGGGACACTGTTAGGATGGCCTGTAGTGGCTGGGTTCAAATAGGAGGCTTGAGGCAGAGATGAGGTGTGTTTATTCACCTATATTAAAATTCCAAAAACATAACATGAAATAAAACAATGTAGCCCAGGGGTGGGACATGGATCCAGCAACGGCCTCTGATGTTATCTGGCACCCCTTTATAGACTGCTGCTAATTGGCCCTCAAGCCATACCATTATCTGGGGTTCCATACTAAACTACACACACCTTTCTTACCTCATAACCTTTATTAATATCACACCAATGCTGTGTACATAATAACCATAATTACAATCATTAAATAAATATATCCCACTTGGCCTACCGACTACAATCTACAGTAAAGGAATATGGCTATCCAATCCTCACTTTAATCACCTGGTACCACCAGGAAACATTAAAAAGGCACTCAAGACACCTGGGAACTCTTTTGGCTGCCACACCTTCAAGTGAAGCTGGAAGACTGCCCACAAAGAAACCCTACAGTCAAATAATCAATAAAAACATAAACTTTTTAATGAGTGACCTTTCCTTTAATATAAATTTTTAAATCACTCATATGTGTTTTATATGGACAAGTAATAAATACAGACAGCTTGTATAGATCTGGGTAGAATGAATGTGAAAGAGGCAGAAAACCTCCAGAGGATACCAGCTGACCTGCAGATACTATGGATGTGGGCATACAGATGGGGAAAATGTCTGAAGTAGCAGCCGTGACTGCCACGATTGACTGAACTGGATGGATCTCTTGAAGCAGGAGCTGAAGGCCGGTTAAGTTTGATTAATCAACAATGAGATTTCCACATAGGATTGGTCAAACCCCATTAACAACAGCCGCTTCCAGTGCTGCTGACCAGTAGGGTTCTGACAGACTGCGAGACAGACAAAGAGGAAAGTGGGAAGCATCTTCAGAAGCAGCAAGCATGAAGAAAAGGTGGGAGTGCAGAGTCTGGACTTTAAATACAAACACCGACAGGAAGAGAGCTGGCTGGTGTGGTTTAGAGAAGAAAGGCAGATCCTGTGTGTGTGCGGGGGGGGAGTGGAGTCCAGGTGGAAGGGAAGTGAGGACAGGAGGTGGTGATTGTAACAGGCAACAGTTTAGGTGCAGGTGAAGGCAACAGAGATGATAATCAGGTGTTGCATAGATATGGTGTTAAGGAGAAAAATGAACGATAACAGTGGGTTTTGTGAAAAGGATACAAACGGCTGTGGTGAACACATATCTCAACAATAGTGAGAAACCTAGTGTAACATATAAAGTACACAGAGGTGGACTACAGAAGAAGGCCCATTCTGACAGTGAGAGGAGACTAAGGTGGTGTCAGGGGAAGATGTTTCTGTATCTCGTGGCAGTTCGTAGGATGACTCCGAAAATCAAGAACAGGAAACTGGTGAAGGCAGAGGCATAAATTAAGTGGTTTGGAAGCTGAAGAGAGAAGAATGTTGCTCATGGTTCAGGGAGGACACGGGCTCTGGGTGGAAAGGAAAAATGACCAGATGACTGGGAAAGTACAGCTGAAATGGTGAGGGGACATTGCAATGAAGGTATTTGGTGTATCAACTTGAGCAAAAACAGAGGAGGAACAGGAAGTATTCAAAGAAAGAAACGCAGGATAGTCGGGGAGAAGAAGAAAGTACAGGAGTGCTGGGAGGTGATAAGGACTAGGCTAGGCAGAGAAATGGAGCTGCAAAGGATATTACCAATTAATAATTAATATTAAAAACAACAGTGTATATGCATTTATGTGCTTTTATGCAGCATGCTTACGTAAACTCATTGAAATCTGTGTTTTTATGTTTAAATGATATAAAACTGCTTTTCTCTTTTCTTTTGTACATGTTTGGTGCTTTTAAAGGTCAAATATTGACTCAGTCACCAAATGACCTATTTTCTCATGTTTTTTAGCGCTGTGTTGCATTTTACTGATATATTTTCATGATCTTTGTTTTTTTTATAACCATTTGATAATATCTCTGTCACAGACTGCCAGGGCAGACCGCGTGGAGTGAGTAGAGGACCCAAGAGCAGACAGAGGCAAGGGGACAAAACTGGACTTAAGAAAAGGCGAGCCTTTATTTAGGGCTGAAAAGTCACAGAAAAAAACAAAGAATCTGAGGGAAAACCTGAACATAGACCGGGTAACTATGACTCTTACTGTGATTTTATACTATAACTAAACAACATAAACTATGACTTACTAGGACTTGACTGGGAAACCGTGACAAGGAGTAGGGGAGATAACACAGACGACATGACACTGAACACAGCAAGACTGAGGACTACATACACACATGAGGTGATCAGAGGAAGTGGAGACACGTGAGGACACAGCTGACTAGAATGAAACATAATGACAACACAGGAGAGAGTAAAACTAAATGCAGTGAAAAAAGAACACCAGACTCTTTCAAAATAAAACAGGAAACACAGTGACATAGACATGAAACAAACTTGACAACAAGAGCCACACAGACATGACACATGACAGGTAGCAGCAGACAGCCCATCCTGATGCTTTTCTCATCCTGGCTGGGGATTTCAATCATGCAGACTTAAAGTGCGTGTTTCCAAAAATACAACAACACATTGACTTTCCAACAAGGGGAAATAACACACTGGACTTTGTTTACACCACCGAGAGAGGAGCTTACAAAGCTTTTCCCCTCCCCCACCTCGGCGCCTCAGACCATATCACTGTCATGCTAATGCCTGCCTACAGACCGCTCGTTAAAGTCACCAAATCGGTTCGTAAGCAGATAAAAGTGTGGCCAGAAGGGTCTTCAGAGGCTTTACAGGACTGCTTCAACACCACAGACTGGAACATGTTTAAGCAGGCTGCCACCTATAACAACACCACTGACCTCCAGGAGTACGCAGAGACTGTTACTGCCTACATCAACAAGTGTATTGAGGATGTAACAGTCACGAAAACCATAACTGTCCGGGCCAATCAAAAACCATGGATGACAGGAGAGGTCTACAGGCTGCTGAAAGCTCGGAATGTTGCCTTCAGAGATGGAGACGAGGCAAGCCTGAGGACAGCTAGGGCCAACCTTTCCCGTGGCATCAGAGAGGCTAAGAGACAGTACTCCAGGAAAATATCGCATCACTTCAAAGACAGCAGAGACTCACGGAGCCTGTGGCGGGGCATTCAGACCATCACAGATTACAAGCCCCCACCACAGACCTGTGATAGCACTATCCCCCTGCTGAACGAGCTGAACACTTTCTTTGCTCGCTTTGAAGTCCAAAACAGCACCACTGCACAGAAGACCCCACCCCCTCCTGGTGACCAGGTGATGACTCTGTCCCCGGACAGCGTGAGGAGATCCCTCAGCAGGATCAATGCACGTAAAGCTCCGGGTCCTGACAACATTCCTGGTCGTGTACTGAGAGACTGTGCAGTGGAACTCACTGATGTCTTCACAGACATCTTCAACATATCACTCATCCAGGCTGTCGTCCCCACATGTTTTAAAGCCACCACAATCATTCCGGTTCCAAAAAAGTCATCTCCCTCCTGCTTTAATGACTACCGTCCTGTTGCACTTACTCCCATCCTGATGAAGTGCTTCGAACGACTAGTCATGCAACACATCAAGACTGTCCTGCCCCCCTCCCTGGATCCCTTCCAGTTTGCGTATCGGCCCAACCGCTCAACCGATGATGCCATCTCCACTGCACTCCACTCAGCACTCACACACCTGGACAAAAAAGACTCATATGTTCGAATGCTGTTCATAGATTTCAGTTCAGCATTCAACACTATAATCCCCCAACAGCTCACTCAAAAACTGGTCCAGCTGGGGCTCAACACCTCACTGTGCAACTGGCTGTTGGATTTCCTCACCGGAAGACCTCAAACAGTACGGGTCGGCAGTAACACATCCAGCACCATCATTTTAAACACGGGGGCCCCGCAGGGATGTGTGCTGAGCCCCCTCCTCTTCACTCTGCTGACCCATGACTGCACTCCATCATACAGCTCCAACCTCTTCATCAAGTTTGCGGACGACACAACGGTGGTGGGTCTCATTAGCAACAGGGATGAGACCGACTACAGAAGTGAGGTGAGACGCCTGGCCACGTGGTGTGCTGACAACAATCTCTCTCTGAATGTGGAGAAGACGAAGGAGATTGTTGTGGACTTCAGGAGAATGCACACCCAACATGCTCCTCTGACCATTGACGGAGCGTCTGTGGAGAGAGTGAGCAGCACCAAGTTCTTGGGTGTGCACATCACAGAGGATCTCTCCTGGACGTACAACACCACAGCACTGGCCAAGAAATCACAGCAGCGTCTCTTCTTTCTCCGCAAACTAAGAAGAGCAGGAGCACCAGCCCCCATCTTGCACACTTTCTACAGAGGCACCATCGAGAGCATCCTGTCGAGCTGCATCACTGTGTGGTTTGGAGCCTGCAATGCGTCCTGTCACAGAACCCTCCAACGCATAGTGAGAGCTGCAGAGAGGATCATTGGTGTCTCTCTCCCCTCCCTCCAGGACATTTACAGCACCCGTCTCACTAAAAAAGCCCTTTGCATAGCGGCTGATCCCACGCACCCAATGCAAAGCTTCTTCAAGCTGCTGCCGTCGGGGAGGAGACTGCGGAGTCTCCAGGCCAGGACCAGCAGGCTGAAGGACAGCTTCATCCATCAGGCTGTCAGGAAGCTTAACTCCCTCCCGATTCTGCCCCCTCTCCCCTCTCTCCTCCACGGTCTCACTGAACTCTGTCACACACACTCACACACACACACTCTCTGACTCACTCACTGGCCTGCACCAGTTACCAGTCACTTTGTGGAGCATTGGACTGCCATTACCTCATAAGACTTTGTGTTACACTATCTCATACCGTACATTACCAAATCTCCATTTGCACTATTTGCCTATTTGCACTACTCTGCCTGGTTTGCACTCAATGTCATTTACCCTTATATTGTATATTGTATAGCTTTCTTGTTATATGTAAAATTGTATTATATTATTTAATTTTTTTTACTTTAAAATATTTTACTTGCATTTTTAATCACTCTTATATTTAAATGTTCATTTTCTATTTTATCTAGGGATTGAGAGTAACGAAGTTTCTATTCTCTGTATGTCCTGTACATGTGGCAGAATTGACAATAAAGTTGACTTTGACTTTGACTTTGAGGTAGGCGCACGAACCAGGGAGACTGAGTACAGGGGGAGATGACAAAAGGAATTTAAAAAACAAAGGACTAAACAGCAACCTGGAAATTAACTAGACGAGCCAAACCGAAACTAGAACATCAATGAATACAAAATGATACATTAAAAACCCACATACTAGGTCACACAACCCAGTACCATGACAATCTCTGGAGTAGGTGACACTCAAGGGGATAATTTTCTTTGGAAGAAGAGTCATATCAGCGATCTATGAAACGCCCCTTTGTAATTGGTCAGATGCTGGCAGTTCCTTCCCTTTCATGTGAACGTGCTGAGAAAACCCTGAAATGACTTCATGATAACCGTTTAGGGTAAATTCAGCATATGGGTATGCTGAAATTGCTTCCTGGATTAGGGCCTTGGTCAAGTCGTTGTTAGAGTACAAATGAACCAAACTTTAACTAAAGAACTCAAAGAGCACAGCTTGTCCCAAAGTGAAAGGGCTATACTAAAACGTTGATGTTTTATGATGTTTTTATCACAGTATGCTGACGCCAGTCTGCTTTGATAACAACAGCTGATTAGGTTTTGAATTAATATTTGATTATCTTTCCACTGAGGTGAGGACTTTGTAATTGTTCTGTTTGCTTGTTTGTGTGTTTGAAATATAGCACTCACAGCTTTCAAGACAGTGTGTTGAAATTTAGAGTGATGGTATATACCAATAACAGCTCAAGCTGATTTCATTTTGTTTAAATCTGTGAAAACTTCTTCATGGATTTTCTTCAAACTTCGCAACAACAAACTAGGCCTTGGAGGACTTTGACCTTAATTGTTTGGTCAAAGTTGACTTTAGAAATTTATTTTTTCATGAAACCAGATTATAAAAGGGCATGGAGAGAGCTGCACAACACACTTGCCGATGGCGCGATATGGCAGCCTCGCTTCTGTCAGTCTGCCCCAGGACAGCCGTGGCTACAACTGTAGCCTCCACCAGTGTGTGAATGTGAATGAATAGTGGAATTGTAAAGCGCTTTGGGCGCCTAGAAAAGCGCTATATAAATGCAATCCACTATTAACTATTTTTAGAAACAAAGCACTCAGATATCACAATGATATCATAATGTTTGGCATGAATCATACATTGCATGAATAAAAATGAACTTTTACAGCTTATAGAAGCCGAAGATTTCAGCCAATAAGATGTCATAGCATATCATATCAAATGTACAGTGGGGCAAAAAGTATTTAGTCAGCCACCGATTGTGCAAGTTCCCCCACCTAAAATGATGACAGAGGTCAGTAATTTGCACCAGAGGTACACTTCAACTGTGAGAGACAGAACGTGAAAAAAAAAAAAATCCATGAATCCACATGGTAGGATTTGTAAAGAATTTATTCGTAAATCAGGGTGGAAAATAAGTATTTGGTCAATAACAAAAATACAACTCAATACTTTGTAACATAACCTTTGTTGGCAATAACAGAGGTCAAACGTTTACTATAGGTCTTTACCAGGTTTGCACACACAGTAGCTGGTATTTTGGCCCATTCCTCCATGCAGATCTTCTCGAGAGCAGTGATGTTTTGGGGCTGTCGCCGAGCAACACGGACTTTCAACTCCCGCCACAGATTTTCTATGGGGTTGAGGTCTGGAGACTGGCTAGGCCACTCCAGGACTTTCAAATGCTTCTTACGGAGCCACTCCTTTGTTGCCCGGGCGGTGTGTTTTGGATCATTGTCATGTTGGAAGACCCAGCCTCGTTTCATCTTCAAAGTTCTCACTGATGGAAGGAGGTTTTGGCTCAAAATCTCACGATACATGGCCCCATTCATTCTGTCCTTAACACGGATCAGTCGTCCTGTCCCCTTGGCAGAAAAACAGCCCCATAGCATGATGTTTCCACCCCCATGCTTCACAGTAGGTATGGTGTTCTTGGGATGCAACTCAGTATTCTTCTTCCTCCAAACACGACGAGTTGAGTTTATACCAAAAAGTTCTACTTTGGTTTCATCTGACCACATGACATTCTCCCAATCCTCTGCTGTATCATCCATGTGCTCTCTGGCAAACTTCAGACGGGCCTGGACATGCACTGGCTTCAGCAGCGGAACACGTCTGGCACTGCGGGATTTGATTCCCTGCCGTTGTAGTGTGTTACTGATGGTGACCTTTGTTACTTTGGTCCCAGCTCTCTGCAGGTCATTCACCAGGTCCCCCCGTGTGGTTCTGGGATCTTTGCTCACCGTTCTCATGATCATTTTGACCCCACGGGATGAGATCTTGCGTGGAGCCCCAGATCGAGGGAGATTATCAGTGGTCTTGTATGTCTTCCATTTTCTGATGATTGCTCCCACAGTTGATTTTTTCACACCAAGCTGCTTGCCTATTGTAGATTCACTCTTCCCAGTCTGGTGCAGGTCTACAATACTTTTCCTGGTGTCCTTCGAAAGCTCTTTGGTCTTGGCCATGGCGAAGTTTGGAGTCTGACTGTTTGAGGCTGTGGACAGGTGTCTTTTATACAGATGATGAGTTCAAACAGGTGCCATTCATACAGGTAACGAGTGGGGGACAGAAACGCTTCTTACAGAAGACGTTACAGGTCTGTGAGAGCCAGAGATTTTCCTTGTTTGAGGTGACCAAATACTTATTTTCCACCCTGATTTACGAATAAATTCTTTACAAATCCTACCATGTGAATTCATGGATTTTTTTTTCACATTCTGTCTCTCACAGTTGAAGTGTACCTCTGGTGCAAATTACTGACCTCTGTCATCATTTTAGGTGGGGGAACTTGCACAATCGGTGGCTGACTAAATACTTTTTTGCCCCACTGTGTTTGTATACACATTTCAAGACCAAAGTATACCAAAGTGCTTTCCAGTAAAACCGTGATACAGACAAAATCACAATATAAAATATAAATTAGAGATATAAAATAATTACATAATATAAATGCAGAGCCAGATAAAAATCACACTAATTAGCCTCAAATGCCAGGCTAAACAAGATGTTTTTAGACGTGATTTAATAGGTTGAATAGAATCTTATGCACAAATGTCAAGAGGAAGATTATTCCTTAATTTGGGTGCGGCAATGGCAAAGGCACGGTCTCCTCTGATCTTCAGCCGAGACCTAGGTTGCACTAAGAGAAGTTGACCCGATGATCTTAGTGCTCTCCTATACAGACAGATGAAATCTGCTAAGAAATCAGGTGCCATATTATTTAGGATTTTATAAGTAGACAATGAGATTTAAAATCGATTTGATATTTGATAGGAAGCCAATGTAAGTTGGCTAAAACAGGAGTGATGGAATCATACCTTCTAGTGCCGGTTAAGAAATGTGCTGCAGCATCTTGGACCAACTGGAATCGCTGAAGGAGGGAAGATTGGAGGCCCAAATAAAGAGAGTTACATTAATCTAGTCTTGAAGTGATGAATGCATGAATAAGTTTCTCCAGATCTTTGCGTGGTATATAAGGTTTAGCCTTAGAAATTTGGCGTAGTTGATGGAAGCTAGTTTTTACCACAGTAGACACCTGTTTATCCAGTTTGAAGGAACTATCCATAAAAACTCCAAGATTCCTAACAGCATCAGTGAGGTGAACAGAAACAGGCCCGAGTGTGCCAGTCAGTTGTCCCAGAAAATATTTCTATCAAAAACAATAATTTCCGTCTTCTTTTCATTTAGAGTAAGAGAGTTATACGATAACGAGTCTTTGAAATCCCTCCAACAATTAAACAGAGGATGTAGTGAAGATGAAACATCCCCAGTCAAGTGGAGGTAGATTTGAATATCATCAGCACAGCAATGAAAAGAATCAGAAACTTTATTGTCATTGTCATGAGAACAACGAAATTAAGAATGGTCCCCGATCATTGCATCATCCCTAGCAATATCAAAATATAAATAAAACAATAAAATTCAATAAATAAAATAGATAGAATACTTAAAATACTAATAAGATATAACAGTAAAACATTCACATACATTCCCACACACATGCTTCAGACCGTGCATAGATTAACACAAGAGTGGCGTGATGGACATTTTTTTGTAGTATTCAGATGTGTTATTGCAGTAATGTCAAAAGAGACATTATGGACCTTTATGGCAAACATGCACCCTCGTAGCAGCATTGTAGACAGACCCACATGGACCACAGTGCTCTGTACTGCTTCACAAAAAACAGTGAGTGATGTCATGATGTCCATCTTTCACAAACAGTCTCTGGTTTCAGTGTTAATGTTCAACAGGTTCAGGTGACTATAGACAGATTTATCGTGAAATTTATAGTGAGGAGGAGAGGCTCCACTTCCTGATTACAATGAACACACAGTAAAATAAACACACACACACACACTGCTTTTTTTTTTTTTTTTAAAAAACAACAACAACAACAACAGCTGGAGATGAATCATAAACAGTTGGTGGCATAAATCAATGTTTAAACTAAGATTAACACTGCTACTTTTACAGAGGTTACTGTGTTCAATCATTCTATGAGAGCTTCAGATTCTCCCCTCATTGAGAAAAAAACAGAAAAGTTAATCATATCCATCTTGGCACTTCACAGAAGATATTCTTAATCTTAAGAGTTCCACTTCTTGGCCAAAATATTTAAAGTTTTAGAGAGAAACAAACATTCAATAAAAAATTACAGCCATCATACTTGACTTCTAAATAAAACTTAAATATAAATCTCTATGCATAATTGAAATTCTGTTTCAGGTTCCCCAGAATCCCTCCAAATTGAAAAATGACCTGATTGTGGTTGCATGAACTCCATGGATTTTATTCCAGACTGCAACTCAACAACAGAGCAAGATCTCATCTTCTGAAGTTCTGATGAGGTTGAGAGTCGATGAGCAGTCTCATTAAGCAAATCAAGATCCCCCTTGATCCTTTACCCTGCAGATGAACTGCTTTCACTGGATGTGTTTAACAGAAGAATTCTGTTTCCTGGACAGTTTGCTGGGACTTTTTTTTATTATCATGTAATGATTTCCTGAAATATTTCCAGGGTATCTGAAAATTTCAAGCTATGATAATTAATTTATTCATAACTTCTGCTAATTTTCTCCACTATTATAACCCGAACATTTGATGCCACTTGACCCAGATTGCCACTGCGATCAAGTACCTGGATTCTCACCCAGTTGCTGCAGGGAGCAACCAACTTGTCTCAAACCCCAACACCACAGTGACAGGTTTGCCATTGACACCACACGGACCTCGAATCATTAATGAACAGCCCGTGTAATTTTATTTCTTCTATTGTTCATATTTCCTGTAACTGTCACGGTACTGGGTCATGTGACCCAGTGTTTGAGTTTTAGGTATTTTTGTATTCATTTTCGATCTAGTTAATTTCTAGGTTGCTGTTTAGTCAGCTGACAGGTATCGACAGGCCAAGCGGAATGCGGCTCGGGCAGTGGCTGAAGCAAAAACTCGGGTGTGGGAGGAGTTCGGAGAGGCCATGAAAAAGACTTTCAGACTGCCTCGAAGAGATTCTGGCAAACCGTCAGACGTCTCAGGAGGGGAAAGCGGTGCTCTACCTGCACTGTGTATAGTGCTGGCGGAGCGCTGCTGACGTCGACTGAGAAAATTGTCAGGCGGTGGAAGGAATACTTCGAGGACCTCCTTAATCCCACTGACACGTCTTCCGAGGAGGAAGCAGAGTCTGGGGATGAGGGGAATGACCCGCCAATTTCCGGGGGCGAGGTCACTGAGGCAGTTAAACAACTCCTTGGTTAGAGCCCCTGGTGTTGATGAGGTCCGCCCCGAGTTCCTGAAGGCTCTGGACGTTGTAGGGCTGTCCTGGTTGACACGCCTCTGCAATGTTGCGTGGAGATCAGGGGCAGTACCTGTGGACTGGCAGACCGGGGTGGTGGTCCCCATCTTTAAGAAAGGGGACCGGAGGGTGTGTTCCAACTACAGGGGGATCACACTCCTCAGCCTCCCTGGGAAAGTCTATGCCAGGATGCTGGAAAGGAGAGTTCGTCTGTTAGTCGAACCTCGGATACAGGAGGAACAATGCGGTTTTCGTCCTGGTCGCGGAACACTGGACCAGCTCTTTATCCTCTCCAGGATACTTGAGGGTGCATGGGAGTTTGCCCAACCAGTCTACATGTGTTTTGTGGAGAAGGCATTCGACCGTGTCCCTCGGGGTGTCCTGTGGGAGGTGTTGCGGGAATATGGGGTGTCTGGCCCATTGCTACGGGCCATTCGATCCCTATACAACCGTTGCAAGAGCTTGGTTCGCATTGCCGGCAATAAGTCGGACTCGTTCCTGGTGGGTGATGGGCTCCGCCAGGGCTGCCCTTTGTCTCCGGTTCTGTTCATAATTTTTATGGACAGGATTTCTAGGCGCAGCCAAGTGGCGGAGGGCTTTCGCTTTGGTGGCCTCAGAATCTCATCTCTGATTTTTGCAGATGATGTGGTTCTGTTGGCTTCATCGGGTGAGGGCCTCCAGCTCGCACTGGAACGGTTCGCAGCCGAGTGTGAAGCAGCGGGAATGAGGATCAGCACCTCCAAATCTGAGGCCATGGTTCTCAGCCGGAAAAGGGTGCAGTGCCCACTCCGGGTCGGGGATGAGTTCCTGCCCCAAGTGGAGGAGTTCAAGTATCTCGGGGTCTTGTTCGCGAGTGATGGGAGAAGGGAGCCGGAGATCGACAGACGGATTGGGGCTGCAGCTGCAGTAATGCGGACGCTGCACCGGTCCGTCGTGGTGAAGAGGGAGCTGAGTGTAAAAGCGAAGCTCTCAATTTACCGGTCGATCTACGTCCCTACCCTCACCTATGGCCACGAGCTGTGGGTAGTGACCGAAAGAACGAGATCGCGGATACAAGCGGCAGAAATGAGCTTCCTCCGAAGGGTGGCTGGCCTCTCCCTTAGAGATAGGGTGAGAAGTTCGGCCATCCGGGAGGGGCTCAGAGTAGAGCAGCTGCTGCTCCACATCGAAAGGAGCCAGCTGAGGTGGTTCGGGCATCTGACAAGGATGCCCCCTGGGCGCCTCCTGGGTGAGGTGTTCCAGGCATGTCCCACCGGGAGGAGGCCCCGGGGCAGACCCAGGACACGCTGGAGAGATTATATCTCTCGGCTGGCCTGGGAACACCTTGGTATTCCCCCGGATAAGCTGGAGGAGGTGGCTGGGGAGAGGGAGGTCTGGGCCTCTTTGCTTAAGCTGCTGCCCCCGCGACCCGGCCCCGGACAAAGCGGATGAAGATGGATGGATGTTTAGTCCTTATTTTTTAGTTGTTTCTGTCATCTCCCCCTGTACTCAGTCTCCCTGGTTCCTATGTGTCATGTTTCTTGTCTATGCGGTT
Organism: Diplotaxodon limnothrissa; assembly: GCF_057381915.1. Classification (NCBI taxonomy): domain Eukaryota; kingdom Metazoa; phylum Chordata; class Actinopteri; order Cichliformes; family Cichlidae; genus Diplotaxodon; species Diplotaxodon limnothrissa. The sequence goes on from NC_140602.1 coordinate 68,014,554, forward strand.
AAGTTCATGTCATGTTTTATCTCCATGTCTATGTCTCCGTGTTTCCTGTTTTATTTTGGAAGAGTCTGGTGTTCTTTGTTCATTGTAGCTAGTGTTACTCTCCTCTGTATTGTCATTATGTTTCATTCTAGTCAGCTGTGTTCTTATGTGTCTCCACTTCACCTGATCACCTCATGTGTATGTTTAAGTCCTCAGTCTTCCTTTGTTCGTTGTCGCGTCGTCTGTGTACTTCCCCTCTAGTCAAGTTAAGTGTTTTTCAGGATTCTGTGCAGTTCATGTTTGTCATTTGGTTTATGTTGTTTTTCATGCAGCCGCACGATGAGGTTCCGTGCAGGTCATGTTCATGTCTGTTTTCGTCACGCCATTTGGTTCACAGTTTCCATGCATCTGCACAGCATTCTGTTCACGGTAATCATAGTTATTCCTTTCAGTCAGGTTAGTGTTTTTCCAGTTTAGGTTTTTGGTTAGTTGCAGTCTCTGTCCCTGTTATGTTTTGTCTACTCCCTTCTGCATCAGCCCAAATAAAGGCTCGCTTTCAGTTTAAGTTCACTCCTGTCTCCTCGCCTGTGTTCGCGCCTGGGTCAACCACACACACTCTCCACACGGTCTGCCCCCGCTGGCTGTGACAGTACGACGTGACCAGTATGGACCCAGCGGACAGTACGGATGGGATTGGGGAGGAGCTGCAGCGGATCAGCCGGATCATGACACGCATCTGCGGGTGCGCGGACCCTAAAGTGGTGTCCACTGGATTGGCGACCATAGACGCCATCCTCCGGAAAGAGCCGCAGCTCCACCAGTTTCCTCAGCTTATTGAGATGTTTGACTCTCTGGGCCCCCTTAAGGAGGAGCTTCGGGCTCGTGCGCTGGCCCAGAGGGTATTGAATGCAGACTCAGCACCCATGACCCCACCCAATGAGCGGGAGTCGTCATTCCTGCCTCGTGAACCGGAGGCGGTCAGAGTCGGAATGCTGAGTCTCACCACCGACCCGCCATCGGCTCACGTTTCACCAGCTTCCGCGTCTTTGCCACAGTCTAGCCGCACAGCGCGGCGCACAGAGATGACGGAAGCCATAGACTTCGGTGAGGAGGAGCGGCAGCAGGTGTTACGGGCTTATCGGGAGGAAGAGCTCTGATGGAAGCCCTGGCTCCTTCTCGACGAGGAGCTCCCACCCATCGCCCCGCCTCGGACCAGCCGCTCACCTTCACCCCCCTCGTGAGGACTTCTCTTCTCCGGCCGCTTGCCTGGCGAGGAGGTGGGCGGAGGAGGAAGAGTCGGTCCCCGCCGTTAATACCGTCGCACTCATGGCCGCTCCTAGGAAGAAGCGGCGTCTGCGGCGTCGTCGCTCCATGCAGCCGCCACAGCCTCTCCAGAACGAGGCAATACAGAGACAGAGTTTCAACCAGGAGGCTCCCTTTCCACCAGAGATTGGCTGTAGGTGAGTGCTCAGACAACAATGAGTTTATTTATCCAATTTGTGACTGCAAGGAAAATGTGTGTGAGTCAGCTATAGCCAGCTCTGGTGGGGTTATAAACGTCCCGGAAACTAGTCCTGGACATGTAAATCATGCTTCCATAGACAATCTTGTCATTAATGTAGCTCATGTGGCCGAGTGGGCTGCTTGTGAATCTGAAACCTCGTCACAGGCCGAGACTGAAGAGACAGTGTGTTACCTACCTGTGACAGAAGAAACCAACTGTATCCAGAGGCCAGGGAGTTTTGAAACCAGTACTGCTTTAACCATTAACACACTCTCTGGGGACTCTGAGACTATTAAGGATAATTCTGAGTCTCGAAATCCTGTTCTAACAGGTTTGAGCCTGCCGTTATTCCTGCGTCCTCTGAGGGAGAGTCTTATCTGTCCGGCCCACAAGCTGGCTGGAGACCCACAGGTGTGTTCTGCTGTATACGTGAACCAAGACACTGCAACTGGTTCCGGGGCCTGTAATGAAGTAAGTTCTGCCTATGTTGCCAAGACACAGCAAGGAAATACTGAGTATACTTGTATACTTCTACAACTGTGCCATCAGCAGCGTTCTGACGTATGGATTTCTAGTGCGGTTCCCCAGCTGCACCAAGGCCGATCAGCAAGCACTCCAGCGGGTGGTGAAAGAAGCTGGCAGAATTATTGGAACAAGTCTGCCAGAGATTAGTAATATCTTCCCCACTCGCTGTCTGAGGAGGGTGCACAGTATCCTGCGGGACCAACATCACCCTGCGCGCCACCTTTTCCACCTGCTGCCCTCAGGGAGAAGGTACAGGTCTATACAGGCCAGAACATCCAGACTGGCCAACAGCCTGTATCCACAGGCTGTGAGGCTCCTGAACTCTCTGCCCCCCTCTCACGGACAATAACCATATCCAACTTCTTAATAGCAATGAACTGGTCTGCATTGGTGCATCATATCTTTATTCTCTTTCCCCCTCCTGCCCCCCCCCCCCCCCCCCCCTCTTTCTTAAATAGATAACTATCATATCTGACATCATATCTCACAGTACAATAATGTTGAATGGGTTGCATTGTTGTACTTTGTCATGTTTCTCAGGTCTTTGTCTGAATTTCTTATGAACATTACTTGTCATGTTCTCATGTTGTTGCTAAGGATTGTCTTATTGCACTGGAGTCACACTGGGTTAAATATTTACACTTGGGTTTTAAGTATTTATTATTTTCTTCATTATTTTATTTACGGGTTGTACGGAAGCCCCAAACGCAATTTCATTGCTCTTTGACAATGACAATAAATACTTAATAATAATATAAGACTGCCAGTTTACAGTTATGTTCTTAATATTTGTAAGAGCCCTGAGCAAGAAGAAGCTGTCTTTTACAACAAAATTTATTTGTTTCTCAAATGAAAACTGCTATCAAAGAACATCCATCCATCCATCTTCTTCCAGTAATCCGGGGCCGGGTCGCGGGGGCAGCAGCCCAAGCAAAGAAACCCAGACCTCCCTCTCCCCAGCCATCCTCCAGCTTGTCCGGGGGAACACCAAGGCGTTCCCAGGCAAACCGAGAGATATAATTTCTGCTGCGTGTCCTAGGTCTGCCCCGGCATCCTTGTGAGATGTCCGAACCAGCTCGACTGGCTTCGATGTGAAGGAGCACCGACTCTACTCTGAGCCCATCCTGGATGGCCAAACTTCTCACCCTATCTCTAAGGGAGAGGCCAGCCACCCTTCAGAGGGAGCCAATTTCCGCCACTTGTATGCGCGATCTCGTCCTTACGGTCACTACCAACAGCTCATGACCATAGTTGAGGGTAGGAATGTAGATCGACCGGTAAATTGAGATCTTCGCTTTTACACTCAGCTCTCTCTGAGACCGGTACAGCGTCCACCTCACTGCAGCCGCAGCACCAATCCGTCTGTCGAGCTCCCGCTCCCTTCTCTTGTTAACCGTGAACAAGACGCAGAGATACTTAAAATCTTCCACTTGGGGCAAGAACTCATAGGCACTCCACCGTTTTCTGGCTGAGGACCATGGCCAAAGTTTTGGAGGTGCTGATTCTCATTCCCACCACTTCACACTCTGCTGCGAACCATTCCAAGGTAAACTGGAGGCAATCACCCGATGAAGCCAACAGAACCGCATCATCCACGAAAGCAGAGATGAGATTCTGATACCACCCACGTAAAAGGCTTCCGCCACTTGGAGCCCCCAAAGATTGGTGGGTCATCCCCTTGGTCCCAGACTCTGCTTCCTCCACAGAAGACATGCTAGTGGGATTAAGGAGGTCCTCGAAATATTCCTTCCACCGCCCGACAATTTTCTCAGTCGAAGTTGGCAGCACTCCACCCACTCTACCTGCACTATACACAGTGCAGGTAGAGCACTGCTTTCCCCTCCGGAGTCGCCCGACGGTTTGCCAGAATCTCTTCGAGGCAGTCTGAAAGTCTTCTTCCATGGCATCCATGAACTCCTCCCACACTTTTAGAGAGTCTGTAGAATTCATTTTAAGAGGAAAGTAGATTTGAGAATCATTGGCATAACAGTGAAATGAGATTCCATGTTTCCTGAAAATAGAGCCTAATGGGAGCATGTAAAGGGAAAAGGGTACTAGGCCCAGGTTAGATCCTTGAGGGACCCCACATGTAAGGGGGGTGGATGTGGTGATGAAGAGCCACCAAACCTGACAGAATTATTGCACGCTGTCAATTGATATGGAGTCCGTAATTTGTCAATATCTGACAAGCACGCCAACCACAGGGACAACAGCAGCCATGGGAGCAGGGGACATGCAGCTGATTGACCCAGAATTTATACAGGTCGTTAAGTCTGACATCACTAGCCGTGTCTGGGCCTAAACTGCGCTGCAGGTCCATATATCAAACGATCACTATGGCATTACTGAGAGTTGAAAAACTGTCTAAAGCCTTTCATCTTTAATAAAATGATCAGCGTTCTGCTCTACCAGGTGTAACAATTGAGTTTAACATCCAGGCATCCATGAAAACGGAATTTATGACATTTAACAGAGTTAGAAGTTAGCAGGAAGTTAGCTCGCTAGCTTCTATCTAAATACAATATAGCATGTCCTGACTGCGGGGTTTTGGAAACAAATTAAAACGTACAACTCTGTTATCACTTCCAACATAAATGAAGACAGAAAACTAAACAGCAGTGACGTTTGTAGGGTTACTGAAGTTTGGCTAGCTGGTATATAATGATGTGCTACGTGACCGCTAGCGACACAGCTATGTTAGCATAATATAAACAAGCTAACTTTTTTTTCCACTCAATAAAAGTTAACGTGAGTGTTCTCGGTGGTCAGAAACAAATGTAATCGCATGGCAGGATGCTGTAAACGGACCAAACTTCAGTCAGGAGAACAACTGAGATAATCCATCCACAATACGAGGTTAGTCATTCATATACTGCTGCATGGGCTGGGCTGTAGTTACATCCTAAGGTTTTAAAAACTGAGCTTAAATAAATGATTAGCGGTAATAAAAGCCGAGGGAGGTCAACAGTGATCACTGACTGTTTTAGGAGCTTTTTGAGATTAAATAGAAGAAAATACAAAACATTAAACATGTTAACAACACAAAAGCCATATTAAACGCAGACTACTTTAGGCCCGGAAGTAGGATTCGTCACGTCATCACTTAACGACCGGATAAAGGGATTCGCGGAAGTGGGGTCAGATGTTACCTTGGTTACACTTATATTCGAACATGGTGTTCGTTATGGCCAAAATGTGGTTTGCACAGAAGTTCAACAACGAAACACTGCTCGGGTTCAGATCCCAGAGGCCGTTCCTCCCAATCATACCCCCTCCAGGTCTCACTATCATTGCCCACATGAGCGTTGAAGTCTCCCAGTAGGACAACAGAGTCCCCAGATGGAGCACCCTCCAGCATCCCACCCAGGGACTCCAAGAAGGCTGGGAACTATAAACCGCCACTGATCCCGCAGACAACAGCACAGGCCCTTGCTGGGCACAGGTTGGCCTGACTCCAGGGTGGGGCCCCAGTAACCCTATCCTGGGCAGGGTGAACTGTTCCCTTGGTGTTCTACTTATAGTGTCCTTCTGAATTGCTCTTGTCTGGTCCCTCACCCAGGACAAATTTTCCACGGGAGACACTACCAACGGGCAGAAGCCCCCAGACAACATAGCCCCTGGGATCCCTAGTAAATGGTAAATGGTCTGTATTTTTGTATTGCGCTTTACTTGGTCCTAAGGACCCCAAAGCGCACAAACGCCTCCACCACGATAAGGTAGCAATTTGCAGAGGGGAGAAACAGGAACAAATGGTTTTTTTTTTGTTTGTTTTATTTGTGACAGGGTATGTGTAAGAAAGTACTTAAATATAGAATTTAAATTTGTTGTTTTGCTAAGTTATCTGTTATGTGTAGACACAACACTGATTCGTTCCTTGAGTTTGGTGTCTTTTCTATGGTTGAATGATTCATAGGTCAGTGTTGATTGACTTAACAAACAAAAGCAAACATTTCTCTGAAAATTGTAAGCTACAAGGACTGGACTGAAAGAGCTCTTTAAAAAAATAAAGTCTGGCTCCTTGGAAGCAAAATATAAAGAAATCAGGAGTGACTCAAAGAGATTACACAGTACTGTAAAACTCTTATCTGTTAATCCCTTAATAACATTTTCTTGATTAAAGTCTAACTCATAAATTTAAGAGGTTTGGATGCTGTCAGCTCGGTGCACATTCCATCTGGAAAGTTTGTTTGTGAAAGTATTTTCATGAATTTGGTTTAGTCATTAGTTGTGGGTCAAAGGCAACAGGCTATAAACTCAGCTAAACTTTAATGGAGCTCTGGGGTTTTCAACATGTGTCTTATTACTTCTGACTATTCAACATGTAATCACATAACAGTCCTTATCATGTTTTTTAATCTAGTGATGATTTTAAATGATGCAGGCCGGCATTCTAGCAAATAAATATTGTGTTTAAAATATTTTACAACAAGATCAAACAAAAAATAAACCCTTAAAAATCAGGATCCGAAACAAGTACAGAAACAGTATCATATTGCCCACTAGAAGCAACTTATTAAGTCTGTATATGTATACTTGCTATACATACTTTAATAAAAATGATTCTTGATAAGAAACTTTGCATCCTTTATGTTTTGGTTCTTATGTCAGAGTCTGTGACAAAGTCAAAAGGAAGATTAAGAAATTTTAGCATTAATAACACACAATGGAGTACACACCACCGATACATATAAATGTTTTGTGAATCGGTATACTTCCATTAGGTGTGAAAAAAGCATTTGTAGTTCCAGCGAAACTACTGACATTGACCCTTTCAAGCACCACGCTTGAAATAAATGAAAAGCCTTGTCACATTAACATCTGACCTTTGTCTTAGTGGAGAGATAACCAACAGTTACTAATGAGCTTTTGTATCTTGCTCAAGAAAACTGATAAGGAAATGTAAAATGAAGCTTCCAGTAGTTGGAGGACTTCCCCAAACTGGTTTCCAGCCTCTCAGTCTTGGTCAATTATTACCCTCTCTAACATATCACAGCCAAATAACTGCGGGGTCACAGTAGGAACCAGCAGGAGAGAAGAAAACAATGTACGACCGAAGGATGCTGACGAAGCTGAGCGAAGCACTGTGGAACTATCACAGCCTTCTCCTGATCATCCTCACGCCGCTGCTGCTGCTCCCTCTTCCTCTGGTCATCGGAACAAAGGTGCGTGCACAAATATGACGGGAACTGTATCCCCTCCATAACGGTTTAATTTAACTGAAATTGCACTGATCAGTGTTTTTAAGCAGCTCCTATCATTATTTGCATATTGTGAAATATGTTGCCACTGCTAGTTTTAATTGTATAGCACATAAACTTTATGATATGATCTCAGTAGGTTGTAGCTATTGTAGAGTTTTTGTGATGATCTGAACAGTCTCTGTGCTTTATTAAGTTTACGTTGGCTCTTTATTTGCTTTCCTATCAGCCAGTCATGGATTTGTACTTACACACTTTTTTCAACTCTAAGCACTACGAGATCTTTTACACTTTTTCCCGTCACTATAAATACGGCTAACAGACCCTTGTACTTAGTGCCATCTGACCCTTGATCCTTTTCAAAAACTTTCTGCATATAAAACTTTATATACTCATAAAATGAAAACACATAAAATGAAACCTCATGGTTAGTTTTTACAATTTCAGTTAACAAATGACTTGTCTGGGATTGCAAATAAAGCTCAATATCCGATTACAGAAAGTTTGACCTACACAGCAAAAATGCCAGTGTTGATTTTTCAGTGTTAGTAGATTTCAACAGAGTTCCGAGTTAGTTCAACACTTAATCGAGTTAAAATAACACATCGGGAGTTGATTCCTGAAAAGTGTAAGTGTAGATTTTAGTCGTTACTGCATTTTAACACTGTGGGTGTTAAATTAGACCACACCTTCATTTCCTGTGGAGCTTCGCAATCCAGAATCTTCGGTCGCCATTTTTTCTTGCTGATGCGGTAAGTTTTATTCGGTTAAATATTAAGTTTTAGATTGATGTTAGAACAAGTAACATGATAACTAGTAAAAGAAATAGTATTTATATCAAAATACATCATCTTTAAGTGTCATATTTGAATTTTAACTGTTTTTGTTAAGCTGGGCTACTGCTAGCTAGAACTCTGCAAAGTACCAGTTTCTTTCCTAATATTCATTTAGCATAATCTGGCTATTGGCAGACTGTAATGAATATTACATGTTAATATATTTCAGTTTTTATTAAATGCCTTTTATTTATTTTCGAATTAAACTGCCAAAGCCTTAGGGTCAGTGGTCTCAAACTCGCGGCCCAGAGGCCACTCGTGGCCCAAAGGCCACTTGCGGCCCACGTCAGGTGAGGTGAAGAAGTATAATGCAATTTGGCCCTTAAAGTGACTTTTTTTTGTCATTAGCCAAAAATGATTTAATATAAAGGCAATGAGGGCAGAGTGTTACCGGCCCTCATGGGTAGTGTAGTCCGTGCTGCGGGGAGAACGTGTGGAACTGCCCCTCCCGTTGTGTGTTTGAGCGCGAGAGAGGGAGAAAGTAAGAGCTGTTACCGATGAGAAATGGAAGAAGAGAGCATGTAAATATAATAATAACCACTGCCGCCAAAATGAGTGCCTGGTTGTAAGAAAGCTGTTAAGATTCGACTGTACACTGTGTTCGCTGACAGTAAAGCTACAAGCCCGACAACCCAGCGTATTGGCCAGAGGTGTCATTACCACGGTTCAGAGCCGCGGACCTGGCCGAGGTAACAAGAGAGTACAAACATGTGGAGGGATTGGCTTTGTTAGTTCAGTGAGAGTCAAAAACTAATGTGTACACTTATTTCTGCATTTTTATTTTGTTAAATATGAATAAAATTACAGCAGAAGTGCTGCAAAGTGTCTGACCAGAAAGAGAGGACCATTGTGTTAATTTGGTAGTTCAATTAAAGGCATCGGTTAGTTAAGAGGGAGAGGGGGGGATGCGTTCATATTTGCAGTTTTGTCTTGTTATACAATATTTGAAATTTAAAAACGAACAAACCAAACGCTACATTGTCAGGAATATTTGTGGGGAGGGTTTTTATCGCTTAAAATATATAAAAAATAATAAAATAGAAATATGGTTCCTACTAACCCCTGTGATAGTTGAGAGAATACTGTATTGCAGTCATGTTACACAGCTTGTACTACTTAAAAAATGGATCAAGGATGTTTTTCTTAACAAAATTAATTTTAACTCAGTCTAAAGGGACTAGACATGCTAGATATTTTGCAAAGAAATGGTGTTATATGCTGGACCTTATTTTACTCTTGGCAGGTGGTGATATGCTGGTTCCCGAGAAGAGATGAACTAATCAAAGTCAGCTTTTCAAGACAGCCCCAAGACTCTTCGCAACTTGTGTTCAAATGTGAGGCCGTTGTCAGGTGATAAATGCAAGGAAGAGGCACTCAACTGACATGAAACATGTCAAAGACAACATGAAGGTGACATTTCAACATAGGCAAAAAGTGGTTCAAGAACCTGCCATAGCTTCTACCGTCCTGGACCTTTTCCCAAGATTTCTGGATACACCTGGCTTGGTAAGGCATAAAATAATTTAATGACTGCTTTGTGGTTCCTTTGTTTGTTTTCTTGTTAATGTGTTGTTTCTGTTGTTACACTTTGTGTTTAAGATTGACCAAGACTTCACAATGCTGTTTTTTGGGGAGGAAGTGTCTGGTAAGTTCCTTGCAAAGTGGCCAACATTCTTCAAGCCAAGGATCATCAAAGATTGCAAAAATCTGTCCCAGAGTACAGAATTGGATGAGCTGCTCATTTCTGCACAGCGTTACTCTAACGAGGCTGGTAAGTGTAAGTTGGAAATGGTAGATTTTGCATGCCTTTACAGCATTTGCTTAATTCCCACAACACAATATATCACTCATTTCTGTATGGTATGAAAACAAGCTTACAAACACGTTAAACCTGAAATGACATTTAATGTAGTTTGAACACAAAAAAAGTTACATAATCTTACTATTGTTATGACTCGATATCTACTTCACTTGGTGGCCAGAAGATTTTAAGTCTCTAGAAATGAATTTTTATACCAAGGCGCTGGAAAACTGCCTTATTAGAAAAATTATCAGGTGTCTAAAATGTCATCATGGTATTACATAACGTGGAAAAATGACTGCTGTGGTCCTTTAAATGACAGTAATTGTGATGATCTTAATTTCTATTCTGTAGTTTGGGACTGCGAGGCGGCTGCCATCTTTTGCTGCTTCACTTCACTCCAACATCTAAGGGAAGGACGTCTTCAAAGATTAGCACATCAGATGCTGCTCACCACCTAATGAAATTCATCAAGGTATGCTTTTTAGAATTGTATATTTCTCTTTTGATGAGAACAGATGCAAATTATCAACGGCTGATATTTTAAGATGGCAAGGTGATCCAACCTGCAGCAGATGTATCTATCCCAGACAAGCTTGGTGTTGCAGGACTGACATGTCATTGTTTCTATTAAAACTAAATGTACACATTGAAACAAAAATAATTGTGCGCGCGGAGTGAAACATTTTAATATTGTCATAATTTCAAACAGCAATGCCTCAACATCAGATTATCAATTTTGTTTAATGTGAATCACTTGGTTTCTTTCTCTCCCTCAGGTGGGAGGTAGCACAGAGGCTTTTCTTAAGGCTGGCCCCACTCAGCCATTCGTCCTGTGGGTTGGAGAAAGAAAGAACATCATCCAAAGTTTCTACCCAAAGTTTCTACATTGTCCTAGATCAAAAGGTCATTCCCTGTGTGACACAGATGGGAGATGCAGGTTTTGACAAGGCAAAACTTTTCAAGGCACATTTTTTAATTTGCCGTGTCCTTTGATAAGGCATTGGACAACTTCTACACATTCATCCAGACCATCAAGTGTATGGCATTGATGTTGGCAGCGTGAAGGACAGTCCTCGGGTCAATGAAACAAGAGGAAGTCTTCACTGTACGGTTTAAAGATATCCACTATTCAGCACTTTGACTGGAAATGTTCATCTGTTACATTTGCAAGATACACCACACAAGTTGCTCAGTGTTATTTAGACATTTGAAGTTCCAGCATGGTTTGTACCCAGGAAAGTTTTTACGTTTGACCTGTGGAGAGCCTGGATGTTCATTTATCTTTCACACGTACTCTGGTTACAAGCGGCACTTATTCCGAGCACATGGAGACTGCGTTCACTCTGAGGTCATCAACAATTTTGAGCCTGTACCTAACGATGGAACCTCTGTTTCACAGCCTGTAAATGTGGCTCATCCCATGACAATAACTACACCGGTTCCAGTTGAAAAAAGGCAAATACTGAACATGTGCAGCTCTGTTATTGCTCAAGTACAATCATCAGGAGTTCCTGAAAGTACTGTACAGTGTTTAGTTGGTTCATTGGAGGAACTGGTTAATGACATCCATGCACATGCAAAACAATCTGTTGTCGACTGTTTGTCAACTGATACATCAAGAGAAACCTTAGAAAAAGTTGAGGATTGCTTTGATCAGCTTGAAAATCCATTTTCATGTCTTAACACAGAATCTAAAAGGATAAGATATTTTGAGCAAAAATGGAAAATAGTTGAACCCATAGAGCATGTTCTTGGTGTGCGTTTTGATGTACGCAAAGATAGAACAACAGGGACATACAGGCAAGTTCCTGTCAATGATAAATTCATGTACGTTCCTATCATGGGATCCCTTTCATCTATGTTTCGAAACAGTGAACTTTGTAGCAGTTTCCAGAAAAAAAAACTAAACATGGAGGGATTGTACAGAGATTTAAATGACGGCTCCTACTTCAAAAATCACAGTTTATTCTCACAACAAGAACATGCTCTCCAGATCCAGCTCTACTATGACGATTTTGAAACTGCTAATCCTTTAGGCTCAAAAAAGGGGGTGCACAAACTTGGTTGTATTTATTTTGTTTTGAGAAATTTGCCACCAGAGTTAAATTCTGTGTTGATGAACATTCATCTTGTAGCCCTTTTTCATTCAGAAGACTTAAAAAAATATGGGTTTGATCCTATCCTAAAGCCACTTGTTGATGATCTAAAGATTTTAGAGACTGAAGGAATGCAAGTGCCCTTTTCAGCCACACCTGTGAGAGGTTCGCTTTTTCAGATTACAGGTGACAACTTGGCTTTACATAGCATTTTTGGTTTTGTTGAATCATTTAGTGCAAACTATTGTTGTAGATTTTGTTTAACTGATAAGACAGAGTTGCAGTCAGTTTTTAGTGAAGATCATGTAGGCTTAACACTGCGTTCCAAAGAACTTCATTACAAACACTGTAGTGCCATTCAACAAAATCCTGCTTTGGCCTCAACATTTGGTGTAAAAAGAAATTGTTTACTCAATTCACTTCGGCTGTTCCATATTTCAGACAACTATGCTGTAGACATAATGCATGATCTACTAGAGGGAGTGGTGCAGTATGAGTTAAAGCTTGTGTTTCAGTACTTGATTAAGACCTCTTTGATATCCTTGAATTCATTGTCACAGAGAATTATAAGCTTTAACTACGGATATGCACAGAGAAGGAACAGGCCAGGTGGGCTAAAACTGGATGACAACAGCAAAGATCTTGGGCTTAATGCTGTGCAGTCATGGTGTCTTTTGCGGAATAGCCCATTGATTTTTGGAGATATCATTTGCAGAAATGATGGACATTGGAACTTGCTACTTTTGTTAGTTCAAATTGTGAACATTGTTTTTTCACCCATTATAACTCATGGCATGACTTGCTATTTGAAACATCTGATTGCCGATCATCACAAGGCTTTCAAATCTCTCTTTCCAGAACGGAATTTGATTCCAAAGCACCACCTAATGATCCATTACCCACGCTGCATTAGAAAAATTGGGCCACTCATACATATGTGGTGCATGAGATTTGAAGCAAAGCACAAGTTCTTCAAAAGATCTGTAAAGAACTTTAAAAATATCACAAAAACACTAGTAAAAAAACATCAGAATCAATTAGCCTTTCATTTTGAAAATTTTTATTTTAAAAGATTACAGTTCGGCCCCATTAATGAAGTCTTGGCCAGCAGCTTAAAAGGCAGTGAAGCACTGAATAAAATGTTTGATGTTTCTTCTATTGTTTCTACAACTTCCTGGGTCAAAAGTTATGGTACACAATATCAAGTTGGGATGTATGTTTGTTCTGGTGTTGAAAATGAGATGCCTTTGTTCAGTAAGATTGTCAGTATAATTGTTAGCGATTTCAATACTTATCTTCTAACTTGTAAGGTCTCAACAGTATATTTCAATGATCACTTAAATGCATTTGTTATTGAGGATGGATTAGATGTCTTTGCACTGATCTCTGTAGATGATCTGGTGTACTATAGACCTTATGATAGGCAATTTTCAAATGGCACTGATGACAAAATGTACATTGTCCCATACTGTAATTTTGTATGACTTGTTTACTTGTGGTGTATCTGAATACAAAGTATTTTGGAACGTTAATGTCTTGTATTTCTTTGTAATGGGTGGATGTTGGGGGTTAATTGTAGCAGTAGAGATATCAGAGATTAATGGGAGTTTATTGTAATCTGGTGGTATTAATGATTTGACTGACACTAGTGTTAGTGTTAGAAAATTAACACTATTCAGAGTTGAATTTTTTAACACCAGGGCTAGTGTAAAGTACCACCAACACTATTCGGTGTTAATTTTTAACACTTAACACCAGTGTAGAATATTTTTGACACTGGTCAGTGTTACTCAGTGTTAATTTTTAACTCTGTGCAGTGTTAAAATAACACTAGCTCGTTGTTAAAAATATAACACTTTGAAAAGTGTTAATTTAACACTCAAAAGAGTGGACACATATAGACACTTTTCTAGTGTTAAATTTAACACTCACAGTGTCAATTTAACACTGGCGATTTTGCTGTGTACATTGAAAATAGGTCAAAGGAAAGCCTTTGCAGTGCAAAAACAAAGCTTGCCAGTGGGATTTTGTTTTTCAGGCTATAATAAGATTTGATATATTTAGTTGGATTTAGTTAGTGGTCTCGAGACCACTTTTACGTGGTCTTGGTCTCGAATCCCTCAGTCTTGTCTTGGTCTCGCTGTCTCGGTCTTGCTGTCTCAGATCGACATAGTGGTCAGGAGATTTGGAGTCAACAGTATCCATGACACACAACGTAACATTCGATAATGTGTCATGCGCAAAAGCATCAGCTCTAAGAGCCGTGCTTAGAGAGTGCTTTGTGGTGAATCAGAAGAGTCGACTCCCATTGAGCGAGAGCCGCTCCTCAATGTCCTTTCGCTGCTCAGCTCTCACACAGTGGCTCAGCTATGCTCCAATCCCTCCATATTGTGGCCAATCATGTGCGAGGATATAGGATAATATCATTATGTGAAAAACAGAGAGGGTGAGAGACGTGACAGTCAAGTGGAGCGTGCGTCTGTCCTCTCAGTAAGTGAGTGAGACAGTAGACAGCGGTGAGGAGGGCTGTGCGAGTGCATCGCAAAAACACATAAATATGCCTGAGACCCGTAAACAAAGCAGCATCTGGCTGCAGTTTAAAGACTTTTTTGTCTCGGTCTCGTCTCGACTTTGTCTTGGTCTTCGTCTTGTATTGGTCTCGATACCCTCTGGTCTTGGTATTGTCTTGGTTTAGGCGGTCTTGACTACAAGTCTAATATTTAGTACAGATCAGAACAAGATTGTTTCAGGAGAACCTAGAATTCCATGAAAGTCCATGAAGCAGCAAATCAAGTGCACAGCATAAACTGACACAGAGCACATGAGAGAATAGCTGAGACAAAGCACAAGGGGGAGACGGCACTATTTTTTTTAAAATGGGGAGCATTCAGGTCGACACATCAGTGAGGAAAAGAGACATGTCTGCATGAGATCGATGCAATTATGGGTGAGGAAGTAACAATAAATATTAGACACAAACAACCACTAAAAACCAAACAAGGAAACTCCAACAGAAACGTAAACTCTGCATAAGGAAAGGACTCAAAGGAAAAGAATGTGAAGTGAAGGGAACTAATAACTTCCGATATGCAAAGTAACTGCAAGAATTCAAGACTGACAAGATCAACAGACAAGCTAATAATAATAAAAACGGGAAACATTATTGCACTATCAAGCAGAACTTGATAGTGTGACACCCAAAATGCTGGGCCCTGATTGTGAAGCCTGGTGGTGGAAATGTTCATGCAGATCCACAACTGGATGGTTCAAAAAAAGAAAAGAAAAAAGTAAAGATAATAGAAAGATAACCGCTGGAATGAAGGTTAAATTAGACAATGCTTCAGTCCAAATAACTAGCTAAAGGTGTTTGAAGGTAGCTGCTGAGTGACGAGAGAGACTCTGGCTTAGTGGACAAGCTGCTGCGTCTAATCTTTGCATTACATTTATATAAAAATGACCTTTAGCTATAATTACAGTCATCGATGTGTTTGTGTGTGTGTAATCGTGTTTTCCCTGTAGGAGGCAGAATGTGGCTTTGTGTTGCTGCTGATGGCAATATACTGGATAACAGAGGTGATTCCACTGTCCATGACCGCCATGCTCCCCGCCATCCTCTTCCCCCTGTGTGGTATCATGTCGTCCTCCAATGTGAGTCAATCAGAGTTACAGAGGACAAAATGTTCTTCGTCTTAAGGATTGTTATTCTTTATGAATGCACAGCAGCAGATGTGCTACTTGTGTCCCTGCATGTGGAAAAAGAAGCACTGACTTCAACATGAAATTTTTCTTTTTTTTCTTGACAAATAATAAAGAGCCCTGTTTTCCTAATTTCTTGCTCTGTATGATTTACAGCTCAGAACAATTGTTGGTACTGATCCAATTATTTAATATTTTCCAGTGCATCTGTGTGTTTTTTAAAGCTGTATTTTTAATTGGTTTATCTGTTACTTGTTAACTCCCTGTATAACATTTTCTTTGGCCACAAACTCAAATTTGAAAATGGGCTTAAATTTTAACTCCTCTTCCTCAATTACCCTGTAGATGCACTCTCTGTTCTAAAATCACCTTTCTCCTCTAGGTGGCAAAGGAGTATTTTAATAACTTCCACTTCCTGCTTGTGGGTGTTGTCTGCCTTGCCACGTCCATCGAGAAGTGGGGCCTCCACCGCAGAGTCGCCCTGAGGCTCGTCACCTTGGTGGGGGTCAACCCTGCTTGGTGAGCATCTTCGTTCTCTGCTGTTGGATTCAAATTTTGTATTTCTTCGAGATTTAAGTGTGAAGGCTCCATTGTTGCTTTTTGAACACACCACTGTCTCCTTCAGGTTGTTGCTTGGCTTCATGTCCGGCTGTGCCTTCCTCTCAATGTGGGTCCAAAACACATCAGCTGTTACCATGGTGATGCCCATCGTAGATGCTGTTCTCAAACAGATTCTAAAGGCGAATGAAGAGGGATACTCTGGTGAAGACAACCCTACCCTGGAGCTGGACGGTACCTGCACAGACAGTATACTTTACTTTATAAAAGCACAAAATATAATTAAAAGTGTGAGATAGCTGTGTGTTTTTGAGCTTACAGTAGGATGGAACTTGTGGCCCTGACTATAATCTGTCATTTTTTCAGAAATCAACAACTGTACTGCAAAAAATAAAGAAGCTCTGAGGTATGTAAAGCATGGGGATTCACTGCTGCCCTCTGGGTTCAGGGTGTTCTAAGTTTTTGTTTCTGATGTGCTTGAAGAGCAGTTGAATCCCTTATTCCTCTCTCAGTGACAGCACAGAGCCAGATGTCCCCACAGAAACCTTCACTTCTGTTCAAATACCAGCAGAGTCGCAGCCTGCAGCAGACGAGGTGCAAAAAAGCACCAAATAAACACAGAATAAAATTATTCTTTGATATTTTTCCAGTTCTGCATGTTCTGCTACTTCCGCTAAATCTGCTTCTCTCTGCATTTTGTCTTACAGGCTGCAGAAAACGTACCCACGGCCTCCCACAGGGACACAGGATGTCAACAGGGTCGGATGCTATGCAAAGCCATGTGCATCGGCATTGCCTACTCCTCCAACATCGGCGGCATCACCACGCTGCCCGGAACCTCTCCTAACCTCATATTCGCTGAGCACCTCAACCGGTGAGTGTCTTGTAAGTAGAATCTATCAATTCTCATTGGCTGCACTTTGAGAGTCACCATGGCAAGTCAGGACATCAAAGACATTACATTCATGCAAATGAATTGCAAGCTGTGTGGTCAAATGTTTGCTTATGCTGGAGGTATATCCCCTCTCTGTTGTAATGAAGTTTTACTCAGGATCATTATTCCAAAAAAGTAATGTTTTACTCTTATTACACAGAACACAGCTAAAATTAATCCAGTATGTTACTTAATTACTCCACAGAGAAAGTAACTTGTTTTCTCTACTCATTACTTTCAAGTTTCTCTGTAAAATTACTCTGAACATATTGTCTCATAATTACCATTTAACATCAGAAACCTCCAATTACAGCCCTACACACCAACACAAACCCTACCTAATGAAAACACACATACGATCTTTCTTTTAGTCTTCAGGAACATAAAGTCGATAAAAACCAGCACAAAGAGACTTTAAAGTGATTCTACTTTAGAAACATGAACAGGCACAAATGAAGGCTTGCCGTTCATGTTTGGTTAATTCAGTCTGCTGCACAGCTAGAATGAACTAAATGATTGAAAGACTGCTGTAAAAAAAAAAAAACCAATGTTCTCCAAACACTGTCTTTACATTCAGCGTTTACCCAGACTGCAACAGCATCAACTTTGCGAACTGGCTCCTGTTGTGCCTGCCCATCAGTGTTATCATGCTGCTGATGACATGGTTGTGGCTGTATTGGATCTTCATTGGCTCAGAGTGAGTGTCAGCATACCATCTGCAGAGCCAATCACCTGCTATCAGTGCTATTCTATTCTGACTACTCTTTGTGCACACTCCATTATTTTTTCTCTTTTATCAGTTTCATCATCCTATTCTGATTTCTTTGCATTGATTAATTAGTGAAAGTATCATCACATCACATTTATGTCTTTATTGTTGTGAATATTTATTAGAGTTTTGACGATGATGAACCATTTGTTTTCATATTTATGCTTTTGTGCTTTGTTAATAATGCCATCAACAGAGACTACATAAAACAGTGTCATTCAACACGGCTGGTTTGCTCTCGAACTTTAAGTTCTTTAAAAAGGAACTAAAGAACATAAATGCTGTTTGACAGTTTTGTGGGCCTATTTAAAGCAACTTAAATGTGCAAGTTTTTTATTCTGAAGGTTTACTGTTGGCCAGTCCACCGCACACCTACAGGTAGCCATTGAAGCGGCTGGAAGATCAGCTAAGCTGTTAACTGAACTTTTAAAATACAGTGCATATACTGTAGTACCCTTTAAACAGAGCCAAAAACCACCCCCATAAAAACACTCGAAACCATCAATCCATGCATCCATCCATGCATCCACCCATCTTCTTCCAGTAATCCGGGGCGGGGTTGTGGGGGCAGCAACCTAAGCAGAGAAGCCCAGAATTCCCTCTGCCTGGCCACCAGCCCATCCATCACTCGTATCAGCAATCTCGTCCTTTCGGTCACAATCAACAGCTCGTGACCATAGGTGAGGGTAGAGACGTCGATCGACTGGTAAAATGAGAGCTTCGCTTTTAAACTCAGCTCTCTTCACCACGACAGACCGGTACAGCGTCCACATCACTGCAACCGCAGCACCAATCCATCTGTCGATCTTCCGCTTCCTTCTCTTGTCTCTTGTAAACGAGATCCAGAGATGTTTTCAGTCGAAGTCAGTAGCGTTCAATCCGCAATATACACAGTGCAGGTAGGCCACCGCTTTCCCCTCCTGAGTCACCTGACGGTGTGCTAGAATCTCTTTTTAGTCTTTTTCCATGGCCTCTCCAAACTCCTACCACACCTGACTTTTTGCTTCAGCCCCTGCCCAAGCCATGTTCCGCTTGGTCTGTTGGTACATATCAACTGCCTCCAAAGTCCCACAAGCTAAACAAGCCAGATTGGCCTCCTTCTTCAGCTTTGTGGATCCCTTCACCTCTGGTGCCCAACATTTGGTTTGGCAATGGAGGTGCTGAACATGGTCCAGTCAGCCTCAATGTCACCATTCTCCCTCGGAATGCCCTTGAAGCTCTGCCGGAGGTATGCGTAGACGATCTCACAAACCTATGGCCTCTGCCAGGTGTTCCCAGCACAAATTCACTATACGTTTGGGTGCGCCAGGTCTGTCCAGCGTCCTCCCCCGCCACCTGATCCAACTCACCACCCGGTGGTGATCAGTTGACAGCTCAGCCCCTCTCTTTACCCAAGTGTCCAGAACAAATGGTTCTGGTGATACGATTGTAAAATCGATCACTGACTTGCAGACTAGGGTGTCCATGCATGTATGGACACTCTTATGTTCAAACAGGTCTCATTAACGTTGCCCATATGAGCGTTGAAGTCTCCCAGTAGGACAACGGAGTTCCCAGGTGGAGCACCTTCAAGCACCCCACCCAGGGACTCCAAGAAGGCTGGGTAGTCTGAACCGTCAGTCGGCACATAAGAGCAGACAACAGTCAGGACCTGTTCACTCACCCGAAGGCGCAGGGAAGAAACCCGCTCGTCTGCTGGGAGAAACCCCAAAGTACAGGCAGCAAGCCGAGGGGATCCTAGGATACCCACCGCAGCATGCACACCATGGGAGACCCTACCAGGGGAAAAGGTATCGATTTGCAGAGGGGACACTCCAAACTATCCTCCAAAAGTCTGCAATATTTTCCCAAAATGTGTTATTTGCATGTGGACTGTGGACTGGCAGACCGGGGTGGTGGTCCCCATCTTTAAGAAGGGGGACCGGAGGGTGTGTTCCAACTACAGGGGGATCACACTCCTCAGCCTCCCTGGGAAAGTCTATGCCAGGGTGCTGGAAAGGAGAGTTCGTCCGTTAGTCGAACCTCGGATACAGGAGGAACAATGTGGTTTTCGTCCTGGTCGCGGAACACTGGACCAGCTCTTTATCCTCTCCAGGATACTTGAGGGTGCATGGGAGTTTGCCCAACCAGTCTACATGTGTTTTGTGGACTTGGAGAAGGCATTCGACCGTGTCCCTCGGGGTGTCCTGTGGGAGGTGTTGCGGGAATATGGGGTGTCTGGCCCATTGCTACGGGCCATTCGATCCCTATACAACCGACAGGATTTCTAGGCGCAGCCAGGTGGCGGAGGGCTTTCGCTTTGGTGGCCTCAGAATCTCATCTCTGATTTTTGCAGATGATGTGGTTCTGTTGGCTTCATCGGGTGAGGGCCTCCAGCTCGCACTGGAACGGTTCGCAGCCGAGTGTGAAGCAGCGGGAATGAGGATCAGCACCTCCAAATCTGAGGCCATGGTTCTCAGCCGGAAAAGGGTGGAGTGCCCACTCCGGGTCGGGGATGAGTTCCTGCCCCAAGTGGAGGAGTTCAAGTATCTCGGGGTCTTGTTCGCGAGTGATGGGAGAAGGGAGCCAGAGATCGACAGACGGATTGGGGCTGCAGCTGCAGTAATGCGGACGCTGCACCGGTCCGTCGTGGTGAAGAGGGAGCTGAGTGTAAAAGTGAAGCTCTCAATTTACCGGTCGATCTACGTCCCTACCCTCACATATGGCCACGAGCTGTGGGTAGTGACTGAAAGAACGAGATCGCGGATACAAGCAGCAGAAATGAGCTTCCTCCGAAGGGTGGCTGGCCTCTCCCTTACAGATAGGGTGAGAAGTTCGGCCATCCGGGAGGGGCTCAGAGTAGAGCAGCTGCTGCTCCACATCGAAAGGAGCCAGCTGAGGTGGTTCGGGCATCTGACAAGGATGCCCCCTGGGCGCCTCCTGGGTGAGGTGTTCCAGGCATGTCCCACCGGGAGGAGGCCCCGGGGCAGACCCAGGACACGCTGGAGAGATTATATCTCTCGGCTGGCCTGGGAACACCTTGGTATTCCCCCGGATAAGCTGGAGGAGGTGGCTGGGGAGAGGGAGGTCTGGGCCTCTTTGCTTAGGCTGCTGCCCCCGCGACCCGGCCCCGGATAAAGCGGATGAAGATGGATGGATGGATGGTGTTATTTGCATTTGCAGTCATTGATATTTAAGAAATAAGGCAGTAGTCGGACTTCAGGAAATAACAGAGCAGATGACAGCAGGAAGAACAGAAAAAGGAAGAGCAGGGATGGAGGTGAATTTTAAAGCACTCTGCAGTTCTGTAGCAACTGTGGGTGTGGGGGGGGGGGGGGGGGGGGGAAGTATCTTTAATAGTTCACTATATTAGATGTGGTCAAAGGTTGAACCATCAGCTGATGTTTGCTGCCAGTGAGATGAGATTGTAATATAATGTAAACATCAGAGGGTCCCAATGTGCAGGTCGTCCTTCTTCAGTAAACATTTGGAGATGGTGGGGAGGAACCTCCAATAAAACCAGGCCCGGCGAGGGGGCTTTTATTGTGACTGGTTAGGAGGGAGTAAGAGAGGAGAAGACAAAAATGGAGAATATGGACAGACAAACTCAAATACAAACTGCAGTACTCAGTGCATTGTGGGATGTTCCCCAGCAGCCTGAGCATAGAGCAACGTCATTTTAGGGTCACCTCTTTCCCAGTATCCGCTTACCTTTGCCAACAAATCATTGCTTGTAAATATATAGATCTGACAGAGCTGATTTTTCCACTACTCAACCAGCCTACTCCACCCAGGTTGATCAACAGCCGCGACGGCCCCATCGTCATGTGCTCACAGGGGGCGTTGCTTGACCTCTAAACCCATCTCAGCTTGCTACTCATCAAAGGTCTCCAACGTCAGGCTCCCATTGCAACCCCATGCCGTTTGCCCCTAACTTCTTTATCACTGCATTTCCATGCTCCGGCTGAAGTACAGTGACTACTTACTGGCCTGCACACTATGTTGCTGCTTGCCTTCTTCGGGTTTCTACGCTGTTCAGAATTGACCTCCTTATCGACAAAATTCCATCCGGATCTTTATCCCTGCTTAAGCAACCGCCGCCCAGTCTCCAAAAACTGCTTCATCTTCTTCTTCAGACAAAGCAAAACCAACCAATTGCGCAGCCGCTTTTTGATATTTTACTTTAAAATAAACTCACCTTTAAGCCCCTTTGAATTGCTGACCCATTACCTCTACCTCAGAAAATCCCAGCATAACTTACATTCAGACCTTCAGCTCATCATCGAATCCAGCCACATCCCAACCAGATCATAGTTTCTTTCACATTTTTGGCAAGTTTTATGGTGTCCAGGATTTCTCCTAATCTCTTCTTTGGCCATTCCTTCCACATTGGTACAGCAACTTATGCCTCCCGCAAAGGAATTACGGACCACTTAATCAAGCTCACGGTCCGATGGTCATCACAAGACTACCAGTTATACATTCGCAACAATCTCCAAGACCTTCACAATGTCCAATCTTCGCTTCTGCTAGGGGATGCCTTCTTTGGGGATCTGCCCCACCCAGGAGCTGCTGCCAGTCCCCTCCGAGGCCTTCCCCAAATCGCAGCATCAGTCCACGGTCTCTCATCCATCATCATTCATCGTAACTGAAGATGTGGTCCCAGCTAGTGAAAGTAAAATTCAGACCCACTAAGTATTTGAATAACTTGGTTATAATTTATATATTTTCATCCATCCATCCATCCGCTTCCGCTTATCCTTTTCAGGGTCGCGGGGGGTGCTGGAGCCTATCCCAACTGTCATAGGGCGAGAGGCGGGGCACACCCTGGACAGGTCGCCAGTCTGTCGCAGGGCTAACACACAGAGACAGACAACCATTCGCACTCACATTCACTCCCGCATTCATACCTATGGGCAGTTTTTGCCTATCCCCACAAACTGCCCACGCAAACGCCCACACAGAAAGACCCCGGCCTGATGGTGGAATTAAACTCAGGACCTTCTTGCTGTGCGGCAATAGCGCTAACCACGCGCCACTGTGCTGACTATATAGTTTCACAACTATGTAAATATATAATTATTTTTTCATTGTCTATCTGTGCTTTTAACCAAACACAGTCAGTCATTAAATTCAGTGTGGGCACTTCCTCTTTCTCTCTCTCTCTCTCTCTCTCTCTCTCTTACGCAGCTTCAAGTTCCTGTGGCAGTGTCGGGGAGAGCAGTCTGAGAGAGAGAGGGCGGTGAAAAAGGTGCTGGAAGACGAGTACAAGAAGCTGGGAGCCATTCGGTGATCTCTCATTCGTTCATTTACACACTTGTTTATTCTTCAAAGTAATCAGCTTGATCATTTATTCATTCATGCGTGATCATTACTGCTGTCAGGCATTAATATGTCCATTTATCTATTCATCCATTCACTGACCTCAAATATTAGAAACAGGCAAATGAATGGTCATTCATTTTTGTATTCGGTGTTTTGAATAAAAAACAAACAAACATAAAAATTGAACTATATATG